>NW_028120816.1:0-600000 GCF_965178545.1 Coloeus monedula | reverse complement strand
GGCCGCTGCCCCGCATCACTAAAAGAGCTGCACCGCGGGAGCGTCGGGGCAGCTCTGCTGGTTAAACAGAGCAGCATGGGAAAGGCTGGGAAGTGTGAGCGCAATAAAATATTGACAATGGTCTAAGAAATATTGTAAAGGTACTGCAGCAGGAGTGGCCGCTGCCCGGCATCACTAAAAGAGCTGCACCGCGGGAGCGTCGGGGCAGTGCTGCTGGTTAAAAAGGGGTCCGGAAAGCGTGAGAGGTGTAAAGGGAATGAAATGCTGAGCATGGTAAACGAGGTACAAAAAAGGTACAGCAGCAGGTGTGGCCGCTGCCCCGCATCACTAAAAGAGCTGCACCGCAGGACCGTCGGGGCAGCGCTGCTGGTTAAAAAGGGGTCCGGAAAGCGTGAGAGGTGTAAAGGGAATAAAATGCTGAGCATGGTAAACGAGGTACAAAAAAGGTACAGCAGCAGGTGTGGCCGCTGCCCCGCACCACTAAAAGAGCTGCACCGCGGGACCGTCGGGGCAGCGCTGCTGGTTAAAAAGAGCGGCACGGGAAAGGCTGAGAGGTGTAAAGGGAATAAAATGCTGAGCATGGTAAACGAGGTACAATAAAGGTATAGCAGCAGGTGTAGCTGCCCCGTGTGACTAAAAGAGCTGCACCGCGGGACCGTCGGGGCAGCGCTGCTGGTTAAAAAGGGGTCCGGAATGCGTGAAAGGTGTAAAGGGAATAAAATGCTGAGCATGGTAAAAGAGGTTCAATAAAGATACTGCAGCAGGAGTGGCCACTGCCCCGCACCACTAAAAGAGCTGCACCGCGGGAGCGTCGGGGCAGCGCTGCTGGTTAAAAAGAGCGGCACGGGAAAGGCTGAGAGGTGTAAAGGGAATAAAATGCTGAGCATGGTAAACGAGGTACAATAAAGGTACTGCAGCAGGTGTGGCCGCTGCCCCGCATCACTAAAAGAGCTGCACCGCGGGACGGTCGGGGCAGCGCTGCTGGCTAAAAAGGGGTCCGGAAAGCGTGAGAGGTGTAAAGGGAATGAAATGCTGAGCATGGTAAACGAGGTACAATAAAGGTACAGCAGCAGGTGTGGCCGCTGCCCCGTGTGACTAAAAGAGCTGCACCGCGGGAGCGTCGGGGCAGCTCTGCTGGTTAAACAGAGCAGCATGGGAAAGGCTGGGAAGTGTGAGCGCAATAAAATATTGACAATGGTCTAAGAAATATTGTAAAGGTACTGCAGCAGGAGTGGCCGCTGCCCCGCATCACTAAAAGAGCTGCACCGCGGGAGCGTCGGGGCAGCGCTGCTGGTTAAAAAGGGGTCCGGAAAGCGTGAGAGGTGTAAAGGGAATAAAATGCTGAGCCTGGTAAACGAGGTACAATAAAGGTACAGCAGCAGGTGTGGCCGCTGCCCCGTGTGACTAAAAGAGCTGCACCGCGGGAGCGTCGGGGCAGCGCTGCTGGTTAAAAAGAGCGGCACGGGAAAGGCTGAGAGGTGTAAAGGGAATGAAATGCTGAGCATGGTAAACGAGGTACAATAAAGGTACTGCAGCAGGTGTGGCCGCTGCCCCGCATCACTAAAAGAGCTGCACCGCGGGACCGTCGGGGCAGCGCTGCTGGCTAAAAAGGGGTCCGGAAAGCGTGAGAGGTGTAAAGGGAATGAAATGCTGAGCATGGTAAACGAGGTACAATAAAGGTACTGCAGCAGGAGTGGCCGCTGCTCCGCATCACTAAAAGAGCTGCACCGCGGGAGCGTCGGGGCAGCGCTGCTGGTTAAACAGAGCGGCACGGGAAAGGCTGAGAGGTGTAAAGGGAATGAAATGCTGAGCATGGTAAACGAGGTACAATAAAGGTACTGCAGCAGGTGTGGCCGCTGCCCCGCATCACTAAAAGAGCTGCACCGCGGGACCGTCGGGGCAGCGCTGCTGGTCAAAAAGAGCGGCACGGGAAAGGCTGAGAGGTGTAAAGGGAATGAAATGCTGAGCATGGTAAACGAGGTACAATAAAGGTACTGCAGCAGGTGTGGCCGCTGCCCCGCATCACTAAAAGAGCTGCACCGCGGGACCGTCGGGGCAGCGCTGCTGGCTAAAAAGGGGTCCGGAAAGCGTGAGAGGTGTAAAGGGAATGAAATGCTGAGCATGGTAAACGAGGTACAATAAAGGTACTGCAGCAGGTGTGGCCGCTGCCCCGTGTCACTAAAAGAGCTGCACCGCGGGAGCGTCGGCGCAGCGCTGCTGGTTAAAAAGAGCGGCACGGGAAAGGCTGAGAGGTGTAAAGGGAATAAAATGCTGAGCATGGTAAACGATGTACAATAAAGGTACAGCAGCAGGTGTAGCTGCCCCGTGTGACTAAAAGAGCTGCACCGCGGGACCGTCGGGGCAGTGCTGCTGGTTAAAAAGGGGTCCGGAAAGCGTGAGAGGTGTAAAGGGAATAAAATGCTGAGCATGGTAAACGAGGTACAATAAAGGTACTGCAGCAGGTGTGGCCGCTGCCCCGTGTGACTAAAAGAGCTGCACCGCGGGAGCGTCGGGGCAGCTCTGCTGGTTAAACAGAGCAGCATGGGAAAGGCCTGGAAGTGTGAGCGCAATAAAATATTGACAATGGTCTAAGAAATATTGTAAAGGTACTGCAGCAGGAGTGGCCGCTGCCCCGCATCACTAAAAGAGCTGCACCGCGGGACCGTCGGGGCAGCGCTGCTGGTTAAAAAGGGGTCCGGAAAGCGTGAGAGGTGTAAAGGGAATGAAATGCTGAGCATGGTAAACGAGGTACAATAAAGGTACAGCAGCAGGTGTGGCCGCTGCCCCGTGTCACTAAAAGAGCTGCACCGCGGGAGCGTCGGGGCAGCTCTGCTGGTTAAACAGAGCAGCATGGGAAAGGCTGGGAAGTGTGAGCGCAATAAAATATTGACAATGGTCTAAGAAATATTGTAAAGGTACTGCAGCAGGAGTGGCCGCTGCCCCGCATCACTAAAAGAGCTGCACCTCGGGAGCGTCGGGGCAGCGCTGCTGGTTAAAAAGGGGTCCGGAAAGCGTGAGAGGTGTAAAGGGAATAAAATGCTGAGCCTGGTAAACGAGGTACAATAAAGGTACTGCAGCAGGAGTGGCCGCTGCTCCGCATCACTAAAAGAGCTGCACCGCGGGAGCGTCGGGGCAGCGCTGCTGGTTAAACAGAGCGGCACGGGAAAGGCTGAGAGGTGTAAAGGGAATGAAATGCTGAGCATGGTAAACGAGGTACAATAAAGGTACTGCAGCAGGTGTGGCCGCTGCCCCGCATCACTAAAAGAGCTGCACCGCGGGACCGTCGGGGCAGCGCTGCTGGTCAAAAAGAGCGGCACGGGAAAGGCTGAGAGGTGTAAAGGGAATGAAATGCTGAGCATGGTAAACGAGGTACAATAAAGGTACTGCAGCAGGTGTGGCCGCTGCCCCGCATCACTAAAAGAGCTGCACCGCGGGACCGTCGTGGCAGCGCTGCTGGCTAAAAAGGGGTCCGGAAAGCGTGAGAGGTGTAAAGGGAATGAAATGCTGAGCATGGTAAACGAGGTACAATAAAGGTACTGCAGCAGGTGTGGCCGCTGCCCCGTGTCACTAAAAGAGCTGCACCGCGGGAGCGTCGGCGCAGCGCTGCTGGTTAAAAAGAGCGGCACGGGAAAGGCTGAGAGGTGTAAAGGGAATAAAATGCTGAGCATGGTAAACGATGTACAATAAAGGTACAGCAGCAGGTGTAGCTGCCCCGTGTGACTAAAAGAGCTGCACCGCGGGACCGTCGGGGCAGTGCTGCTGGTTAAAAAGGGGTCCGGAAAGCGTGAGAGGTGTAAAGGGAATAAAATGCTGAGCATGGTAAACGAGGTACAATAAAGGTACTGCAGCAGGTGTGGCCGCTGCCCCGTGTGACTAAAAGAGCTGCACCGCGGGAGCGTCGGGGCAGCTCTGCTGGTTAAACAGAGCAGCATGGGAAAGGCCTGGAAGTGTGAGCGCAATAAAATATTGACAATGGTCTAAGAAATATTGTAAAGGTACTGCAGCAGGAGTGGCCGCTGCCCCGCATCACTAAAAGAGCTGCACCGCGGGACCGTCGGGGCAGCGCTGCTGGTTAAAAAGGGGTCCGGAAAGCGTGAGAGGTGTAAAGGGAATAAAATGCTGAGCCTGGTAAACGAGGTACAATAAAGGTACTGCAGCAGGTGTGGCCGCTGCCCCGTGTCACTAAAAGAGCTGCACCGCGGGAGCGTCGGCGCAGCGCTGCTGGTTAAAAAGAGCGGCACGGGAAAGGCTGAGAGGTGTAAAGGGAATAAAATGCTGAGCATGGTAAACGAGGTACAATAAAGGTACAGCAGCAGGTGTAGCTGCCCCGTGTGACTAAAAGAGCTGCACCGCGGGAGCGTCGGGGCAGTGCTGCTGGTTAAAAAGGGGTCCGGAAAGCGTGAGAGGTGTAAAGGGAATAAAATGCTGAGCATGGTAAACGAGGTACAATAAAGGTACTGCAGCAGGTGTGGCCGCTGCCCCGTGTGACTAAAAGAGCTGCACCGCGGGAGCGTCGGGGCAGCTCTGCTGGTTAAACAGAGCAGCATGGGAAAGGCCTGGAAGTGTGAGCGCAATAAAATATTGACAATGGTCTAAGAAATATTGTAAAGGTACTGCAGCAGGAGTGGCCGCTGCCCCGCATCACTAAAAGAGCTGCACCGCGGGAGCGTCGGGGCAGCGCTGCTGGTTAAAAAGGGGTCCGGAAAGCGTGAGAGGTGTAAAGGGAATGAAATGCTGAGCATGGTAAAAGAGGTACAATAAAGATACTGCTGCAGGAGTGGCCGCTGCCCCGCATCACTAAAAGAGCTGCACCGCGGGAGCGTCGGGGCAGCGCTGCTGGTTAAAAAGGGGTCCGGAAAGCGTGAGAGGTGTAAAGGGAATGAAATGCTGAGCATGGTAAAAGAACTACAATAAAGATACTGCTGCAGGAGTGGCCGCTGCCCCGCATCACTAAAAGAGCTGCACCGCGGGAGCGTCGGGGCAGCGCTGCTGGTTAAAAAGGGGTCCGGAAAGCGTGAGAGGTGTAAAGGGAATGAAATGCTGAGCATGGTAAAAGAGGTACAATAAAGATACTGCTGCAGGAGTGGCCGCTGCCCCGCATCACTAAAAGAGCTGCACCGCGGGAGCGTCGGGGCAGCGCTGCTGGTTAAAAAGAGCGGCACGGGAAAGGCTGAGAAGTGTAAAGGGAATGAAATGCTGAGCATGGTAAACGAGGTACAATAAAGGTACAGCAGCAGGTGTGGCCGCTGCCCCGCATCACTAAAAGAGCTGCACCGCGGGACCGTCGGGGCAGCGCTGCTGGTTAAAAAGGGGTCCGGAAAGCGTGAGAGGTGTAAAGGGAATAAAATGCTGAGCATGGTAAACGAGGTACAATAAAGGTACAGCAGCAGGAGTGGCCGCTGCTCCGCATCACTAAAAGAGCTGCACCGCGGGAGCGTCGGGGCAGCGCTGCTGGTTAAAAAGAGCAGCATGGGAAAGGCTGGGAAGTGTGAGCGCAATAAAATATTGACAAAGGTTTAAGAAATACTGTAAAGGTACAGCAGCAGGAGTGGCCGCTGCCCCGTGTGACTAAAAGAGCTGCACCGCGGGACCGTCGGGGCAGCGCTGCTGGTTAAAAAGAGCGGCACGGGAAAGGCTGAGAGGTGTAAAGGGAATAAAATGCTGAGCATTGTAAACGAGGTACAATAAAGGTACTGCAGCAGGTGTGGCCGCTGCCCCGCGTCACTAAAAGAGCTGCACCGCGGGACCGTCGGGGCAGCGCTGCTGGCTAAAAAGGGGTCCGGAAAGCGTGAGAGGTGTAAAGGGAATGAAATGCTGAGCATGGTAAAAGAGGTACAATAAAGATACTGCTGCAGGAGTGGCCGCTGCCCCGCATCACTAAAAGAGCTGCACCGCGGGAGCGTCGGGGCAGCGCTGCTGGTTAAAAAGGAGTCCGGAAAGCTTGAGAGGTGTAAAGGGAATAAAATGCTGAGCATGGTAAACGAGGTACAATAAAGGTAGTGCAGCAGGTGTGGCCGCTGCCCCGTGTGACTAAAAGAGCTGCACCGCGGGAGCGTCGGGGCAGCGCTGCTGGTTAAAAAGAGCGGCACGGGAAAGGCTGAGAGGTGTAAAGGGAATGAAATGCTGAGCATGGTAAACGAGGTACAATAAAGGTACAGCAGCAGGAGTGGCCGCTGCCCCGCGTCACTAAAAGAGCTGCACCGCGGGAGCGTCGGGGCAGCGCTGCTGGTTAAACAGAGCAGCATGGGAAAGGCTGGGAAGTGTGAGCGCAATAAAATATTGACAACGGTCTAAGAAATATTGTAAAGGTACTGCAGCAGGAGTGGCCGCTGCCCCGCATCACTAAAAGAGCTGCACCGCGGGACGGTCGGGGCAGCGCTGCTGGTTAAAAAGGGGTCCGGAAAGCGTGAGAGGTGTAAAGGGAATGAAATGCTGAGCATGGTAAAAGAACTACAATAAAGATACTGCTGCAGGAGTGGCCGCTGCCCCGCATCACTAAAAGAGCTGCACCGCGGGACCGTCGGGGCAGCGCTGCTGGTTAAAAAGGGGTCCGGAAAGCGTGAGAGGTGTAAAGGGAATGAAATGCTGAGCATGGTAAAAGAGGTACAATAAAGATACTGCTGCAGGAGTGGCCGCTGCCCCGCATCACTAAAAGAGCTGCACCGCGGGACCGTCGGGGCAGCGCTGCTGGTTAAAAAGGGGTCCGGAAAGCGTGAGAGGTGTAAAGGGAATGAAATGCTGAGCATGGTAAAAGAACTACAATAAAGATACTGCTGCAGGAGTGGCCGCTGCCCCGCATCACTAAAAGAGCTGCACCGCGGGAGCGTCGGGGCAGCGCTGCTGGTTAAAAAGGGGTCCGGAAAGCGTGAGAGGTGTAAAGGGAATGAAATGCTGAGCATGGTAAAAGAGGTACAATAAAGATACTGCAGCAGGAGTGGCCGCTGCCCCGCATCACTAAAAGAGCTGCACCGCGGGAGCGTCGGGGCAGCGCTGCTGGTTAAAAAGAGCAGCACGGAAAGGCTGGGAAGTGTGAGCGCCATAAAATATTGAGAATGGTCTAAGAAATACTCAAAAGGTACAGCAGCAGTTGTGGCCGCTGCGTGGGTTCACTAAAACAGCTGCACCGCGGCACCTTTGGGGTGGTGCTGATGGTAAACGTGCGGCACGTAAAAGGACTGGAGGTGTGAGGGAAATAAAATATAGAGAAAGGTCTGAGAAATAATAACAACACCGCAGCAGGAGTAGCCACTTCCTCAGGATAAAATGAGCTGCACCGCGGCGCACGTGGGGCAGGGGCGCTGCTTCAAAGGTGTCACGGCAAAGGTCGCATCTGTGAAGGGTATAAAATAAAATGGTCGAAAATCCTTTAAAAGTACTGCAGCAGGAGTGGCTGCTGCCCCGTGTCACTAAAAGAGCTGCACCGCGGGAGCGTCGGGGCAGCGCTGCTGGTTAAAAAGAGCGGCACGGGAAAGGCTGAGAAGTGTAAAGGGAATGAAATGCTGAGCATGGTAAACGAGGTACAATAAAGGTACTGCAGGAGGGGTGGCCGCTGCTCCTTGTCACTAGAAGAGCTTCTCCGAGGCGCCGGTGGGGCTGCGCCGTTCCCGCCTCGGGCGCTTCTGGGCGATTTTGAGGCGGGGGGAGCCCACCGCGGCAGTGGCGGGAAAAGGGGGTGCGGAGTATAAAAGGGGGCGCCGGCGTCGCGGCCCCTCAGTCGGGGGGCGGCGGCGGCGGCGGCAGGAGCTCCGCGGGCTGGCCCGGATGCGGGGACGCCGCCGTGTGCGGCCGAAGGCGCCGGCCCTGAGGCGCGGAGAGAGCGGCGTGGCAGCCGCGCATCGGCTCCGTCATCGGCAGCGCCGCTTCGTGCCGGTAGGGAGCGGGAGAACGCGGCGGCGGGCGGCGGGTGGTGAGTGCCGTCGGCGAGACGGGGCTTGGGCCGCGTGCGGTGTGCGATCTCCCGAGAGCAGCGGGGAGGCCCCCGGGGAGCGGCGGCGGGCGGGGCGCTGTGGGAGCCGGCGCATGTCCCCGAATGAGGCGCCCGGCGCAACGCGCGACGTGCCAATGAAATAAAATAGAAAACGGTAAAGTGCTATAGAGGAGCCGCACCTAGAGGGCTCTCGGCCCCTGCCCCGTGTCACTAAGGGAGCTGCACCGCGGGAGCGTCGGGGCAGCGCTGCTGGTTAAACAGAGCAGCATGGGAAAGCCTCGGAAGTGTGAGCGCAATAAAATATTGACAGTGGTCTAAGAAATATTGTAAAGGTACTGCAGCAGGAGTGGCCGCTGCCCCGCATCACTAAAAGAGCTGCACCGCGAGAGCGTCGGGGCAGCGCTGCTGGTTAAAAAGGGGTCCGGAAAGCGTGAGAGGTGTAAAGGGAATGAAATGCTGAGCATGGTAAACGAGGTACAATAAAGGTACAGCAGCAGGTGTGGCCGCTGCCCCGCGTCACTAAAAGAGCTGCACCGCGGGAGCGTCGGGGCAGCGCTGCTGGTTAAAAAGAGCGGCACGGGAAAGGCTGAGAAGTGTAAAGGGAATGAAATGCTGAGCATGGTAAACGAGGTACAATAAAGGTACAGCAGCAGGTGTGGCCGCTGCCCCGCATCACTAAAAGAGCTGCACCGCGGGAGCGTCGGGGCAGCGCTGCTGGTCAAAAAGAGCAGCACGGAAAGGCTGGGAAGTGTGAGCGCAATAAAATATTGAGAATGGTCTAAGAAATACTCAGAAGGTACAGCAGCAGGAGTGGCCGCTGCGTGGGTTCACTAAAACAGCTGCACCGTGGCACCTTTGGGGTGGTGCTGATGGTAAACGTGCGGCATGTAAAAGGACTGGAGGTGTGAGGGAAATAAAACATAGAGAAAGGTCTGAGAAATAATAACAACACCGCAGCAGGAGTAGCCACTTCCTCAGGATAAAATGAGCTGCACCGCGGCGCACCTGGGGCAGTGGTGCTGCTTCAAAAGTGTCACGGCAAAGGTCGCATCTGTGAAGGGTATAAAATAAAAAGGTCGAAAATCCTTTAAAAGTACTGCAGCAGGAGTGGCTGCTGCCCCGTGTCACTAAAAGAGCTGCACCGCGGGAGCGTCGGGGCAGCGCTGCTGGTTAAAAAGAGCGGCACGGGAAAGGCTGAGAAGTGTAAAGGGAATGAAATGCTGAGCATGGTAAACGAGGTACAATAAAGGTACAGCAGCAGGTGTGGCCGCTGCCCCGCATCACTAAAAGAGCTGCACCGCGGGAGCGTCGGGGCAGCGCTGCTGGTTAAAAAGGTGTCCGGAAAGCGTGAGAGGTGTAAAGGGAATGAAATGCTGAGCATGGTAAAAGAGGTACAATAAAGATACTGCTGCAGGAGTGGCCGCTGCCCCGCATCACTAAAAGAGCTGCACCGCGGGAGCGTCTGGGCAGCGCTGCTGGTTAAAAAGAGCGGCACGGGAAAGGCTGAGAAGTGTAAAGGGAATGAAATGCTGAGCATGGTAAACGAGGTACAATAAAGGTACAGCAGCAGGTGTGGCCGCTGCCCCGTGTCACTAAAAGAGCTGCACCGCGGGAGCGTCGGGGCAGCGCTGCTGGTTAAAAAGAGCAGCACGGAAAGGCTGGGAAGTGTGAGCGCAATAAAATATTGAGAATGGTCTAAGAAATACTCAAAAGGTACAGCAGCAGTTGTGGCCGCTGCGTGGGTTCACTAAAACAGCTGCACCGCGGCACCTTTGGGGTGGTGCTGATGGTAAACGTGCGGCATGTAAAAGGACTGGAGGTGTGAGGGAAATAAAATATAGAGAAAGGTCTGAGAAATAATAACAACACCGCAGCAGGAGTAGCCACTTCCTCAGGATAAAATGAGCTGCACCGCGGCGCACGTGGGGCAGGGGCGCTGCTTCAAAGGTGTCACGGCAAAGGTCGCATCTGTGAAGGGTATAAAATAAAATGGTCGAAAATCCTTTAAAAGTACTGCAGCAGGAGTGGCTGCTGCCCCGTGTCACTAAAAGAGCTGCACCGCGGGAGCGTCGGGGCAGCGCTGCTGGTTAAAAAGAGCAGCATGGGAAAGGCTGGGAAGTGTGAGCGCAATAAAATATTGACAATGGTCTAAGAAATATTGTAAAGGTACTGCAGCAGGAGTGGCCGCTGCCCCGCATCACTAAAAGAGCTGCACCGCGGGAGCGTCGGGGCAGCGCTGCTGGTTAAAAAGGGGTCCGGAAAGCGTGAGAGGTGTAAAGGGAATAAAATGCTGAGCATGGTAAACGAGGTACAATAAAGGTACAGCAGCAGGAGTGGCCGCTGCCTCGTGTCACTAAAAGAGCTGCACCGCGGGACCGTCGGGGCAGCGCTGCTGGTTAAACAGAGCAGCATGGGAAAGGCTGGGAAGTGTGAGCGCAATAAAATATTGACAATGGTCTAAGAAATATTGTAAAGGTACTGCAGCAGGAGTGGCCGCTGCCCCGCGTCACTAAAAGAGCTGCACCGCGAGAGCGTCGGGGCAGCGCTGCTGGTTAAAAAGGGGTCCGGAAATCGTGAGAGGTGTAAAGGGAATGAAATGCTGAGCATGGTAAACGAGGTACAATAAAGGTACAGCAGCAGGTGTGGCCGCTGCTCCGCATCACTACAAGAGCTGCACCTCGGGAACGTCGGGGCAGCGCTGCTGGTTAAAAAGAGCGGCACGGGAAAGGCTGAGAGGTGTAAAGGGAATGAAATGCTGAGCATGGTAAACGAGGTACAATAAAGGTACTGCAGGAGGGGTGGCCGCTGCTCCTTGTCACTAGAAGAGCTTCTCCGAGGCGCCGGTGGGGCTGCGCCGTTCCCGCCTCGGGCGCTTCTGGGCGATTTTGAGGCGGGGGGAGCCCACCGCGGCAGTGGCGGGAAAAGGGGGTGCGGAGTATAAAAGGGGGCGCCGGCGTCGCGGCCCCTCAGTCGGGGGGCGGCGGCGGCGGCGGCAGGAGCTCCGCGGGCTGGCCCGGATGCGGGGACGCCGCCCTGTGCGGCCGAAGGCGCCGGCCCTGAGGCGCGGGGAGAGCGGCGTGGCAGCCGCGCATCGGCTCCGTCATCGGCAGCGCCGCTTCGTGCCGGTAGGGAGCGGGAGAACGCGGCGGCGGGCGGCGGGTGGTGAGTGCCGTCGGCGAGACGGGGCTTGGGCCGCGTGCGGTGTGCGATCTCCCGAGAGCAGCGGGGAGGCCCCCGGGGAGCGGCGGCGGGCGGGGCGCTGTGGGAGCCGGCGCATGTCCCCGAATGAGGCGCCCGGCGCAACGCGCGAGGTGCCAATGAAATAAAATAGAAAACGGTAAAGTGCTATAGAGGAGCCGCACCTAGAGGGCTCTCGGCCCCTGCCCCGTGTCACTAAGGGAGCTGCACCGCGGGAGCGTCGGGGCAGCGCTGCTGGTTAAACAGAGCGGCACGGGAAAGGCTGGGAAACGTCAGCGCAATAAAGTATTGACAATGGTCTAAGAAATATTGTAAAGGTACTGCAGCAGGAGTGGCCGCTGCCCCGCATCACTAAAAGAGCTGCACCGCGGGAGCGTCGGGGCAGCGCTGCTGGTTAAAAAGGGGTCCGGAAAGCGTGAGAGGTGTAAAGGGAATGAAATGGTGAGCATGGTAAACGAGGTACAATAAAGGTACAGCAGCAGGTGTGGCCGCTGCCCCGTGTGACTAAAAGAGCTGCACCGCGGGAGCGTCGGGGCAGCGCTGCTAGTTAAAAAGAGCGGCACGGGAAAGGCTGAGAGGTGTAAAGGGAATAAAATGCTGAGCATGGTAAACGAGGTACAATAAAGGTACAGCAGCAGGTGTGGCTGCTGCCCCGCATCACTAAAAGAGCTGCACCGCGGGAGCGTCGGGGCAGCGCTGCTGGTTAAAAAGGGGTCCGGAAAGCGTGAGAGGTGTAAAGGGAATGAAATGCTGAGCATGGTAAACGAGGTACAATAAAGATACTGCTGCAGGTGTGGCCGCTGCCCCGCGTCACTAAAAGAGCTGCACCGCGGGAGCGTCGGGGCAGCGCTGCTGGTTAAAAAGAGCGGCACGGAAAGGCTGGGAAGTGTGAGCGCAATAAAATATTGAGAATGGTCTAAGAAATATTGTAAAGGTACAGCAGCAGTTGTGGCCGCTGCGTGGGTTCACTAAAACAGCTGCACCGCGGCACCTTTGGGGTGGTGCTGATGGTAAACGTGCGGCACGTAAAAGGACTGGAGGTGTGAGGGAAATAAAATATAGAGAAAGGTCTGAGAAATAATAACAACACCGCAGCAGGAGTAGCCACTTCCTCAGGATAAAATGAGCTGCACCGCGGCGCACGTGGGGCAGGGGCGCTGCTTCAAAAGTGTCACGGCAAAGGTCGCATCTGTGAAGGGTATAAAATAAAATGGTCGAAAATCCTTTAAAAGTACTGCAGCAGGAGTGGCTGCTGCCCCGTGTCACTAAAAGAGCTGCACCGCGGGAGCGTCGGGGCAGCGCTGCTGGTTAAAAAGGGGTCCGGAAAGCGTGAGAGGTGTAAAGGGAATGAAATGCTGAGCATGGTAAAAGAGGTACAATAAAGGTAGTGCAGGAGGGGTGGCCGCTGCTCCTTGTCACTAGAAGAGCTTCTCCGAGGCGCCGGTGGGGCTGCGCCGTTCCCGCCTCGGGCGCTTCTGGGCGATTTTGAGGCGGGGGGAGCCCACCGCGGCAGTGGCGGGAAAAGGGGGTGCGGAGTATAAAAGGGGGCGCCGGCGTCGCGGCCCCTCAGTCGGGGGGCGGCGGCGGCGGCGGCAGGAGCTCCGCGGGCTGGCCCGGATGCGGGGACGCCGCCCTGTGCGGCCGAAGGCGCCGGCCCTGAGGCGCGGAGAGAGCGGCGTGGCAGCCGCGCATCGGCTCCGTCATCGGCAGCGCCGCTTCGTGCCGGTAGGGAGCGGGAGAACGCGGCGGCGGGCGGCGGGTGGTGAGTGCCGTCGGCGAGACGGGGCTTGGGCCGCGTGCGGTGTGCGATCTCCCGAGAGCAGCGGGGAGGCCCCCGGGGAGCGGCGGCGGGCGGGGCGCTGTGGGAGCCGGCGCATGTCCCCGAATGAGGCGCCCGGCGCAACGCGCGAGGTGCCAATGAAATAAAATAGAAAACGGTAAAGTGCTATAGAGGAGCCGCACCTAGAGGGCTCTCGGCCCCTGCCCCGTGTCACTAAGGGAGCTGCACCGCGGGAGCGTCGGGGCAGCGCTGCTGGTTAAACAGAGCAGCACGGGAAAGGCTGAGAAACGTCAGCGCAATAAAGTATTGACAATGGTCTAAGAAATATTGTAAAGGTACAGCAGCAGGAGTGGCCGCTGCCCCGCATCACTAAAAGAGCTGCACCGCGGGAGCGTCGGGGCAGCGCTGCTGGTTAAAAAGGGGTCCGGAAAGCGTGAGAGGTGTAAAGGGAATGAAATGCTGAGCATGGTAAACGAGGTACAATAAAGGTACTGCAGCAGGTGTGGCCGCTGCCCCGTGTGACTAAAAGAGCTGCACCGCGGGACCGTCGGGGCAGCGCTGCTGGCTAAAAAGGGGTCCGGAAAGCGTGAGAGGTGTAAAGGGAATGAAATGCTGAGCATGGTAAACGAGGTACAATAAAGGTACAGCAGCAGGTGTGGCCGCTGCCCCGTGTGACTAAAAGAGCTGCACCGCGGGAGCGTCGGGGCAGCTCTGCTGGTTAAACAGAGCAGCATGGGAAAGGCTGGGAAGTGTGAGCGCAATAAAATATTGACAATGGTCTAAGAAATATTGTAAAGGTACTGCAGCAGGTGTGGCCGCTGCCCCGCATCACTAAAAGAGCTGCACCGCGGGACCGTCGGGGCAGCGCTGCTGGTTAAAAAGGGGTCCGGAAAGCGTGAGAGGTGTAAAGGGAATAAAATGCTGAGCCTGGTAAACGAGGTACAATAAAGGTACTGCAGCAGGTGTGGCCGCTGCCCCGTGTCACTAAAAGAGCTGCACCGCGGGACCGTCGGGGCAGTGCTGCTGGTTAAAAAGGGGTCCGGAAAGCGTGAGAGGTGTAAAGGGAATGAAATGCTGAGCATGGTAAACGAGGTACAATAAAGGTACTGCAGCAGGAGTAGCCGCTGCCCGGCATCACTAAAAGAGCTGCACCGCGGGAGCGTCGGGGCAGTGCTGCTGGTTAAAAAGGGGTCCGGAAAGCGTGAGAGGTGTAAAGGGAATGAAATGCTGAGCATGGTAAACGAGGTACAATAAAGGTACTGCAGCAGGTGTGGCCGCTGCCCCGCATCACTAAAAGAGCTGCACCGCGGGACCGTCGGGGCAGCGCTGCTGGTTAAAAAGGGGTCCGGAAAGCGTGAGAGGTGTAAAGGGAATAAAATGCTGAGCATGGTAAACGAGGTACAATAAAGGTACAGCAGCAGGTGTGGCCGCTGCCCCGTGTCACTAAAAGAGCTGCACCGCGGGAGCGTCGGGGCAGCGCTGCTGGTTAAAAAGAGCGGCACGGGAAAGGCTGAGAGGTGTAAAGGGAATAAAATGCTGAGCATGGTAAACGAGGTACAATAAAGGTACAGCAGCAGGTGTAGCTGCCCCGTGTGACTAAAAGAGCTGCACCGCGGGACCGTCGGGGCAGCGCTGCTGGTTAAAAAGGGGTCCGGAATGCGTGAAAGGTGTAAAGGGAATAAAATGCTGAGCATGGTAAAAGAGGTTCAATAAAGATACTGCAGCAGGAGTGGCCGCTGCCCCGCACCACTAAAAGAGCTGCACCGCGGGAGCGTCGGGGCAGCGCTGCTGGTTAAACAGAGCAGCATGGGAAAGGCCTGGAAGTGTGAGCGCAATAAAATATTGACAATGGTTTAAGAAATACTGTAAAGGTACTGCAGCAGGAGTGGCCGCTGCCCCGTGTCACTAAAAGAGCTGCACCGCGGGACCGTCGGGGCAGCGCTGCTGGTTAAAAAGAGCGGCACGGGAAAGCGTGAGAGGTGTAAAGGGAATAAAATGCTGAGCATGGTAAACGAGGTACAATAAAGGTACTGCAGCAGGTGTGGCCGCTGCCCCGCATCACTAAAAGAGCTGCACCGCGGGAGCGTCGGGGCAGCGCTGCTGGTCAAAAAGAGCGGCATGGGAAAGGCTGAGAGGTGTAAAGGGAATGAAATGCTGAGCATGGTAAAAGAGGTACAATAAAGATACTGCAGCAGGTGTGGCCGCTGCCCCGCATCACTAAAAGAGCTGCACCGCGGGACGGTCGGGGCAGCGCTGCTGGCTAAAAAGGGGTCCGGAAAGCGTGAGAGGTGTAAAGGGAATGAAATGCTGAGCATGGTAAACGAGGTACAATAAAGGTACAGCAGCAGGTGTGGCCGCTGCCCCGTGTGACTAAAAGAGCTGCACCGCGGGAGCGTCGGGGCAGCGCTGCTGGTTAAAAAGAGCGGCACGGGAAAGGCTGAGAGGTGTAAAGGGAATGAAATGCTGAGCATGGTAAACGAGGTACAATAAAGGTACTGCAGCAGGTGTGGCCGCTGCCCCGCATCACTAAAAGAGCTGCACCGCGGGACCGTCGGGGCAGCGCTGCTGGTCAAAAAGAGCGGCACGGGAAAGGCTGAGAGGTGTAAAGGGAATAAAATGCTGAGCATGGTAAACGAGGTACAATAAAGGTACTGCAGCAGGTGTGGCCGCTGCCCGGCATCACTAAAAGAGCTGCACCGCGGGACCGTCGGGGCAGCGCTGCTGGCTAAAAAGGGGTCCGGAAAGCGTGAGAGGTGTAAAGGGAATGAAATGCTGAGCATGGTAAACGAGGTACAATAAAGGTACTGCAGCAGGAGTGGCCGCTGCTCCGCATCACTAAAAGAGCTGCACCGCGGGAGCGTCGGGGCAGCGCTGCTGGTCAAAAAGAGCGGCACGGGAAAGGCTGAGAGGTGTAAAGGGAATGAAATGCTGAGCATGGTAAACGAGGTACAATAAAGGTACTGCAGCAGGTGTGGCCGCTGCCCCGCATCACTAAAAGAGCTGCACCGCGGGACCGTCGGGGCAGCGCTGCTGGTCAAAAAGAGCGGCACGGGAAAGGCTGAGAGGTGTAAAGGGAATGAAATGCTGAGCATGGTAAACGAGGTACAATAAAGGTACTGCAGCAGGTGTGGCCGCTGCCCCGCATCACTAAAAGAGCTGCACCGCGGGACGGTCGGGGCAGCGCTGCTGGCTAAAAAGGGGTCCGGAAAGCGTGAGAGGTGTAAAGGGAATAAAATGCTGAGCATGGTAAACGAGGTACAATAAAGGTACTGCAGCAGGTGTGGCCGCTGCCCCGTGTCACTAAAAGAGCTGCACCGCGGGACCGTCGGGGCAGCGCTGCTGGTTAAAAAGAGCGGCACGGGAAAGGCTGAGAGGTGTAAAGGGAATAAAATGCTGAGCATGGTAAACGAGGTACAATAAAGGTACAGCAGCAGGTGTAGCTGCCCCGTGTGACTAAAAGAGCTGCACCGCGGGACCGTCGGGGCAGTGCTGCTGGTTAAAAAGGGGTCCGGAAAGCGTGAGAGGTGTAAAGGGAATGAAATGCTGAGCATGGTAAACGAGGTACAATAAAGGTACTGCAGCAGGTGTGGCCGCTGCCCCGTGTGACTAAAAGAGCTGCACCGCGGGAGCGTCGGGGCAGCTCTGCTGGTTAAACAGAGCAGCATGGGAAAGGCTGGGAAGTGTGAGCGCAATAAAATATTGACAATGGTCTAAGAAATATTGTAAAGGTACTGCAGCAGGAGTGGCCGCTGCCCCGTGTCACTAAAAGAGCTGCACCGCGGGAGCGTCGGGGCAGCGCTGCTGGTTAAAAAGGGGTCCGGAAAGCGTGAGAGGTGTAAAGGGAATAAAATGCTGAGCATGGTAAACGAGGTACAATAAAGGTACTGCAGCAGGTGTGGCCGCTGCCCCGCATCACTAAAAGAGCTGCACCGCGGGACCGTCGGGGCAGCGCTGCTGGTCAAAAAGAGCGGCACGGGAAAGGCTGAGAGGTGTAAAGGGAATGAAATGCTGAGCATGGTAAACGAGGTACAATAAAGGTACTGCAGCAGGTGTGGCCGCTGCCCCGCATCACTAAAAGAGCTGCACCGCGGGACGGTCGGGGCAGCGCTGCTGGCTAAAAAGGGGTCCGGAAAGCGTGAGAGGTGTAAAGGGAATGAAATGCTGAGCATGGTAAACGAGGTACAATAAAGGTACAGCAGCAGGTGTAGCTGCCCCGTGTGACTAAAAGAGCTGCACCGCGGGACCGTCGGGGCAGTGCTGCTGGTTAAAAAGGGGTCCGGAAAGCGTGAGAGGTGTAAAGGGAATGAAATGCTGAGCATGGTAAACGAGGTACAATAAAGGTACAGCAGCAGGTGTGGCCGCTGCCCCGCGTCACTAAAAGAGCTGCACCGCGGGACGGTCGGGGCAGCGCTGCTGGTTAAAAAGGGGTCCGGAATGCGTGAAAGGTGTAAAGGGAATAAAATGCTGAGCATGGTAAAAGAGGTTCAATAAAGATACTGCAGCAGGAGTGGCCGCTGCCCCGCACCACTAAAAGAGCTGCACCGCGGGAGCGTCGGGGCAGCGCTGCTGGTTAAACAGAGCAGCATGGGAAAGGCCTGGAAGTGTGAGCGCAATAAAATATTGACAATGGTTTAAGAAATACTGTAAAGGTACTGCACCAGGTGTGGCCGCTGCCCCGCATCACTAAAAGAGCTGCACCGCGGGACGGTCGGGGCAGCGCTGCTGGCTAAAAAGGGGTCCGGAAAGCGTGAGAGGTGTAAAGGGAATGAAATGCTGAGCATGGTAAACGAGGTACAATAAAGGTACTGCAGCAGGTGTGGCCGCTGCCCCGCATCACTAAAAGAGCTGCACCGCGGGACCGTCGGGGCAGCGCTGCTGGTTAAAAAGGGGTCCGGAAAGCGTGAGAGGTGTAAAGGGAATAAAATGCTGAGCATGGTAAACGAGGTACAATAAAGGTACTGCAGCAGGAGGGGTGGCCGCTGCTCCTTGTCACTAGAAGAGCTTCTCCGAGGCGCCGGTGGGGCTGCGCCGTTCCCGCCTCGGGCGCTTCTGGGCGATTTTGAGGCGGGGGGAGCCCACCGCGGCAGTGGCGGGAAAAGGGGGTGCGGAGTATAAAAGGGGGCGCCGGCGTCGCGGCCCCTCAGTCGGGGGGCGGCGGCGGCGGCGGCAGGAGCTCCGCGGGCTGGCCCGGATGCGGGGACGCCGCCCTGTGCGGCCGAAGGCGCCGGCCCTGAGGCGCGGAGAGAGCGGCGTGGCAGCCGCGCATCGGCTCCGTCATCGGCAGCGCCGCTTCGTGCCGGTAGGGAGCGGGAGAACGCGGCGGCGGGCGGCGGGTGGTGAGTGCCGTCGGCGAGACGGGGCTTGGGCCGCGTGCGGTGTGCGATCTCCCGAGAGCAGCGGGGAGGCCCCCGGGGAGCGGCGGCGGGCGGGGCGCTGTGGGAGCCGGCGCATGTCCCCGAATGAGGCGCCCGGCGCAACGCGCGACGTGCCAATGAAATAAAATAGAAAACGGTAAAGTGCTATAGAGGAGCCGCACCTAGAGGGCTCTCGGCCCCTGCCCCGTGTCACTAAGGGAGCTGCACCGCGGGAGCGTCGGGGCAGCGCTGCTGGTTAAACAGAGCAGCACGGGAAAGGCTGAGAAACGTCAGCGCAATAAAGTATTGACAATGGTCTAAGAAATATTGTAAAGGTACAGCAGCAGGAGTGGCCGCTGCCCGGCATCACTAAAAGAGCTGCACCGCGGGAGCGTCGGGGCAGCGCTGCTGGTTAAAAAGGGGTCCGGAAAGCGTGAGAGGTGTAAAGGGAATGAAATGCTGAGCATGGTAAACGAGGTACAATAAAGGTACAGCAGCAGGAGTGGCCGCTGCTCCGCATCACTAAAAGAGCTGCACCGCGGGAGCGTCGGGGCAGCGCTGCTGGTTAAACAGAGCAGCACGGAAAGGCTGGGAAGTGTGAGCGCAATAAAATATTGAGAATGGTCTAAGAAATACTCAAAAGGTACAGCAGCAGTTGTGGCCGCTGCGTGGGTTCACTAAAACAGCTGCACCGCGGCACCTTTGGGGTGGTGCTGATGGTAAACGTGCGGCACGTAAAAGGACTGGAGGTGTGAGGGAAATAAAATACAGAGAAAGGTCTGAGAAATAACAACAACACCGCAGCAGGAGTAGCCACTTCCTCAGGATAAAATGAGCTGCACGGCGTCGCACCTGGGGCAGGGGTGCTGCTTCAAAGGTGTCACGGCAAAGGTCGCATCTGTGAAGGGTATAAAATAAAATGGTCGAAAATCCTTTAAAAGTACTGCAGCAGGAGTGGCTGCTGCCCCGTGTCACTAAAAGAGCTGCACCGCGGGAGCGTCGGGGCAGCGCTGCTGGTTAAACAGAGCAGCATGGGAAAGGCTGGGAAGTGTGAAGGGAATAAAATATTGACAATGGTCTAAGAAATATTGTAAAGGTACTGCAGCAGGAGTAGCCGCTGCCCCGCATCACTAAAAGAGCTGCACCGCGGGACGGTCGGGGCAGCTCTGCTGGTTAAAAAGGGGTCCGGAAAGCGTGAGAGGTGTAAAGGGAATGAAATGCTGAGCATGGTAAACGAGGTACAATAAAGGTACTGCAGCAGGTGTGGCCGCTGCCCCGTGTCACTAAAAGAGCTGCACCGCGGGACCGTCGGGGCAGCGCTGCTGGCTAAAAAGGGGTCCGGAAAGCGTGAGAGGTGTAAAGGGAATGAAATGCTGAGCATGGTAAAAGAGGTACAATAAAGATACTGCAGCAGGAGTGGCCGCTGCCCCGCATCACTAAAAGAGCTGCACCGCGGGACGGTCGGGGCAGCGCTGCTGGTTAAACAGAGCAGCATGGGAAAGGCTGGGAAGTGTGAGCGCAATAAAATATTGACAATGGTCTAAGAAATATTGTAAAGGTACTGCAGCAGGAGTGGCCGCTGCCCCGCATCACTAAAAGAGCTGCACCGCGGGAGCGTCGGGGCAGCGCTGCTGGCTAAAAAGGGGTCCGGAAAGCGTGAGAGGTGTAAAGGGAATGAAATGCTGAGCATGGTAAAAGAGGTACAATAAAGATACTGCAGCAGGAGTGGCCGCTGCCCCGTGTGACTAAAAGAGCTGCACCTCGGGAGCGTCGGGGCAGCGCTGCTGGTTAAAAAGAGCGGCACGGGAAAGGCTGAGAGGTGTAAAGGGAATGAAATGCTGAGCATGGTAAAAGAGGTACAATAAAGGTACTGCAGCAGGTGTGGCCGCTGCCCCGCATCACTAAAAGAGCTGCACCGCGGGAGCGTCGGGGCAGCTCTGCTGGTTAAACAGAGCAGCATGGGAAAGGCTGGGAAGTGTGAGCGCAATAAAATATTGACAATGGTCTAAGAAATATTGTAAAGGTACTGCAGCAGGAGTGGCCGCTGCCCGGCATCACTAAAAGAGCTGCACCGCGGGAGCGTCGGGGCAGTGCTGCTGGTTAAAAAGGGGTCCGGAAAGCGTGAGAGGTGTAAAGGGAATGAAATGCTGAGCATGGTAAACGAGGTACAAAAAAGGTACAGCAGCAGGTGTGGCCGCTGCCCCGCATCACTAAAAGAGCTGCACCGCAGGACCGTCGGGGCAGCGCTGCTGGTTAAAAAGGGGTCCGGAAAGCGTGAGAGGTGTAAAGGGAATAAAATGCTGAGCATGGTAAACGAGGTACAAAAAAGGTACAGCAGCAGGTGTGGCCGCTGCCCCGCACCACTAAAAGAGCTGCACCGCGGGACCGTCGGGGCAGCGCTGCTGGTTAAAAAGAGCGGCACGGGAAAGGCTGAGAGGTGTAAAGGGAATAAAATGCTGAGCATGGTAAACGAGGTACAATAAAGGTATAGCAGCAGGTGTAGCTGCCCCGTGTGACTAAAAGAGCTGCACCGCGGGACCGTCGGGGCAGCGCTGCTGGTTAAAAAGGGGTCCGGAATGCGTGAAAGGTGTAAAGGGAATAAAATGCTGAGCATGGTAAAAGAGGTTCAATAAAGATACTGCAGCAGGAGTGGCCACTGCCCCGCACCACTAAAAGAGCTGCACCGCGGGAGCGTCGGGGCAGCGCTGCTGGTTAAAAAGAGCGGCACGGGAAAGGCTGAGAGGTGTAAAGGGAATAAAATGCTGAGCATGGTAAACGAGGTACAATAAAGGTACTGCAGCAGGTGTGGCCGCTGCCCCGCATCACTAAAAGAGCTGCACCGCGGGACGGTCGGGGCAGCGCTGCTGGCTAAAAAGGGGTCCGGAAAGCGTGAGAGGTGTAAAGGGAATGAAATGCTGAGCATGGTAAACGAGGTACAATAAAGGTACAGCAGCAGGTGTGGCCGCTGCCCCGTGTGACTAAAAGAGCTGCACCGCGGGAGCGTCGGGGCAGCTCTGCTGGTTAAACAGAGCAGCATGGGAAAGGCTGGGAAGTGTGAGCGCAATAAAATATTGACAATGGTCTAAGAAATATTGTAAAGGTACTGCAGCAGGAGTGGCCGCTGCCCCGCATCACTAAAAGAGCTGCACCGCGGGAGCGTCGGGGCAGCGCTGCTGGTTAAAAAGGGGTCCGGAAAGCGTGAGAGGTGTAAAGGGAATAAAATGCTGAGCCTGGTAAACGAGGTACAATAAAGGTACAGCAGCAGGTGTGGCCGCTGCCCCGTGTGACTAAAAGAGCTGCACCGCGGGAGCGTCGGGGCAGCGCTGCTGGTTAAAAAGAGCGGCACGGGAAAGGCTGAGAGGTGTAAAGGGAATGAAATGCTGAGCATGGTAAACGAGGTACAATAAAGGTACTGCAGCAGGTGTGGCCGCTGCCCCGCATCACTAAAAGAGCTGCACCGCGGGACCGTCGGGGCAGCGCTGCTGGCTAAAAAGGGGTCCGGAAAGCGTGAGAGGTGTAAAGGGAATGAAATGCTGAGCATGGTAAACGAGGTACAATAAAGGTACTGCAGCAGGAGTGGCCGCTGCTCCGCATCACTAAAAGAGCTGCACCGCGGGAGCGTCGGGGCAGCGCTGCTGGTTAAACAGAGCGGCACGGGAAAGGCTGAGAGGTGTAAAGGGAATGAAATGCTGAGCATGGTAAACGAGGTACAATAAAGGTACTGCAGCAGGTGTGGCCGCTGCCCCGCATCACTAAAAGAGCTGCACCGCGGGACCGTCGGGGCAGCGCTGCTGGTCAAAAAGAGCGGCACGGGAAAGGCTGAGAGGTGTAAAGGGAATGAAATGCTGAGCATGGTAAACGAGGTACAATAAAGGTACTGCAGCAGGTGTGGCCGCTGCCCCGCATCACTAAAAGAGCTGCACCGCGGGACCGTCGGGGCAGCGCTGCTGGCTAAAAAGGGGTCCGGAAAGCGTGAGAGGTGTAAAGGGAATGAAATGCTGAGCATGGTAAACGAGGTACAATAAAGGTACTGCAGCAGGTGTGGCCGCTGCCCCGTGTCACTAAAAGAGCTGCACCGCGGGAGCGTCGGCGCAGCGCTGCTGGTTAAAAAGAGCGGCACGGGAAAGGCTGAGAGGTGTAAAGGGAATAAAATGCTGAGCATGGTAAACGATGTACAATAAAGGTACAGCAGCAGGTGTAGCTGCCCCGTGTGACTAAAAGAGCTGCACCGCGGGACCGTCGGGGCAGTGCTGCTGGTTAAAAAGGGGTCCGGAAAGCGTGAGAGGTGTAAAGGGAATAAAATGCTGAGCATGGTAAACGAGGTACAATAAAGGTACTGCAGCAGGTGTGGCCGCTGCCCCGTGTGACTAAAAGAGCTGCACCGCGGGAGCGTCGGGGCAGCTCTGCTGGTTAAACAGAGCAGCATGGGAAAGGCCTGGAAGTGTGAGCGCAATAAAATATTGACAATGGTCTAAGAAATATTGTAAAGGTACTGCAGCAGGAGTGGCCGCTGCCCCGCATCACTAAAAGAGCTGCACCGCGGGACCGTCGGGGCAGCGCTGCTGGTTAAAAAGGGGTCCGGAAAGCGTGAGAGGTGTAAAGGGAATGAAATGCTGAGCATGGTAAACGAGGTACAATAAAGGTACAGCAGCAGGTGTGGCCGCTGCCCCGTGTCACTAAAAGAGCTGCACCGCGGGAGCGTCGGGGCAGCTCTGCTGGTTAAACAGAGCAGCATGGGAAAGGCTGGGAAGTGTGAGCGCAATAAAATATTGACAATGGTCTAAGAAATATTGTAAAGGTACTGCAGCAGGAGTGGCCGCTGCCCCGCATCACTAAAAGAGCTGCACCTCGGGAGCGTCGGGGCAGCGCTGCTGGTTAAAAAGGGGTCCGGAAAGCGTGAGAGGTGTAAAGGGAATAAAATGCTGAGCCTGGTAAACGAGGTACAATAAAGGTACTGCAGCAGGAGTGGCCGCTGCTCCGCATCACTAAAAGAGCTGCACCGCGGGAGCGTCGGGGCAGCGCTGCTGGTTAAACAGAGCGGCACGGGAAAGGCTGAGAGGTGTAAAGGGAATGAAATGCTGAGCATGGTAAACGAGGTACAATAAAGGTACTGCAGCAGGTGTGGCCGCTGCCCCGCATCACTAAAAGAGCTGCACCGCGGGACCGTCGGGGCAGCGCTGCTGGTCAAAAAGAGCGGCACGGGAAAGGCTGAGAGGTGTAAAGGGAATGAAATGCTGAGCATGGTAAACGAGGTACAATAAAGGTACTGCAGCAGGTGTGGCCGCTGCCCCGCATCACTAAAAGAGCTGCACCGCGGGACCGTCGTGGCAGCGCTGCTGGCTAAAAAGGGGTCCGGAAAGCGTGAGAGGTGTAAAGGGAATGAAATGCTGAGCATGGTAAACGAGGTACAATAAAGGTACTGCAGCAGGTGTGGCCGCTGCCCCGTGTCACTAAAAGAGCTGCACCGCGGGAGCGTCGGCGCAGCGCTGCTGGTTAAAAAGAGCGGCACGGGAAAGGCTGAGAGGTGTAAAGGGAATAAAATGCTGAGCATGGTAAACGATGTACAATAAAGGTACAGCAGCAGGTGTAGCTGCCCCGTGTGACTAAAAGAGCTGCACCGCGGGACCGTCGGGGCAGTGCTGCTGGTTAAAAAGGGGTCCGGAAAGCGTGAGAGGTGTAAAGGGAATAAAATGCTGAGCATGGTAAACGAGGTACAATAAAGGTACTGCAGCAGGTGTGGCCGCTGCCCCGTGTGACTAAAAGAGCTGCACCGCGGGAGCGTCGGGGCAGCTCTGCTGGTTAAACAGAGCAGCATGGGAAAGGCCTGGAAGTGTGAGCGCAATAAAATATTGACAATGGTCTAAGAAATATTGTAAAGGTACTGCAGCAGGAGTGGCCGCTGCCCCGCATCACTAAAAGAGCTGCACCGCGGGACCGTCGGGGCAGCGCTGCTGGTTAAAAAGGGGTCCGGAAAGCGTGAGAGGTGTAAAGGGAATGAAATGCTGAGCATGGTAAACGAGGTACAATAAAGGTACAGCAGCAGGTGTGGCCGCTGCCCCGTGTCACTAAAAGAGCTGCACCGCGGGAGCGTCGGGGCAGCTCTGCTGGTTAAACAGAGCAGCATGGGAAAGGCTGGGAAGTGTGAGCGCAATAAAATATTGACAATGGTCTAAGAAATATTGTAAAGGTACTGCAGCAGGAGTGGCCGCTGCCCCGCATCACTAAAAGAGCTGCACCTCGGGAGCGTCGGGGCAGCGCTGCTGGTTAAAAAGGGGTCCGGAAAGCGTGAGAGGTGTAAAGGGAATAAAATGCTGAGCCTGGTAAACGAGGTACAATAAAGGTACTGCAGCAGGTGTGGCCGCTGCCCCGTGTCACTAAAAGAGCTGCACCGCGGGAGCGTCGGCGCAGCGCTGCTGGTTAAAAAGAGCGGCACGGGAAAGGCTGAGAGGTGTAAAGGGAATAAAATGCTGAGCATGGTAAACGAGGTACAATAAAGGTACAGCAGCAGGTGTAGCTGCCCCGTGTGACTAAAAGAGCTGCACCGCGGGAGCGTCGGGGCAGTGCTGCTGGTTAAAAAGGGGTCCGGAAAGCGTGAGAGGTGTAAAGGGAATAAAATGCTGAGCATGGTAAACGAGGTACAATAAAGGTACTGCAGCAGGTGTGGCCGCTGCCCCGTGTGACTAAAAGAGCTGCACCGCGGGAGCGTCGGGGCAGCTCTGCTGGTTAAACAGAGCAGCATGGGAAAGGCCTGGAAGTGTGAGCGCAATAAAATATTGACAATGGTCTAAGAAATATTGTAAAGGTACTGCAGCAGGAGTGGCCGCTGCCCCGCATCACTAAAAGAGCTGCACCGCGGGAGCGTCGGGGCAGCGCTGCTGGTTAAAAAGGGGTCCGGAAAGCGTGAGAGGTGTAAAGGGAATGAAATGCTGAGCATGGTAAAAGAGGTACAATAAAGATACTGCTGCAGGAGTGGCCGCTGCCCCGCATCACTAAAAGAGCTGCACCGCGGGAGCGTCGGGGCAGCGCTGCTGGTTAAAAAGGGGTCCGGAAAGCGTGAGAGGTGTAAAGGGAATGAAATGCTGAGCATGGTAAAAGAACTACAATAAAGATACTGCTGCAGGAGTGGCCGCTGCCCCGCATCACTAAAAGAGCTGCACCGCGGGAGCGTCGGGGCAGCGCTGCTGGTTAAAAAGGGGTCCGGAAAGCGTGAGAGGTGTAAAGGGAATGAAATGCTGAGCATGGTAAAAGAGGTACAATAAAGATACTGCTGCAGGAGTGGCCGCTGCCCCGCATCACTAAAAGAGCTGCACCGCGGGAGCGTCGGGGCAGCGCTGCTGGTTAAAAAGAGCGGCACGGGAAAGGCTGAGAAGTGTAAAGGGAATGAAATGCTGAGCATGGTAAACGAGGTACAATAAAGGTACAGCAGCAGGTGTGGCCGCTGCCCCGCATCACTAAAAGAGCTGCACCGCGGGACCGTCGGGGCAGCGCTGCTGGTTAAAAAGGGGTCCGGAAAGCGTGAGAGGTGTAAAGGGAATAAAATGCTGAGCATGGTAAACGAGGTACAATAAAGGTACAGCAGCAGGAGTGGCCGCTGCTCCGCATCACTAAAAGAGCTGCACCGCGGGAGCGTCGGGGCAGCGCTGCTGGTTAAAAAGAGCAGCATGGGAAAGGCTGGGAAGTGTGAGCGCAATAAAATATTGACAAAGGTTTAAGAAATACTGTAAAGGTACAGCAGCAGGAGTGGCCGCTGCCCCGTGTGACTAAAAGAGCTGCACCGCGGGACCGTCGGGGCAGCGCTGCTGGTTAAAAAGAGCGGCACGGGAAAGGCTGAGAGGTGTAAAGGGAATAAAATGCTGAGCATTGTAAACGAGGTACAATAAAGGTACTGCAGCAGGTGTGGCCGCTGCCCCGCGTCACTAAAAGAGCTGCACCGCGGGACCGTCGGGGCAGCGCTGCTGGCTAAAAAGGGGTCCGGAAAGCGTGAGAGGTGTAAAGGGAATGAAATGCTGAGCATGGTAAAAGAGGTACAATAAAGATACTGCTGCAGGAGTGGCCGCTGCCCCGCATCACTAAAAGAGCTGCACCGCGGGAGCGTCGGGGCAGCGCTGCTGGTTAAAAAGGAGTCCGGAAAGCTTGAGAGGTGTAAAGGGAATAAAATGCTGAGCATGGTAAACGAGGTACAATAAAGGTAGTGCAGCAGGTGTGGCCGCTGCCCCGTGTGACTAAAAGAGCTGCACCGCGGGAGCGTCGGGGCAGCGCTGCTGGTTAAAAAGAGCGGCACGGGAAAGGCTGAGAGGTGTAAAGGGAATGAAATGCTGAGCATGGTAAACGAGGTACAATAAAGGTACAGCAGCAGGAGTGGCCGCTGCCCCGCGTCACTAAAAGAGCTGCACCGCGGGAGCGTCGGGGCAGCGCTGCTGGTTAAACAGAGCAGCATGGGAAAGGCTGGGAAGTGTGAGCGCAATAAAATATTGACAACGGTCTAAGAAATATTGTAAAGGTACTGCAGCAGGAGTGGCCGCTGCCCCGCATCACTAAAAGAGCTGCACCGCGGGACGGTCGGGGCAGCGCTGCTGGTTAAAAAGGGGTCCGGAAAGCGTGAGAGGTGTAAAGGGAATGAAATGCTGAGCATGGTAAAAGAACTACAATAAAGATACTGCTGCAGGAGTGGCCGCTGCCCCGCATCACTAAAAGAGCTGCACCGCGGGACCGTCGGGGCAGCGCTGCTGGTTAAAAAGGGGTCCGGAAAGCGTGAGAGGTGTAAAGGGAATGAAATGCTGAGCATGGTAAAAGAGGTACAATAAAGATACTGCTGCAGGAGTGGCCGCTGCCCCGCATCACTAAAAGAGCTGCACCGCGGGACCGTCGGGGCAGCGCTGCTGGTTAAAAAGGGGTCCGGAAAGCGTGAGAGGTGTAAAGGGAATGAAATGCTGAGCATGGTAAACGAGGTACAATAAAGATACTGCTGCAGGAGTGGCCGCTGCCCCGCATCACTAAAAGAGCTGCACCGCGGGAGCGTCGGGGCAGCGCTGCTGGTTAAAAAGGGGTCCGGAAAGCGTGAGAGGTGTAAAGGGAATGAAATGCTGAGCATGGTAAAAGAGGTACAATAAAGATACTGCAGCAGGAGTGGCCGCTGCCCCGCATCACTAAAAGAGCTGCACCGCGGGAGCGTCGGGGCAGCGCTGCTGGTTAAAAAGAGCAGCACGGAAAGGCTGGGAAGTGTGAGCGCCATAAAATATTGAGAATGGTCTAAGAAATACTCAAAAGGTACAGCAGCAGTTGTGGCCGCTGCGTGGGTTCACTAAAACAGCTGCACCGCGGCACCTTTGGGGTGGTGCTGATGGTAAACGTGCGGCACGTAAAAGGACTGGAGGTGTGAGGGAAATAAAATATAGAGAAAGGTCTGAGAAATAATAACAACACCGCAGCAGGAGTAGCCACTTCCTCAGGATAAAATGAGCTGCACCGCGGCGCACGTGGGGCAGGGGCGCTGCTTCAAAGGTGTCACGGCAAAGGTCGCATCTGTGAAGGGTATAAAATAAAATGGTCGAAAATCCTTTAAAAGTACTGCAGCAGGAGTGGCTGCTGCCCCGTGTCACTAAAAGAGCTGCACCGCGGGAGCGTCGGGGCAGCGCTGCTGGTTAAAAAGAGCGGCACGGGAAAGGCTGAGAAGTGTAAAGGGAATGAAATGCTGAGCATGGTAAACGAGGTACAATAAAGGTACTGCAGGAGGGGTGGCCGCTGCTCCTTGTCACTAGAAGAGCTTCTCCGAGGCGCCGGTGGGGCTGCGCCGTTCCCGCCTCGGGCGCTTCTGGGCGATTTTGAGGCGGGGGGAGCCCACCGCGGCAGTGGCGGGAAAAGGGGGTGCGGAGTATAAAAGGGGGCGCCGGCGTCGCGGCCCCTCAGTCGGGGGGCGGCGGCGGCGGCGGCAGGAGCTCCGCGGGCTGGCCCGGATGCGGGGACGCCGCCGTGTGCGGCCGAAGGCGCCGGCCCTGAGGCGCGGAGAGAGCGGCGTGGCAGCCGCGCATCGGCTCCGTCATCGGCAGCGCCGCTTCGTGCCGGTAGGGAGCGGGAGAACGCGGCGGCGGGCGGCGGGTGGTGAGTGCCGTCGGCGAGACGGGGCTTGGGCCGCGTGCGGTGTGCGATCTCCCGAGAGCAGCGGGGAGGCCCCCGGGGAGCGGCGGCGGGCGGGGCGCTGTGGGAGCCGGCGCATGTCCCCGAATGAGGCGCCCGGCGCAACGCGCGACGTGCCAATGAAATAAAATAGAAAACGGTAAAGTGCTATAGAGGAGCCGCACCTAGAGGGCTCTCGGCCCCTGCCCCGTGTCACTAAGGGAGCTGCACCGCGGGAGCGTCGGGGCAGCGCTGCTGGTTAAACAGAGCAGCATGGGAAAGCCTCGGAAGTGTGAGCGCAATAAAATATTGACAGTGGTCTAAGAAATATTGTAAAGGTACTGCAGCAGGAGTGGCCGCTGCCCCGCATCACTAAAAGAGCTGCACCGCGAGAGCGTCGGGGCAGCGCTGCTGGTTAAAAAGGGGTCCGGAAAGCGTGAGAGGTGTAAAGGGAATGAAATGCTGAGCATGGTAAACGAGGTACAATAAAGGTACAGCAGCAGGTGTGGCCGCTGCCCCGCGTCACTAAAAGAGCTGCACCGCGGGAGCGTCGGGGCAGCGCTGCTGGTTAAAAAGAGCGGCACGGGAAAGGCTGAGAAGTGTAAAGGGAATGAAATGCTGAGCATGGTAAACGAGGTACAATAAAGGTACAGCAGCAGGTGTGGCCGCTGCCCCGCATCACTAAAAGAGCTGCACCGCGGGAGCGTCGGGGCAGCGCTGCTGGTCAAAAAGAGCAGCACGGAAAGGCTGGGAAGTGTGAGCGCAATAAAATATTGAGAATGGTCTAAGAAATACTCAGAAGGTACAGCAGCAGGAGTGGCCGCTGCGTGGGTTCACTAAAACAGCTGCACCGTGGCACCTTTGGGGTGGTGCTGATGGTAAACGTGCGGCATGTAAAAGGACTGGAGGTGTGAGGGAAATAAAACATAGAGAAAGGTCTGAGAAATAATAACAACACCGCAGCAGGAGTAGCCACTTCCTCAGGATAAAATGAGCTGCACCGCGGCGCACCTGGGGCAGTGGTGCTGCTTCAAAAGTGTCACGGCAAAGGTCGCATCTGTGAAGGGTATAAAATAAAAAGGTCGAAAATCCTTTAAAAGTACTGCAGCAGGAGTGGCTGCTGCCCCGTGTCACTAAAAGAGCTGCACCGCGGGAGCGTCGGGGCAGCGCTGCTGGTTAAAAAGAGCGGCACGGGAAAGGCTGAGAAGTGTAAAGGGAATGAAATGCTGAGCATGGTAAACGAGGTACAATAAAGGTACAGCAGCAGGTGTGGCCGCTGCCCCGCATCACTAAAAGAGCTGCACCGCGGGAGCGTCGGGGCAGCGCTGCTGGTTAAAAAGGTGTCCGGAAAGCGTGAGAGGTGTAAAGGGAATGAAATGCTGAGCATGGTAAAAGAGGTACAATAAAGATACTGCTGCAGGAGTGGCCGCTGCCCCGCATCACTAAAAGAGCTGCACCGCGGGAGCGTCGGGGCAGCGCTGCTGGTTAAAAAGAGCGGCACGGGAAAGGCTGAGAAGTGTAAAGGGAATGAAATGCTGAGCATGGTAAACGAGGTACAATAAAGGTACAGCAGCAGGTGTGGCCGCTGCCCCGTGTCACTAAAAGAGCTGCACCGCGGGAGCGTCGGGGCAGCGCTGCTGGTTAAAAAGAGCAGCACGGAAAGGCTGGGAAGTGTGAGCGCAATAAAATATTGAGAATGGTCTAAGAAATACTCAAAAGGTACAGCAGCAGTTGTGGCCGCTGCGTGGGTTCACTAAAACAGCTGCACCGCGGCACCTTTGGGGTGGTGCTGATGGTAAACGTGCGGCATGTAAAAGGACTGGAGGTGTGAGGGAAATAAAATATAGAGAAAGGTCTGAGAAATAATAACAACACCGCAGCAGGAGTAGCCACTTCCTCAGGATAAAATGAGCTGCACCGCGGCGCACGTGGGGCAGGGGCGCTGCTTCAAAGGTGTCACGGCAAAGGTCGCATCTGTGAAGGGTATAAAATAAAAAGGTCGAAAATCCTTTAAAAGTACTGCAGCAGGAGTGGCTGCTGCCCCGTGTCACTAAAAGAGCTGCACCGCGGGAGCGTCGGGGCAGCGCTGCTGGTTAAAAAGAGCAGCATGGGAAAGGCTGGGAAGTGTGAGCGCAATAAAATATTGACAATGGTCTAAGAAATATTGTAAAGGTACTGCAGCAGGAGTGGCCGCTGCCCCGCATCACTAAAAGAGCTGCACCGCGGGAGCGTCGGGGCAGCGCTGCTGGTTAAAAAGGGGTCCGGAAAGCGTGAGAGGTGTAAAGGGAATAAAATGCTGAGCATGGTAAACGAGGTACAATAAAGGTACAGCAGCAGGAGTGGCCGCTGCCTCGTGTCACTAAAAGAGCTGCACCGCGGGACCGTCGGGGCAGCGCTGCTGGTTAAACAGAGCAGCATGGGAAAGGCTGGGAAGTGTGAGCGCAATAAAATATTGACAATGGTCTAAGAAATATTGTAAAGGTACTGCAGCAGGAGTGGCCGCTGCCCCGCGTCACTAAAAGAGCTGCACCGCGAGAGCGTCGGGGCAGCGCTGCTGGTTAAAAAGGGGTCCGGAAATCGTGAGAGGTGTAAAGGGAATGAAATGCTGAGCATGGTAAACGAGGTACAATAAAGGTACAGCAGCAGGTGTGGCCGCTGCTCCGCATCACTACAAGAGCTGCACCTCGGGAACGTCGGGGCAGCGCTGCTGGTTAAAAAGAGCGGCACGGGAAAGGCTGAGAGGTGTAAAGGGAATGAAATGCTGAGCATGGTAAACGAGGTACAATAAAGGTACTGCAGGAGGGGTGGCCGCTGCTCCTTGTCACTAGAAGAGCTTCTCCGAGGCGCCGGTGGGGCTGCGCCGTTCCCGCCTCGGGCGCTTCTGGGCGATTTTGAGGCGGGGGGAGCCCACCGCGGCAGTGGCGGGAAAAGGGGGTGCGGAGTATAAAAGGGGGCGCCGGCGTCGCGGCCCCTCAGTCGGGGGGCGGCGGCGGCGGCGGCAGGAGCTCCGCGGGCTGGCCCGGATGCGGGGACGCCGCCCTGTGCGGCCGAAGGCGCCGGCCCTGAGGCGCGGGGAGAGCGGCGTGGCAGCCGCGCATCGGCTCCGTCATCGGCAGCGCCGCTTCGTGCCGGTAGGGAGCGGGAGAACGCGGCGGCGGGCGGCGGGTGGTGAGTGCCGTCGGCGAGACGGGGCTTGGGCCGCGTGCGGTGTGCGATCTCCCGAGAGCAGCGGGGAGGCCCCCGGGGAGCGGCGGCGGGCGGGGCGCTGTGGGAGCCGGCGAATGTCCCCGAATGAGGCGCCCGGCGCAACGCGCGAGGTGCCAATGAAATAAAATAGAAAACGGTAAAGTGCTATAGAGGAGCCGCACCTAGAGGGCTCTCGGCCCCTGCCCCGTGTCACTAAGGGAGCTGCACCGCGGGAGCGTCGGGGCAGCGCTGCTGGTTAAAAAGAGCGGCACGGGAAAGGCTGAGAGGTGTAAAGGGAATAAAATGCTGAGCATGGTAAACGAGGTACAATAAAGGTACAGCAGCAGGTGTGGCCGCTGCCCAGTGTCACTAAAAGTGCTGCACCGCGGGAGCGTCGGGGCAGCGCTGCTGGTTAAAAAGAGCAGCACGGAAAGGCTGGGAAGTGTGAGCGCAATAAAATATTGACAATGGTCTAAGAAATATTGTAAAGGTACTGCAGCAGGAGTGGCCGCTGCCCCGCATCACTAAAAGAGCTGCACCGCGGGAGCGTCGGGGCAGCGCTGCTGGTTAAAAAGAGCGGCACGGGAAAGGCTGAGAGGTGTAAAGGGAATGAAATGCTGAGCATGGTAAACGAGGTACAATAAAGGTACTGCAGCAGGAGTGGCCGCTGCCCCGCATCACTAAAAGAGCTGCACCGCGGGAGCGTCGGGGCAGCGCTGCTGGTTAAACAGAGCAGCATGGGAAAGGCTGGGAAGTGTGAGCGCAATAAAATATTGAGAATGGTTTAAGAAATACTGTAAAGGTACAGCAGCAGGAGTGGCCGCTGCCCCGCATCACTAAAAGAGCTGCACCGCGGGACCGTCGGGGCAGCGCTGCTGGTTAAAAAGGGGTCCGGAAAGCGTGAGAGGTGTAAAGGGAATAAAATGCTGAGCATGGTAAACGAGGTACAATAAAGGTACTGCAGCAGGTGTGGCCGCTGCCCCGCATCACTAAAAGAGCTGCACCTCGGGAGCGTCGGGGCAGCGCTGCTGGTTAAAAAGAGCAGCATGGGAAAGGCTGGGAAGTGTGAGCGCAATAAAATATTGACAATGGTTTAAGAAATACTGTAAAGGTACAGCAGCAGGAGTGGCCGCTGCCCCGTGTGACTAAAAGAGCTGCACCGCGGGAGCGTCTGGGCAGCGCTGCTGGTTAAAAAGAGCGGCACGGGAAAGGCTGAGAGGTGTAAAGGGAATGAAATGCTGAGCATGGTAAAAGAGGTACAATAAAGGTACTGCAGCAGGTGTGGCCGCTGCCCCGCATCACTAAAAGAGCTGCACCGCGGGAGCGTCGGGGCAGCGCTGCTGGTTAAAAAGAGCGGCACGGGAAAGCGTGAGAGGTGTAAAGGGAATGAAATGCTGAGCATGGTAAACGAGGTACAATAAAGGTACTGCAGCAGGTGTGGCCGCTGCCCCGCATCACTAAAAGAGCTGCACCGCGGGAGCGTCGGGGCAGTGCTGCTGGTTATAAAGGGGTCCGGAAAGCGTGAGAGGTGTAAAGGGAATAAAATGCTGAGCATGGTAAACGAGGTACAATAAAGGTACTGCAGCAGGTGTGGCCGCTGCCCCGCATCACTAAAAGAGCTGCACCTCGGGAGCGTCGGGGCAGCGCTGCTGGTTAAACAGAGCAGCATGGGAAAGGCTGGGAAGTGTGAGCGCAATAAAATATTGACAATGGTCTAAGAAATATTGAAAAGGTACAGCAGCAGGAGTGGCCGCTGCCCCGCATCACTAAAAGAGCTGCATCTCGGGAGCGTCGGGGCAGCGCTGCTGGTTAAAAAGGGGTCCGGAAAGCGTGAGAGGTGTAAAGGGAATGAAATGCTGAGCATGGTAAAAGAGGTACAATAAAGATACTGCTGCAGGAGTGGCCGCTGCCCCGCATCACTAAAAGAGCTGCACCGCGGGAGCGTCGGGGCAGCGCTGCTGGTTAAAAAGAGCGGCACGGGAAAGGCTGAGAGGTGTAAAGGGAATAAAATGCTGAGCATGGTAAACGAGGTACAAAAAAGGTACAGCAGCAGGAGTGGCCGCTGCTCCGCGTCACTAAAAGAGCTGCACCGCGGGAGCGTCGGGGCAGCGCTGCTGGTTAAACAGAGCAGCATGGGAAAGGCTGGGAAGTGTGAGCGCAATAAAATATTGACAATGGTTTAAGAAATACTGTAAAGGTACTGCAGCAGGAGTGGCCGCTGCCCCGCATCACTAAAAGAGCTGCACCGCGGGAGCGTCGGGGCAGCGCTGCTGGCTAAAAAGGGGTCCGGAAAGCGTGAGAGGTGTAAAGGGAATGAAATGCTGAGCATGGTAAACGAGGTACAATAAAGGTACAGCAGCAGGTGTGGCCGCTGCTCCGCATCACTACAAGAGCTGCACCTCGGGAACGTCGGGGCAGCGCTGCTGGTTAAAAAGAGCGGCACGGGAAAGGCTGAGAGGTGTAAAGGGAATGAAATGCTGAGCATGGTAAACGAGGTACAATAAAGGTACTGCAGGAGGGGTGGCCGCTGCTCCTTGTCACTAGAAGAGCTTCTCCGAGGCGCCGGTGGAGCTGCGCCGTTCCCGCCTCGGCCGCTTCTGGGCGATTTTGAGGCGGGGGGAGCCCACCGCGGCAGTGGCGGGAAAAGGGGGTGCGGAGTATAAAAGGGGGCGCCGGCGTCGCGGCCCCTCAGTCGGGGGGCGGCGGCGGCGGCGGCAGGAGCTCCGCGGGCTGGCCCGGATGCGGGGACGCCGCCGTGTGCGGCCGAAGGCGCCGGCCCTGAGGCGCGGAGAGAGCGGCGTGGCAGCCGCGCATCGGCTCCGTCATCGGCAGCGCCGCTTCGTGCCGGTAGGGAGCGGGAGAACGCGGCGGCGGGCGGCGGGTGGTGAGTGCCGTCGGCGAGACGGGGCTTGGGCCGCGTGCGGTGTGCGATCTCCCGAGAGCAGCGGGGAGGCCCCCGGGGAGCGGCGGCGGGCGGGGCGCTGTGGGAGCCGGCGCATGTCCCCGAATGAGGCGCCCGGCGCAACGCGCGACGTGCCAATGAAATAAAATAGAAAACGGTAAAGTGCTATAGAGGAGCCGCACCTAGAGGGCTCTCGGCCCCTGCCCCGTGTCACTAAGGGAGCTGCACCGCGGGAGCGTCGGGGCAGCGCTGCTGGTTAAACAGAGCGGCACGGGAAAGGCTGAGAAACGTCAGCGCAATAAAGTATTGACAATGGTCTAAGAAATATTGTAAAGGTACAGCAGCAGGAGTGGCCGCTGCCCCGCATCACTAAAAGAGCTGCACCGCGGGAGCGTCGGGGCAGCGCTGCTGGTTAAAAAGAGCAGCACGGGAAAGGCTGGGAAACGTCAGCGCAATAAAGTATTGACAGTGGTCTAAGAAATATTGTAAAGGTACTGCAGCAGGAGTGGCCGCTGCCCCGCATCACTAAAAGAGCTGCACCGCGAGAGCGTCGGGGCAGCGCTGCTGGTTAAAAAGGGGTCCGGAAAGCGTGAGAGGTGTAAAGGGAATGAAATGCTGAGCATGGTAAACGAGGTACAATAAAGGTACAGCAGCAGGTGTGGCCGCTGCCCCGCGTCACTAAAAGAGCTGCACCGCGGGAGCGTCGGGGCAGCGCTGCTGGTTAAAAAGAGCGGCACGGGAAAGGCTGAGAAGTGTAAAGGGAATGAAATGCTGAGCATGGTAAACGAGGTACAATAAAGGTACAGCAGCAGGTGTGGCCGCTGCCCCGCATCACTAAAAGAGCTGCACCGCGGGAGCGTCGGGGCAGCGCTGCTGGTCAAAAAGAGCAGCACGGAAAGGCTGGGAAGTGTGAGCGCAATAAAATATTGAGAATGGTCTAAGAAATACTCAGAAGGTACAGCAGCAGGAGTGGCCGCTGCGTGGGTTCACTAAAACAGCTGCACCGTGGCACCTTTGGGGTGGTGCTGATGGTAAACGTGCGGCATGTAAAAGGACTGGAGGTGTGAGGGAAATAAAACATAGAGAAAGGTCTGAGAAATAATAACAACACCGCAGCAGGAGTAGCCACTTCCTCAGGATAAAATGAGCTGCACCGCGGCGCACCTGGGGCAGTGGTGCTGCTTCAAAAGTGTCACGGCAAAGGTCGCATCTGTGAAGGGTATAAAATAAAAAGGTCGAAAATCCTTTAAAAGTACTGCAGCAGGAGTGGCTGCTGCCCCGTGTCACTAAAAGAGCTGCACCGCGGGAGCGTCGGGGCAGCGCTGCTGGTTAAAAAGAGCGGCACGGGAAAGGCTGAGAAGTGTAAAGGGAATGAAATGCTGAGCATGGTAAACGAGGTACAATAAAGGTACAGCAGCAGGTGTGGCCGCTGCCCCGCATCACTAAAAGAGCTGCACCGCGGGAGCGTCGGGGCAGCGCTGCTGGTTAAAAAGGTGTCCGGAAAGCGTGAGAGGTGTAAAGGGAATGAAATGCTGAGCATGGTAAAAGAGGTACAATAAAGATACTGCTGCAGGAGTGGCCGCTGCCCCGCATCACTAAAAGAGCTGCACCGCGGGAGCGTCTGGGCAGCGCTGCTGGTTAAAAAGAGCGGCACGGGAAAGGCTGAGAAGTGTAAAGGGAATGAAATGCTGAGCATGGTAAACGAGGTACAATAAAGGTACAGCAGCAGGTGTGGCCGCTGCCCCGTGTCACTAAAAGAGCTGCACCGCGGGAGCGTCGGGGCAGCGCTGCTGGTTAAAAAGAGCAGCACGGAAAGGCTGGGAAGTGTGAGCGCAATAAAATATTGAGAATGGTCTAAGAAATACTCAAAAGGTACAGCAGCAGTTGTGGCCGCTGCGTGGGTTCACTAAAACAGCTGCACCGCGGCACCTTTGGGGTGGTGTTGATGGTAAACGTGCGGCACGTAAAAGGACTGGAGGTGTGAGGGAAATAAAATATAGAGAAAGGTCTGAGAAATAACAACAACACCGCAGCAGGAGTAGCCACTTCCTCAGGATAAAATGAGCTGCACGGCGGCGCACGTGGGGCAGGGGCGCTGCTTCAAAGGTGTCACGGCAAAGGTCGCATCTGTGAAGGGTATAAAATAAAATGGTCGAAAATCCTTTAAAAGTACTGCAGCAGGAGTGGCTGCTGCCCCGTGTCACTAAAAGAGCTGCACCGCGGGAGCGTCGGGGCAGCGCTGCTGGTTAAACAGAGCAGCATGGGAAAGGCTGGGAAGTGTGAGCGCAATAAAATATTGACAATGGTCTAAGAAATATTGTAAAGGTACTGCAGCAGGAGTGGCCGCTGCCCCGCATCACTACAAGAGCTGCACCTCGGGAACGTCGGGGCAGCGCTGCTGGTTAAAAAGAGCGGCACGGGAAAGGCTGAGAGGTGTAAAGGGAATGAAATGCTGAGCATGGTAAACGAGGTACAATAAAGGTACTGCAGCAGGTGTGGCCGCTGCCCCGCGTCACTAAAAGAGCTGCACCGCGGGAGCGTCGGGGCAGCGCTGCTGGTTAAAAAGGAGTCCGGAAAGGTTGAGAGGTGTAAAGGGAATGAAATGCTGAGCATGGTAAACGAGGTACAAAAAAAGGTACAGCAGCAGGTGTAGCCGCTGCCCCGCATCACTAAAAGAGCTGCACCGCGGGAGCGTCGGGGCAGCGCTGCTGGTTAAAAAGGGGTCCGGAAAGCGTGAGAGGTGTAAAGGGAATGAAATGCTGAGCATGGTAAAAGAGGTACAATAAAGATACTGCTGCAGGAGTGGCCGCTGCCCCGCATCACTAAAAGAGCTGCACCGCGGGAGCGTCGGGGCAGCGCTGCTGGCTAAAAAGGGGTCCGGAAAGCGTGAGAGGTGTAAAGGGAATGAAATGCTGAGCATGGTAAACGAGGTACAATAAAGATACTGCTGCAGGAGTGGCCGCTGCCCCGCATCACTAAAAGAGCTGCACCGCGGGAGCGTCGGGGCAGCGCTGCTGGTTAAAAAGAGCAGCACGGAAAGGCTGGGAAGTGTGAGCGCAATAAAATATTGAGAATGGTCTAAGAAATATTGTAAAGGTACTGCTGCAGGAGTGGCCGCTGCCCCGTGTGACTTAAAGAGCTGCACCGCGGGACGGTCGGGGCAGCGCTGCTGGTTAAAAAGGGGTCCGGAAAGCGTGAGAGGTGTAAAGGGAATGAAATGCTGAGCATGGTAAAAGAGGTACAATAAAGATACTGCAGCAGGAGTGGCCGCTGCCCCGCATCACTAAAAGAGCTGCACCGCGGGAGCGTCGGGGCAGCGCTGCTGGCTAAAAAGGGGTCCGGAAAGCGTGAGAGGTGTAAAGGGAATGAAATGCTGAGCATGGTAAACGAGGTACAATAAAGATACTGCTGCAGGAGTGGCCGCTGCCCCGCATCACTAAAAGAGCTGCACCGCGGGAGCGTCGGGGCAGCGCTGCTTCTTAAAAAGAGCGGCACGGGAAAGGCTGAGAAGTGTAAAGGGAATGAAATGCTGAGCATGGTAAACGAGGTACAATAAAGGTACTGCAGGAGGGGTGGCCGCTACTCCTTGTCACTAGAAGAGCTTCTCCGAGGCGCCGGTGGGGCTGCGCCGTTCCCGCCTCGGGCGCTTCTGGGCGATTTTGAGGCGGGGGGAGCCCACCGCGGCAGTGGCGGGAAAAGGGGGTGCGGAGTATAAAAGGGGGCGCCGGCGTCGCGGCCCCTCAGTCGGGGGGCGGCGGCGGCGGCGGCAGGAGCTCCGCGGGCTGGCCCGGATGCGGGGACGCCGCCGTGTGCGGCCGAAGGCGCCGGCCCTGAGGCGCGGAGAGAGCGGCGTGGCAGCCGCGCATCGGCTCCGTCATCGGCAGCGCCGCTTCGTGCCGGTAGGGAGCGGGAGAACGCGGCGGCGGGCGGCGGGTGGTGAGTGCCGTCGGCGAGACGGGGCTTGGGCCGCGTGCGGTGTGCGATCTCCCGAGAGCAGCGGGGAGGCCCCCGGGGAGCGGCGGCGGGCGGGGCGCTGTGGGAGCCGGCGCATGTCCCCGAATGAGGCGCCCGGCGCAACGCGCGACGTGCCAATGAAATAAAATAGAAAACGGTAAAGTGCTATAGAGGAGCCGCGCCTAGAGGGCTCTCGGCCCCTGCCCCGTGTCACTAAGGGAGCTGCACCGCGGGAGCGTCGGGGCAGCGCTGCTGGTTAAAAAGAGCGGCACGGGAAAGGCTGAGAGGTGTAAAGGGAATGAAATGCTGAGCATGGTAAACGAGGTACAGTAAAGGTACTGCAGCAGGTGTGGCCGCTGCCCCGCGTCACTAAAAGAGCTGCACCGCGGGAGCGTCGGGGCAGCGCTGCTGGTTAAAAAGGAGTCCGGAAAGGTTGAGAGGTGTAAAGGGAATGAAATGCTGAGCATGGTAAACGAGGTATAATAAAGGTACTGCAGCAGGTGTGGCCGCTGCCCCGCATCACTAAAAGAGCTGCACCGCGGGAGCGTCGGGGCAGCGCTGCTGGTTAAAAAGAGCAGCACGGAAAGGCTGGGAAGTGTGAGCGCAATAAAATATTGACAATGGTCTAAGAAATATTGTAAAGGTACAGCAGCAGGAGTGGCCGCTGCCCCGCATCACTAAAAGAGCTGCACCGCGGGACCGTCGGGGCAGCGCTGCTGGTTAAAAAGGGGTCCGGAAAGCGTGAGAGGTGTAAAGGGAATAAAATGCTGAGCATGGTAAAAGAGGTACAATAAAGATACTGCTGCAGGAGTGGCCGCTGCCCCGCATCACTAAAAGAGCTGCACCGCGGGAGCGTCGGGGCAGCGCTGCTGGTTAAAAAGAGCGGCACGGAAAGGCTGGGAAGTGTGAGCGCAATAAAATATTGAGAATGGTCTAAGAAATACTCAAAAGGTACAGCAGCAGGTGTGGCCGCTGCGTGGGTTCACTAAAACAGATGAACCGCGGCACCTTTGGGGTGGTGCTGATGGTAAACGTGCGGCACGTAAAAGCCTGGAGGTGTGAGGGAAATAAAATATAGAGAAAGGTCTGAGAAATAATAACAACACCGCAGCAGGAGTAGCCACTTCCTCAGGATAAAATGAGCTGCACCGCGGCGCACGTGGGGCAGGGGCGCTGCTTCAAAGGTGTCACGGCAAAGGTCGCATCTGTGAAGGGTATAAAATAAAATGGTCGAAAATCCTTTAAAAGTACTGCAGCAGGAGTGGCTGCTGCCCCGTGTCACTAAAAGAGCTGCACCGCGGGAGCGTCGGGGCAGCGCTGCTGGTTAAAAAGGGGTCCGGAAAGCGTGAGAGGTGTAAAGGGAATAAAATGCTGAGCATGGTAAACGAGGTACAAAAAAAGGTACAGCAGCAGGTGTAGCCGCTGCCCCGCATCACTAAAAGAGCTGCACCGCGGGAGCGTCGGGGCAGCGCTGCTGGTTAAAAAGGGGTCCGGAAAGCGTGAGAGGTGTAAAGGGAATGAAATGCTGAGCATGGTAAAAGAGGTACAATAAAGGTACTGCAGCAGGTGTGGCCGCTGCCCCGCATCACTAAAAGAGCTGCACCTCGGGAGCGTCGGGGCAGCGCTGCTGGTTAAACAGAGCAGCATGGGAAAGGCTGGGAAGTGTGAGCGCAATAAAATATTGACAATGGTCTAAGAAATATTGTAAAGGTACAGCAGCAGGAGTGGCCGCTGCCCCGCATCACTAAAAGAGCTGCACCGCGGGAGCGTCGGGGCAGCGCTGCTGGTTAAAAAGGGGTCCGGAAAGGCTGAGAGGTGTAAAGGGAATGAAATGCTGAGCATGGTAAAAGAGGTACAATAAAGATACTGCAGCAGGAGTGGCCGCTGCCCCGCATCACTAAAAAGCTGCACCGCGGGAGCGTCGGGGCAGCGCTGCTGGTTAAAAAGGGGTCCGGAAAGCTTGAGAGGTGTAAAGGGAATAAAATGCTGAGCATGGTAAACGAGGTACAATAAAGATACTGCAGCAGGAGTGGCCGCTGCCCCGTGTGACTAAAAGAGCTGCACCGCGGGAGCGTCGGGGCAGCGCTGCTGCTTAAAAAGAGCGGCACGGGAAAGGCTGAGAGGTGTAAAGGGAATGAAATGCTGAGCATGGTAAACGAGGTACAATAAAGGTACTGCAGCAGGTGTGGCCGCTGCCCCGTGTCACTAAAAGAGCTGCACCGCGGGAGCGTCGGGGCAGCGCTGCTGGTTAAAAAGAGCGGCACGGGAAAGGCTGGGAAACGTCAGCGCAATAAAGTATTGACAATGGTCTAAGATATATTGTAAAGGTACTGCAGCAGGAGTGGCCGCTGCCCCGCATCACTAAAAGAGCTGCACCGCGGGAGCGTCGGAGCAGCTCTGCTGGTTAAAAAGGGGTCCGGAAAGCGTGAGAGGTGTAAAGGGAATGAAATGCTGAGCATGGTAAAAGAGGTACAATAAAGATACTGCAGCAGGAGTGGCCGCTGCCCCGCATCACTAAAAGAGCTGCACCGCGGGAGCCTCGGGGCAGCGCTGCTGGTTAAAAAGGGGTCCGGAAAGCGTGAGAGGTGTAAAGGGAATGAAATGCTGAGCATGGTAAAAGAGGTACAATAAAGATACTGCTGCAGGAGTGGCCGCTGCCCCGCATCACTAAAAGAGCTGCACCGCGGGAGCGTCGGGGCAGCGCTGCTGGTTAAAAAGAGCGGCACGGGAAAGGCTGAGAGGTGTAAAGGGAATGAAATGCTGAGCATGGTAAACGAGGTACAATAAAGGTACAGCAGCAGGTGTGGCCGCTGCCCCGCATCACTAAAAGAGCTGCACCGCGGGAGCGTCGGGGCAGCGCTGCTGGTTAATAAGAGCAGCACGGAAAGGCTGGGAAGTGTGAGCGCAATAAAATATTGAGAATGGTCTAAGAAATACTCAAAAGGTACAGCAGCAGTTGTGGCCGCTGCGTGGGTTCACTAAAACAGCTGCACCGCGGCACCTTTGGGGTGGTGCTGATGGTAAACGTGCGGCACGTAAAAGGACTGGAGGTGTGAGGGAAATAAAATATAGAGAAAGGTCTGAGAAATAACAACAACACCGCAGCAGGAGTAGCCACTTCCTCAGGATAAAATGAGCTGCACCGCGGCGCACGTGGGGCAGGGGCGCTGCTTCAAAGGTGTCACGGCAAAGGTCGCATCTGTGAAGGGTATAAAATAAAATGGTCGAAAATCCTTTAAAAGTACTGCAGCAGGAGTGGCTGCTGCCCCGTGTCACTAAAAGAGCTGCACCGCGGGAGCGTCGGGGTAGCGCTGCTGGTTAAAAAGGGGTCCGGAAAGCGTGAGAGGTGTAAAGGGAATAAAATGCTGAGCATGGTAAACGAGGTACAAAAAAAGGTACAGCAGCAGGTGTAGCCGCTGCCCCGCATCACTAAAAGAGCTGCACCGCGGGAGCGTCGGGGCAGCGCTGCTGGTTAAAAAGGGGTCCGGAAAGCGTGAGAGGTGTAAAGGGAATGAAATGCTGAGCATGGTAAAAGAGGTACAATAAAGATACTGCTGCAGGAGTGGCCGCTGCCCCGCATCACTAAAAGAGCTGCACCGCGGGAGCGTCGGGGCAGCGCTGCTGGCTAAAAAGGGGTCCGGAAAGCGTGAGAGGTGTAAAGGGAATGAAATGCTGAGCATGGTAAACGAGGTACAATAAAGATACTGCTGCAGGAGTGGCCGCTGCCCCGCATCACTAAAAGAGCTGCACCGCGGGAGCGTCGGGGCAGCGCTGCTGGTTAAAAAGAGCAGCACGGAAAGGCTGGGAAGTGTGAGCGCAATAAAATATTGAGAATGGTCTAAGAAATATTGTAAAGGTACAGCAGCAGGAGTGGCCGCTGCCCCGTGTGACTTAAAGAGCTGCACCGCGGGACGGTCGGGGCAGCGCTGCTGGTTAAAAAGGAGTCCGGAAAGGGTGAGAGGTGTAAAGGGAATGAAATGCTGAGCATGGTAAACGAGGTACAATAAAGGTACAGCAGCAGGTGTGGCCGCTGCCCCGCATCACTAAAAGAGCTGCACCGCGGGAGCGTCGGGGCAGCGCTGCTGGTTAAAAAGAGCGGCACGGGAAAGGCTGAGAGGTGTAAAGGGAATGAAATGCTGAGCATGGTAAACGAGGTACAATAAAGGTACTGCAGCAGGTGTGGCCGCTGCCCCGCATCACTAAAAGAGCTGCACCTCGGGAGCGTCGGGGCAGCGCTGCTGGTTAAAAAGAGCAGCACGGAAAGGCTGGGAAGTGTGAGCGCAATAAAATATTGACAATGGTCTAAGAAATATTGTAAAGGTACAGCAGCAGGAGTGGCCGCTGCCCCGCATCACTAAAAGAGCTGCACCGCGGGAGCGTCGGGGCAGCGCTGCTGGTTAAAAAGAGCGGCACGGGAAAGGCTGAGAGGTGTAAAGGGAATGAAATGCTGAGCATGGTAAACGAGGTACAATAAAGGTACTGCAGGAGGGGTGGCCGCTGCTCCTTGTCACTAGAAGAGCTTCTCCGAGGCGCCGGTGGGGCTGCGCCGTTCCCGCCTCGGGCGCTTCTGGGCGATTTTGAGGCGGGGGGAGCCCACCGCGGCAGTGGCGGGAAAAGGGGGTGCGGAGTATAAAAGGGGGCGCCGGCGTCGCGGCCCCTCAGTCGGGGGGCGGCGGCGGCGGCGGCAGGAGCTCCGCGGGCTGGCCCGGATGCGGGGACGCCGCCGTGTGCGGCCGAAGGCGCCGGCCCTGAGGCGCGGAGAGAGCGGCGTGGCAGCCGCGCATCGGCTCCGTCATCGGCAGCGCCGCTTCGTGCCGGTAGGGAGCGGGAGAACGCGGCGGCGGGCGGCGGGTGGTGAGTGCCGTCGGCGAGACGGGGCTTGGGCCGCGTGCGGTGTGCGATCTCCCGAGAGCAGCGGGGAGGCCCCCGGGGAGCGGCGGCGGGCGGGGCGCTGTGGGAGCCGGCGCATGTCCCCGAATGAGGCGCCCGGCGCAACGCGCGACGTGCCAATGAAATAAAATAGAAAACGGTAAAGTGCTATAGAGGAGCCGCACCTAGAGGGCTCTCGGCCCCTGCCCCGTGTCACTAAGGGAGCTGCACCGCGGGAGCGTCGGGGCAGCGCTGCTGGTTAAACAGAGCGGCACGGGAAAGGCTGGGAAACGTCAGCGCAATAAAGTATTGACAATGGTCTAAGATATATTGTAAAGGTACTGCAGCAGGAGTGGCCGCTGCCCCGCATCACTAAAAGAGCTGCACCGCGGGAGCGTCGGGGCAGCGCTGCTGGTTAAAAAGAGCAGCACGGAAAGGCTGGGAAGTGTGAGCGGAATAAAATATTGACAATGGTCTAAGAAATATTGTAAAGATACTGCTGCAGGAGTGGCCGCTGCCCCGCATCACTAAAAGAGCTGCACCGCGGGAGCGTCGGGGCAGCGCTGCTGGTTAAAAAGGGGTCCGGAAAGCGTGAGAGGTGTAAAGGGAATGAAATGCTGAGCATGGTAAAAGAGGTACAATAAAGATACTGCAGCAGGAGTGGCCGCTGCGTGGGTTCACTAAAACAGCTGCACCGCGGCACCTTTGGGGTGGTGTTGATGGTAAACGTGCGGCACGTAAAAGGACTGGAGGGGTGAGGGAAATAAAATATAGAGAAAGGTCTGAGAAATAACAACAACACCGCAGCAGGAGTAGCCACTTCCTAAGGATAAAATGAGCTGCACCGCGGCGCACCTGGGGTAGGGGCGCTGCTTCAAAGGTGTCACGGCAAAGGTCGCATCTGTGAAGGGTATAAAATAAAATGGTCGAAAATCCTTTAAAAGTACTGCAGCAGGAGTGGCTGCTGCCCCGTGTCACTAAAAGAGCTGCACCGCGGGAGCGTCGGGGCAGCGCTGCTGGTTAAAAAGAGCGGCACGGAAAGGCTGGGAAGTGTGAGCGCAATAAAATATTGACAATGGTCTAAGAAATATTGTAAAGGTACTGCAGCAGGAGTGGCCGCTGCCCCGCATCACTAAAAGAGCTGCACCGCGGGAGCGTCGGGGCAGCGCTGCTGGTTAAAAAGAGCAGCACGGAAAGGCTGGGAAGTGTGAGCGGAATAAAATATTGACAATGGTCTAAGAAATATTGTAAAGATACTGCTGCAGGAGTGGCCGCTGCCCCGCATCACTAAAAGAGCTGCACCGCGGGAGCGTCGGGGCAGCGCTGCTGGTTAAAAAGGGGTCCGGAAAGCGTGAGAGGTGTAAAGGGAATGAAATGCTGAGCATGGTAAAAGAGGTACAATAAAGATACTGCAGCAGGAGTGGCCGCTGCGTGGGTTCACTAAAACAGCTGCACCGCGGCACCTTTGGGGTGGTGTTGATGGTAAACGTGCGGCACGTAAAAGGACTGGAGGGGTGAGGGAAATAAAATATAGAGAAAGGTCTGAGAAATAACAACAACACCGCAGCAGGAGTAGCCACTTCCTCAGGATAAAATGAGCTGCACCGCGGCGCACGTGGGGCAGGGGCGCTGCTTCAAAGGTGTCACGGCAAAGGTCGCATCTGTGAAGGGTATAAAATAAAATGGTCGAAAATCCTTTAAAAGTACTGCAGCAGGAGTGGCTGCTGCCCCGTGTCACTAAAAGAGCTGCACCGCGGGAGCGTCGGGGCAGCGCTGCTGGTTAAAAAGAGCGGCACGGAAAGGCTGGGAAGTGTGAGCGGAATAAAATATTGACAATGGTCTAAGAAATATTGTAAAGATACTGCTGCAGGAGTGGCCGCTGCCCCGCATCACTAAAAGAGCTGCACCGCGGGAGCGTCGGGGCAGCGCTGCTGGTTAAAAAGGGGTCCGGAAAGCGTGAGAGGTGTAAAGGGAATGAAATGCTGAGCATGGTAAAAGAGGTACAATAAAGATACTGCTGCAGGAGTGGCCGCTGCCCCGCATCACTAAAAGAGCTGCACCGCGGGACCGTCGGGGCAGCGCTGCTGGTTAAAAAGGGGTCCGGAAAGCGTGAGAGGTGTAAAGGGAATGAAATGCTGAGCATGGTAAACGAGGTACAGTAAAGGTACAGCAGCAGGTGTGGCCGCTGCTCCGCATCACTACAAGAGCTGCACCTCGGGAACGTCGGGGCAGCGCTGCTGGTTAAAAAGAGCGGCACGGGAAAGGCTGAGAGGTGTAAAGGGAATAAAATGCTGAGCATGGTAAACGAGGTACAATAAAGGTACAGCAGCAGGTGTGGCCGCTGCCCCGTGTGACTAAAAGAGCTGCACCGCGGGAGCGTCGGGGCAGCGCTGCTGGTTAAAAAGAGCGGCACGGGAAAGGCTGAGAGGTGTAAAGGGAATGAAATGCTGAGCATGGTAAACGAGGTACAATAAAGGTACAGCAGCAGGTGTGGCCGCTGCCCCGCGTCACTAAAAGAGCTGCACCGCGGGAGCGTCGGGGCAGCGCTGCTGGTTAAAAAGAGCAGCACGGAAAGGCTGGGAAGTGTGAGCGCAATAAAATATTGACAATGGTCTAAGAAATATTGTAAAGGTACAGCAGCAGGTGTGGCCGCTGCCCCGTGTGACTAAAAGAGCTGCACCGCGGGAGCGTCGGGGCAGCGCTGCTGGTTAAAAAGAGCAGCACGGAAAGGCTGGGAAGTGTGAGTGGAATAAAATATTGAGAATGGTCTAAGAAATATTGTAAAGGTACAGCAGCAGTTGTGGCCGCTGCGTGGGTTCACTAAAACAGCTGCACCGCGGCACCTTTGGGGTGGTGCTGATGGTAAACGTGCGGCACGTAAAAGCCTGGAGGTGTGAGGGAAATAAAATATAGAGAAAGGTCTGAGAAATAACAACAACACCGCAGCAGGAGTAGCCACTTCCTAAGGATAAAATGAGCTGCACCGCGGCGCACGTGGGGTAGGGGCGCTGCTTCAAAGGTGTCACGGCAAAGGTCGCATCTGTGAAGGGTATAAAATAAAATGGTCGAAAATCCTTTAAAAGTCCTGCAGCAGGAGTGGCTGCTGCCCCGTGTCACTAAAAGAGCTGCACCGCGGGAGCGTCGGGGCAGCGCTGCTGGTTAAAAAGGTGTCCGGAAAGCGTGAGAGGTGTAAAGGGAATGAAATGCTGAGCATGGTAAAAGAGGTACAATAAAGATACTGCTGCAGGAGTGGCCGCTGCCCCGCATCACTAAAAGAGCTGCACCGCGGGAGCGTCTGGGCAGCGCTGCTGGTTAAAAAGAGCGGCACGGGAAAGGCTGAGAAGTGTAAAGGGAATGAAATGCTGAGCATGGTAAACGAGGTACAATAAAGGTACAGCAGCAGGTGTGGCCGCTGCCCCGTGTCACTAAAAGAGCTGCACCGCGGGAGCGTCGGGGCAGCGCTGCTGGTTAAAAAGAGCAGCACGGAAAGGCTGGGAAGTGTGAGCGCAATAAAATATTGAGAATGGTCTAAGAAATACTCAAAAGGTACAGCAGCAGTTGTGGCCGCTGCGTGGGTTCACTAAAACAGCTGCACCGCGGCACCTTTGGGGTGGTGTTGATGGTAAACGTGCGGCACGTAAAAGGACTGGAGGTGTGAGGGAAATAAAATATAGAGAAAGGTCTGAGAAATAACAACAACACCGCAGCAGGAGTAGCCACTTCCTCAGGATAAAATGAGCTGCACGGCGGCGCACGTGGGGCAGGGGCGCTGCTTCAAAGGTGTCACGGCAAAGGTCGCATCTGTGAAGGGTATAAAATAAAATGGTCGAAAATCCTTTAAAAGTACTGCAGCAGGAGTGGCTGCTGCCCCGTGTCACTAAAAGAGCTGCACCGCGGGAGCGTCGGGGCAGCGCTGCTGGTTAAACAGAGCAGCATGGGAAAGGCTGGGAAGTGTGAGCGCAATAAAATATTGACAATGGTCTAAGAAATATTGTAAAGGTACTGCAGCAGGAGTGGCCGCTGCCCCGCATCACTACAAGAGCTGCACCTCGGGAACGTCGGGGCAGCGCTGCTGGTTAAAAAGAGCGGCACGGGAAAGGCTGAGAGGTGTAAAGGGAATGAAATGCTGAGCATGGTAAACGAGGTACAATAAAGGTACTGCAGCAGGTGTGGCCGCTGCCCCGCGTCACTAAAAGAGCTGCACCGCGGGAGCGTCGGGGCAGCGCTGCTGGTTAAAAAGGAGTCCGGAAAGGTTGAGAGGTGTAAAGGGAATGAAATGCTGAGCATGGTAAACGAGGTACAAAAAAAGGTACAGCAGCAGGTGTAGCCGCTGCCCCGCATCACTAAAAGAGCTGCACCGCGGGAGCGTCGGGGCAGCGCTGCTGGTTAAAAAGGGGTCCGGAAAGCGTGAGAGGTGTAAAGGGAATGAAATGCTGAGCATGGTAAAAGAGGTACAATAAAGATACTGCTGCAGGAGTGGCCGCTGCCCCGCATCACTAAAAGAGCTGCACCGCGGGAGCGTCGGGGCAGCGCTGCTGGCTAAAAAGGGGTCCGGAAAGCGTGAGAGGTGTAAAGGGAATGAAATGCTGAGCATGGTAAACGAGGTACAATAAAGATACTGCTGCAGGAGTGGCCGCTGCCCCGCATCACTAAAAGAGCTGCACCGCGGGAGCGTCGGGGCAGCGCTGCTGGTTAAAAAGAGCAGCACGGAAAGGCTGGGAAGTGTGAGCGCAATAAAATATTGAGAATGGTCTAAGAAATATTGTAAAGGTACTGCTGCAGGAGTGGCCGCTGCCCCGTGTGACTTAAAGAGCTGCACCGCGGGACGGTCGGGGCAGCGCTGCTGGTTAAAAAGGGGTCCGGAAAGCGTGAGAGGTGTAAAGGGAATGAAATGCTGAGCATGGTAAAAGAGGTACAATAAAGATACTGCAGCAGGAGTGGCCGCTGCCCCGCATCACTAAAAGAGCTGCACCGCGGGAGCGTCGGGGCAGCGCTGCTGGCTAAAAAGGGGTCCGGAAAGCGTGAGAGGTGTAAAGGGAATGAAATGCTGAGCATGGTAAACGAGGTACAATAAAGATACTGCTGCAGGAGTGGCCGCTGCCCCGCATCACTAAAAGAGCTGCACCGCGGGAGCGTCGGGGCAGCGCTGCTGGTTAAAAAGAGCGGCACGGGAAAGGCTGAGAAGTGTAAAGGGAATGAAATGCTGAGCATGGTAAACGAGGTACAATAAAGGTACTGCAGGAGGGGTGGCCGCTACTCCTTGTCACTAGAAGAGCTTCTCCGAGGCGCCGGTGGGGCTGCGCCGTTCCCGCCTCGGGCGCTTCTGGGCGATTTTGAGGCGGGGGGAGCCCACCGCGGCAGTGGCGGGAAAAGGGGGTGCGGAGTATAAAAGGGGGCGCCGGCGTCGCGGCCCCTCAGTCGGGGGGCGGCGGCGGCGGCGGCAGGAGCTCCGCGGGCTGGCCCGGATGCGGGGACGCCGCCGTGTGCGGCCGAAGGCGCCGGCCCTGAGGCGCGGAGAGAGCGGCGTGGCAGCCGCGCATCGGCTCCGTCATCGGCAGCGCCGCTTCGTGCCGGTAGGGAGCGGGAGAACGCGGCGGCGGGCGGCGGGTGGTGAGTGCCGTCGGCGAGACGGGGCTTGGGCCGCGTGCGGTGTGCGATCTCCCGAGAGCAGCGGGGAGGCCCCCGGGGAGCGGCGGCGGGCGGGGCGCTGTGGGAGCCGGCGCATGTCCCCGAATGAGGCGCCCGGCGCAACGCGCGACGTGCCAATGAAATAAAATAGAAAACGGTAAAGTGCTATAGAGGAGCCGCGCCTAGAGGGCTCTCGGCCCCTGCCCCGTGTCACTAAGGGAGCTGCACCGCGGGAGCGTCGGGGCAGCGCTGCTGGTTAAAAAGAGCGGCACGGGAAAGGCTGAGAGGTGTAAAGGGAATGAAATGCTGAGCATGGTAAACGAGGTACAGTAAAGGTACTGCAGCAGGTGTGGCCGCTGCCCCGCGTCACTAAAAGAGCTGCACCGCGGGAGCGTCGGGGCAGCGCTGCTGGTTAAAAAGGAGTCCGGAAAGGTTGAGAGGTGTAAAGGGAATGAAATGCTGAGCATGGTAAACGAGGTATAATAAAGGTACTGCAGCAGGTGTGGCCGCTGCCCCGCATCACTAAAAGAGCTGCACCGCGGGAGCGTCGGGGCAGCGCTGCTGGTTAAAAAGAGCAGCACGGAAAGGCTGGGAAGTGTGAGCGCAATAAAATATTGACAATGGTCTAAGAAATATTGTAAAGGTACAGCAGCAGGAGTGGCCGCTGCCCCGCATCACTAAAAGAGCTGCACCGCGGGACCGTCGGGGCAGCGCTGCTGGTTAAAAAGGGGTCCGGAAAGCGTGAGAGGTGTAAAGGGAATAAAATGCTGAGCATGGTAAAAGAGGTACAATAAAGATACTGCTGCAGGAGTGGCCGCTGCCCCGCATCACTAAAAGAGCTGCACCGCGGGAGCGTCGGGGCAGCGCTGCTGGTTAAAAAGAGCGGCACGGAAAGGCTGGGAAGTGTGAGCGCAATAAAATATTGAGAATGGTCTAAGAAATACTCAAAAGGTACAGCAGCAGGTGTGGCCGCTGCGTGGGTTCACTAAAACAGATGAACCGCGGCACCTTTGGGGTGGTGCTGATGGTAAACGTGCGGCACGTAAAAGCCTGGAGGTGTGAGGGAAATAAAATATAGAGAAAGGTCTGAGAAATAATAACAACACCGCAGCAGGAGTAGCCACTTCCTCAGGATAAAATGAGCTGCACCGCGGCGCACGTGGGGCAGGGGCGCTGCTTCAAAGGTGTCACGGCAAAGGTCGCATCTGTGAAGGGTATAAAATAAAATGGTCGAAAATCCTTTAAAAGTACTGCAGCAGGAGTGGCTGCTGCCCCGTGTCACTAAAAGAGCTGCACCGCGGGAGCGTCGGGGCAGCGCTGCTGGTTAAAAAGGGGTCCGGAAAGCGTGAGAGGTGTAAAGGGAATAAAATGCTGAGCATGGTAAACGAGGTACAAAAAAAGGTACAGCAGCAGGTGTAGCCGCTGCCCCGCATCACTAAAAGAGCTGCACCGCGGGAGCGTCGGGGCAGCGCTGCTGGTTAAAAAGGGGTCCGGAAAGCGTGAGAGGTGTAAAGGGAATGAAATGCTGAGCATGGTAAAAGAGGTACAATAAAGGTACTGCAGCAGGTGTGGCCGCTGCCCCGCATCACTAAAAGAGCTGCACCTCGGGAGCGTCGGGGCAGCGCTGCTGGTTAAACAGAGCAGCATGGGAAAGGCTGGGAAGTGTGAGCGCAATAAAATATTGACAATGGTCTAAGAAATATTGTAAAGGTACAGCAGCAGGAGTGGCCGCTGCCCCGCATCACTAAAAGAGCTGCACCGCGGGAGCGTCGGGGCAGCGCTGCTGGTTAAAAAGGGGTCCGGAAAGGCTGAGAGGTGTAAAGGGAATGAAATGCTGAGCATGGTAAAAGAGGTACAATAAAGATACTGCAGCAGGAGTGGCCGCTGCCCCGCATCACTAAAAAGCTGCACCGCGGGAGCGTCGGGGCAGCGCTGCTGGTTAAAAAGGGGTCCGGAAAGCTTGAGAGGTGTAAAGGGAATAAAATGCTGAGCATGGTAAACGAGGTACAATAAAGATACTGCAGCAGGAGTGGCCGCTGCCCCGTGTGACTAAAAGAGCTGCACCGCGGGAGCGTCGGGGCAGCGCTGCTGCTTAAAAAGAGCGGCACGGGAAAGGCTGAGAGGTGTAAAGGGAATGAAATGCTGAGCATGGTAAACGAGGTACAATAAAGGTACTGCAGCAGGTGTGGCCGCTGCCCCGTGTCACTAAAAGAGCTGCACCGCGGGAGCGTCGGGGCAGCGCTGCTGGTTAAAAAGAGCGGCACGGGAAAGGCTGGGAAACGTCAGCGCAATAAAGTATTGACAATGGTCTAAGATATATTGTAAAGGTACTGCAGCAGGAGTGGCCGCTGCCCCGCATCACTAAAAGAGCTGCACCGCGGGAGCGTCGGAGCAGCTCTGCTGGTTAAAAAGGGGTCCGGAAAGCGTGAGAGGTGTAAAGGGAATGAAATGCTGAGCATGGTAAAAGAGGTACAATAAAGATACTGCAGCAGGAGTGGCCGCTGCCCCGCATCACTAAAAGAGCTGCACCGCGGGAGCCTCGGGGCAGCGCTGCTGGTTAAAAAGGGGTCCGGAAAGCGTGAGAGGTGTAAAGGGAATGAAATGCTGAGCATGGTAAAAGAGGTACAATAAAGATACTGCTGCAGGAGTGGCCGCTGCCCCGCATCACTAAAAGAGCTGCACCGCGGGAGCGTCGGGGCAGCGCTGCTGGTTAAAAAGAGCGGCACGGGAAAGGCTGAGAGGTGTAAAGGGAATGAAATGCTGAGCATGGTAAACGAGGTACAATAAAGGTACAGCAGCAGGTGTGGCCGCTGCCCCGCATCACTAAAAGAGCTGCACCGCGGGAGCGTCGGGGCAGCGCTGCTGGTTAATAAGAGCAGCACGGAAAGGCTGGGAAGTGTGAGCGCAATAAAATATTGAGAATGGTCTAAGAAATACTCAAAAGGTACAGCAGCAGTTGTGGCCGCTGCGTGGGTTCACTAAAACAGCTGCACCGCGGCACCTTTGGGGTGGTGCTGATGGTAAACGTGCGGCACGTAAAAGGACTGGAGGTGTGAGGGAAATAAAATATAGAGAAAGGTCTGAGAAATAACAACAACACCGCAGCAGGAGTAGCCACTTCCTCAGGATAAAATGAGCTGCACCGCGGCGCACGTGGGGCAGGGGCGCTGCTTCAAAGGTGTCACGGCAAAGGTCGCATCTGTGAAGGGTATAAAATAAAATGGTCGAAAATCCTTTAAAAGTACTGCAGCAGGAGTGGCTGCTGCCCCGTGTCACTAAAAGAGCTGCACCGCGGGAGCGTCGGGGTAGCGCTGCTGGTTAAAAAGGGGTCCGGAAAGCGTGAGAGGTGTAAAGGGAATAAAATGCTGAGCATGGTAAACGAGGTACAAAAAAAGGTACAGCAGCAGGTGTAGCCGCTGCCCCGCATCACTAAAAGAGCTGCACCGCGGGAGCGTCGGGGCAGCGCTGCTGGTTAAAAAGGGGTCCGGAAAGCGTGAGAGGTGTAAAGGGAATGAAATGCTGAGCATGGTAAAAGAGGTACAATAAAGATACTGCTGCAGGAGTGGCCGCTGCCCCGCATCACTAAAAGAGCTGCACCGCGGGAGCGTCGGGGCAGCGCTGCTGGCTAAAAAGGGGTCCGGAAAGCGTGAGAGGTGTAAAGGGAATGAAATGCTGAGCATGGTAAACGAGGTACAATAAAGATACTGCTGCAGGAGTGGCCGCTGCCCCGCATCACTAAAAGAGCTGCACCGCGGGAGCGTCGGGGCAGCGCTGCTGGTTAAAAAGAGCAGCACGGAAAGGCTGGGAAGTGTGAGCGCAATAAAATATTGAGAATGGTCTAAGAAATATTGTAAAGGTACAGCAGCAGGAGTGGCCGCTGCCCCGTGTGACTTAAAGAGCTGCACCGCGGGACGGTCGGGGCAGCGCTGCTGGTTAAAAAGGAGTCCGGAAAGGGTGAGAGGTGTAAAGGGAATGAAATGCTGAGCATGGTAAACGAGGTACAATAAAGGTACAGCAGCAGGTGTGGCCGCTGCCCCGCATCACTAAAAGAGCTGCACCGCGGGAGCGTCGGGGCAGCGCTGCTGGTTAAAAAGAGCGGCACGGGAAAGGCTGAGAGGTGTAAAGGGAATGAAATGCTGAGCATGGTAAACGAGGTACAATAAAGGTACTGCAGCAGGTGTGGCCGCTGCCCCGCATCACTAAAAGAGCTGCACCTCGGGAGCGTCGGGGCAGCGCTGCTGGTTAAAAAGAGCAGCACGGAAAGGCTGGGAAGTGTGAGCGCAATAAAATATTGACAATGGTCTAAGAAATATTGTAAAGGTACAGCAGCAGGAGTGGCCGCTGCCCCGCATCACTAAAAGAGCTGCACCGCGGGAGCGTCGGGGCAGCGCTGCTGGTTAAAAAGAGCGGCACGGGAAAGGCTGAGAGGTGTAAAGGGAATGAAATGCTGAGCATGGTAAACGAGGTACAATAAAGGTACTGCAGGAGGGGTGGCCGCTGCTCCTTGTCACTAGAAGAGCTTCTCCGAGGCGCCGGTGGGGCTGCGCCGTTCCCGCCTCGGGCGCTTCTGGGCGATTTTGAGGCGGGGGGAGCCCACCGCGGCAGTGGCGGGAAAAGGGGGTGCGGAGTATAAAAGGGGGCGCCGGCGTCGCGGCCCCTCAGTCGGGGGGCGGCGGCGGCGGCGGCAGGAGCTCCGCGGGCTGGCCCGGATGCGGGGACGCCGCCGTGTGCGGCCGAAGGCGCCGGCCCTGAGGCGCGGAGAGAGCGGCGTGGCAGCCGCGCATCGGCTCCGTCATCGGCAGCGCCGCTTCGTGCCGGTAGGGAGCGGGAGAACGCGGCGGCGGGCGGCGGGTGGTGAGTGCCGTCGGCGAGACGGGGCTTGGGCCGCGTGCGGTGTGCGATCTCCCGAGAGCAGCGGGGAGGCCCCCGGGGAGCGGCGGCGGGCGGGGCGCTGTGGGAGCCGGCGCATGTCCCCGAATGAGGCGCCCGGCGCAACGCGCGACGTGCCAATGAAATAAAATAGAAAACGGTAAAGTGCTATAGAGGAGCCGCACCTAGAGGGCTCTCGGCCCCTGCCCCGTGTCACTAAGGGAGCTGCACCGCGGGAGCGTCGGGGCAGCGCTGCTGGTTAAACAGAGCGGCACGGGAAAGGCTGGGAAACGTCAGCGCAATAAAGTATTGACAATGGTCTAAGATATATTGTAAAGGTACTGCAGCAGGAGTGGCCGCTGCCCCGCATCACTAAAAGAGCTGCACCGCGGGAGCGTCGGGGCAGCGCTGCTGGTTAAAAAGAGCAGCACGGAAAGGCTGGGAAGTGTGAGCGGAATAAAATATTGACAATGGTCTAAGAAATATTGTAAAGATACTGCTGCAGGAGTGGCCGCTGCCCCGCATCACTAAAAGAGCTGCACCGCGGGAGCGTCGGGGCAGCGCTGCTGGTTAAAAAGGGGTCCGGAAAGCGTGAGAGGTGTAAAGGGAATGAAATGCTGAGCATGGTAAAAGAGGTACAATAAAGATACTGCAGCAGGAGTGGCCGCTGCGTGGGTTCACTAAAACAGCTGCACCGCGGCACCTTTGGGGTGGTGTTGATGGTAAACGTGCGGCACGTAAAAGGACTGGAGGGGTGAGGGAAATAAAATATAGAGAAAGGTCTGAGAAATAACAACAACACCGCAGCAGGAGTAGCCACTTCCTAAGGATAAAATGAGCTGCACCGCGGCGCACCTGGGGTAGGGGCGCTGCTTCAAAGGTGTCACGGCAAAGGTCGCATCTGTGAAGGGTATAAAATAAAATGGTCGAAAATCCTTTAAAAGTACTGCAGCAGGAGTGGCTGCTGCCCCGTGTCACTAAAAGAGCTGCACCGCGGGAGCGTCGGGGCAGCGCTGCTGGTTAAAAAGAGCGGCACGGAAAGGCTGGGAAGTGTGAGCGCAATAAAATATTGACAATGGTCTAAGAAATATTGTAAAGGTACTGCAGCAGGAGTGGCCGCTGCCCCGCATCACTAAAAGAGCTGCACCGCGGGAGCGTCGGGGCAGCGCTGCTGGTTAAAAAGAGCAGCACGGAAAGGCTGGGAAGTGTGAGCGGAATAAAATATTGACAATGGTCTAAGAAATATTGTAAAGATACTGCTGCAGGAGTGGCCGCTGCCCCGCATCACTAAAAGAGCTGCACCGCGGGAGCGTCGGGGCAGCGCTGCTGGTTAAAAAGGGGTCCGGAAAGCGTGAGAGGTGTAAAGGGAATGAAATGCTGAGCATGGTAAAAGAGGTACAATAAAGATACTGCAGCAGGAGTGGCCGCTGCGTGGGTTCACTAAAACAGCTGCACCGCGGCACCTTTGGGGTGGTGTTGATGGTAAACGTGCGGCACGTAAAAGGACTGGAGGGGTGAGGGAAATAAAATATAGAGAAAGGTCTGAGAAATAACAACAACACCGCAGCAGGAGTAGCCACTTCCTCAGGATAAAATGAGCTGCACCGCGGCGCACGTGGGGCAGGGGCGCTGCTTCAAAGGTGTCACGGCAAAGGTCGCATCTGTGAAGGGTATAAAATAAAATGGTCGAAAATCCTTTAAAAGTACTGCAGCAGGAGTGGCTGCTGCCCCGTGTCACTAAAAGAGCTGCACCGCGGGAGCGTCGGGGCAGCGCTGCTGGTTAAAAAGAGCGGCACGGAAAGGCTGGGAAGTGTGAGCGGAATAAAATATTGACAATGGTCTAAGAAATATTGTAAAGATACTGCTGCAGGAGTGGCCGCTGCCCCGCATCACTAAAAGAGCTGCACCGCGGGAGCGTCGGGGCAGCGCTGCTGGTTAAAAAGGGGTCCGGAAAGCGTGAGAGGTGTAAGGGGAATGAAATGCTGAGCATGGTAAAAGAGGTACAATAAAGATACTGCTGCAGGAGTGGCCGCTGCCCCGCATCACTAAAAGAGCTGCACCGCGGGACCGTCGGGGCAGCGCTGCTGGTTAAAAAGGGGTCCGGAAAGCGTGAGAGGTGTAAAGGGAATGAAATGCTGAGCATGGTAAACGAGGTACAGTAAAGGTACAGCAGCAGGTGTGGCCGCTGCTCCGCATCACTACAAGAGCTGCACCTCGGGAACGTCGGGGCAGCGCTGCTGGTTAAAAAGAGCGGCACGGGAAAGGCTGAGAGGTGTAAAGGGAATAAAATGCTGAGCATGGTAAACGAGGTACAATAAAGGTACAGCAGCAGGTGTGGCCGCTGCCCCGTGTGACTAAAAGAGCTGCACCGCGGGAGCGTCGGGGCAGCGCTGCTGGTTAAAAAGAGCGGCACGGGAAAGGCTGAGAGGTGTAAAGGGAATGAAATGCTGAGCATGGTAAACGAGGTACAATAAAGGTACAGCAGCAGGTGTGGCCGCTGCCCCGCGTCACTAAAAGAGCTGCACCGCGGGAGCGTCGGGGCAGCGCTGCTGGTTAAAAAGAGCAGCACGGAAAGGCTGGGAAGTGTGAGCGCAATAAAATATTGACAATGGTCTAAGAAATATTGTAAAGGTACAGCAGCAGGTGTGGCCGCTGCCCCGTGTGACTAAAAGAGCTGCACCGCGGGAGCGTCGGGGCAGCGCTGCTGGTTAAAAAGAGCAGCACGGAAAGGCTGGGAAGTGTGAGTGGAATAAAATATTGAGAATGGTCTAAGAAATATTGTAAAGGTACAGCAGCAGTTGTGGCCGCTGCGTGGGTTCACTAAAACAGCTGCACCGCGGCACCTTTGGGGTGGTGCTGATGGTAAACGTGCGGCACGTAAAAGCCTGGAGGTGTGAGGGAAATAAAATATAGAGAAAGGTCTGAGAAATAACAACAACACCGCAGCAGGAGTAGCCACTTCCTAAGGATAAAATGAGCTGCACCGCGGCGCACGTGGGGTAGGGGCGCTGCTTCAAAGGTGTCACGGCAAAGGTCGCATCTGTGAAGGGTATAAAATAAAATGGTCGAAAATCCTTTAAAAGTCCTGCAGCAGGAGTGGCTGCTGCCCCGTGTCACTAAAAGAGCTGCACCGCGGGACCGTCGGGGCAGCGCTGCTGGTTAAAAAGGGGTCCGGAAAGCGTGAGAGGTGTAAAGGGAATAAAATGCTGAGCATGGTAAACGAGGTACAATAAAGGTACTGCAGCAGGTGTGGCCGCTGCCCCGTGTCACTAAAAGAGCTGCACCGCGGGAGCGTCGGGGCAGCGCTGCTGGTTAAACAGAGCAGCATGGGAAAGGCTGGGAAGTGTGAGCGCAATAAAATATTGACAATGGTCTAAGAAATATTGTAAAGGTACTGCAGCAGGAGTGGCCGCTGCCCCGCATCACTAAAAGAGCTGCACCGCGAGAGCGTCGGGGCAGCGCTGCTGGTTAAAAAGGGGTCCGGAAAGCGTGAGAGGTGTAAAGGGAATGAAATGCTGAGCATGGTAAAAGAGGTACAATAAAGGTACAGCAGCAGGTGTGGCCGCTGCCCCGCGTCACTAAAAGAGCTGCACCGCGGGACCGTCGGGGCAGCGCTGCTGGTTAAAAAGGGGCCCGGAAAGCGTGAGAGGTGTAAAGGGAATAAAATGCTGAGCATGGTAAACGAGGTACAATAAAGGTACAGCAGCAGGTGTGGCCGCTGCTCCGAATCACTACAAGAGCTGCACCTCGGGAACGTCGGGGCAGCGCTGCTGGTTAAAAAGAGCGGCACGGGAAAGGCTGAGAGGTGTAAAGGGAATGAAATGCTGAGCATGGTAAACGAGGTACAATAAAGGTACTGCAGGAGGGGTGGCCGCTGCTCCTTGTCACTAGAAGAGCTTCTCCGAGGCGCCGGTGGGGCTGCGCCGTTCCCGCCTCGGGCGCTTCTGGGCGATTTTGAGGCGGGGGGAGCCCACCGCGGCAGTGGCGGGAAAAGGGGGTGCGGAGTATAAAAGGGGGCGCCGGCGTCGCGGCCCCTCAGTCGGGGGGCGGCGGCGGCGGCGGCAGGAGCTCCGCGGGCTGGCCCGGATGCGGGGACGCCGCCGTGTGCGGCCGAAGGCGCCGGCCCTGAGGCGCGGAGAGAGCGGCGTGGCAGCCGCGCATCGGCTCCGTCATCGGCAGCGCCGCTTCGTGCCGGTAGGGAGCGGGAGAACGCGGCGGCGGGCGGCGGGTGGTGAGTGCCGTCGGCGAGACGGGGCTTGGGCCGCGTGCGGTGTGCGATCTCCCGAGAGCAGCGGGGAGGCCCCCGGGGAGCGGCGGCGGGCGGGGCGCTGTGGGAGCCGGCGCATGTCCCCGAATGAGGCGCCCGGCGCAACGCGCGACGTGCCAATGAAATAAAATAGAAAACGGTAAAGTGCTATAGAGGAGCCGCACCTAGAGGGCTCTCGGCCCCTGCCCCGTGTCACTAAGGGAGCTGCACCGCGGGAGCGTCGGGGCAGCGCTGCTGGTTAAAAAGAGCGGCACGGGAAAGGCTGAGAGGTGTAAAGGGAATAAAATGCTGAGCATGGTAAACGAGGTACAATAAAGGTACAGCAGCAGGTGTGGCCGCTGCCCCGTGTCACTAAAAGTGCTGCACCGCGGGAGCGTCGGGGCAGCGCTGCTGGTTAAAAAGAGCAGCACGGAAAGGCTGGGAAGTGTGAGCGCAATAAAATATTGAGAATGGTCTAAGAAATATTGTAAAGGTACAGCAGCAGGAGTGGCCGCTGCCCCGCATCACTAAAAGAGCTGCACCGCGGGAGCGTCGGGGCAGCTCTGCTGGTTAAAAAGGGGTCCGGAAAGCGTGAGAGGTGTAAAGGGAATGAAATGCTGAGCATGGTAAAAGAGGTACAATAAAGATACTGCTGCAGGAGTGGCCGCTGCCCCGCATCACTAAAAGAGCTGCACCGCGGGAGCGTCGGGGCAGCGCTGCTGGTTAAAAAGGGGTCCGGAAAGCGTGAGAGGTGTAAAGGGAATGAAATGCTGAGCATGGTAAAAGAGGTACAATAAAGATACTGCAGCAGGAGTGGCCGCTGCGTGGGTTCACTAAAACAGCTGCACCGCGGCACCTTTGGGGTGGTGTTGATGGTAAACGTGCGGCACGTAAAAGGACTGGAGGGGTGAGGGAAATAAAATATAGAGAAAGGTCTGAGAAATAACAACAACACCGCAGCAGGAGTAGCCACTTCCTCAGGATAAAATGAGCTGCACCGCGGCGCACGTGGGGCAGGGGCGCTGCTTCAAAGGTGTCACGGCAAAGGTCGCATCTGTGAAGGGTATAAAATAAAATGGTCGAAAATCCTTTAAAAGTACTGCAGCAGGAGTGGCTGCTGCCCCGTGTCACTAAAAGAGCTGCACCGCGGGAGCGTCGGGGCAGCGCTGCTGGTTAAACAGAGCAGCATGGGAAAGGCTGGGAAGTGTGAGCGCAATAAAATATTGACAATGGTCTAAGAAATATTGTAAAGGTACTGCAGCAGGAGTGGCCGCTGCCCCGCATCACTAAAAGAGCTGCACCGCGGGAGCGTCGGGGCAGCGCTGCTGGTTAAAAAGAGCAGCACGGAAAGGCTGGGAAGTGTGAGCGGAATAAAATATTGACAATGGTCTAAGAAATATTGTAAAGATACTGCTGCAGGAGTGGCCGCTGCCCCGCATCACTAAAAGAGCTGCACCGCGGGAGCGTCGGGGCAGCGCTGCTGGTTAAAAAGGGGTCCGGAAAGCGTGAGAGGTGTAAAGGGAATGAAATGCTGAGCATGGTAAAAGAGGTACAATAAAGATACTGCAGCAGGAGTGGCCGCTGCTCCGCATCACTACAAGAGCTGCACCTCGGGAACGTCGGGGCAGCGCTGCTGGTTAAAAAGAGCGGCACGGGAAAGGCTGAGAGGTGTAAAGGGAATGAAATGCTGAGCATGGTAAACGAGGTACAATAAAGGTACTGCAGGAGGGGTGGCCGCTGCTCCTTGTCACTAGAAGAGCTTCTCCGAGGCGCCGGTGGGGCTGCGCCGTTCCCGCCTCGGGCGCTTCTGGGCGATTTTGAGGCGGGGGGAGCCCACCGCGGCAGTGGCGGGAAAAGGGGGTGCGGAGTATAAAAGGGGGCGCCGGCGTCGCGGCCCCTCAGTCGGGGGGCGGCGGCGGCGGCGGCAGGAGCTCCGCGGGCTGGCCCGGATGCGGGGACGCCGCCGTGTGCGGCCGAAGGCGCCGGCCCTGAGGCGCGGAGAGAGCGGCGTGGCAGCCGCGCATCGGCTCCGTCATCGGCAGCGCCGCTTCGTGCCGGTAGGGAGCGGGAGAACGCGGCGGCGGGCGGCGGGTGGTGAGTGCCGTCGGCGAGACGGGGCTTGGGCCGCGTGCGGTGTGCGATCTCCCGAGAGCAGCGGGGAGGCCCCCGGGGAGCGGCGGCGGGCGGGGCGCTGTGGGAGCCGGCGCATGTCCCCGAATGAGGCGCCCGGCGCAACGCGCGACGTGCCAATGAAATAAAATAGAAAACGGTAAAGTGCTATAGAGGAGCCGCACCTAGAGGGCTCTCGGCCCCTGCCCCGTGTCACTAAGGGAGCTGCACCGCGGGAGCGTCGGGGCAGCGCTGCTGGTTAAAAAGAGCGGCACGGGAAAGGCTGGGAAACGTCAGCGCAATAAAGTATTGACAATGGTCTAAGAAATATTGTAAAGGTACTGCAGCAGGAGTGGCCGCTGCCCCGCATCACTAAAAGAGCTGCACCGCGGGAGCGTCGGGGCAGCTCTGCTGGTTAAAAAGGGGTCCGGAAAGCGTGAGAGGTGTAAAGGGAATGAAATGCTGAGCATGGTAAAAGAGGTACAATAAAGATACTGCTGCAGGAGTGGCCGCTGCCCCGCATCACTAAAAGAGCTGCACCGCGGGACCGTCGGGGCAGCGCTGCTGGTTACAAAGGGGTCCGGAAAGCGTGAGAGGTGTAAAGGGAATGAAATGCTGAGCATGGTAAACGAGGTACAATAAAGGTACAGCAGCAGGTGTGGCCGCTGCCCCGCATCACTAAAAGAGCTGCACCGCGGGAGCGTCGGGGCAGCTCTGCTGGTTAAAAAGGGGTCCGGAAAGCGTGAGAGGTGTAAAGGGAATGAAATGCTGAGCATGGTAAACGAGGTACAATAAAGGTACAGCAGCAGGTGTGGCCGCTGCCCCGCGTCACTAAAAGAGCTGCACCGCGGGAGCGTCGGGGCAGCGCTGCTGGTTAAAAAGAGCAGCACGGAAAGGCTGTGAAGTGTGAGCGCAATAAAATATTGAGAATGGTCTAAGAAATATTGTAAAGGTACTGCAGCAGGAGTGGCCGCTGCCCCGCATCACTAAAAGAGCTGCACCGCGGGACGGTCGGGGCAGCGCTGCTGGTTAAAAAGGGGTCCGGAAAGCGTGAGAGGTGTAAAGGGAATGAAATGCTGAGCATGGTAAAAGAGGTACAATAAAGATACTGCAGCAGGAGTGGCCGCTGCGTGGGTTCACTAAAACAGCTGCACCGCGGCACCTTTGGGGTGGTGTTGATGGTAAACGTGCGGCACGTAAAAGGACTGGAGGGGTGAGGGAAATAAAATATAGAGAAAGGTCTGAGAAATAACAACAACACCGCAGCAGGAGTAGCCACTTCCTAAGGATAAAATGAGCTGCACCGCGGCGCACCTGGGGCAGGGGCGCTGCTTCAAAGGTGTCACGGCAAAGGTCGCATCTGTGAAGGGTATAAAATAAAATGGTCGAAAATCCTTTAAAAGTACTGCAGCAGGAGTGGCTGCTGCCCCGTGTCACTAAAAGAGCTGCACCGCGGGAGCGTCGGGGCAGCGCTGCTGGTTAAACAGAGCAGCATGGGAAAGGCTGGGAAGTGTGAGCGCAATAAAATATTGACAATGGTCTAAGAAATATTGTAAAGGTACTGCAGCAGGAGTGGCCGCTGCCCCGCATCACTACAAGAGCTGCACCTCGGGAACGTCGGGGCAGCGCTGCTGGTTAAAAAGAGCGGCACGGGAAAGGCTGAGAGGTGTAAAGGGAATGAAATGCTGAGCATGGTAAACGAGGTACAATAAAGGTACTGCAGGAGGGGTGGCCGCTGCTCCTTGTCACTAGAAGAGCTTCTCCGAGGCGCCGGTGGGGCTGCGCCGTTCCCGCCTCGGGCGCTTCTGGGCGATTTTGAGGCGGGGGGAGCCCACCGCGGCAGTGGCGGGAAAAGGGGGTGCGGAGTATAAAAGGGGGCGCCGGCGTCGCGGCCCCTCAGTCGGGGGGCGGCGGCGGCGGCGGCAGGAGCTCCGCGGGCTGGCCCGGATGCGGGGACGCCGCCGTGTGCGGCCGAAGGCGCCGGCCCTGAGGCGCGGAGAGAGCGGCGTGGCAGCCGCGCATCGGCTCCGTCATCGGCAGCGCCGCTTCGTGCCGGTAGGGAGCGGGAGAACGCGGCGGCGGGCGGCGGGTGGTGAGTGCCGTCGGCGAGACGGGGCTTGGGCCGCGTGCGGTGTGCGATCTCCCGAGAGCAGCGGGGAGGCCCCCGGGGAGCGGCGGCGGGCGGGGCGCTGTGGGAGCCGGCGCATGTCCCCGAATGAGGCGCCCGGCGCAACGCGCGACGTGCCAATGAAATAAAATAGAAAACGGTAAAGTGCTATAGAGGAGCCGCACCTAGAGGGCTCTCGGCCCTTGCCCCGTGTCACTAAGGGAGCTGCACCGCGGGACCGTCGGGGCAGCGCTGCTGGTTAAAAAGGGGTCCGGAAAGCGTGAGAGGTGTAAAGGGAATGAAATGCTGAGCATGATAAAAGAGGTACAATAAAGATACTGCTGCAGGAGTGGCCGCTGCCCCGCATCACTAAAAGAGCTGCACCGCGGGACCGTCGGGGCAGCGCTGCTGGCTAAAAAGGGGTCCGGAAAGCGTGAGAGGTGTAAAGGGAATGAAATGCTGAGCATGGTAAACGAGGTACAATAAAGGTACTGCAGCAGGAGTGGCCGCTGCGTGGGTTCACTAAAACAGCTGCACCGCGGCACCTTTGGGGTGGTGTTGATGGTAAACGTGCGGCACGTAAAAGGACTGGAGGTGTGAGGGAAATAAAATATAGAGAAAGGTCTGAGAAATAACAACACCACCGCAGCAGGAGTAGCCACTTCCTCAGGATAAAATGAGCTGCACGGCGGCGCACGTGGGGCAGGGGCGCTGCTTCAAAGGTGTCACGGCAAAGGTCGCATCTGTGAAGGGTATAAAATAAAATGGTCGAAAATCCTTTAAAAGTACTGCAGCAGGAGTGGCCGCTGCCCCGTGTCACTAAAAGAGCTGCACCGCGGGAGCGTCGGGGCAGCGCTGCTGGTTAAAAAGGGGTCCGGAAAGCGTGAGAGGTGTAAAGGGAATGAAATGCTGAGCATGGTAAACGAGGTACAATAAAGGTACAGCAGCAGGTGTGGCCGCTGCCCCGCATCACTAAAAGAGCTGCACCGCGGTAGCGTCGGGGCAGCGCTGCTGGTTAAAAAGGGGTCCGGAAAGCGTGAGAGGTGTAAAGGGAATGAAATGCTGAGCATGGTAAACGAGGTACAATAAAGGTACAGCAGCAGGTGTGGCCGCTGCCCCGTGTCACTAAAAGAGCTGCACCTCGGGAGCGTCGGGGCAGCGCTGCTGGTTAAAAAGAGCAGCACGGAAAGGCTGGGAAGTGTGAGCGGAATAAAATATTGAGAATGGTCTAAGAAATACTCAAAAGGTACAGCAGCAGGAGTGGCCGCTGCGTGGGTTCACTAAAACAGCTGCACCGCGGCACCTTTGGGGTGGTGCTGATGGTAAACGTGCGGCACGTAAAAGCCTGGAGGTGTGAGGGAAATAAAATATAGAGAAAGGTCTGAGAAATAATAACAACACCGCAGCAGGAGTAGCCACTTCCTCAGGATAAAATGAGCTGCACCGCGGCGCACGTGGGGCAGGGGCGCTGCTTCAAAGGTGTCACGGCAAAGGTCGCATCTGTGAAGGGTATAAAATAAAATGGTCGAAAATCCTTAAAAAGTACTGCAGCAGGAGTGGCTGCTGCCCCGTGTCACTAAAAGAGCTGCACCGCGGGAGCGTCGGGGCAGCGCTGCTGGTTAAAAAGGGGTCCGGAAAGCGTGAGAGGTGTAAAGGGAATGAAATGCTGAGCATGGTAAACGAGGTACAATAAAGGTACAGCAGCAGGAGTGGCCGCTGCCCCACATCACTAAAAGAGCTGCACCGCGGGAGCGTCGGGGCAGCGCTGCTGGTTAAAAAGGGGTCCGGAAAGCGTGAGAGGTGTAAAGGGAATGAAATGCTGAGCATGGTAAACGAGGTACAATAAAGGTACAGCAGCAGGAGTGGCCGCTGCCCCACATCACTAAAAGAGCTGCACCGCGGGAGCGTCGGGGCAGCGCTGCTGGTTAAAAAGAGCGGCACGGGAAAGGCTGAGAGGTGTAAAGGGAATAAAATGCTGAGCATGGTAAACGAGGTACAATAAAGGTACAGCAGCAGGTGTGGCCGCTGCCCCGCGTCACTAAAAGAGCTGCACCGCGGGACGTGATTCGTTTGTTCTTAGGTTTGGAATGAAAGGCGCTCTTCCAGAGGGGACTATTGACCTGTTAATATTCTGTTGGATACAGGAAAAGAGGGAGGAAGCAAGCAGCTGGGGAATGAAGTGGTGGATTTTTTGGTGGATACAGGGAAAGACACGGGAAGGGGCTCTCAAGTAAAATGCACCTCACGGGCAGCACCAGGAGAAGCCTCAAGTGCCCTTTTTTTCCAAGCTCTGACATTCCAGAGGAGTAAGCAGTGGTCAGCCCATCACTTTCTGTATTCCTTGGATGCCCAGTGCTTTGTTGGGAAGAGATAATATTTGGAAATGAACAAATCCGGGGATGTAATTTCCTGATAGTAAAGCCCCAGAGAGCCTGGTTTTGATATCCTTCCAGCACCCAAACGCAGCAGAGGGAATCCTGGCAGAGCTGGAAAACGCTGTCGCTCCGTCGGTGGAATTCCTGGGAACTGGAAAGCAGCAGAAGCAGCGAGAACAGAGTTGGAAGCAGGCTCCAGCCGGGTAAGGCAGACACCAAATCCTTTGGAACTGGGCAGGGGTGGGAAGAATGAATTCTTACATTTGTAGCCCAGGGATTCCTGAGCAGGATCCCGGCAGGGAAGACTGCAGGGATCAGGCTGGGGCCTGATCGCAGCTGGGGGCAGTGAGCCTTGGAATTGGCTGAAGGGAAGAAAGAGGGATCCTTTGAGCACAAGGATCAGGTGTCAAATGCGGAGATGGCATCAGACAATTCCTCGGGAGGGTTTAGTTCCTGGGCCAAATCGATCTGCTGCCTTGTGAAGGAGCTCAGAGAGCTGGGAAGAGCCCAAGCAACGCAGGGAATGCACCGGCAGATGAAAGTGCCGGGGAACGGTGGGGAAAAGCATCCGAACAGGGGGCCTCGTTTTGTACAGGGACGGTACAAAAAATTGTCCGAAAGAGTAGGAATGGAATGGGATTTTACGTATTCCTCGGAGGCCACAATCCAGTGGGAAGGCTGAGAGAAAGAAACAAGGCCTAAAAAGGTAGATGAGCCAAATCTGCCCAAAGCCTCCAATGGCCACATTCCCTGGCATTGCTGAGGACTTCAGCCAAGCTCCAAGCAAAAGGTGAGCCCCTGATTTTGGTGCCAAGGGAAACTCCAAGTTAAGAATGATCCAAATATGAAGCGCTTCTCACAAAACTCAGCTTTGCAAACCTTTCTTTGGGCTAAAAAAGAAAAGATGGGAATGCCCTTGGCAGAAAAGCAGCTGTGAGGCACAGCAGGCTTCAAATGCCTGTCAGCAGGAGCTCCAGGAGAAACGGCTGCTGGCTCCGGGCATCCTGGGCTTTCCAGGCAGGTTTTGTAGCGGATTGCAAGGCAGTTTTCCTGCCTCTGGGGGGTGGCACCTGCATCCCGCTGGAAAGGGAAAATGTGGAGAGAGGGGCAAGCGGGAAGACGGTTGCTGATGTGTGTCCTTGGATTGCAGTTCCTCCCGGTGAGTCTGTGCTGCTGGAAGTTTGAAGGAGATCAGTCCTGGAGTACGTGTGGGTTCACCTGTGGGGTTTGGGAGCGACGCCGGCCATGAAATTCCAGGGATGTTCCCTTTGCTGGAGTGAGAAGCAGTGGAAGCACTTTGCTGTCTGCTTCTTCATCGCCTTCGCCTCGGTCCCCTGGGGCTCCAGGTAATCCCCTCTCACCTTTGCTTTTCCAAGGGTCTCTAAATGAGGGCTTGAGCTTTGGTGTAGCTCCCTTTACAGGGAAGAGCTGTTCCAGGAAAGGTCTCCTGGTCTGGACCGATGGCGTTGCAGGAAGAGCAGGAAACCCCGCAGCTCCTGTGGCTCCCTCATCCGATTTGCCTGCAGGCAGCAGCAAGGATCATTCCCAAGTGTCATCCCCTGGCTCCGTGACTCGGTGAGGTTGTGCTCCCCCAAAGGCCAGGGGCCGCTTTGTTTTGCAGCTCACAAAAGTCCAGCTCGGTGGTGCTGGGTTTGGTTTTTGTGTGTAATGAAGGCACTAAAAAATTCCCCTCCTTCACTGGCACAGCCCTGGAGTGGGAGCAGATTCCCCTTATCCCGCAGTTATCCCGCTCCTGCCCTGGATCCCTGCGGTGCCGTGTGTTCTCCAAGCTCACAGCACTGCTGGCTCTAAACAAGAAAAACAATCCCTGTTCCTTCTCTTCTCCGTCCTTGATGTTCCCAGGCCCTGCATCTCCCTGGCTATTCCCTGTGGGAGTCTTCATCTCCATCCCACCTTATCCCAATCAGGTAAGGGTCTGAGACGTGTTTAGCAGCAAATGCATTCCTGTGAAGAAAGCCAAGAGCAAAGAGCATCCAGATGCAGAGAAGTCTTTAGAAAAGCGTTCCAGACGTGCAAATGAGGGATGTGTCTTCCTGCATGTCCTGTTGTTTTTCTCTGTCACGTTTTGGAAAGGTTTCTCTCAGTGATTTCCTGCAGTCCAGGTGCGTCCCTTCTTTTGTCCAAATCCAGTGCCAGAGGATCGAACAACTGACGAGTGGGGCCTGGGATGAAAACGGTTCTCCTAAAATGAGGGAAACAATGCTAGAAGAGAAATGAGCATCCTTTTAATGCCTGGAATAAAAATGCTGGAAAAGGGCACTTTTTATTTGATATGGTGTCATTCTCCTTTTTTTTTCCATAGCTAAAACTCCACGGTGAGCAATCAGAGCAGAAATAGGAAATGCAGGAGTCTTGGATTCCACAGTGGGATTAACTTCCCTTTTCTGCTCTCTTTCAGGACAGGAAAAACCACTGAACTCGCCCCATCTTTGGGACCAAGAGCTGTGGTGTTGGAGTAGGCAAAGCCAGCTAGGGCCCCCCTTGTCCTGCCCATGGTGTGGGTCAGGGACAGGCTCCTCTTCTCCTCTGCGCTGGGATGAACTGCCTAGGGAATGCTATTTCTGACAGCCCGGTCCTAGCCCCGGCTACTGGAAATGGGCGGAGGTGAAGAGGCAAGTGCCAGAGTTGCTTGGGGATGATGGAATTGTGGTGTTTGGCTGTGCCCAGAGGGGCAGGTTGGGCATTTCTGTGTGTCTGAGGACCGGTTTGGGTGCTGGGGAGCCCGGGGAGCCGAGCTCTCAGTGCATTCCCAGCTCACCCGGGGGTGGGAGCTGGTGCAGGGCTCTGGTCGGGCTCGGGGCAGGCCCTGGCCCCGGCACAGACACGCTGGGGTGGTTTGGGGCCGCTTGGGGAGCCGTGGGAGGAGAATGAGGGATGGTGCTGGGCGGAACGGTCAGCCTGCGCTCGTGTCAGCGCAGCCGTGCAGGGCACTGGGATCTGGGTAAAACACCGGCTCTCCTGGTGTTCAGGGAAGCAAGGTCTGTATTTATCCATACATATTTATCCCTACATATTTATCCCTATATTTATCCATATGTTTATCCATGTATTTACCCATGAATTTATTCCTATATTTACCCATGTATTTACCCAGGTATTTTATGAACACTCAAGTGCCATATCCATGTATTTTATGAGCACTTCCAGGGTTGGTGACTCCACCACTGCTCTGGGCAGCTGTTCCAGCGCTGGACAACCCTTCCCATGCTGGGCCAGGAGATGGATTCTGGAAATGCAGACTCCGAGGAGCAGGGGATTAAGGCAGCATTGGATTCCTTTATTCTCCCAGAAGGATAAAGGAGATTTATCCCCAGACGAACCAGAGGTGATCACACTGAGGTCATTAGTGGGATTTCTTCCTTACTCCCACAAATACCCACTGGGGTGACAGAGTTCCCTACAAGGGCGGTGTTGGAAGGAGCTGCTGGCATGTTTTGCTGTTTATTGGGATCCACAGGATGTTTGGTGTCTCTCAGAGCTGTTCCAGGCTCTCCACAGACCCAAACGCTCCTCACACTTCTCCTCAGAGTAGAGAGGTTTCCCAGAGTGCTGGTTTTTAATTTCAGATGCTGGGATAACGACACGGCTTCAGGAGGCAGGAGACTCATTGTGCTGTGCCTCAGTCCAGGCAGGGACAACCCCCAGCTAATAAAAACCTTTTTAAAGCACAAAAAGTCCCATTAAACTGATATTATAAAGGCTGCAAATTGAAGCAGGCCTCAATCAGAAAGCAGCAGAATTTAATTCCCCCCCTTACCCATTTGCATGATCATCTCCTTCCTAATTGCCCATCCACGCTTTTCCCACAGAAGTGCTGTCCCGAGGTTGGAGATGGTTCCAGCTTTATGGAGCTTTGATCTTTATCTGGTTTTACTTTTTACAGGGCACAGAACCCGAGAGTGGCAGCTGCTTTCCTCTTGTTCCTCCTGTGGCAGTGAACTGCTCTTCCCGAGGACGGCTGCAGGAATTCTCAGGCAGCATAACGTATGGAATGCCAGGCACGCTACAGAATTCCAGTGGGAGCAGCAGGAACTTCTGTTCTTTACTGGCAGGGCTGTGCCATGAAGGGGAGCTTGGAGATATTGGTCAGCTCAGGGAATGAGCCTGGCTCATGGTAAGGAAATTCACTGTGCAGTTACTTTGGGCCCTTCTCCTTCTCCTTCTCCTTCTTCTCCTCCTCCTCCTCCTCCTTCTCCTCCTCCTCCTTCTCCTTCTCCTCCTCCTCCTCCTTCTCCTCCTCCTTCTCCTTCTCCTTCTCCTCCTCCTTCTCCTTCTCCTTCTCCTTCTCCTTCTCCTTCTCCTTCTCCTTCTCCTTCTCCTTCTCCTTCTCCTTCTCCTTCTCCTTCTCCTTCTCCTTCTCCTTCTCCTTCTCCTTCTCCTTCTCCTTCTCCTTCTCCTTCTCCTTCTCCCTCTCTTCCCAACACCAGTTCCAGACCTCAGTATAATCCATGTTCCCACAGCCTGACCTTGCAGTTTTCCCAGTTTAGCAGCCCCAGCCACACTTGCAGCCTCTCTGTCTGGACTTTGTCTTGCTGAAATCTCCCTTTGTTGATCCTTTGCTGCCTGACCTTTTATCCAGCAATAACGTGCAGTGGGTGGAAGCTTCTCAGAATTCCCTCCCTGTTCCACTGGAAACATTCCCAAGTGGAAGCAGCTGCACTGCCCATCAGCACTTGCCTGCTTTTAGGGGTGGTTGAGGCATGAAGGATGCAACAAATGGAGTTGGCTCCAAGGGGATGAAATGCTCCCCCTGAGGCTGCTCAGAGAGCTGGAGCTGAGGAATCCGGGTGGGAATCACTCCAAGAAAAAGGAAGGAAAAGAGAGCAGAGGAACAGGGATGCAATTCCAACCTCTCCAAGGACTGGGATGGGCACATTCACCAACACCATTTAATCTAGACACGATTTCTTCTTTGCCTCTGGCTGCCAGGAGCAGGATGAGCAGTTTAATGAGTTTAAATAGTGAATAGTTTAATTAGCTGGAAGAGACTGGATCAATAGCTGCTTAAACAAACAACTGGATCCCTGTTTCCAAGCTTGGATGTAGTTTTGGAAGGTTCCTGGCAGTTTGGCAGGGATTAGTGATGCTGAGAATGTGCTTTTTTGTGGGTTTGGGGCTTTTACTCCTGTTCACGTGGCTGCTCTTTTTCTTGTTGAGTGGAAAACAGGAGGGAAAGAGCAACGATGGAAGGAATTCCACTCTTGCTGCTTGAAGGGATGGATCAGGAAGGGAACAGGCTGCAGGGAATTTGGAGTGCAAACTGAGATCTCTCCGATATTTTCGGCTCAGTCAGTCCATCAGTGCTTGGTGGCTGTTTAGGCCACGTGCAAGGTGAATGATGGTGCACATGGCAGAGCTGCTGGTGGCTCCTTCCCCTGCCCGGCTGTCAGTCACCCTGCAGGGTGCTGGAGCAGCGTGCCAGAGGCCGTGGATCCTATGGATCCCATGGATCCCAGGGGCGTGATCAGGAGCCTGGGCCTGCTGGCCACTCCTTGCTCTCTCTTACCCTGATTTTTCAGCTCTGCAGCGAATCCAGCTTGAGTTTTTCAACCCCCTAGAAACCCAGGGACCTTTCATGTCTGTTCTCAGATCTGGGATTTAAATCCAGCCCTTATCAAAGCACCCCGTGACCAGGCAGGCCCTGAATCCCAGCAGGGATCTGATAAAGAGGGACCTGACATCCTAAAGAAACCCTTTGAAATCCTGCTGGGATTGATTTGTATCCATAATGGAGCCCCGAGCTCTCTGCCAGGGAGAGATGAAGCTGCTCCTTTGCTTTATTATCCTCAGGCCCTTCCCAGCTTTGAGGGAAATTCAGTCCCTCTTCAAGCCCCAAAATCATGGAAAAGCTCCTTTGTATCCTTTCCACAGCCCCTACGTGGATTAATCAACTTTTTATTTGATATGGTGTCATTCTCCTTTTTTTTTCCATGGCTAAAACTCCACGGTGAGCAATCAGAGCAGAAATAGGAAATGCAGGAGTCTTGGATTCCACAGTGGGATTAACTTCCCTTTTCTGCTCTCTTTCAGGACAGGAAAAACCACTGAACTCGCCCCATCTTTGGGACCAAGAGCTTTGGTGTTGGAGTAGGCAAAGCCAGCTAGGGCCCCCCTTGTCCTGCCCATGGTGTGGGCTCCTCTTCTCCTCTGTGCTGGGATGAACTGCCTAGGGAATGCTATTTTTGACAGCCCGGTCCTAGCCCTGGCTACTGGAAATGGGCGGAGGTGAAGAGGCAAGTGCCAGAGTTGCTTGGGGATGATGGAATTGTGGTGTTTGGCTGTGCCCAGAGGGGCAGGTTGGGCATTTCTGTGTCTGAGGACCGGTTTGGGTGCTGGGGAGCCCGGGGAGCCGAGCTCTCAGTGCATTCCCAGCTCACCCGGGGGTGGGAGCTGGTGCAGGGCTGGGTGACAGCCTCTGGTCGGGCTCGGGGCAGGCCCTGGCCCCGGCACAGACACGCTGGGGTGGTTTGGGGACGCTTGGGGAGCAATGGGAAGAAAATGAGGGATGGTGCTGGGCGGAGCGATCGGCCTGTGCTCGTGTCAGCGCAGCCGTGCAGGGCACTGGGATCTGGGTAAAACACCGGCTCTCCTGGTGTTCAGGGATGCAAGGTCTGAGGGACCGGATTTACTTGGGGTTTTCCAGGACAGCAGGAAGAAGAGGAAATGTGGTGCCAGAGGTGCGTCCCATCAGGTTGCAGTTCCCTCTTTCCCATTTCCATTTCCTCCTCAGTGCGGGTGTCCCCTGCAGCCCATGAGCACGGGGCCGGTGACAACTCCCTGTCTGTAGAGGGATTCCTTATGGAACAAGGGCAGATGACACTTGTGTGAGGCTTACGACTGTTAGAATTAGACCGGGATGGGTTTAAGGAAAACTAGAATCGTGTGTTAATCTTACTGGTCAATGAACAAATGGAATCCACACTTCTATAAGAAAAATTATAGTGTATGGAGCATATAGAAGAAGCTGTTTTTGCCTGCTGCTGCTGCTTGGCTGTATCATGTAACCCCATTCGAACTCTGCCTTCAAGACAGCTGTGAGACCGTGAAATAAAGAACTTAGCAGAACAGCAGCCTCCTCTGCTCTTTCACCCTGGTCCGAGAAGGAGGGGTACCCTGTCAAAGGCTCAACACTTGCCTTTCTGACTTTGTTTCTAAATTTCTACCTTTCTAATTTTGTTTGTTTCTAATTTTTTTGTTTGTTTGTTTCTAACTTTGTTTGTTTTCAACTTTCTCCCTTTAGAAATTTGTTTGTTTCTTGTATTTTACCTCTTTGTTTGTTTCTAAATTTCTGCCGTTGTAACTTTGTTTCTAACTTTCTACTTTTAAAATTTCATTTGTTTTTAACTTTTTACCATTCCTCCCAGCGAGGGATGTGTGCAGAATACTAAAACCTGTTAAGTTCTTCACTTTTACGTCTATAGGCAAATGCTAGTGATTTAGATGTAAATTCATTTTGAAATAAGCCAGCCCTCTCTGTCTACTCTGTCGCATACAGCAATATAAGAAGCTGGGAATAGAGATCCGCAGGTTTTGAGAATAAGGAGCCGGCGTTTTTCTGTAGGAAGGAAAGCAGCAAGCGCCTGGCCGCAGGAGCCGAGACGCTCGGGCTGCAGGAGCTGCAGAGCGCCCGGAGCCGGCTTTTCCCTGTGCTCTGTGCCTGCCCCCGGGCTGAGCTGGGCGGCGCTGCTGCCGCCTGGTGGCGAGAGCGCGGCACTGCCGCCCCCGACACGGCGCCCCGGCGCTGCTGCCGCCCGGTGGCGGCTGAGCCGAGAGGGCGGCGGCCTCGGTGGCTGCCGAGCGTGGCAAGGAGCGGGAGCGAGCGGGGCCGGGTGTGTCAGCGGAGGGGAGGGGCGAAGGGCGGTTGGCAGCGCCAAGGGACACGGCCGTGCATGAGCGGGGCCACAGCTATGGAAAGGAACGGGCGCCGTGCGGAGCGGTGACCGCGGGGAATGACAGCGCGGGGGGCGGCCCGGCGGGGCCGGTTTTGCCGGGCAGCAGAGGCGCGGTCGCAGCGCGACCCGGGCGGGAGGCACCGGGCGGGCACGGTCGGAATCGAGCCGCCCGCGTGTCGCTCTCAAGGAGGCGGCTCGGAAAGGAAGGCGCAGTTCCGCGCTCTCGGGACGGCGTTAAGTGACGTTTTTATTAGAATATGACAGTATTTATTTGATTTTATTATTTTATTATCTGCCAGGACCTTGCAGAAGGTGGTTTACACTTCCGCCACACTCAAGATGGCGGACGCAGTAGGCCCCCTGCGAGAGGTGTCGCTGCCGATGCCTGCCGCCGGTCGCGGAGCCGTCGGCCGCCTCCGGCGCGGCTGACCCCGCCAGCCGTGTCCTCGCACCGGGAAGCACGGCGGAAAATCGCGCGGAAAGCGCGGGGCCGGCGTCGGAGTCCGGGCCGGATTCAGGCAGCCGACTAGACAGAAGCCCTTGTGAGGGGCGGCGGGGGCCCTAAGTGTACCACACTAAAGATGGCGGCTCGACCGGAAGTGGCTTCTGCCAGCACCCAAGATGGCGGCGAAGGGCGGAAGTGTCGTCACTGCCACACTAAAGATGGCGGTCGTGTGCGCTGTTTTCTGACCTTCTCAATATGGCGGCAGGGAAGGCCCCCCCCCCCCCCCCCCAAGCTGCGTCTATTCGGCTGCCTGAACGCGACGCCGACGCCGACGCCAGCCCAGCGCTTGCACGCAATTTTCTGAGGCGTTTCCCGCTACGCGGACACCGACTGTGGGGTCAGCGGCGCCTGGGGCAGGCGGGAGCATTCAGGCAGTCGAATAGACGGACCGGGGCGGGGGGGGGGGGGGGGGGGTCCTTCGCGGCCGCCATCTTGAGAAGGTCGAATAGCCACATCGGTGCGGTACCGGTGACTTCCGCCCTTCTTCGCCAGGAGCGGCGATGGCGGGGAGCCCGGGGAGCAGCGCTGCCGGGCCGGGGGCACCGGGGCGGGTGCTCCGGGCTCGGAGGTGAGCGGGGAACGGGGACAGCCCCGAGCGGACGGTGGGGGCCGCGGGGGATCGGTATTCCGGCCCAGGGATGAGTGTTCCGGCACAGGGGTGGCTGTCCCGGCACAGGGATGCGTTCATGGACTGTCTAATAATATTATTTAACGATCGTGCAAGGAGATCTGTATAAAAAAATCCTCCGTGGTCATCCTTCTCCCAGCCCCGCTGTGTTTTCAGGATCTTGGGGGAAGAGTTTGGGTCTGAACAAGGCTCTCGGGCACAGGGTGGGATTCTTGGGGTGCAGGGCCAGGATTTGGACTCGATGCTCCCTGTGGGTCCCTTGCAGCCCAGGAAATGCTGCGATCCTGTGCCTCTGAGGGTGAAATAAAGGGGAGCGGTGGCGTTTGTGCCCGCTGTGTTCACGGCCCCGCCGGCTCAGGGCGGGTTAAAGGCGCAGCTGCCCCGAGACAGCGGGACCGGCCGGGGCTGCTCGCTCCCGGTGCTGCCGCCTCGTGGGGAGAGCCCGGCACTGCAGCCCGCGCAGGCGCTGGACCACGGGATGGGCGTGGAACAGCAGCGCAGGGGATGCTGAGGCAGCCCAGGGAATGCTGCGGTCCCAGGGAAGGCTGAGGCGTCCCCTGCCCGGGGCACTCGGCAGCAAACCCCTGATGTTGAGCAGAAAAAGGAAAGTTCTGGGTTAGTGGGAGGAGGTTTCTGGAATGGAGCTGGAACAGGTGCTGATCCACTCATGGAATCACGGGCTGGTTTGGCTTGGAAGGGACCACCAGGATCATTTACACTCTGTTTGTTGTCTGATTGCACAGCGAAGAACATCCAGAACTGCCGCCTCACCCTCACGGACAGCAGGAATGTCTTCCATAGCTCTTGTTTTGGAATGGGAATGGCTGTTGGGAGCTCTGGCAGGACCAGGTAAGAAGAGAAATGGGATCATTGTGGCTGCTGCTGGAGGTGGTTTTCTGCTTTCCGGCTGTTCTTCTCATTGATCCTTTCACAGCAGTGTTCTAGGGCACATTTGAGGGTAATTCCAGGAATCTGAAACCAGATAAAAACTGGTGGGGAAAAAATGTGAATGTGATCCATTTCTGGTAGTTCCAAGCTTCTCCCACAACACCGTTCCAGGGGAAAGCTGATAAAAGGGTAAAGATGCAGAGGAACAAGTGCTGTAAAGCCCCCTGGCGCTCTGAGAGAGCAAACCTTCCAGTAGTCCCAGCAGATCTCTTGGAGAAAGTGTGGGATCGCAAGGTTTTCCAGGAAAGCAAAACAAGGGTGGAGATGAGGGAATAGGCTTCCAGTTCTTCCTTGAGCTGAAAGCCTGGGGGAATTGAGAGGGGCCACAAGAACTGTTTGTGTAGGCAAATGGGAGTTTGGGGGCTGAATCTGAGTTTCCCTCTGGGGCATTTTTGAGGGAAAAGCTGAGGTGCTGTTTAAGGGAGAGAATGCAGATTTTTGGGGTGGAAAAGGTTGAATCAATATTGTAGAGGAAGTAAAACGCTGGGGGTAAAAGTGGATGCAATGTGGAGGGGACAGATTGAATATTTTGGAGGCAAAATGGGGAACTGAGTAGTGGAGAGATGGGGAACATTTTGGAGGCAACACTTGACAAACTCTCTGGGGTGGAGAACGACCACATTGAGGGAAAAATGAGGTGATGAGCAGTGGGCACGTAGGGAAGGTCGTGGGGGTAAATCTTGAGAAAAGCCCCGTGGTATTCAAGAAATCCTTGGAAGCAGGACTGAGGAATTCAGTGGTGGAAAAATAGGGGAATTTTGCGGGGGTAAAACTTTAAAAGATCTAAGAGTTGAGAGTGTGTGTTTTTAGGTAGAAAGGATGTCTTGTTGAAGTTGGGCGTCTGGATTGTGGCATTTATGGATCCAGAAAGTAGAAGATAAAGGAGACTCCCAAAGCCTCGGTAGCTGTGTTAAGAAATCCCTGCCAGGGAAGAAAGGTACCTAAACCTCCTAGAAGTAGGGACTAATTGGCATGGGAAGGGGAAAACCCACCCCCAGTGGGAGAGAGCACGCCGGGTAAGGGAAGAGAAGGATGCCCTTAAGAACAAGCAGGGAAGGTGAATTTCTCGGCTTGCTAAAATGTATCAAAAAGTTTGGAACCTGGGTCTGTGTGGAGGCCGGGATTTTCTCGGCCATATGCAGAGCCCAGCACTAGGAATAAAGGAATTCCAGGCTTTACAACGCCAAAAATGCAGTACCAGAGAGTTCTGTTATCCCGAGGACTTGGGGGACATTTGGCAAAAATTTCCGGGGGCCCAGGCTGGACCGAGCTTTTAACGCTCCCCAGATTCACGGGATCGGGGATTCCGGCGTGCCCTGCACGGGTTTTTTCAGGGAAGTCCCAAATCCTTCGTGTGAGCACGAAGCAGAATCCCCTGGGAGCTGTGAAGGCAACAGGATATTTCTTGGGAATTTTGAAGGGTTGGGTGAGTCCTCAGTGTTAGGTTGGAATGAACGCAAATTGTCCGGGAGTTGCTGGTTTGGGGATGGCCGGGTCTGGGTTTGGATTTGTGGGCACCGAGTGTTCCTTGTGTCAGCTTTAGGTCTTCTGGATTGGTGGGAGTAGTCAGAGAAAAGAGAAGGCAATTGAAATGCGGAGCTCCATTCCCGGAGAAATGGTCGGGATGGGAGAGGAAAGGCTGTGGAGCTGCTGGGAGCTCGTGGAGAACGAAAGGATCTGAGGCCTGGAGGCAAAAGCTGTGGAACAAAGCCTGAAAAGGGTGTGGGGTGGGGCGGGAGGGGGAGGAGGGCACCGTGGTGGGGGGAAAGAGGGAAAGGATCCCTGCTCCGGGAATCCAGCAGGGACCAGGAGAGGATCATTTTCCATCCACTGCTCTCAGTGGAATCCTAATAAGGACGGTGGAAGGGAAGTGATTCGTTTGTTCTTAGGTTTGGAATGAAAGGTGCTCTTGCAGAGGGGACTATTGACCTGTTAAAATTCTGTTGGATACAGGAAAAGAGGGAGGAAGCAAGCAGCTGGGGAATGAAGGGGTGGATTTTTTGGTGGATACAGGGAAAGACACGGGAAGGGGCTCTCAAGTAAAATACACCTCACGGGCAGCACCAGGAGAAGCCTCAAGTGCCCTTTTTTTCCAAGCTCTGACATTCCAGAGGAGTAAGCAGTGGTCAGCCCATCACTTTCTGTATTCCTTGGATGCCCAGTGCTTTGTTGGGAAGAGATAATATTTGGAAATGAACAAATCCGGGGATGTAATTTCCTGATAGTAAAGCCCCAGAGAGCCTGGTTTTGATATCCTTCCAGCACCCAAACGCAGCAGAGGGAATCCTGGCGGAGCTGGAAAACGCTGTCGCTCCGTCGGTGGAATTCCTGGGAACTGGAAAGCAGCAGAAGCAGCAAGAACAGAGTTGGAAGCAGGCTCCAGCCAGGTAAGGCAGACACCAAATCCTTTGGAACTGGGCAGGGGTGGGAAGAATGAATTCTTACATTTGTAGCCCAGGGATTCCTGAGCAGGATCCCGGCAGGGAAGACTGCAGGGATCAGGCTGGGGCCTGATCGCAGCTGGGGGCAGCGAGCCTTGGAATTGGCTGAAGGGAAGAAAGAGGGATCCTTTGAGCACAAGGATCAGGTGTCAAATGCGGAGATGGCATCAGACAATTCCTCGGGAGGGTTTAGTTCCTGGGCCAAATCGATCTGCTGCCTTGTGAAGGAGCTCAGAGAGCTGGGAAGAGCCCAAGCAACGCAGGGAATGCACCGGCAGATGAAAGTGCCGGGGAACGGTGGGGAAAAGCATCCGAACAGGGGGCCTCGTTTTGTACAGGGACGGTACAAAAAATTGTCCGAAAGAATAGGAATGGAATGGGATTTTACGTATTCCTCGGAGGCCACAATCCAGTGGGAAGGCTGAGAGAAAGAAACAAGGCCTAAAAAGGCAGATGAGCCAAATCTGCCCAAAGCCTCCAATGGCCACATTCCCTGGCACTGCTGAGGACTTCAGCCAAGCTCCAAGCAAAAGGTGAGCCCCTGATTTTGGTGCCAAGGGAAACTCCAAGTTAAGAATGATCCAAATATGAAGCGCTTCTCACAAAACTCAGCTTTGCAAACCTTTCTTTGGGCTAAAAAAGAAAAGATGGGAATGCCCTTGGCAGAAAAGCAGCTGTGAGGCACAGCAGGCTTCAAATGCCTGTCAGCAGGAGCTCCAGGAGAAACGGCTGCTGGCTCCGGGCATCCTGGGCTTTCCAGGCAGGTTTTGTAGCGGATTGCAAGGCAGTTTTCCTGCCTCTGGGGGGTGGCACCTGCATCCCGCTGGAAAGGGAAAATGTGGAGAGAGGGGCAAGCGGGAAGACGGTTGCTGATGTGTGTCCTTGGATCGCAGTTCCTCCCGGTGAGTCTGTGCTGCTGGAAGTTTGAAGGAGATCAGTCCTGGAGTACGTGTGGGTTCACCTGTGGGGTTTGGGAGCGACGCCGGCCATGAAATTCCAGGGATGTTCCCTTTGCTGGAGTGAGAAGCAGTGGAAGCACTTTGCTGTCTGCTTCTTCATCGCCTTCGCCTCGGTCCCCTGGGGCTCCAGGTAATCCCCTCTCACCTTTGCTTTTCCAAGGGTCTCTAAATGAGGGCTTGAGCTTTGGTGTAGCTCCCTTTACAGGGAAGAGCTGTTCCAGGAAAGGTCTCCTGGTCTGGACCGATGGCGTTGCAGGAAGAGCAGGAAACCCCGCAGCTCCTGTGGCTCCCTCATCTGATTTGCCTGCAGGCAGCAGCAAGGATCATTCCCAAGTGTCATCCCCTGGCTCCGTGACTCGGTGAGGTTGTGTTCCCCCAAAGGCCAGGGGCCGCTTTGTTTTGCGGCTCACGAAAGTCCAGCTCGGTGGTGCTGGGTTTGGTTTTTGTGTGTAATGAAGGCACTAAAAAATTCCCCTCCTTCACTGGCACAGCCCTGGAGTGGGAGCAGATTCCCCTTATCCCGCAGTTATCCCGCTCCTGCCCTGGATCCCTGCGGTGCCGTGTGTTCTCCAAGCTCACAGCACTGCTGGCTCTAAACAAGAAAAACAATCCCTGTTCCTTCTCTTCTCCGTCCTTGATGTTCCCAGGCCCTGCATCTCCCTGGCTATTCCCTGTGGGAGTCTTCATCTCCATCCCACCTTATCCCGATCAGGTAAGGGTCTGAGACGTGTTTAGCAGCAAATGCATTCCTGTGAAGAAAGCCAAGAGCAAAGAGCATCCAGATGCAGAGAAGTCTTTAGAAAAGCGTTCCAGACGTGCAAATGAGGGATGTGTCTTCCTGCATCTCCTGTTGTTTTTCTCTGTCACGTTTTGGAAGGGTTTCTCTCAGTGATTTCCTGCAGTCCAGGTGCGTCCCTTCTTTTGTCCAAATCCAGTGCCAGAGGATCGAACAACTGACGAGTGGGGCCTGGGATGAAAACGGTTCTCCTAAAATGAGGGAAACAATGCTAGAAGAGAAATGAGCATCCTTTTAATGCCTGGAATAAAAATGCTGGAAAAGGGCACTTTTTATTTGATATGGTGTCATTCTCCTTTTTTTTTTTCCATAGCTAAAACTCCACGGTGAGCAATCAGAGCAGAAATAGGAAATGCAGGAGTCTTGGATTCCACAGTGGGATTAACTTCCCTTTTCTGCTCTCTTTCAGGACAGGAAAAACCACTGAACTCGCCCCATCTTTGGGACCAAGAGCTGTGGTGTTGGAGTAGGCAAAGCCAGCTAGGGCCCCCCTTGTCCTGCCCATGGTGTGGGTCAGGGACAGGCTCCTCTTCTCCTCTGCGCTGGGATGAACTGCCTAGGGAATGCTATTTTTGACAGCCCGGTCCTAGCCCTGGCTACTGGAAATGGGCGGAGGTGAAGAGGCAAGTGCCAGAGTTGCTTGGGGATGATGGAATTGTGGTGTTTGGCTGTGCCCAGAGGGGCAGGTTGGGCATTTCTGTGTGTCTGAGGACCGGTTTGGGTGCTGGGGAGCCCGGGGAGCCGAGCTCTCAGTGCATTCCCAGCTCACCCGGGGGTGGGAGCTGGTGCAGGGCTCTGGTCGGGCTCGGGGCAGGCCCTGGCCCCGGCACAGACACGCTGGGGTGGTTTGGGGCCGCTTGGGGAGCAATGGGAGGAAAATGAGGGATGGTGCTGGGCGGAGCGATCGGCCTGCGCTCGTGTCAGCGCAGCCGTGCAGGGCACTGGGATCTGGGTAAAACACCGGCTCTCCTGGTGTTCAGGGAAGCAAGGTCTGTATTTATCCATACATATTTATCCCTACATATTTATCCCTATATTTATCCATATGTTTATCCATGTATTTACCCATGAATTTATTCCTATATTTACCCATGTATTTACCCAGGTATTTTATGAACACTCAAGTGCCATATCCATGTATTTTATGAGCACTTCCAGGGTTGGTGACTCCACCACTGCTCTGGGCAGCTGTTCCAGCGCTGGACAACCCTTCCCATGCTGGGCCAGGAGATGGATTCTGGAAATGCAGACTCCGAGGAGCAGGGGATTAAGGCAGCATTGGATTCCTTTATTCTCCCAGAAGGATAAAGGAGATTTATCCCCAGACGAACCAGAGGTGATCACACTGAGGTCATTAGTGGGATTTCTTCCTTACTCCCACAAATACCCACTGGGGTGACAGAGTTCCCTACAAGGGCGGTGTTGGAAGGAGCTGCTGGCATGTTTTGCTGTTTATTGGGATCCACAGGATGTTTGGTGTCTCTCAGAGCTGTTCCAGGCTCTCCACAGACCCAAACACTCCTCACACTTCTCCTCAGAGTAGAGAGGTTTCCCAGAGTGCTGGTTTTTAATTTCAGATGCTGGGATAACGACACGGCTTCAGGAGGCAGGAGACTCATTGTGCTGTGCCTCAGTCCAGGCAGGGACAACCCCCAGCTAATAAAAACCTTTTTAAAGCACAAAAAGTCCCATTAAACTGATATTATAAAGGCTGCAAATTGAAGCAGGCCTCAATCAGAAAGCAGCAGAATTTAATTCCCCCCCTTACCCATTTGCATGATCATCTCCTTCCTAATTGCCCATCCACGCTTTTCCCACAGAAGTGCTGTCCCGAGGTTGGAGATGGTTCCAGCTTTATGGAGCTTTGATCTTTATCTGGTTTTACTTTTTACAGAGCACAGAACCCGAGAGTGGCAACTGCTTTCCTCTTGTTCCTCCTGTGGCAGTGAACTGCTCTTCCCGAGGACGGCTGCAGGAATTCTCAGGCAGCAGAACGTATGGAATGCCAGGCACGCTACAGAATTCCAGTGGGAGCAGCAGGAACTTCTGTTCTTTACTGGCAGGGCTGTGCCATGAAGGGGAGCTCGGAGATATTGGTCAGCTCAGGGAATGAGCCTGGCTCATGGTAAGGAAATTCACTGTGCAGTTACTTTGGGCCCTTTCTCTCCTCCTTCTCCTTCTCCTTCTCCTTCTCCTTCTCCTTCTCCTTCTCCTTCTCCTTCTCCTTCTCCTTCTCCTTCTCCTTCTCCTTCTCCTTCTCCTTCTCCTTCTCCTTCTCCTTCTCCTTCTCCTTCTCCTTCTCCCTCTCTTCCCAACACCAGTTCCAGACCTCAGTATAATCCATGTTCCCACAGCCTGACCTTGCAGTTTTCCCAGTTTAGCAGCCCCAGCCACACTTGCAGCCTCTCTGTCTGGACTTTGTCTTGCTGAAATCTCCCTTTGTTGATCCTTTGCTGCCTGACCTTTTATCCAGCAATAACGTGCAGTGGGTGGAAGCTTCTCAGAATTCCCTCCCTGTTCCACTGGAAACATTCCCAAGTGGAAGCAGCTGCACTGCCCATCAGCACTTGCCTGCTTTTAGGGGTGGTTGAGGCATGAAGGATGCAACAAATGGAGTTGGCTCCAAGGGGATGAAATGCTCCCCCTGAGGCTGCTCAGAGAGCTGGAGCTGAGGAATCCGGGTGGGAATCACTCCAAGAAAAAGGAAGGAAAAGAGAGCAGAGGAACAGGGATGCAATTCCAACCTCTCCAAGGACTGGGATGGGCACATTCACCAACACCATTTAATCTAGACACGATTTCTTCTTTGCCTCTGGCTGCCAGGAGCAGGATGAGCAGTTTAATGAGTTTAAATAGTGAATAGTTTAATTAGCTGGAAGAGACTGGATCAATAGCTGCTTAAACAAACAACTGGATCCCTGTTTCCAAGCTTGGATGTAGTTTTGGAAGGTTCCTGGCAGTTTGGCAGGGATTAGTGATGCTGAGAATGTGCTTTTTTGTGGGTTTGGGGCTTTTACTCCTGTTCACGTGGCTGCTCTTTTTCTTGTTGAGTGGAAAACAGGAGGGAAAGAGCAACGATGGAAGGAATTCCACTCTTGCTGCTTGAAGGGATGGATCAGGAAGGGAACAGGCTGCAGGGAATTTGGAGTGCAAACTGAGATCTCTCCGATATTTTCGGCTCAGTCAGTCCATCAGTGCTTGGTGGCTGTTTAGGCCACGTGCAAGGTGAATGATGGTGCACATGGCAGAGCTGCTGGTGGCTCCTTCCCCTGCCCGGCTGTCAGTCACCCTGCAGGGTGCTGGAGCAGCGTGCCAGAGGCCGTGGATCCTATGGATCCCATGGATCCCAGGGGCGTGATCAGGAGCCTGGGCCTGCTGGCCACTCCTTGCTCTCTCTTACCCTGATTTTTCAGCTCTGCAGCGAATCCAGCTTGAGTTTTTCAACCCCCTAGAAACCCAGGGACCTTTCATGTCTGTTCTCAGATCTGGGATTTAAATCCAGCCCTTATCAAAGCACCCCGTGACCAGGCAGGCCCTGAATCCCAGCAGGGATCTGATAAAGAGGGACCTGACATCCTAAAGAAACCCTTTGAAATCCTGCTGGGATTGATTTGTATCCATAATGGAGCCCCGAGCTCTCTGCCAGGGAGAGATGAAGCTGCTCCTTTGCTTTATTATCCTCAGGCCCTTCCCAGCTTTGAGGGAAATTCAGTCCCTCTTCAAGCCCCAAAATCATGGAAAAGCTCCTTTGTATCCTTTCCACAGCCCCTACGTGGATTAATCAACTTTTTATTTGATATGGTGTCATTCTCCTTTTTTTTTCCATGGCTAAAACTCCACGGTGAGCAATCAGAGCAGAAATAGGAAATGCAGGAGTCTTGGATTCCACAGTGGGATTAACTTCCCTTTTCTGCTCTCTTTCAGGACAGGAAAAACCACTGAACTCGCCCCATCTTTGGGACCAAGAGCTGTGGTGTTGGAGTAGGCAAAGCCAGCTAGGGCCCCCCTTGTCCTGCCCATGGTGTGGGTCAGGGACAGGCTCCTCTTCTCCTCTGCGCTGGGATGAACTGCCTAGGGAATGCTATTTCTGACAGCCCGGTCCTAGCCCCGGCTACTGGAAATGGGCGGAGGTGAAGAGGCAAGTGCCAGAGTTGCTTGGGGATGATGGAATTGTGGTGTTTGGCTGTGCCCAGAGGGGCAGGTTGGGCATTTCTGTGTGTCTGAGGACCGGTTTGGGTGCTGGGGAGCCCGGGGAGCCGAGCTCTCAGTGCATTCCCAGCTCTCCCAGTGGTGGGAGCTGGTGCAGGGCTGGGTGACAGCCTCTGGTCGGGCTCGGGGCAGGCCCTGGCCCCGGCACAGACACGCTGGGGTGGTTTGGGGACGCTTGGGGAGCAATGGGAGGAGAATGAGGGATGGTGCTGGGCGGAGCGATCGGCCTGTGCTCGTGTCAGCGCAGCCGTGCAGCGCACTGGGATCTGGGTAAAACTCCAGCTCTCCTGGCGTTCAGGGATGCAAGGTCTGAGGCACTGGATTTACTTGGGGCTTTCCAGGACAGCAGGAACAAGAGGAGGTGTGGTGCCAGAGGTGCGTCCCCTCCGGTTGCATTTCCCTCTTTCCCATTTCCATTTCCTCCTCAGTGCAGGTGTCCCCTGCAGCCCATGAGCACGGGGCCGGTGACAACTCCCTGTCTGTAGAGGGATTCCTTATGGAACAAGGGCAGATGACACTTGTGTGAGGCTTACGACTGTTAGAATTAGACCGGGATGGGTTTAAGGAAAACTAGAATCGTGTGTTAATCTTACTGGTCAATGAACAAATGGAATCCATACTTCTATAAGAAAAAATATAGTGTATGGAGCATATAGAAGAAGCTGTTTTTGCCTGCTGCTGCTGCTTGGCTGTATCATGTAACCCCATTCGAACTCTGCCTTCAAGACAGCTGTGAGACCGTGAAATAAAGAACTTAGCAGAACAGCAGCCTCCTCTGCTCTTTCACCCTGGTCCGAGAAGGAGGGGTACCCTGTCAAAGGCTCAACACTTGCCTTTCTGACTTTGTTTCTAAATTTCTACCTTTCTAATTTTGTTTGTTTCTAATTTTTTTGTTTGTTTGTTTCTAACTTTGTTTGTTTTTAACTTTCTACCTTTAGAAACGTGTTCGTTTCTTGTATTTTACCTCTTTGTTTGTTTCTAAATTTCTGCCGTTGTAACTTTGTTTCTAACTTTCTACTTTTAAAGTTTCATTTGTTTTTAACTTTTTACCATTCCTCCCAGCGAGGGATGTGTGCAGAATACTAAATCGTGTTAAGTTCTTCATTTTTACATCTATAGGCAAATGCTACTGATGTAGATGTAAATTCATTTTGAAATGAGCCAGCCCTCTCTCTCTACTCTGTCGCATACAGCAATATAAGAAGCTGGGAATAGAGATCCGCAGGTTTTGAGAATAAGGAGCCGGCGTTTTTCTGTAGGAAGGAAAGCAGCAAGCGCCTGGCCGCAGGAGCCGAGACGCTCGGGCTGCAGGAGCTGCAGAGCGCCCGGAGCCGGCTTTTCCCTGTGCTCTGTGCCTGCCCCCGGGCTGAGCTGGGCGGCGCTGCTGCCGCCCGGTGGCGGCTGAGCCGAGAGGGCGGCGGCCTCGGTGGCTGCCGAGCGTGGCAAGGAGCGGGAGCGAGCGGGGCGGTGTCTGTCAGCGGAGGGGAGGGTCCCGGGAGCGGCCCCGGTGCGGCCCCGGTGCGCGGGGCGGGCCCGGCCCGGGAGAGAGGGGCGGGGCCCCGAGCGATGGAGCCGCCCCCGTGCCGGGCAGGGCGGGCCCCGGGGCCGGGCGGGGCCGGGGCTCTGGGGCGGGGCCGAGCGGGGCCGGGCGGGGCCGGGGGCGGCTTCAGGGGCGGGGCCGGGCCCGGCTCAGGTGCGCGGGGCGGGGTCCGCACAGGTGCGCGGGGTCCCAGGGCGGCTGCGCAGGGCGGGGCCGAGGTGATTTAAGCCCCCGAAATCGCCCCTGCCGCCATTTGCTCCCTCAGAGCTCGGGGAGGCTGCGGCCGGGCCGGGCTCCCCCGGCGTGGCCCGGGAGAGGCCCCCGCTCCCCCTCTTTCTTCCCCCTGTTTCTCCTGCCCTTATCCTCCTCCTTCTTCCCCCGCTTATCACCTCTTTCCTACCCCCCCCAGTTTCTTTCTCTCTCCCCCACACCCTCCCTGTCTCTCCCAGTCCCCTGCCTGCCCTCTCCCCAGCGCCCCCCCACCCTCTCTCCCTGCTCCCCTGTGCATCCCCGACCCCCCCCGCCTCCTTTCTCCCCCACCCCTCCTTTCTCCCCTCTCCGTACCCCGCTCCCCAACCCGACTCCCCTCTCTTCCTCCTCCTCTGACCATCATCCCTCCCCCTCACCCGACCTTTCCCTTCCCCCCTCGTTCTCCCCAACCCACCCCGACTCCTCTCCCTACCCCATCTCATCCCTCCCCTTTCCCTCTTTCCCCCGCAGCCGCGGGGCTCGGGGCGCCGGAGAATAAAGCCCAGAGGGCCGGAGCCCGGCGCCCCTGCCCTCGCTGGAGCCTCGCACGGGGGACCCGCTCGGCGGGTCCCCCGTGCAGTACAAAAACAGCGCCGGGGCTCCGGCTTTCCACACATCACACTGGGGATCCCCTCCTCAGGAGGGGTTCCCGGGGGGGGTGGTGGGTTTTGGGGAGGGTGGTGGGTTGGGGTGGGCCCCCTCCTCAGGAGGGGTTCCCGGGGGGGTGGTGGGTTTCGGGGAGGGGGGTGGGTTGGGGTTGGGGTGGGCCCCCTCCTCAGGAGGGGTTCCCGGGGGGGTGGTGGGTTTCGGGGAGGGTGGTGGGTTGGGGTTGGGGTGGGCCCCCTCCTTAGGAGGGGGTCCTGGGGGGGTGGGTGGGATGGGCCCCCTCCGGAGGAGGGGGTCCCGGGAGGGGGTCAGGGTGGGCCCCCTCCGGAGGAGGGGGTCCGGGGGAGGGGGGTGGGGCGGAGGGGGGACTTTCCCCCCCTCCAGTCCCCGCCCCCTCTCCCGGACCCCTCCTCCGGACGGGGCTCACCCCGGCCCCCTCCCGGGACCCCCTCCTCCGGACCGGGGCCCCGGAGGGGGGGGGCGGGTGGGGTGGGGGGGTCCGGGCGGGAGGGGCTGTTGGTTTGGCCTGTGGTCTCTATGTCTGTTCATGCCACAGAGTGACGTGACCCCCCTCTGCTTCCCCCCCCCCCACCCCCCTCCCCGAGGCCCCGGTCCGGAGGAGGGGGTCCCGCGGAGGGGGCTGGGGTGAGCCCCGTCCGGAGGAGGGGGTCCGGGAGAGGGGGCGGGGACTGGAGGGGGGGAAAGTCCCCCCTCCGCCCCACCCCCCTCCCCCCGACCCCCTCCTCCGGAGGGGGCCCACCCTAACCCCCTCCCGGGACCCCCTCCTCCGGAGGGGGCCCACCCCAACCCACCACCCTCCCTGAAACCCACCCACCCCCCCGGGACCCCCTCCTGAGGAGGGGGCCCACCCCAACCCACCACCCTCCCCGAAACCCACCACCCCCCCGGGAACCCCTCCTGAGGAGGGGATCCCCAGTGTGATGTGTGGAAAGCCGGAGCCCCGGCGCTGTTTTTGTACTGCACGGGGGACCCGCCGAGCGGGCCCGGCCCGTGTGGGGCTCCAGCGAGGGCAGGGGCGCCGGGCTCCGGCCCTCTGGGCTTTATTCTCCGGCGCCCCGTGCCCCGCGGCTGCGGGGGAAAGACGGGACAGAGGATGGGAATAAGGGAGCAGAGGGGGTCAAAGAAGGACCGCAGGTGGGGGGTTCGGGGTGTGCAGGGAGAGGTGGGATGGGGGGACAGGAAAGGAGGCGGGGGGAAGACGAGGACGGAGCACAAGTGGGGGGTCAAGGTGCAGAGGGGAAACGAGGGAAGAGGAACAGGGGGAGGTGAAGGGGGAAGGAAAGGTGGGAGACGGAGGGGGAGGATTGAGGGCAGGTGGGGGGAACTGCGAGGGGAAGGGGAGCAGGGTGAGGGGGCAGGGGGGACCCGGGATGGGGGCGAAGGAACGGTGGAGAAGGGGAGAGAGGGTGGAGGGGTAGGGCAGGGTTGGGGTGTGTAGGGGGACAGGGAGGGGGGATGGGGGGGACCGGGCCGGGGGGGGAGGGAGGGGAGGGCTAGGGGGGAGAGGGGGGGGGGTAGGGGGGGGGGTGTAGGGGGTGGGGGAGGGGAGGCAGAGGGGGGAGAACGGAGAAGGGTTAGAAGAAGACAAACTAACACAAATATAAAGGAAAAGAACTACAGAGACATAGAAATATGGAAATACAGAGATCTAGAGCCCGGTCCGGCCACAACCGTTCCCACGGAGCGCCGAGGGAGCAAATGGCGGCGGCGCCGATTCCCGAGGCTTAAATCCCCTCGGCCCCGCCCCGCGCAGCCGCTCTGGGGCCCCGCGCACCTGTGCGGACCCCGCCCTTCACACCTGTGCCGGGCCCGCCCCGCCCCGCCCGCGCCCGTAAATGCCGGCGGATCCGCGCCCGCTCCGCTTTGTGCGGTGGATGCTCATCCTGCTCCTCCCGGGCTGTGGCGGGACCGTCGTTCGGAGCGCTGTGCGGAGCCCGGCACCGGGGGCTACTCCCGGCGCTGCGCCGAGCCCGAGGCGCTGAGGTGGGAACGGGACCCGGGCCCTGGGATTCGGGGCTGGGTCCTGTCGGTGTCTGTTGGGGGTCCCGGGCCGAGCCGCTTGTCTCTCGGCGGGCGGGGTGCGGCTGCCGGGCTCGGAGAACTGAGGTGGGATGGGGGATGGCATTAGGCATCGGGATCGCCGCGGCTGGCAAGTGCCGCTCCGGGATTGGCGCTGGTGCCGAGCCCGGCGCTGCCGCTCCGGCTGCGGCCAGCGCGGGGCTGGGCTCCCGCCGGAGCTCCGGCTACGCTCCCGCTGCGGCCGTGGGGAGCCGGGGCCGTGCCGGTGCCGGGCCCGCCGGGAGGGCGGCGCTTCCCCGCAGCAGGCACTGGATCGCGCCTGGAAGCGGCCGGGCCGCGGGGACCGCCCGTGCCCGCCCCGGCCCCCCCCGAGGCCGCCGCTCCCTCAGCGCCGCCCGCCCTGTGGGGCGCCCCCTGGCGGAACCGGAGCGCCGGCGCTCCCGGCCCGGCCCCGCCCGCAGCCCCCGCGGGGACGCGGAGCTCCCCCAGCCCCGGCACTGCCGAGGTCGCCGCACCCCCTGCGCACGGCAGCGCCCGCCTCCCCCTGCCCCGGGCCGCTCCCCCGGGGGCCTCCCGCCCGCCGCGGCCCCGCCCAACCAGCGCGGCTGCAGCGGGACGAGCCGCTCCCCCGGCCCGGCCGCTGGCGCCGAGGCCGCTGCTGCCGCTCCTGCTCTGACTGCGCCCGCTGCGGGACCGGGGCCTCGCCGGGGCTCGCTGCTGCTTGAGCCGCTCATCCCACAACTGCCGCTTGAGACCTGATGCTCTCCTTCCTCCCCCCCCGCTTTCTCTGCGGCTTGCACGCTCCACTGCAAAAACCTCTGGCTTTAAAAGGCCAGGGAAAAATGTTTCTTCTTTATTTCCAGAGCACAGGAGATCCTGAGTGGCAATGGCTACACAAGGACCACCAAGTCGAACCCTTATGTGAATGGCTCCTCTGGCCACTGAACCCACACCTGGGCACTCTCAGCACCCTGCTCCAGCCAAGCCAATCTCAGCTCCTGGCAATGTCCTGCCTGGGATAGGAATGCCAAATGCCAGCAAGATCATTCCTATGCAAATACAACTCCTTCTTTTATGCTAATGCTGCTTGCCACACCAGCCCCTGTAATTGCCATAGGGCAGAGCTCCATGGCCAGCACCTGATCATGCAACAACACAGGTGAGCAGTTGTGTGACAGCACTGAACTCTTCCCATAACCCTGATTTCCTGCCCTTTCCAGGATTTACCCAACAGCTGTAAAGGTGCTTGTTCCATGGCCCTTTCCAGGGAGAAATGAGCAAGGCAAGTCCTGAGGGTTCACTTGGTCCACGGCCAAAGCTCTTCTGGAGAGGGTCAGGGCTGCTCCTGCCTGCAGAGGGGCCTTTCCCACAGGTGAGTGTTCACAGCCCAAAATCCCAGGGGCTGCTGAGGCCGGGCCAGCTTTTGTGGCCCAGAGCTGCACAGAGCTCTCAGCGACTCCTGCTCACTGCCAGGAGTGTTCCTTGGTGCTCCTTCCGTGTGTCCCAGCTGGCAGGGAATGGGGGGAAGGAGAAGACCAGGAGGCCCAGGAAGGGAAGCAGCAGCTCTTGTGCTTTGGATTTGCAGAGAGGAGCTGTGCCTGCAGTGTCTTGCCCGTGGCACGCAGTGTGCCAAACACACATCCCCGGAACGGGCACTGGGCTGCCCGGGCAGCGCTGGGATGGACATGGATAAAGGGCTGCCCGCGGCCCCTCGGCCAGGGGCTGCTCTGAACAGGCACCCAGAGATGCTTCAGTCCCGACAGACCCCACTGACACCCCAAAAATGCCCCAAGGAACAGCTGGCACTGGGGAATGTCAGAATGGGCTGTTTGCAGAGGGGCTCAGACAGCAATTCCCAGTGCTGACCTCCCACACACCTGCCAGCTATGTCCCAGCCACCCAAAATGCCTTCCCTTCCAGCCTGAGGCCATCATCCCTCAGCAGTGTTAAAGCCAAGGCAAGCTTCGCCCACAGCAATGAAATGCTAAGCAATGCCCTCAGAGATGCCTTCAAATGAAAGGTCAGAGTCAGAGAAATCTCTTTGGATTGAGTTGGGAGTTTTTGGGGAGCCAGCTGGAACTGCACAACTGATGGAAAGCTTTCCCAGGTGGCTCCCACTGCAGGTGCCCTGAAGGCAGGGATGTGCATCCCTTTCCTGAGGGAAAAGAACTTGCAGAGGCCACTCCTGAGGCTCTGGAATGAAATCAACTCCTGCAGGGAGAGAAGTCCTCCCGTGGGCACAGGGGCTGCCTCAGCACGGGCTGGGAGCGTGTCCAGCCAGTGCCTGTTCCTGCTTTCAAATATCACCTGGAGCCCCAGCTCGGGGGGTGCAGGCAGCTGAATTCCAGGGAACTCTGTCAGGTGCCCCCAGGGACATTGGGGGGGGGGCTGGGGGATGAGGGTTACAAACAGCAAATTCTATGGAACATGAAGCTGTCCTTGCCCTGACCCTGCTGAGCTTCCCTGGAAGCTCTGCTGGGTCCTGCCACAGCTGGTGTTAAATAGGCAGCTCTGCATGGGAATATCCATGCTCCAGGAGGCGCTGGGAGGCTATGCCAGTGGCAATTCAGCAGGGAATTCAGGGCTTTGGGTAGAATTCATCTGAACTAGCAAAGCCAACCCCCAAATCTGCGCACCACCCAGGGAACAATCTTTGTGCTGCCCTGGCAGCCAAAGCCCCTGGGCTGGGAAATGTCAGCAGGCAAATGGATGGAATGATCTAAATGCCAGCATCCCCCAAAGGGACAATGCCATCACCTCCCTTTGCTCCCAAAGTGTCCACTGTGTTCCCCACAGGTACCCTGGGGATGCCAGGGAGGTGCCTTTGCCCACAGTGCCTTTCTCCTGCCCCTCTCCAGCCTGAGGCCTCTTCTCCCTTCCCTGCCAGCTGATGCCAAGGAAGGAAGACACAGTGAGTGCTGAGTTGACCTCCAAATAGTCCTTCCCTCACCTTGAGATGACCTGAGATTTTACCCCCAAAATGTCCCCATCTGCCTCCTTCTGAGTTCCTCATTTTTTACAAGGAAGCATTCTTTCTCTGCTCTGGAGATTACCACAAGATTTGCCCCCAAAACTTTCCCCACCTGTCCACTACCTCTTTCCTCATTTCCACCTCAATCTTTTCATTCTTTGCCCTACAGATGCTTTCAATTTTTACCCCTCTGAACTTCCCTACCTGTCCATAAGTGATTACCTCAGTTTACCCCATCAAGTGCATTCTCTCTGCTACAGATCACCTCAGATTTTACCTCCAACATTTTCCGTACATCTCCACCACTGACTGAGTACTTTATTTTTACCTCCAAATACTCATTTTCTACCATGGAGATTCCCTCAAGTTTTACCTGCCAGATTTACCCACCTGTCCACAGCAATTCCCTCTGTTTACCTCAGGATGCTCCTGCTCTCTCCTAGAGATGACCTCACATTTTACCCCCTCAGTTTTCCCTACCTGCCCAGTTCTGATCACCTCCTTTTTACCTCAAAACATGAGTTCTTTCTTCTACAGATGAACTCAGATTTTATTACCAAAATGTCTATTTTGTCCCCTGTGCACTGACTAGATTTTAAAACCCAAACCACGCAGGTTATGTCTGTCTTACCCCCAAAATGTTCATTCTGTCCCCTACAAATTAGGTCAGATTTTTTCTCAAAACCACTTATGGTTCCTACATAATTACCTCAGGGTTTGCCCCCCACATTCTACCTCATCTTGACTACTGATCACCTCATTGCTTCCTCAATATGTTCATTCTTTGCCCTACAGATCTTCCCAAGTTTTACACCCCAAATTTCCTTGCCTAGCCCCAGTGATTGCCTCAGTTCATGTCAGTGGTCACACTCTCCCTAGAGATTACCTCAAGTTTAACCCCCAAAATTTTCCTGAACTGTCCACAACTTATTACCTCATTTTTACCAAAAAAGATTCATTCTCAACCTTTAGATCATTTCAAGTTTGACCCCCCAAAATTCCCCTACCTGTCCACTACTGATTCCCTCATTCTTCCTTCAATATTTATTTCCTTTCTACCATGTAGCTTCTATCAAGATTTACCCCCAAAGTTTTCCATCTGTCTACTACTGCTTACCTCATTTTTACCTCAAAATGTTCTTTCTACAGCTTATTTAATATTATTTTTACACAAGTTTCCCTATCTGCCCACAACTGATTCCCTCATGTTACCTCAGTGTGTTCATGCTCTCCCCTAGAGATTAGCTCAGATTTAGCCCCCAAATTTTCCCCACATGCTCAGTATTCATCACCTCCTTTTTCCCTCCAAGTGTTCATTCTCTGCTCTTGAGACTTTGTCAAGTTTGGCCTCCAAAATTTTCCTTCTTTGTCTATTACTGAGTACCTCATTTTTGCTCCAAAATATTCATTCTGTCCCCTACAGATTACATCAAGTTTTACCCCCCAGTTTTTCCTTCCTGTACAATATTAACTCTTTTCTGCCCCAAAAATGTGCATTCTTTCCCCTAAACATCACCTCAGCTTTTCCCTCAAAAATGCCACCTTGCTCTGCTTGACATCACCTCCCATTTTCCTACACAAACAATTCTTGTGTCCCCTCTCAGTCACCCCAGGTTTTCAGCTGAAAATGTCTCCTCTGTCCCCTCAAAGTCATCCCAGGTTTTCCCAGTGAGGAGCTGCAAGGAATTCAGGCAGGGCCAATGACACCAGGGAACAGCTGTAAATTCAGAGGCAGAGAGAGAAGATCTACCAGGAAAGGGGAAAGGTTCAGAAAACATTTCTGCAATTAATTAATAATTATTTCCAGTTCCCCACTGAGAAGAACACAACCTCACAGCTGTTAAGGCCTGACAGTTCCCTGCAGGGAGAGCTCAGCCCATGTGCCCAGAGGCAATCGCAGCATCTGAAAGAAAGAAAGAAGCAGCAAAAGGTGATTGCTTCTCTTTCAAAGTTATTTCAAGTGCTCACACCCAAACCCACCTTTGCTCTTGATTCTGGCCGGGTGCATGGTGAGCGCTGGGCACAGGTCATGTCATCCATGCTGGTGTGAGTGATGCTTTCTGGGGGAAATCAGCTGATCTCCAAAGTTCCCTTCCTGCCCTGTGCCTGATCTGCACAGGAGAAAACCTCTTCCAGGAAGGGATTGTGCTCCCTCTAATCCCATTTGCCCAGTCTGTTCCATGGGGATATTGCCAGCCTGGGGCAGCAGAGGCACACGCAGCTCTCAGCACTCCCTGCTCCAAGCACAGCTCTGGGCTCCTTTGCACACTGCCTCTGCCATGGGGTTTTCTCCAGGAGAAGCCAAGGAATTGCTCCTGGAAGGGTGCAGATTAAGTTATCCCAAAGGGAAGCAAAGAGTAAGTACTCCAGGAAGAGCCCTTGGGATCTGCTGGGCTGAGGTGGGAAGGGGACATTCATTCCCTGCAGGGCCAATACACAACAACCTCCAAGCCAAAGCACAGACTGGCAGGTGCGGTCTGACAGCAGCACTCTGACAAACCTCCTTGTCATTCTTCCCTGCAGTGACTTTTGCAAGCAAACACTGAAGCTGACAAGCCCAGAAGCTCCATCCAGCCACTCTGGAAGGAAAGGATACTCCCAGGGATGAGGCACATTCCCAGCAAACTCTCCCAACACAGCCTGGAGGCAGTGCTGGAGCTCGGGTGTGGGGCTGGGAAGGGCTGCCAGGAGCACGCAGCCCCCAGGTGGGGTGGGAGCCGCAGCAGCAAATTCCCACAGGCTGATGGCACAGCAGAGAGACAAAGGCCAGCAGTGCCCACGGGAGGTGCAGGGTTAATTCTGCTCCCTGCCCTGCCCCATCCCCGCAGGAAATCTCCAAGGGGGAGAGAAACTCTCAGGGTGCCCAAAATGCAGCATCTGTCACCCTGATCCAGCTTCAACTCAGCATGGGGGGCCAAACTCCCCCCACAGGTAAACACTGAGCTGACCTGGTCAGTCTCAAACACAGCCCCAGTTCTCACCTCCAGCCTGCTCCTGGGGCTGCTGCCACATTCCTGACAAGGAGCCCCTTTGGACAGGGCTCTCTGTGTGTCTCAGGTGCTGGGCACTGCAGGGACCAGGGCAGCCCCCTCTGGGGACAATTGGGGATTCATCCCACACCATGGGCAGGACCAGGGGCCCTCCAGTACAGGCTGGTGGGGCCAGAGCCCATTGGGTTTGGCTGCTCAAACACCAAAGCTTTTGGCAAAGATGGGACAAGTTAAGTGGGTTTTCCTGGCCTGAGAGAGAGAAGAAATTGTTGAAATTAAGCATGGCAATTAAGTCCACTGTGGAAGTCAAAGGCTCCTGGCTTTCCCACTCCTGTTCTGATTGCTCACTAGAAGGTTTTATCCATAAAAAAATGAGAGGTGGCACCAAATAAAAGAGCTCTTTTTCAACATTTTTCCCCTACTTACTTTCATACCTAAAAAGGATGTCCATTTTTTCTTAGTGTATTCTTTGCCTAATTTTAACAGAACTGTTTTCCTTCCAGGCCCCACTTGTGGGTTCTTCACTCCTTTGCCATTGGACTTTGGACAAAGGAAGAGAAGCATCTGCTCCAAACGGGTGTCATCCTATGGGGAACACCCCCTGTACCAGCCCCAGCCTGGGCCAAGCACGCTGCCTCACTCTCCCCATTCTGGATGCTGGCTCCAATCCAGTCTGAGTTTTCCCCTGTTTTCCATGTCTAAGGACAGGAACTTGTCCTGGTCAGGGTGTAAGGCCTTAAACTGCACCTTGATCTGGGGGGCTGGGACTGGGATTCCAGCAGGGAATTCACTGTTTTACAAATAAAAGTTATTCCAGGGAGCTGCTGCTTCACCACACAGTGTCAGCAAAAGAGAGAGAACACCAAAGGTGTATCCAAAACCAAGGATGGAATGATTCCTCCTGCTTTGAGTGGGATCAGGGCTTATGCTGCCCTGGAATGACAAAGAACTTCTCCCTCAGCCCCCTAGAGAGCCCTCAAAAAGCCAAAGTGCAGCAGGGAAGGAAGGAAAGGCACCTGCTGGGGACAGCACAGCTCCAGCTGCTCATGGGGACTGGGACTGAGTCTGGAGCCAAAAGCCCCTTCCCAGGCTGGAGGGGCTTGCCTAAAGCACCACCTCTGGGAAGCAAAGGGCTATGGAAGAAATGGAGTGGGAATTTACAATAATAATCATAATGGATCGGGAAAGAGCAACAACAGAAGCAACAATCATTCCAAGGGAGCAGGAGGGATGCTGAGCTTTAAACAAGGTTTGAGTGAGGCAGCAGCTCCTGGCAGTTCTAACCCACAGCTCCAGCTCTGCGATTCCAGGAGCACTGCAAGCTCCTCCTGCCCAGTCCCTGGCTTTGCCTCCTGCCAGTACTTGGCACCTCAGGCACGGGTGGGTGTGAGTGCTCCAGTGCTGCTGCCCCGAGGGAGTGGGAAAATGGCCACTAAACCCCTTCCCACTGGGCTGGCTCCGAGCTCTGGCTGGGGAAAACATTTGGCACCCCTGGCATTTCAATGCAATCAGTTTCCATCACTTTGAAGATGCACTGAATAAACCCAGGGCACATAAGTAAACCTCTCCCCATAAGGAGAGCCCCAGGGAATACGCAATTATTCCTATGCCTGGCCAAAGAAACCAGCAGCCAGGTTTTGGGGAAGAGACTCCAGACTCTTATCTCCTTCCCTGGCTGTAAACCACTTGCAGAGGCTTTGGAGTTCATACAAGCTTGTCAGGATTTGGCTACTTCATTTAAATTCTATTCAGATACTGGAATGGAAGTGTCCTAAAGGCACCTCACTCAGACTTTAAGCCCTCTACCACCAAAGAATTTAGATGCTCTTTTCTTAGGAACACCCCACCTCTGCTTCTTTAGGTGTCTCCATGTGGGACATCAATTAAATGCGGACAAATTTTAGAATGCAGCTTCCAAGTCAAGTTACCTGCTAGGAAATTACTTCAGCTCTCTGGCACCTTGGGCTGTTTTAAACACAGCCTGGCCCTTCATGGCTGAGGCTCTGAGCTACACAACTTGTGAGCTGGCAAGTAACAGCAGCTGAGGTCTCATCCCAGCTGTACACAAAAACAGGGAGTGGGGGCTGCACTTGGATACATGCAGGCAGGGTTGGGCCCCTTCTGAAAGGTTCAATCCCTGTTTTTCAGAGACTCAATCAGGGATAATGACATTTTCACAAAGCTCTCTTAAGGCACGTGAAAACCCGAGCAAGAAAATGGAATCAAAGCCTTTGTTCCACTGGCCTCACGCCCCAAATTCCAACGGGACAGACAAGTCCCTCTCCTCGCAAGGCAACGTCTCCTACCTGGATCTGTGCCTTCCCCAGCCTTTGGTGGCCGTTGTCTCCATCCTCCCACACCTCCTCATCTTCCTCCTCAGCAGGCCTGGCTTCCTCATCCTGCAGAGCAAGCACAGGGACACTCACCAGCCTGCTCATCCCAAACCTGGGCAGCAGGGATGGACTGCTGGGACCCCCTGGACAGTCACCCCTCTGCTGGCCACCATCCCTGCTCTGCAGTCCATTCCCGTTCCTGGCCTGGCATCTCCTTTGAATGGGATGTTAAACCACAACCACTTGCTCTGCTGGGTTTTGGGACATCAGAGACTCCTCCAAGGCAGTGGACAAAGCTCCTGTTCCCACACCCTCTGCCTCCCAAAGCCCTGCTAGGGCCAGGCAGAGCAAGGGAAACCCCTCAGTTCCTGCTGGAAATTTCCTCTTGTGCCCGTAAATCCAGGGAAATCGTGGCTGCCCCATCCCTGGAAGTGTTCAAGGCCAGGCTGGCCGCAGCTTGGAGCACCCTGTGGATGGAATGAGGTGATCCTTAAGGTCCCTTCCCACCCAAATTATTCCGCCATTCCAGGATGATTCTGTGATCTCTCCCTGCATTTATTTTGCATCGTTTCCTCTCTAATCTGAATTCCCAAATCGAAATGATTTTTTAAAGAAATCATTTAAAATTATCCCAGGAATAAAAAGGGGTGCATCAAACATACAAGAATCATTCCTACCTCCATCAAATCATTGTTAATTGGAAGCCTATTTCCTCATCTCTGTCCTTAGTTTTCCTTTCCTAGGAAACCTTATGATCCCACAGTTTCTCCAAGAGATTTACTGGGATTGCAGAAAGGTTTGCTTTGTCAGGGAGGCAAGGGGGTTTACAACACTTGTTCCTCTGCATCTTTATCCTTTCACCAGCTTTCCCCTGGAACGGTGCTGCAAGAGAAGTTCAGAATTACTAGAAATGGATCAGGTTCACCTTTTTTCCTCATTCTTTTCCAACGACTTCCAAATTCTTGGAATTATCCTCAAATGAGGCCTAGCAAGCTACTGTGAAAACATCAATCAGAGGAACATCTTGACAAGAGAAAACCACATCCAGCAGCAGCCAAAACAATGCCACTGCTATTCTTACCTGGTCTCCAGGTGCTCCAGCCAGAGCTCCCAACACCCACTGCCATTCCATGGGGGTGAGGAGGCAGTTTTGGACGTGTTCTTTGCCACGGGATGGGATAACAGAGCCCAGAGGGTCTTTGTGTCCCTTCCAAGCCACCCCATGATTCCATGATACCATCAGCACCTATACCAATTCCATTCTGGAAAGCCCAATTCCATTCCTCCCATCAACTCAGAATTTCTCCCTTCCTCTCTCTGCTCCACATCAGGCATGTGTTGCCACAGGCATGGGATGCCTCAGCATTGCCTGGGAATGCCACTCAAGGCTGCCCTGGTGGCCTCAGTGCTCCAAAATGCCCAGCTGGCTCCCGTTCCAGTCAGGAATGTCCCAAACAGCAGCGTGGGGTGTGCCCTCTGCCATCCCACCATTGGGGCAGCTCCCATAGAATGTGACCGACTTACTGGGTTTGGAATTCCTGGCTTAAAAGTCAGGTGGTGGAATATCCTCTCCTGGGAATATCCAGAAGACCAGAAGGCTCCCTGGAAGTCACAGGTCAGGGACAGAGTCAGATGAACGATCCTGAACTGGTTTTCAGGGGATGCATCCCCAGCCTGTGGCTGCAAAAACTCCAGAGCTGTTCCTTCCCCTTGGGACAGCCAGAGAAAACATCCCCAGCATGGATTTCTGACAGGAAAAACCTCACTGCTCCAGGCTACTTGGCTCCTCCCAAATCCAGGCCAGCACTCCAACAGGCTCTAAGGACAAAACAACAGCAAAGACCATCTCAGGGCACACGCCACGAGTTGGGCGTCACATTCCTCACTGGAACTGGGCTGTTCCCACATCCCTGGGACAGTCGGGAGCATCCCCCGTTCCTCACTCTTCCATTCAGGACAAAGAGACAACAGAGCTGTCAAACAGCCAGTGTCTTACCCCAACAATCCAGGGAAAACCACCTTACTCTGGGGAGAAACATCATGCCCAGTTATGGAAAAAGCCAAAGAACAGTACTGGAAACACTCCTGGGCATGGAGGCTCCCAGCTCCGGAAATGCAGCTCACAGGCTTCTTCCCATGGGAACCCCAATCTTGCCCGGGACTGGGCTCAGGGAGAAAGTCCTGCCCATTCCACCACTCTGGCACAGACACCCCAGGAAGGTGTCCCTGACCATGGCAAGGGGCTGAACAGGATGGTCTGTAAGGTTCTTGCCAGCACAGACCATTCCAGGAGTTTAAGGTGGATTTGAGCAGCTCCTGGGGACATGAACACCACCCACACCTCCCACCTGGCTCAGCCCAGAGTCCATCCAGCACTCACAGAGAGCTGCTGGGAGCTGAAATTCTCCCTGCTCCCCCTGCCTGGGAAACCCTGCCTCCAGCTCCTGGGAAAGGGGAGCTGCATCCTGCTGGGTGCCCCTGGCTCTGGGCAGCTGCCGCCTTCAGGCGGGGGGATGGCTCGGGCAGCTCTGGTGACTGTTCCACCTCAATGATTTTGTGTTTTCCTGCATTTCCCTGGGCTGGAGGGGAGCAGGGGGTGCGGTGGGAGTGCGGGAAGGCAGCGGCGGGGAGGGCAAGGAGTGGGGCCGGGCACCGCACGGCGCAGGGGGGCTTCTGCTGGCACTGGAGGGGCGCGACCGTACGGAGGCGTCCCCGCCGCTGCCGGCCACTGCCCACGGGGCTCCTGCCCGCCCCCGGCGCCACTGACCCCACACCCCGTGTCCCCACACTGGGAACCACCACGGAAAATCATGCTGGAACCTCTAATCCTGAGCCCGAGCCTTGACCTTTTATCCCCTGACCTTTGACCCCTTGACCCATTCCTTGACAACCCGACCTTTGATCCCTTACCTTTGACCATCCAGCAAGTGGCCAAGATGCCCGCGGGTGGCTACGCCAGCGAGTAGGTGAAATGGAGACCGTGGCGATCGTGCCAGACCCGAAGGCGAGCTCCTCGGGCAAAAAGATCCACGATGATGTCGAGACTCAAAGGCCGATGACAGAGATGGGTGGGAACTGCCCTGCCCAGCAAAGGCTCAGGTGATGCTGAGGAGAAACCCTCTCCCTTTACTTCCAAGGGGCCCTCCCACAACAGCCCTCTCCTCTAAGCTAACTTCCAATTGCCTCCTGGAACTCCAAAGGCCTTTCCCTTCTCCCAACCACCGCTCCCAACACTTAGCTTTCTGAAGACAAACGGACAAAATCCATCCTTGGCAGAAAAAATGCATCAGCACCTCAGATGTCAACACGTTCCCCACGGTCCGCTTTGGCAGCTGCGAAAGATGGAGAACAAGGAGAAAATTCAGCCTCTGACAACACACGCCAAAAGAGACCCCTTCCGCAAGGCCCCCTCCCTCGAAACTGCCGAGGCTCAGCGCTTACCTGCTCTCTCCAAACTTCAGCTCCACACCTGCTCACGGTACCTAAGACAACAAAACAGAAAACGTCACTGTTGCCCTCCAGAAGAGCATCCCCTGGCTACTCCACACCACTGCCCCGGCTCACCTCAAATCCTGATCTGACTCTGGAGGTGGCCAGGACAAACCTGCACAATGAAAAGGGACACGCTCAGCACGCTGCCATAGACCGCTGGCCTATCAGCCACCCCACCTAAATGCCAACTCACCTGCTCGCCTCTGTCCCTTGGCATGCCCAGGGCAGCAGCAGCACCTGCAGAGAAGCAAAGCAAAAACACACAAAACATGCTGAGAGACTGTGAAACCACAGCCTCCCTGCTCCGACTGAAGTACACCACACCTATACCTTAGGCTTGCACGCTCCAGCATCCAGGGCCAGGACATCCTGCAAGTGGACCACCTAAAACACACAAACAACAACGGATGCTTAGAGCTGCTCCAAAAATTGAGACTGAGGCCGTAACAACTCATTCTGTCCACCGGTCACTGCTCACCTCGCTCCATCGCCCCTGACTGCCAATATCCGGCATTACTTCCAAAAAAAAAAAAAAAGACATGGAACAATGCTGTAACATAGTAGCATGACATAGCCCAGCAGGACTGCAGAGAGGGGCAGAGAGGGAAAGCCGGCCAGGATCTCGTTCCCAGCCCTGAGCAGGGGCTTTACTGGCCTGACTGTCCTGTACTACCCGAGCTCTGGGGACAATGAACCAGGCTCAGTCCCTGCCTCACCACTGGCACCCTGAAATTCTGGCACTGCAAGAGTCAGGGGAGGTTTCAGCAGTGATTTCAGCAAGGTCAGAGCTGCTCCCAGCAAAAGCTGTTCTTAGACTACTCCTGGCAGAAGAACCCAGAGTACCTGCCACTGCAGGATGCTTGTGACTTCCAGGTGGAGGAGAAGGGTGGAAACAATCCAAGATGAAGACAGAATGATGAACACAGCAAAGAGGATTTCTGTATGCTCTGCACTGTTTTGTCACGTTCAGCCCTTCCTGGGCTGTTCTCTGCTTGTTGTTCTCAAGATCAACATCTCCGACTAAGGGCGGGTGATGTGAATTCCAAGGAAGTACAATTCAATTCTCCCCTAGATCTTTCCCTAAAGTACAAGATACTGATTCACCTCCCTTCCCACCAGAGTCAATCAAAGACTATCCAAAAACGTAAATTATGATAATGCGGAATCTGGTCTCCATTAGAAAAATTAATGTAGTATTTTTTATCAGAGCTTTGGTTAAATGTAACAACGCAGGAAGTTCCTGTGCTCAGGTTATTGGAGAGTGCGAGGTTTTCTCATCGCATCAGCCCTGTCAGCTGACAAGTGTGGCTGTGCACTAAGGCACAAAGCACCGACGTTTGCACACTACAGCTGGAATCTGCTATCTCCGTGTGCAGACACAACCACTGCTCATCACAGATAAACCCACAAGGGCTGCTCCAGCACTGACTTACCTGGGGAAAAACCAGCACTAAGAGGAGCAAAATAAAAAGCATGGGAGTAGTAGTTTCACCCTGAGCAGCTCCGTGAGATGGGCAGGAATCAGAGAATCCCCATAGTAACTCTGAACTTGCTTTTCCTGATCACCTTTCACAGAATCCATAGCAGCAACCCATGAACATCCCGTGTGTAGGTTTATTCCAAAACCCACTTGCAGAAACATCAGGATATTGCACCTAAAGCTGCCTCTGCCAGAGGGAAGCAAGAGCTGGGGCTGGGAGAGGAAACAGGCAGGAACTTGCTCTCAGGAGAGGCAGCACGTGGGCTGCTGGCACTGCCAGCAGGAGGACGCAGGTGGGAGCAGGTAAAATTCCAATACAAAATGCAACTGGGGAATGTGACGGTGCAGAGGCTGTAGGTTGGCAGTCTAAGACTTTGGGGTTTATCACAGCTCCATGAAAGCACCGAATTTCGCCAGCAGGTACCACTCATCCTCCTCAGGACAAGCTTCCAAGAGTTCATCTCTCAATTTGTGCCCCAGTGTGGGCCAAGTGCTGGTGGAGCCTGGGCTGGCACCCCGAGCTCTCACCCCAGCTGGCACCCCCAGGCCTTTCCAATGTGCCACTGCCACCCAAGCCACAATGGTGGGGCCTGAGGAAAGGAAGGAATGAGGAGGGACTTAGGACACAATCCTGCCCTTCAGACAGGCAGATTTACCTGTGCTCCAGTCTCAAGGGGGCTCTCAGTGGATAACTCAAGCATCCCGCGTGGGACACTGGGGCCAAGGAGCAGCTGGAGGCAGCTCTGTCACCTGGGCTACCTGTGTGTAGCCATATTTAGCAATAACTGAATTGATTGAAATAAAGGGTAAAAGCTTGACTCAGCCTGTAACTTTCACCTTTCTTTCAAGTGCAAAAAGAAGCAGAAAAATCCATTCATATTGATGCTTTCCAGCTATGTCTCTTTCAGATTCCCAGGTATTCATCCCCTCACAGAGTTTTAGCGGTGACACAGAAGAAAGTTCTTTGCGTGCTGCCAGAAAAACGAGATTTCTCCCATTTTTTATTTTCACACCTAAAGTATGAAAACATTATCATCACACAGAAGAGTTCTGCACACTCTCCTGTGGGCAAGGGGAAGATTCCCTGATAGGCAGATTCCAACCCCTCCTGTCCATATTTACATCCCTAAGGCCTCAGACCCTCTGTAGGTAACCACGGGGTTCCCAGGTGAGAGGAGTCACTGTGAGAACAGAATTAAACCCCAAAGCACCTCTGAGGAGACAGCACCTGACTCTGGGAGTGCCTCCCTCTCGCGTGGAAGGTGTGGCTTACTCAGGAGTTACTCCAGGAGTTCCTACTCTGCCCAGGCCAGGCCTGCTCCGGACACTCCCCATGCCCTCAGAGCCACAAACCCAGCTCAGGGCTGGGCTCAGAGCTCCAACACCACCAGGAATGAGCACTCCCTGAGCCCCCTGCCCTCCCAGCCCTGCTCTAGGCTGGGCAGGCACTGAGGGGCTCACTGACACCTCCAGGGTGGCTCTTTAAAGGTGGTGGCACAGGTGCTCCACAGCAGACCTGTGCCAGACCCAACTTCTCCACGGGCAAGGAAGAACCTCCCAAAGCAGGTGACACAAAAAGCTCTGGTGTGGCCCAGGGACTGCTCAAGGTCACAACCAAAATTAGTTCTGAGCTCAGGGTGGTGTCACTTCAGTTCCCTGCCACTGCTGCCACTTCCTGCCACCTTCAGCTTTTGCTCCAGGCACCAAAATATGATTTTTTCAAGGCCAGCCCATCTAAACTATCTGAAATTGCAGCCTGGCCGATCTCGGGAGCTCCCAGACTCACTCATGAGGATGAAGTGACAGACCAGCAGTGAGCACTTCTCCCTCTTCCAGCCAAGCTGTGAATTGCTCCTCCCTCAGCTTCAGCAACCACTTTTCGTGCCAGTTCCTGAAGAGAATCTCGTGCTGAACATCCATCACTTTTTCAGTGCAGAGCATTTGGCTTCATCCTCAAGCCCTAGAAACACTCAGCTAAACCAGCACTAAAACCTGATTAAACTTGCATCCTGCACAGCACAATGAACTTGGACTTGGGCAGGAATCAGAATATCTGGGAATGAAGAGAACCCAAGAGCTCGGAGAGGTTTGCTTTGCCCTTGTTCTGCCTTGGGCTCCTGGCTCTGCCACAGCAGTTACAAGAAGCAGAGCAGCGACCTCCCCTCCCCTCCTCATCAACACAAACCCCCAAAAGCAGAGTTTGTCTCTCTCAGACCCACCTTGAGCTGTGTCCGCAGCAACAACGAGGCTGTTGAAAGCAGCAACCCCACAGCTCGGCGTCTGCAGGGCTGCACCCTCTCCATCCTACAGCCTCTCCATCTCCCCACAGCTTGGAGTGATCTGTTCTCCCAGTTTAGAGAAGGTGACACCAACCTCACTTTGGTTTGGGTACAAACTCTGAGGCAGACACTGAAGGCAAAGGAAGACGAGGCCTTGGTGGGAAGGGACCTTAAAGCCCATCCAGTGCCACCCCTGCCAAGGGCAGGGACACCTTCCACTGTCCCAGGCTGCTCCAAGCCCCAGTGTCCAGCCTGGCCTTGGACACTGCCAGGGATCCAGGGGCAGCCACAGCTGCTCTGGGCACCCTGTGCCAGGGCCTGCCCACCCTCACACGGAAAGATTTCTTCCATGTATCTACTCTGAACTGAAGTTTAAGTATCTAAGCTCAAGTTTAGTTATTGCTGAGCCTCTGCTGAAGATAACTGAGACACCATAGTAGGAGAGAAAGGAAACAGGCCTGTAGAACAAACCACAGGCGAGTAACAAACCAAAATGATGTGGCCAAGAACAATTATTGCCACAGAAAAGAAACCTCAGTCACCAAAAACTCCAGTCTATTCCTACATCCTCACCCAGGGGGACTCCAAACACGACACTGCAACTCATGCTCCTCCCAGCTCCACACACACATTGCTGGGACCTCTTGCAAGCTGCTCGAGCTCTCTCCACGTGCCAAATCTGCCCATGGCAGAGGTGCTGCTTTCCTGGCTCAGCTCCCAAGACTCAACTCTCAGTATTTCCGTCCTCAATACTGTAAATTTCTGGTGATCTGGAGCAAAGATTTCTGGCTTGCTGTGTGGCTTCTCACACAGAACCTGACCCCAGGGGCTCAGTCTCACTCTCTCCATGTTTGACACAAGTCATAAAGCAAGAACTGCAAAGACATTTCGAGGCAGTATCAGGGGCCTGAGACAGCTTTTGAGATCAAAGTTGAAATCTACTGTTTTCTTTCATTGCTGTTAAACTGTACTGGAGTCCTGGGGGCACTTTTGGGCGCCACAATATAAAAAAGATAAAAAGCTGACAGCATCCAAAGAAGGGACATGGGGATGGGGAAGGGTGTGGAAGGACCATGAAAGAGCTGCTGAGGGTACTGGGTTTGTTCTGGTAGAGAAGTGTGAGGTCAGAACACATCGGGGGCTACAGCTCTGATCTCCGCTCCCTGGGACACAGACAGGACCCAGGGAGCAGCTGGAGCTGGGCCAGGGCAGGCTCACGCTGAGATCAGGGAAAGGCTCTTCCCCCAGAGGCTGCTGGGCACTGCCCAGGCTCCCCAGGGAATGGGCATGGCCCCGAGGCTGCCAGAGCTCCAGGAGCGTTTGGACAGCGATGCCAGGGATGCCCAGGCTGGGGTTGTTGGGGGGTCTGGGCAGGGACGGGGGTGGGACTGGGTGATCCCTGTGGGTCCCTTCCAGCTCAGGATATTCCAGGATTGTCTCAATCCCAAACAGGGGAGAGTCTGCTCTCACACAGAGCTGCAAACACACTGTGCAGAAGGCAGCAAATGACAACAATTGACATTGATACATTAATAAAGCCAAGATATTAAGCAAGCCAAAAGATAAATTTTCCCTTTTGCTCCTGACCAACAAGACCTGTCCCAGTCTCAGCACAGCCACTAAGCAACTCCAGTGTGACACCGGGACTGTCTCACACCTCGAGGCTGACACACAACAGCAGCACAGCGCCGGGAGTTTAATCACGTTTCCCTCATTAGAGGAGACAATTAAATGACCATTCAGGTGCACAACCACTCCTGCAGAGCACTTCACTAGACCCCGTTTTGCAGTAACTCCCCCAGGCTGCAAAGCCCCATTTGCCAGGGACCTGAGAGAAGAATTCGGTAGTTTTAAAGGAATGTCAGGAACTAGGAATACACCTGAGAGGAGTTCAGTAGCTGGGAGGGAGCCCAGGTGACAAATGAACACACAGGCCCCAGCAGAAGCAGTTCATTCCAAAGAGTGGCACTGACGAAGGGCCTGGGCAGTCCCACAGGGGCAGGTGGGCACCTGGCTGCCAGCACTGGGAACACAGGAATGCTTCAAAGCACCGGCACTCCTGAGAAAATGACCAAACAAGGCCGTAATAAGGCGAGAGATGAGCTGGGGGGGGGGGAGTGGGTCCCACACCTGCCCCTTTTCCCTTTCCACTGTACAGCATCTGCCCAGGCTGTGAGCGAGCTTTGGCACAAGCACTCAGTTCTCCCCCAAAATCCACTGAACCACTTGCTCATCTCCCGAAGAGAATCACAGGCACAGCACTGAATGCACCGGATACCTGGCTTACACCTCTCAACACTTTCTCGCTTCGTTTTGCTCATTGAAAAATGGCAAAAAAGGAAAAAAGTCAGCCCAGAGCCCAGGAACGTTAAACGACTTTTACAAAGTCCAACACAACCCCCCCAAGGATGAGGCTTTACGTAACAGCCGCCCGCTCACTCCGGGACGGGATTGTGTCCGGACCCGCGACTCTTCCCTCCTTCACCTTCGGCAGCAGCCGCCCGAAGTCAATTCCCCGAGCACGGCAGCCCCGCGAAGCCGCCCAGAGCCGCTGGCCGCCCCCAGAGCCCCGCAGCCCGTGCCGGTGCCGGCCCGCTCCATCCCGGAGCGGCTCCGGCGCCAAACCGGGAGAGCAAAGGGGAAGGAACAAAGCCCTGACAAAGCCAATGACCGGAACAGGATTCAACCCATCAGCGGGGAGGGCAGCACAGCGGCCCCGCCGGCCCCGAGTCCCCGTTCCAGGGAATGCCCCGGGTTGCGCTGCCCGGGGAGGGACCCCCGCCCTCCCGGGGTGTCCCCCACCGCGGGGCGCGAGCGCGGGGAAAGCTGCGGGTCCCGGCGGGAGCTGCGCCCGCAGCGGCCGATGCCGCCCTCGGGCCCGCCGCTGCCGCCCAGGGGGCGGCCGGGATGTCCCGGGAGTGCCCGGGGCGGGGACGGCGTGGCCCCGGCGCCGGCGGGAGGCCAGGCCCGGCCGTGCTCACCTGCGCTGGCCGCTCCGCTAGGCCCGGACTATCTCTTGGCTGCCGCCACCGGCGAACGATGGAGGAGCCGAGGAGCCGCCGGCGAGTCACGAAGCGCCGGGGGGCGCGGCCCGGGGGAGGGAGGGGAGGGCAGCTGCCAAGCGGGCGGCCGATCCGGAGGCGTCCCGGCGGTCCATGGCGGGCCGGCGCCGGGCTGGCGGCTCGCAGGGCTCGGGCAGGGCTGCGGCTTGGCCGGGGCTGCGCTGGGCCTGGGCCCGGTCCCGGTCCCGGTCCCGGTCCCGGTCCCGATCCCGATCCCGATCCCGATCCCGATCCCGATCCCGATCCCGATCCCGATCCCGATCCCGACCCCGATCCCGGCCCGGTCCCGCCTGGCGCTTCCCGGCGGCCCCCGCCCCGATTACGTGACGCGCGGGGAACCACGTGACCCCGGCGGAGCGCGCGCGTAAGGGGCGTGGCGCGGGTCAGGCCCCGCCTCCCCGCGGGACAGACCGGGAAACACCGGGACACAGCGGAACATGTTGATTATTATGCGGGTAATGACCACGGGTGCAGCAAAGAGGAGCAGGGTAACGGAGAACATGGAGATGAGAGCCACCCGGCAGTGCTCCTGCTCGTGTGACGGGCACAGGGAAGCCACTGTGGGAATGAGAATGATGGGAACGAAGAAGGTCAAGCATTGAGCACCCCACAGCACCCACATCATGGGATTGGGAAGGTCACAGCGGCAGCAGAGCTTGCAGAGCTTTTCCATGTCCTTTTTGGCACTGATGGCTGTCATCCAGAAGAGCACCCAGTAAGTAGCAGGAGAACGCTGACACCAGGTAAAGGAATCTCACGTACATCAGGGGCATGACAGGAGAGCAGGACACATCTTCCAGCAGGAAGAGCAGGGCAGAGGGGACCGCAATGAGGAGGAAGATGAAGTCAGTGACAGCCAGGCTAAAGATGCCGGCAGTACGCCCTTTCCATCTGAGGAGGCAGAAGAGCCCCGTTCCCGGCCAGCGCACAGAGACAGATGAGCAGTGTCACACTGTGTATGGCCATGTCGGTGACATCTATTTCACATGGATCATCTCCTTTGGTGGGTGAGGCAGAAGGTGGGGACACGGAGCTCACCACCATGGATGGATGCTGGGCAGGCGGTGGGATGTGGCCCCGGCTGTGGTCAGAGTGGATGGGCAGTCAGTGCTTGGAGAATCCAGGGATGGACCAAGCGGCTCCTCAGCAGCTCCCTGCAGCGGGAAGGGTTTGGTGGAGAGAAGTGAGATGTGCAGGGGAGCAGGGTGGTGGGAATGGTGGGGTGGGAGAGGGAGGAGGGAGGGTTGGGCTGTTCAGCAGGGGATTGAGAAATAACATAGAGAATAAACATTTTCAGCTCCCCGATGTTGCTGAAAGACCAAGTAGTGAAAAAGATTAAAGGATTTAAATGTGTGCACACAGGGCAAGAAATTGAGGCTGGAGCCGGTGCTGGAACAGATCAGGAGGCCTGCAGTGGTTCTGGGGCAGTTCTGTCACAAGAAGCAACAGTGCACGCCCAGAAAAATAGCTCAAGGCAAGGTCACCTTTAATACTGAAGCATTCAGTGAATATGACCAGCAGGGACCCCTCTTAATGAATCTGCAGGACCATCAAAAGACTTCCAGGAGGAGGTGAATGCATGGAAATTCCTTCTAGGAAAGTGATTTTTGTGTATTAGATAGGAAACAGATTTTAATGACAATGTGTGTTTTCAGTGGATAAAACCCCGCCCACCCCGCCGCCCGCAGGTGATTTTTGTGTATTAGATAGGAAACAGATTTTAATGACAATGTGTGTTTTCAGTGGATAAAACCCCGCCCACCCCGCCGCCCGCAGGTGCTGTTGCCGTGGCGGCCGCTGGAATGCGGCCCGGGCGCATCCCCAAGGGAAAAGGAGGCACAAAATGAGGAACTGGGAAGTAAAAGGGGAAGGCTGCACAGCGCCCGCGGCGCCCCGAGAGCGAGGAGCAGCCCCCGCTCCTCTGAGGGCCCATCTCTGCCCCCTGTCCATGTGCCGTGCCCGGGGAAGAGCAGAGTCTGGGATCAAAGAACCACCCAGTCTCCCACAGCAAGGAAAGCCCGGCACCCCGGTGTTTCAGGGGCACACCAAGGGCTGTGCAGGGCAGGGAAGGACCAGCAGGACCTTTCTCCTCCTCAGCCCCTGCTCCAAGGCGCAGCAGCCCCAGGTGTGAGCGGCCAGGATGAGGAGGGGGCGGCTCCTGCCAGAGGCCGCTCTCCGAGGGTTCCCCGGGCACAGCTGTGCAGGGAGCTGCTGGTCCAGAGGGGCAATGGGGGCATCCCGAGTGTCCCTCCAGGGACAATGGTCAGAGCATCCGGCAGGAGCTGGGGAGCAGCCGGAGGCACCTGGGCACAGAGCACTGCTCCCAGAAAATGCCCAGGGAAAACCCCTCGTGCCAAGGGGCAGCACCTGAGCAGGCAGGGCAGCATGTGGGGTCCCAGGGAAACATTCCACTTTCCCCTTTCATCTTGGCAGCTCTTCCCCAGTGTCCCCAGAAAAAAAGGGGGGTTATGAGGAGAAAAGGGATTTAAACAGAGGGAAAAAACGTCCTTTTCCATAATTGTCTGTGTTGAAATTGAGGGGGAATCCCCTTCCTCTGCAATTTTAAGGGTATCAGTTGAAGGAAACCCTGCCTTTTCCATTCTCTTAGGGGTATCACTTGACAGGGAATCCCCATTTTCCATTATTCTCCAGTTTAAATAGAAGGGGAAAACCTTGACAATGCTGTTTTATTGGTTTGAATTAAGCATAACTCCCCCATTTTCATCATCCCAAGGTTTAAATTGAGGGAAAAACCCGGTTGTCCCTCCTTTATAAGGGTTTGAATTGAGGGAGAAATCCCCCTTTTTCCATCACCGGAGAGACCTGAAGTAAGGAAAACCCCTCTTTTTCCAGTATTTTCGGGGATTCAGAGGAGAGAACCCATTTATTGCTATGGCATCTATTTAAGTAGAGACAAACACTCCCTAGTCTCTCATTTGAAGGGGTTCAATTGAAAGAAGCTCCCCCTTTTTCAGCATTTTAAGAATTTAAATCTGTACCTCAGGGCACTTCTAGCTGGGTAGTGGTACCCAATCTCTCACAAGGGAGCGAGCCCAGCACTCACAAAACCCTCCTGCTGCCAGAGAGCCCATTATTTTTTCAGTTTTATTTATAATGAATACATCCCTAATTAGAGACCCCAACAGGAGTTACACCATGTATATTACTACTATTCTTCTCCACCCTCCATATTCCTGTGACTCAATAGTCACTAATGAACAATTACAGAACTTAACAAGGAAGAATGCAACTCATCTGTCTACGCTGCCAAAACAAGGAGTGTTTTTACCCTTTCAGTGGATGCAGCTGTAGTAAAACAGAAGGCATCTACAGAGCCCTTCACTCACCTGGAATTTAAGGCAGAGCAGCCAAACAGCTGCAGCTCCTCCCAGTGCTTTTATCCCTTATGGTAAAATTGCCTCCTCCCTTTTCCCCGGGCATGGTGGGAAAGAGAGGCGGGCCCGGCCAGGGGTATATTAACCCCAGCCCTGGGTAAAAGAGGCCCATTCCTGTTGTGGGGTTAGTGGGGGTGAGGGTGTCTTCTTATTTCCATGAAGGGGGGGGGGGTCTTTCAGGTTTTTTCAGCTTTCTTTCAGCAGGTATTTTTGGCATCTAAAGCAATAGAGGCTTTGAAGATACTGTGAAGAAGATAGCATTGAGTCCGTAGTTCATGATTTTTGGATTGAGTGTTCAGGGTTGATAAGGTGCTTGGTACTTTTTGTAATTTTTTTTTCCCCTTGTTTTTCTTAGAAGCATTGTAACTTGCTGAAATTCCAGATTGTGTCAAGTATGACACTTCAAATTTGTTCAGCAGATTCATTGTGCTGCAAGAGGGAGCTACCCTGGGTCAGAGATGACATTGGAGATGGAGGCTTCTGATAGGTAAGTTAAAGACTGCAAGTATGAGTGGGAGCGGGAGCAGGGTCCCAGTTAGCAGCTGACTTGTTGGGATTTGGCTTGTATGCCACTACACTGGTGCATTGATTTTGGTTTTCTTTGTCACAGCTGACTAAGAGGCCAACCTGGTGATCCCAGTGCCTTTGGAGATGGCTGAGGTGGACTCCTTTGCATCCAGTGTGGATTCACATCACCGGTCATCTGAAAGCTAAGTTGGGGGCTGGGGCCCGGAGAAGGGATGATAGCAGGATAGTGGGTTGGAAATTGCTGGGAGAGATTTAAAAAGTAGTGTAGGGGAAAGGGATGCTCTCCAAGGGCCTTCTTAGGTAAGCTAAAGGGAGTAGCCCTACTTTTGACTGCAACTGTAGGGTGTGCAGCGCAGAGCAGTTCCAGTGTGTGTTGTCTTGTCCGGTGTGTGTTCTGTGTCTTTGGCTTCCCTTGGATCAGATCTCTCTGCCTTTTATCCTTAAGGGGCTTGTCATAAGCATTGGCCATCATCTCTAGCTTCTTGAACTTTCGTACTTCTTGGTAGGATGCCAATATCACTTGTTCTTTTACCAGTGGGCTTGGCCACATCTTGGAATCACATCTTGAAAGCATTGAGTCGGATCTCTTTGGAGGCCTTGTTCCCGGCTGTACTGCCATCCATCCTTTCCAGCCGTGAGCTGTAATGTCCTGGGGCTTGTAAGATTGTCAGGATATGGGAGCATTCTAAATGTGGCCTTGTCTCTCACAGCCATCTTGATCATTGTGACTGACAGTTCTTAGAACAGGTCACTGTTCCAGTCTTTTCTTCTGCTCCTTAGAGCCCCCTTCATCCACCAATGCCATACTATTGGTTGTTTCTTTTGGCGTCATCTCTGTCCTTGCCATCGTTCTTCTTGCCGAGAGGTTTTTTTATCATCTTCATATCACGCTGCTTGTAGTATAATGTGTTGTTTGAGTTTGTGTCTAGCCTGGAATTGCTCTGCCCTGTAGAGTAGTCCTGGTGGGGGGATAGGTGGAGAAGAAAGGAGACTTTACAGGGAGCCTTTTGCTTTGCTCAGCCACCTGAGCCACGCCTCGGATGGAGTGACTGTGGCCAGTCTGTGTGGTGTTCAGTGGAGACGTGGGAGTGGTGCAGTGGTGTCTTGCAGTTTCATAGTAGTTTGTCCTAAGGCCCACTGCTGTGGGATCCTAGGCAGTTTGCTTTGAGGAATGAGAACTTGGGAAAGGCTAAGCTGGGTAACTTTGACAAATAATTCTTTTGCAGAGGGAGAGCATGTAAACCTGATGTGAACAGAGGAGCACAGCAACGAGGTGGGTCAGTGCCTGAAGTCCAAGCTACGGCCTGACTTTGGGCTCTATGTTTACCTCACTGTTTGGATTTTCATTTTGAAGATGCGAGGCACTTGGCACAGCAGGGTATTGGCACCGGGGGGACCATGAGCTGGATGAGTATTGATTCAAGCACAGAACTGGCTGCTACTGGAGTTGTTGTATTAGTGATGAAACTATAAGCCTTTGATTTTTTTTTTTTGTGTTTTACAGGTGGTCTGCAGCATTCAAATCGCTACTCCAACATGACAGACACCCTTGCAGAAAGAGGTCACAGTCGAGCACTTTCAGGTGGAACCTACCTTGGCAATGCAACACTTTTGGACGCTACATGGGCATGTGCCTTTCCATTTTGTTTTGCCCCTTCTCCCCTGGGAAGGTTGGTCATCATTCAGCTTTTCAGGGGTGGTGTTTCATTTTGGTTATGTTGCAGGGCTGTTCTTTCTCTTTATTTTTAGGAAGTAAACCTGGATATCAGCAATCAAGGTCAAGTGAGTGAGGTAAGCAGTGACCAGTACCAGTGACCAGGTATTGCTTGGGTGCCAAATTCTGGGGCAGCTCAAAGCATGCATTGTCTAAGCATCCATTTGTGTGTTTTAGGTGGCCCACTTGTATTATGCCTGCAGGGGCTGAACCCCCTCATGGACCAGCTGATGGAGCCAGTTTATCACCCTTGAGCTGCCCCTGTGAGCCTTCCAGAAGTATTACAGGGCTCTGCAATGAAGCCTGTACCTTTTCTGTTTGAAGGTGCCATCTGGGCAGCTTTTGGCAATGGCTGAGGAGTTGTGGCGAGTCGGGGAGGGAGGGAGGAGCGAGGGTCCCCTCAAGTTTCAGCAATGCCACATCACCTTGTCCCCCCTTAACCCAGGGATACCCTGCGACGGCGGCGTCGGAGTGCGGCCCCAGCGTGTGAGCCGAGGACCGGGGCGTTCTCAGGAGCCGGTGAGTAGTGGAATTGTTGGGTTTTGGCTGATGTGCTGCTGAGTTCAGGCACTGATGTTTGGTTTTCTTTATTGCAGTAGACTAAGAGAGAAGAGCCCTCTGAGGGCAGGAACTTCCCAGATGATGAGGCGGCCTTCTTTTGCACCTGATGAGGATTTGCATCCCTGGATATCTGAGAGCTAAGTCGAGGGCTACACCTCAGGGAGGGGGATGAGAGTGGGGTGCTGGGTCAGGACTTGGTGGGAGGGATTTTTGAATTAGCTTTGGAGATGGGGATGTCCACGAGAGGGGCCCTTAGGCCACGTAAAGGGCAAGTCTCGCTTTTGATCACAATGCTGAGGTGTGCAGGGCAGAGCAGTCCCGGTGTGTGTTGTGTCACTTGTCTATTGTGTGTTCTGTGTCTCTATTGTGGGCATCTTGTGTCACATGTCTTTTGCCTTACCCCTTTGAGGGGCTTATCGGAAATGCTGGGCATCATCCTTAGCAGCTCCTTTGCGTTCCTTGGCCCGACGCTGGTACCCTTGAACCTTTGACTTGCAAGCTCGGACATGCATTGGAATCGCATCTCTCTTTAGCACAATTGAGTCAGACACCTTTTACAGTCTTGTTCTGAGCTGTATTGACAGCTGTGCACTGCAACAATCCCTTATAACAGATTAGGACTTGGGAGAATGCGAGGATAGGTAGAGGATTCCAACCGTACGATTCTCGGGCGTCCATCTTTGCGGTTCTTGGCATAAGTCCTTCTGTTAGGGTCTTTTTCTGCCAGAGCTCTTTGAGCCTCATCGGCCTCATCTAGGTCATGTCATTGGTAATTCTTCTTGCTGAGAGTTTCCTCTCCTTGTTGCATCCCCTTGTTTGTCATCTCCTGTGTCACAGGTGTCTGTGTGTTTGGCCCAGGGCTGCTTTGCCCTGCTACATAGTCTGGGTGTAGGTGTAATAGGATAAGTCCTAGGGACTTGACACTTGTAATGTAGGGATTAGTTGGACTCAAGATGGTATTTCTAGATTGACACAAGATGTCTGGAGCTGCTAAGTTCTGATGCAGCACTTTGACTTTTGTCATAACTTTCTTTCAGATGCAGATGGATTGAATCTGTGGCAGAGTGCCCCATACCAGGTGAGGTGGTTCCCACAGGAAGGTCAGTCACCATTTGTCTTTGCAGGGCAAGTGTAAATGGTGCCTGTGTTACAGCTTTGTTCTTCATCTTTATTTGTAGGAAGTAATGCTGAAGATCAGTGGTCAAGGTCGATGGAGCGAGGTGAGCGGTGACTGGTGGCCAGAATGAGTTGTTACTGCTTGGGTATCAGTTTCTGGTGCAGCTCTAAGCGTCTGTTTTTGTTTATGCATTTTAGGTGGTCCCGGCCCTGGGATGCTGGAGGCCAGGTGGGTGCAAGCTTAAGCTATAGGTGTGGTGTACTTCAGTTGGAGCAGGGAGGCTGTGGTTTCAGTCTCTCAGCATGTTTTTTTGCTTTGCTTCTCTGCAGGTGCTGCTGCTGCCCTGGGCATGCCAAGGGACAGAGGCGAGCAGGTGAGTTGGCATTTAGGTGGGGCGACTGATAGGTGAGAGGTACGTGGCAGCATGCGAAGCGTGTCCCTTTTCGCTTTGCAGGTATCGTCTGGGCCACCTCTGGAGTCGGATGGAGATTTGAGGTGAGCCTGGGCCAGTGGTGCAGAGGGAGCCCGTGCATTTATTCTTCTGGAGGGCAACAGTCGCAGTTTCTGTTTTGTTGTCTTAGGTACTACAAGTAGGTGCAGAGCCTAAGTTTGGAAATGGCCGGTGAGCGATGAGCCTCGGCAGTTATGAGGGAGAGGGGCATTGTGCAAGGGGTCACTTCTGGGATGTGTCATCACAGTCTGAATTTTGTCATTATTCTCTATCTTTTGTAGCTGCCCAAGTGGGCTGTGGGCCATGTATTGACATCCACGGTGCTGAAGCATTCTTTTCTGTCGAGGATGGATTTTGTCTGCTGGTCTTTGGAGAGCTAAGTGTGGGGACTGTTGGTTGGGAGAAGGCAAAAACCTTTGGAATCACAGGAGGCCATTTGAAGTTAGCTTAGAGGAGAGGGCTGTAGTAGGCCGGGCCCCTTGGAGTTAAGGGAGAGAGGGTTTCTCTTCAGCATCACTCGAGCCTTTGCCGGGCCGGGCAGTTCCAACCCATCTCCATGTTCTTGTGAGCTTCGCATCATTGGATTTTGAGTCTCGATGTCATTGTCCATCTTTTCACCTGAGGAGCCTGCCTTCAGGTCTGGCATGATTGCCACGGTCTAAAGTTTGCCTACTCTTCAGTGTAGCCACGCTTTGGAGCACTTTTGAACATAGCACGCAGGCACCTTGCATCTTGGCCATTTGTTGGTCGGTCATGTTTTGTGATGTCACTTCAGCCTTTGGCGGCAGAATCATTCTCTAGGGATCCCTTTGTATCAGCTGGCAGTCGTTGCCTCCTTCTCTAGGCCTACTGCACTTCTTGAGCATCCTCTTACCAGCTTTGGCACTAACTTCTCATAAGGAGTTTACCTTTCACTGTCGCGTACTACTGCCATAGAGCCTTCTTTCCTTCGGCGTCATTGGCCTCTGGCTCATCTTGCGCTAGGAATCTTGGTCCATCAAGTAAAATTGCTGGGCAGTTTCAGTTGATGTCTATGTTATGTGGTCTGTGTCCGTTGTCTTCAGTGTCATAGGGCTTTGTGATGTCTCAATGCTTTACAGGCATCGTTATGGGCCATATTGGCAGCAGGAGCACTTGCATACTTTCCTGGATCGGGCTTATTCTGGCATCTTTATGGTTTTGCTTTTTGAGACCAGAAGAAGTACACAAGGTGTTCCTATCCATCTTCCTTCTCAGTTTTGGTAGTATCTTTTTTTCATGTGCCATTCCCTTGGACTTCTATATGAAGTGTACTAGACCTTCCTCACTGCAGTAGTTTCGTAGCTTCCGTTGCCTCAAAGCATCCTGGTCTCAAGAATTTATCTTCTGAAGCGTTATCTCAAGTCTTCGTGTCATCTCTGCTTATATTTGATGCACTGTGTGTCCATGTGCTGCTTATGCTTGGAGCTGCCCTGCCCTGGCACATTCAGTCATGGCTAGTTTGAACAGTTTTAAACTCTCATCTCTTGTCTATGGGCTTTTGGGTAGAAAGCTTATGGGCCTGGTGTGGGGATAACTCCTATCTGTCAGCTACTTGCAGACTGCCTCATGCTGTCTTGCAGGTCCCCGAGGCAGATTTTGATCCCTATGGTCACTGATGCTACCAATTTTCCCAGGATCTACTGTTCCACATCAAGGAGCAGCAGATGGAAGAAGATGTTAAAGCATCTTCTTTAGGGGGGACTGTTTCTAGTAAGGGCCGCAGTCAGCGTGTAAGCTGAGGAAGGGGTGTCTGAGGGTGTGTCTGTCTGTGTGTGTGTTGACTGGCTCTAACCTTATGCATGTGTTGTTTCTTGCCTTTCAGGTTCTTCAGTTCATTTTAAAATTTAGAATACAAAAAACCCAGCTGGTCCTGCCCATGCTGTGGGGTCAGTCAGAGGGACACAGGGTTCCTCTTCTCCTCTGTGCTTGGATGAACTGCCTAGGGAATGCCATTTCTGACACCCCAGTCCTACCTGTGTCCTTTGGAAAAGGGCAGAGGTGAAGAGGCAACTGCCAGAGTTGCTTGGGGATGATGGAGTTGTGGTGTTTGGCTGTGCCCAGAGGGGCAGGTTGGGCATTATTTGTGTGTCTGAGGACTGGGGAGCCGAGCTCTCAGTGCATTCCCAGCTCTCCCAGGGGCAGCAGCTGGTGCAGGGCTGGGTGACAGCCTCTGGTCGGGCTTGGGGCAGGCCCTGGCCCCGGCACAGACACGGGGTGGTTTGGGGACACTTGGGGAGCAATGGGAGGAAAATGAGGGATGGTGCTGGGCGGAGCGATCGGCCTGTGCTCGTGTCAGCGCAGCCGTGCAGGGCACTGGGATCTGGGTAAAACTCCAGCTCTCCTGGTGTTCAGGGATGCAAGGTCTGAGGGACTGGATTTACTTGGGCTTTCCAGGAACAAGGGGAAATGCGGTGCCAGAGCTGTGCCCCGTCAGGTTCTGTTTCCCTTTGGGGACAGGGAGTCTCTGGGCTGAGGTGAGATTGCTGTGTGAGTGGCAGGGAACAGGGAGCTCAGAATTGCAGGCACTGATGGAATAATTGTCTTAGGTCTGTTTGGTTTGTGTTTGTGAAAACTGGGATTTGGGCTGGAGAGGTGCTCTTGGGAACAAGGGATAGAGTACATTTGCTCCATGGTTGTGTAAGGAAGGACAGGGAAGGGGAGTATTTATAAACTGTTCTCAGTATTTCATGCAAATTTGGGGTGGAGCAGCGATGCAGGTGGGTGGGTTTGGCCTGGGCCTGTCAGGACTAACCACAAAGAATCCAACCAAGCCCCTGACCCCTCAAGGCATCTGTGAAACACTTCCACAGCAACCCAAGTCAGAAATCCAGTGATTATGGAGGTAAAATTATAGGTAATTGCCTATGATCCGTGGGGCATTTCCTTTGGAATTATCAATCAAGGCAGAGCATATCTTTCAGCTCTTTTCCTGATGTGCAGTTTCCTCTCTGGTTTAAATGAGTTTGTGTGCTCCTGTTAACAAGCAGTGTGTTTTCACCCTGAAATTTGGGGTGATAGTCTTTCTTTAGCGTTTTTCCCACAACTGAATAATCCCTTCCATGAATAGTTCATGTATTTCTACACAGCTGCTTTGGCCGTGGCTCAGAGAGAGAGAAGGGAAATGACTTTTTACAGGGGTGAAATTTCTCCAGGCAGGAGTGGGATGTTGTCTTGCTCCTCCCCAGAGCCCTGCAGGCGCATGGGAGTAGCTCAGTGCCAGCGCAGCTCTCTGAGAAATAACAACGCTTGGGAGGTTTGAGTGTTGATAACAACTCTCCTGTCTCCTGGTAGTAGTCCTAGGCAGAGGAGGGAAAAATGGAACTTGTGTTATTCATGGAAAACTTTCTGCTGTTTCTTGTGCAGAGTTTTAGATCTTTGTATGATTTGCTATCTGGTGTCTGTAGGAAGAGAATGACTTATTTTAGGTAAAAATTGAGATAATCAGTAATGGACAGGTAGGGAAAACTTTTGAACTAAACTCAAGGTGACCTGTAGTGGAGAGCATGAAGATTTTGAAGTAAACTATAGCAATCAGTTGTGCACAGGTAGGGAAACCTTTGGGGGTTAAATACAAGGTCATCTCTAGGTGAGGGAATGAACACTTTTTGAGGTAAAACTGAGTGAATCAGTTGTGGAAGTATTAGTAAATTCTGGGGGTGAAACTTGATGTAACCTCCATGGTAGAAAATAAATGAATCTTTTGAGGTAAAAAGGAAGTAATCAGTGTTGGAGAGGCAGGGAGATTTTGAGAGTAAACTTGAGTCTGTAGTGCAGAGAACGAACATACTGAAGTTAAACGGAGGTAGTAACTTGCAGACAGGGAAAAAATGTGGGGGTCAAGTCTGAGGTAATCTCTAGGGGAGACAGCATTTTTGAGGTAAACTGAGGCAATCACTAGGTGAGAGGTTGGAAAAGTTTTGGGAGGTAGAAATTAAAATGACCTGTTGGGCAGAGAATGGACCTACTGAAGTGAAAATCAGGTAATAAGTAGTGGACAAGCAGCAATAATTTTGGAGGTGAAATCTGGGGTGAAGTGTGGCAGGGAGAGCGTACATCATGAGGTAAAGTGAGACAGTACTGGAAAGATAGTGAAATATTTCAGGGTAAAACTTGATGAAATCTCCAGGGTAGAAAGAGAGTATTTATAGGTCAAAAAGAGTAAATAGTTAGTGGGCAGGTAGGGAAAATACTGGGGGTAAAATCTGAGGTTATCTGTAGGGGGAGAGAATGAACATACTGAGGTAAAAATCAGGCAATGACTAGTGAATGTTAGGGAAATTTTGGGGGGTAAAACTGGAGCTAATATCCAGAGTAGTGAATGAATACTTTCTTGTAAAAAAGAAGAAAGCAGAAGTGGACAGACAGGGACAGCTTGGAGGGAAAATCTGGAGCAATCCCCAGGGAAGAGAATGAACAGCATGAGGTAAACTGAGGTAGTCACTTGCAGAGGCACAGTGAAAATTTTGGGGATAGACACTGAGACATTCTTGAGGATAGAGAAAATTACTTTTTGGGGTAAAAATGGGATGATGGGTAGGGCAAAGCTTGTGGGAAAAACTTGAAATAATCTGTAGGAAAGAGCATGAGCATTTTGATGGAAAAAAGAGATATTTTTCTTTACTTCCCTTTGGGATAACTTAATCTGCACTGTTCCATGAGCAATTCCTTTGCTTCTCCTGGAGAAAACCCCACGGCAGAGGCAGTCTGCAAAGGAGCCAAAATCGAGAGCAAAGGTTGGTTTGGGTTTGAGTACTTGAAATAACTTTTGAAAGAGAAGCAATAACCTTTTGCTGCTTCTTTCTTTCTTGCAGATGCTGGGATTGCCTCTGTGGACATGTGCTGAGCTCTCCCTGCAGGGAACTGTCAGCCCTGAATGCCTGTGCAATAACTCAGAGCCTCAGCCATGAAGGGCCAGGCTGTGTTTAAAACAGCCCAAGGTGCCAGAGAGCTGGAGTCATTTCCTAGCAGGTAACTTGACTTGGAAGCTGCATTCTAAAATTTGTCCACATTTAATTGATGTCCCACATGGAGACACTTAAAGAAGCAGAGGTGGGGTGTCCCAGATTTTCCCAAGGCATGCACCCCTCCAAAAGCGTACCTTGAATCAGTAGATGTATTTCCCTTCTTGTGTGCTAAATCTTCCAGTGTGCATAGTCCCCCCATCAACTAAAGCCTACCCTGACATTCTTTTTCCTTGGACACATCTGGAAGAACCGTCTCCAGATATTATTTCCTTCTGCAAGGGCTCGTTCCTCGAGATGGAACTTTGGCGTTTTGCTTCTCCTTTCAGAGGAGCAGCAGAAGCGGTCGTTGCCAGGGGAACGGTGCAGGCGAGGGAGGGAGGGGGGGTAGAAGGTGGGGATCCTCTCGGAGGCCGATTCCTGCAGGAGCGGGGGAGCAAAGGCGGAGGCTGCTGCCGGCACCGCCAAGGGCACCAGCTCTTGGGGCCGGTACCAGAGGCTGGCGTGGAGCCTCTGCACGGGTCCGCAGCAGCCACGGCGCCAGGAGGCCGAGCTGCCGGTGAGCCCAGCGCGGCCCGCGGGGCCGAAGCCGGGTTCAATGGAGCCGCGGCAGAGAACGCAGCGGGGGCAGGGGCTGCTGGAACGGCCGCGGACATCGGGAGCGGGGCTGGGGCCGGGGCGGGGCCGGGGTGGGCCCCAAAAGCGGCGGGCTGGGCTGGTGTGGAGCGGAGAGCCGGGCTAGGGACGGGCACAGGGGCACCGAAAGCGGCGGGCTGGGCTACCGCTGGAGCCGCAGGGGCTGGAGGGGGCGGCGGGAACAGCGGGGCTACCGGCGGAGCCGCCGCCGCTGGGACAAGCGGTGGAGCCGCGGGCGGTGCCTGAGAGCCGGCACAGGCGCGACCTCGGGCTCCGGGAGCGGCGCTGCAGCTGCGAGCGGCGCCACAGGAGCCTGGGCTTGGGGCGAGACAGGCGGGAGTGGAGGGGGCGATGCTTCCAGGGGCTCCCAGCCCTTCTCTTTCTTGCTTTCCCTTTGCTCCTTTCCTTGGGTCTCGGACAACTTTAAAATTCTTATCCCCTTAGACTCTGTTTCCCACCCAGCATGAAGCGTACTTGCTTTCTTCTGTGTTAACGAGTTCTTTTGAATTTACCAATACTTGTAAAGCCTGACAGATCCAGACTTCAAGAGCCATGTCTGGGCCAGAAGACATGGTCGGATCTTATTTCCTTCTCGGCCCAACCAAACATACAAAACTGGATCATTTTGACTTTGCTCGTTTCCTTTGTACTTGGGTTTGTATTCCAGTTAGCCAGCATAACTCCCCAAGGGCTTTCCTGGGGTATTTCCACTGGCACGCCTCTATTCCCTTTTTTTATTCCCTGACTCTTGCTTACTAGTTTTATGTCCCATTTTCTCAGAATCTTATCTATCTTTCCCAGGCCTTTGTTTCCCACCTTTTTAATAAAAACCAACAAAACAACTCTTCAAACTTCACCACCTCTTTCCCGTTTCTTCTCCTAGAATACAACAGTTCCCTCCTCTTAATAAAATATGCCTCCTTCCAGAAAAGTTATATTTCAAGCTTTAGCATTTCTATCACATACATTCTCATTCATTCTCATTGCTCCTTTTTATTGTTCCAACTTCTCTTTCTCAAGCGTTATCAGTCACAACCACACAAGGCTTAGGTCCCTTTTAATTTCAAATTGTTAGCCGATGCTCACCCCTGGGCCCAAAATTCCAGGTTTCTTGAAGTAATCCTCAATTTGACAGAATTAAGCCTGGATTTCTTGAATTTTTTTTTTTTTTTTTTTTTTTTTAAACTTTCAATCCAGCAGCCTCAAGCCCCAAATGTCTCGGATTTGTCCTCAATTTGGCAGAATTAAGCCTGGATTTCTTGAAATCTTTTAAACTCTCAATCCAGCAGTCTCAAAACCCAAATGTCTCGGAACTAACCCTCCATTTAGCAGGATTTTTGAACCCTCAATCCAGCAGTCTTAAACCCTAAATTTCTTGGATCCAATACTAGGAAATTCTTGACTCCCCTCCTTCAAGGACTCCAATCCCTTCCCTGAAAGCCCGTCCCAGTTAACCCGGGGCTTCTCTCACTCCTTTTATCTTTGGCTTCACCTCTTTACTGACTGCTTCCCTGGCGGCAGAGCAGAGCCGCAGCCTCAGAGGCTCCACACTCGCTTCGCAGCTCTGGGGTAACCAGCCCGCGTCTCATGCACACACTTTCATCCCCCTTATCCCCCCCAAAAAGAGGAAAGAAAAAATACTCACTTTTCTCGGAGTCTTGGTGCACAAGATTTTATGTGTTTAATTACCGTGGTACCTCAGGGAGCCTTTTCTTTCCTTTCTTGTTGCTTTGTCTCCTCTCTTGCCCTCCGGGTGTTTGACTGCAAACCCCCCTGACCCCGCCGAGAAACACAAAGCGAGGCCGCCAAAAGTGGGCGGGGGCACCCCCCTGCTCTGGGTTCCCCGGGAGATCCCAGAGCTGAGCCTTTATCCCCGTATGGGCCACCAAATTGTGAAACACTGATGGAACATGCAAAAAGCCAACATCACAATCCCGTTCAGAACAGAGGGATCAGCGGTGATGCGGCCCTGCCCGCGGAGGGATCAGCGGTTATGCGCATGCGCAGGCGGAGTGATCCGCCAGGAGGGACTATTTGTGATGCGGTCCTGCCCGTGGAGGGATCAGCGGTGATGCGCCCCCACGCGGAGTGATACGCCAAAAGGGACTATTTGTGATGCGGTCCTGCCCGCGGAGGCATCACCGGTGATGCGTCCCCGCCCGCGCATGCGCACTGATCCGCGCGCCCCGGCCATCTGCGCACGCGGAAGGATCCGCGCACGCGCAGCTGCCAAAACGAGCTTCACTCTAGAATTTGAAGGAAAGTTGAAGAAAAGGGACCGTTTAAGAAAAGTTTAAGGAAATCAGGAGACAGCAGCACAAAGGGCGCTACGGCCGGGTGCTTCGCACAGAGACAAAGGCGCACCCAAACACCCAAAAGATCGCCTTTAACAGCGAGCTCCCGCAGCCAGCTCACAATCCCAGCCCGCCTTCCCGGGCAGGGTTTCTTTCGGACCTGGGCTGCATTTCCATCCCCCGCTCTGGGAGTCACCAGGTGCGTTAGGAGCGAGCCGATCCCGCTCCCTGAGACACAAGGGCTTGCTCGAGGAGACTGTTCCTGTTCCTCTCTTCCAGCCACTCTGCTCTCCCCAAAACACCCATTTCCTCGGAGCTCCTCTGAAACTGCATTTCCATGGACCCAGGGCTCCAGAAGCTGCAGAGTCGTGCAATGGGTTTTTTTTGGGAAGGGACCTTAAGCTCTTGCACTTCCACCTCTGTCATGAGAATTTCAGGGCTCTAAGACTCACAGAACCATTTGGGCTTGGAAGGACCTTCAAGCTCATCCAGTGCCAGCGCTGCCACGGGCAGGGACACCTCCCACTGTCCTGGGCTCTTCCCAGCCCCAATGTCCAGCCTGGCCTGGAACATTCCAGGGGATCCAGGAGCAGATCCCCCCTCTCTGGGCAGACAGAATGAGCTAAACCTGGCTATTCCTGAGGGAGTGATGGCAGCACAGCCGAGTCCTGCATCCCTGATTCCCACTGGGAATCTCCATGTCCTTCCTGCTGTGGGATCCAGGAGTTGCAGTAGGATTTTTGTGTTTTGTGCTGCATTCCCAGCACAGCAGAACCTGTCACCCTCGGAAACACGGCCAGCGTGACAAGTTTTTTGCTCCCTTTCTGCTTTGTTTTTGCTGTGTTTTGTTTCTCTCGACAGCTGGTTTAGAACTTCTGTGTTGCTGTTTAGACATCAAGCTTTGGGGCTGAGGTTTTTTATTCCCAGGTGCTTGCTGGCAGTAAAAATACACATCTGCAGTGTGTGCACGTGGCTTGGGCTGTGGATTCACAGTTCTGGGGCAAAAAGAAGTCCCTTCACATCTGTGCTGCTGGTGGTGTCCCCTGTGAGAAGTTTGGTGGCTTGTTTGTGGCTCTCTCAGTTGTTCCCTTTCACAGAGCCCGGCATTTCTCCCCTTTTCAGTTTCATCCTGCAGAGCTTCGTTCCTGCTGCCGCAGCGTGTTCTGAACCCTCCGCTCGCAGCCTGGGGGTGCCTTTTGTGCTGCTCCTCCGTGGGGCTGACTTGAGAGCGGAATCAAGGTTGGAAAAGACCTCGGAGATCACTGAGTGCAACCAGCACCACCACGGCCACCGCTGACCACGTCCGCCCATGCCACAGCCACAGGTGTTGGAGCACTCCCGGGGTGGGCACTCCAAACCTCCCTGGGCAGCTGTGCCAAGGCCGGAGCGCCCTTTCCATGGAGGAATTTCCCCAATATCCACCCTGAGCCTCCCCTGGCCCAGCCTGAGGCCGTTCCCTCTCCTCCTGTCCCTGTTCCCTGGGAGCAGAGCCCGACCCCCCCGGCTGCCCCCTCCTGTCAGGGACTTGTGCAGAGCCACAAGGTCCCCCCTGAGCCTCCTTTGCTCCAGCCTGAGCCCCTTTCCCAGCTCCCTCAGGAACTCTCCAGCCCCTTCCCAGCTCCGTTCCCTTCCCTGGACTGGCTCCAGCCCCTCCATGTCCCTCTTGTCCCAGAGCTGCCCCCAGCACTGGAGGTGCCCCAGCAGTGCCAGCACAGGGACGGGCACTGCCCCGGCCCTGCTGTCACCCCAAGGTGGCACAGCCCAGGTGCCCTTGGCTTTGCCCACCTGGGCACACCCAGCTCGTGTCCAGCTGCTGTCCCCAGCACCCCCAGGGCCTTTCCCAGTTTTCCAGCCCCTGTTCCCCCAGCCTGGAGTGTTCCACGGTGGCCCAGGTGCAGGAGGCGGCACCATCTCACTCCATGGTGGGATTTTTACATTCCTTTCATTTTGCCACTCCGAACGCTTATGCAGCTGCATCTGGGCTGGAAAAGTCACTTTTTTACTGGTGTAGCTACTCAGGAGATCTGTGATAACTCTGTTATCCAAGAACAGGGAAGGATGTGTGATGTCCAAGGCCCTGTGCCAGCAAATCCCAGTTTTTGTGGTGTCTGTTCTCCCCCAGCACAGTTTGATGAGATTTGTCCAAAACAGCTTTCCTGGGGAAGCTCTTCGTTGTGTGGTCATTAAGGGAGAAATGGAAACAATGCTGAGCATGCGCGGTGTTGTGGGAAGGGAAGCGCAGGAGCAGTGCTGTGCCTGGTTACGTCATGTGGTGTTGAAGGGCGGGGCGGAGCCGGGCAGCGCTGCGCATGCGCACTGGCTTTACCCGCCCGGTGCTGTTGCTCTGTGGGTACCGTCGGGCGCTGCCCGGGAGCGGCTTGGGAGCGCCGGGTTCGGTTCCCGGCTGCGGCAGCGGTGGGCGAGGGTTGTGGTGACAATGGAGGAGGGCGGCTGTTGCTGTGGCTGCAGCGGGGTGGAAAGTGAGCGGAGAACGGCGACGCAGCGTGTGCCGGGAAAAGACCCGAGGGGGGGCGGCCCCGGAGCAGAGCCGGGCGGGAGCGGGCGGCGGGGGCTGCGCGGGGTGAAGGCGGTCCCGGCGCGGGCGCGGAGCCGGGGAGGAGCTGCGGGGCTGGGGCTGGGGCCGGGGCCGGGGCTTGCGGGCGGCACGGCGGGACCTCCCTGCAGAGCCTTTCCTGGGAAACAAAACCTGGAGTTTGTCCCACCTCGGCCCCGTGGCAAGGGGCAGCGCAACCGAGGGGAGCAGCGCCTGAGCAGGGGCGGCAGTGTGCGGGCGCAGGGAAGACGCGGCTGGTGCTGGAGCGAGAACGTGCAGGTTTCTTACATTTAAATGAACGTGGAAAGCAGGGAGAGAGGTGGTATAAAAGCACCGGGTGCTCGGGCAGGTGAGACAGGACTCAGGGGAGGGAGTCGCTTTCCTGAGCTCCTGAAGCTCCACTTGACTCTCTCAGGAGCACTCGTGAGAAGTTTCCCATTTGGAGTTGGGCTCGAAAAAGAAGGAACTTGAAACTGCTTCTTCTGATAAATCCATAAGTATGGGAGGCCCTATGAAGCCCACGGGTGTAAGCAGCCAATAACTCCCACGAGTATTTTAACTACTAAAAATAGCAACTTTTATTTCTTCTGCACACAAACGACTTGGCTGTCCTGTGCAGGGTTCACTGAGGCTGTGAATTGCAATCCAGGGCATCTTCAGGCTCCTGGTGCTCGGGACTGTGGCGTTTGGTGTGCAGAAAAGATCCCAGGCTGTCCAGCTTGGGTGTGGATGTGCATTTCCACAGTTCCTCAGAGTGGGAAAAGGCCAAGAGGGTGATGGGAAGGCCTTTCTTCTAGGCCTGGGCATCCTCAAGACACCTCAAGGATGTTTTTTAAATGTTTGTTGTCTTTTGTTTCCCAGCCCAGGGCTGAGCTGGAGAACGGGTGGAGACAGTGGCAAGCGGGAGTCCCATGTTTACATCTGCCCTTGGATTCCAGTTTCTTCCAGTGGGTCTGTGCTGCCCGAAGTACAAAAGAAGGAGGTGTTGGAGTACCTGTTTGTTCACCTGTTGAGCTTGGAAGAGATGCTGAGTGTGAAATTCCAGGGGTGCCAGCTCCTTGCGAGCTGTTGGTTGCTCAGGAGATTGGGTCGGGGAAAGGGGGGGAGAGTCCGAGCACAGCACAGTGGTAGGAGCTGGATCTCAATCTAAGGCATCTCAAAGCCTGATAAGCTGGAAAGAAGACTTTGCTGTGTTAATGCACAATTACATTTTTGTGCAATTTTTTGAAATTAGGGCTGGGATCAGTCTGGGGAGGTTATCTGGCCCAATTCCCTGTGCCCTGCTTTGCCATGAGGAATGGATGCCTGACCTCTTTGCAGAGAGCTGCTGCTGCTAAAGATTTCTCAGTTTCTATAGTGAATTTATCCCAGTACTTTGCTGCTATAAAGAAATCTCCTCTTGCTGCCATTTCCCCTTATTACATTTAAGATCAGCTCCAGCTGAGTTAGAATTTAATCCCGACCTTTCCCCCCTTTTTTTTTTCCCAAGAGGCCTCAGCTATCTCGCTATTTCTTTCCTCTCTCACCCTCCAGGTCCTGTTTTTCAGACCTCGTTCTTTCCTTATAAAACCCTTGATAACCCATTCCCCACTTAAGGCTTTGTTGTATCCTTGTTTTGCTACCTTCTGGGTGCTATGGATGAAGGTCTGGCTTTGAGGAGCACACCCTGCTCCCTTTGCTCAAGGGATTGCAGTTATTCCAATCTCCTGCTGCTGAGGGCTTCCTTAGGCTCTTGCTGAAATGAAAAATATCCAGGAAGTTTTTCCTTTTTTGAGATTAGACTGGTTTCTGCAGGTCCTTGAGATGTGACCATGATGGTTAAAAACCCACAGTGCAAATGAAGGTTTCTCCTGTCTTCCCCCTTGCCCCCCACCTGCTCCATGCACAGTTCATTACTTTGTAATCACAACTGCTAAGGAAACCTTTCTAATCCTGTCAATTGGCAATGCAACTGCTTTTAAATTCTGGTTTAAAATAGGTTTTGAAGTCAGGCTCTGCCCTTGCTATTGATTTGAATTCTTGACTGAGTAAATTATTGGTGCTTAACAAGCCCTTTGTTGCTTTAAAGCCTTTCTCCAAGGGTCAAAGAATAACACTGACAGGGAGTGAAGGAGCGCTGCCCAGTAGTTGCTTAGAAACGGAGTGTGTTAAACCCGGTTTCTTTAAAAGCAGTTTTGAGTAAGTGAAATTCAGGCACTTGAATTACTTTGGGAAATGGTCCATTTAGGATAGATCCACACTGACAGAAGCTGTTTATCTGAGGTCAGTACATGCTTTGATCAGTGCAGGGCCTTCCCCTCAAGAAATGCATGAGCCAAGCCCAGCAAGGTAGAGGAAAAGACACAAGTTCAGCTTAGGGAGCTGCACAGGTGAAATCCCATGGATGTGCCTGGAGCATGGCCCTCCCCAGCAGCTTTTCTTACAGTTAAATTCTTTAAAAAGCTAAAAGCTGATGCTCAGTACTTTGGGATCTGGCTCAAAACTGTGGAGAGGATAAACTCCCTTACTGGAACTCAGGCAGTGGAGTGCTCACAAGCCAGCAACCACATTGCTTCTTGTTCAGCTTCAATTCAACGTTGGCTTTTTGTTGTTGTTTTGGTTGGTTGGCTGGTTTTAAAGTATTCCTAGAGATGCTACAAGTGGAAGAAGAGAACAGAAATAGAGTGGAGCACCACTGGCACAGTAACTGATATTTTACTGTTCCTCTTTTTCTTTTAAAAATTTATGTAGATAACATGAACTTTTAAACTCTGTGACTTGGGAGAAACACTCTTTTTTCTCCCTCTCTTTGGAAGAGATATGCAAGTCCTGAGCTGTTGGGCCAATGCTTGCTGCATTTTGTTTACGATTTTACAATCAAACAAGGGGCTGATAAGATTGACAAGGAAGATACAACTCAGGAGCTCACTAGGCAGCAGCCTCCAAACTCTTTGGGTGATGCAATAGAGTATGAAGACTGTTCTCCAGTGCGAGATTAATCCATAATAACATGCTCACTGACATAAAAGTCACTTCTTATAAGCCACTTCTTATTCCCTGAAGTGCAGGAGCTGAGGTGTTTGACAAAGCCTTGGCAGAATGATGAAGTATGTCCCTGTCAGATTTCTCCTGCTAGCAAGAGCAATCCATCTTCTTTAAGGGTTTTGTTCCTTTGGGATTGTGTGTAGTTTAGAGGGAGAACAGTACCCAGAAGCATTAATTATTTAATCTGCACTGCTTTTTTCCTCGACGTGTGAGGTCTGAGTATTGTGCTGGGAAGTGGGGCCAATAAAATTTCTGGGAGTCAGACTTGGAGCTTGAAAGTTTTAGAATTAACACTGGAGACTCAGCTCTCTCTATGGTCAGAAGAGGGGGAGACACCTTCCTTCAGGATGTCTCTCCAGGGAATGCTTTTGCAAAGTTTTCTCTCGTAACGGCTGAAGTCTTGCCTCTCCCTGAAATTGCGGTGTAGATCCCACTGGAGGCAGTAAATCTCTCAAATGTATGAGCTTGGGCCTACACACCTGCTAAGGTGTGACTAGAGGTGTGAGAGCTTTTGCAAATGAATTTGGAATAATGAGAATCATAGAACCACTGAGGTTGGAAAAGCCCTCTAAGGTCATCGAGTCCAACGTGTGCCCAATCCCTACCTTGTCACCCAGCCCAGAGCACTGAGTGCCATGTCCAGGTGTTCCTCGGACACCTCCAGGAACGGGGACTCCAAACCTCCCTGGGCAGCCCCTGCCAAGGCCTGACCACCCTTTCCAGGAAGAAAGTCCTCTTGATGTCCAACCCTGGTGCGGCTTGAGGCCGTTTCCTCTTGTCCTGTTCCTGGTTGCCTGGGAGAAGCAGCCAATCCTCACCTGGCTACACCCTCCTGTCAGGGAGTTGTAGAGAGCAAGGTCTTCTCTGGGCCTGTTCTTCTTAGGACTGGTATGGAATCACTATTTTGCATTAAAGGACAATAAGCAGATGTTTTGAAAAAATACTTTGAAATGTTTTTGCATTGCCCTGGAAATCTGCCAAGAAATGGAGTTGCTTACCAGGTTAGGTGTTCTTGCCTGCAGCTTCCCAGGGGCTGCTGGAGGTGGGATGAGGCTATTGCAGAGGAATTACAAGTACGTGGTTTCTCACTCAGGAGACTCTGGGTTTACTGTAGTTATGGGACTGGTTTTCCAGACTAGAGGAACCCCTTAAAGGACTGCAGAGGGAGGTGGAGATGGGATTTGGGGTTTGCATCCCCACCTCCTGAGCACACATGGGGTTAGATGCCCCTTGGCAGAGCTGTAAGGTGTAATGTGGGCAGCAGCTCCTCCTCTCTTTGGGGGCCTAAATTGAAACGCTCAGGAGCCAAATCACCTCTGAGCTGCTCTGTTGTGAGCAGGAGAGGAAGGGACACCTCCAAAGGCCACACAGCTCACTCATAGTCAGAAAAATCCTACTGCTGAACCTGGAACCCCCCCAAGGACGCCCGGGACCCCCCGGGCCCCTCTGTGATCCTCGACAATGCACCCCCCCATCATCAGACCATGCAGTGTCCCCCAGTGTTCTGCCAGTGGGAGCACTGGAAGAGATACTGGGAACACTGGGAGGGAACTGGGAGGAAACTTCCCACCACTCTCCAACGTACAGCAGCCCCAAGTGCGACCAGTGAGGCGGAGGAAGTGCTCCTAGTGCCCCGCCCCCCCGCCCCCCCAAAAAAAAAGTTGGGGGGGGTGCGGGGGGGAGTACGAGAAGAAAAAGGATTTAAATGGAGGAGAAAACAGTTTCTGTAACTGTGTTTGAACTTAGGAGGATCCCACTTCATCTACGATTTGGAAGGTCTCAATTGAAGGAACACACATTTTCATGATTTTGTATCTCAATTGGCAGGGAATCACCGTTTTCCATTATTTTTGTATCTAAATGGAAGAAGAAAGCCTTTATGGTGCTGTTTGATGGATTTGAATTGAGGGAAACCGCCCCATTTTCATCATCTTAAGGTTAAAATTGAGGGCAAAACACCACCGTCCCTGGTTTTAAAGGGCTTCCCTTGAGAAGAACCTCTTTATGTGCCATTATAAGAGTTCCATCGAGGGGGGACCCTCATTTGAAGGGACCTTCAGAGAGGAAAAATGTGTCCAAAAGACCCCAAAATGGTGTTTCTTGAGGGAAATTGAAGAGGGAGCTGCATTTCCCCTCATTTTAGGAGGCAAAATTGAGCAAAACTCCTCCTTGATTCACTTTTTATTTGGGTTTAAATTTAGGGGAGACCCTCCTTATGCATCAATTACGGGTCTAAATTGAGAGGGAACCTCCGTTTTCCCCTTGATTCAAGGCTTTGAAATGGCGACTAAAGGGAGTTTTCCCTTAATTCATTAAGAAATTGAAAAAGAACAGTAAAGATGAGCTGGCGCTGCCGGTTTGGACTCAATTTATCTGTCGGGATTGCAAACTCCGACAGACACCGAGCGCCGACGGACGCCCAGCAGTGACTGTGTCACGCCCCGACAGATCAAACAGGGGCTGGAAGCTCCATGGAGCAGCTCAGCGCCTGCTCCACTCTTGCCCCCCAAAGCCCGGGATGGACCGGCGGGTCTGGACACATCCCCATTGAGGAGGGGCAGAGCCGCTGCTCGGGGGCCCCGGGGGATCCTTTATCCCCCTCGTGCAGCTGCGAGCTGCCGAGGAAAAAGTCCTCGTTCCTAGGCTTGAACCCCTGCAGCTTTACCTCTCATTCTCTTGCTCTGATTTGTTTGACAAGAAATTCAATTTATTCCCCCCAGTCGTGTCTCTTGCTCCAGTGACCGGTGAGTGATCTGTCTAGGCCCTTTTCCCGATCCTCAAGTCTTTCCTGATGTGTTCTGTTCCCTGCCCAGGGTGAGGAGGAGAGGGACAGAGCGGTTTTGCTGCCACCAGGCACCTGACCAGGCCCAGCCCACCCCAATAATCCCTGCGATAATTCACGCCACCATTACCCAGGCGCGCGGCGGGTCCGGCTCCGCGGGCAGGCGGCTACAGTAGTTCAAAGTGGGCAAACTGGGACGGAGTGAGAGGAAGCAGGTGGTGCCGGTGGGTGAAATGTCTCTGCTGCGACCTGCCTGGGAAAGGAGGAGGGAGAACCTGGTGCAAAGTAAAGGGGAGAGAAAGAGGGACAAGGCTGGAGCTGTGGAAGGAAGCGGAGATGGCCAAGGGGCAGCTGAGCATTTTGCTTTCCAACTCTGTGGGGGGGAAAGAAAGCGCTGTCAAATCCATCCAGGAAAACAGAGGAGAAATAGCATGTGGTGGGAATCGCCGGCAATTTGGATTCAATATGTCTGTCTGAACTGCAAACGCCGACAGACACCGAGCACCGCTGGACGCCTGCTGGCGTTGCCGTGTGTCCTGCTCCGGCGGCAGCCCGCCTGGCGAGCCCCCCAGCAGCAGCTGCCCGGGGGCTGCGGATCGCGCAGCAGCCAATCGGAAGCGTCGCAGCGTCCGGCAGCCAATAGGAGCCCTGGCCACTCCGGCAGCCAATGGAAAGCGCCGTTACCTGAGGGACCAGGCACAGCTCGAAGCCCCTCACAGCTGCTTCGTTTTTTGGGACATTTGTGGAAAGCTCGGAGTTCTATTTTTTTTCTTTACCTTACCTCTTCCAGGACAGGAGGGATTCCGGCGCGGGGGATATCATGCCTCGGGCGCTTCTGGGCGGTTTTGAGGCGGGGGGAGCCCACCGCGGCGGTGGCGGGAAAAGGGGGTGCGGAGTATAAAAGGGGGCGCCGGCGTCGCGGCCCCTCAGTCGGGGGGCGGCGGCGGCGGCGGCAGGAGCTCCGCGGGCTGGCCCGGATGCGGGGACGCCGCCCTGTGCGGCCGAAGGCGCCGGCCCTGAGGCGCGGGGAGAGCGGCGTGGCAGCCGCGCATCGGCTCCGTCATCGGCAGCGCCGCTTCGTGCCGGTAGGGAGCGGGAGAACGCGGCGGCGGGCGGCGGGTGGTGAGTGCCGTCGGCGAGACGGGGCTTGGGCCGCGTGCGGTGTGCGATCTCCCGAGAGCAGCGGGGAGGCCCCCGGGGAGCGGCGGCGGGCGGGGCGCTGTGGGAGCCGGCGCATGTCCCCGAATGAGGCGCCCGGCGCAACGCGCGAGGTGCCAATGAAATAAAATAGAAAACGGTAAAGTGCTATAGAGGAGCCGCACCTAGAGGGCTCTCGGCCCCTGCCCCGTGTCACTAAGGGAGCTACACCGCGGGAGCGTCGGGGCAGAGCTGCTGGTTAAAAAGAGCAGCACGGAAAGGCTGGGAAACGTGAGCGGAATAAAATATTGAGAATGGTCTAAGAAATACTCAAAAGGTACAGCAGCAGGAGTGGCCGCTGCGTGGGTTCACTAAAACAGCTGCACCGCGGCACCTTTGGGGTGGTGTTGATGGTAAACGTGCGGCACGTAAAAGGACTGGAGGTGTGAGGGAAATAAAATATAGAGAAAGGTCTGAGAAATAATAACAACACCGCAGCAGGAGTAGCCACTTCCTCAGGATAAAATGAGCTGCACCGCGGCGCACCCGGAGCAGGGGCGCTGCTTCAAAGGTGTCACGGCAAAGGTCGAATCTGTGAAGGGTATGAAATAAAATGGTCGAAAATCCTTTAAAAGTACTGCAGCAGGAGTGGCTGCTGCCCCGTGTCACTAAAAGAGCTGCACCGCGGGAGCGTCGGGGCAGCGCTGCTGGTTAAACAGAGCAGCATGGAAAAGGCTGGGAAGTGTGAGCGCAATAAAATATTGACAATGGTCTAAGAAATATTGTAAAGGTACTGCAGCAGGAGTGGCCGCTGCCCCGCGTCACTAAAAGAGCTGCACCGCGGGAGCGTCGGGGCAGCGCTGCTGGTTAAAAAGGGGCCCGGAAAGCGTGAGAGGTGTAAAGGGAATAAAATGCTGAGCATGGTAAACGAGGTACAATAAAGGTACAGCAGCAGGTGTGGCCGCTGCCCCGTGTGACTAAAAGAGCTGCACCGCGGGAGCGTCGGGGCAGCGCTGCTGGTTAAAAAGAGCAGCACGGGAAAGGCTGAGAGGTGTAAAGGGAATGAAATGCTGAGCATGGTAAACGAGGTACAATAAAGGTACAGCAGCAGTTGTGGCCGCTGCGTGGGTTCACTAAAACAGCTGCACCGCGGCACCTTTGGGGTGGTGCTGATGGTAAACGTGCGGCACGTAAAAGGACTGGAGGTGTGAGGGAAATAAAATAAAGAGAAAGGTCTGAGAAATAATAACAACACCGCAGCAGGAGTAGCCACTTCCTCAGGATAAAATGAGCTGCACCGCGGCGCACGTGGGGCAGGGGTGCTGCTTCAAAGGTGTCACGGCAAAGGTCGCATCTGTGAAGGGTATAAAATAAAATGGTCGAAAATCCTTTAAAAGAACTGCAGCAGGAGTGGCCGCTGCCCCGCATCACTAAAAGAGCTGCACCGCGGGACGGTCGGGGCAGCGCTGCTGGCTAAAAAGGGGTCCGGAAAGCATGAGAGGTGTAAAGGGAATGAAATGCTGAGCATGGTAAAAGAGGTACAAAAAAGGTACAGCAGCAGGATTGGCCGCTGCGTGGGTTCACTAAAAGAGCTGCACCGCGGCACCTTTGGGGTGGTGTTGATGGTAAACGTGCGGCACGTAAAAGCCTGGAGGTGTGAGGGAAATAAAATATAGAGAAAGGTCTGAGAAATAACAACAACACCGCAGCAGGAGTAGCCACTTCCTCAGGATAAAATGAGCTGCACCGCGGCGCACGTGGGGCAGGGGCGCTGCTTCAAAGGTGTCACGGCAAAGGTCGCATCTGTGAAGGGTATAAAATAAAACGGTCGAAAATCCTTTAAAAGTACTGCAGCAGGAGTGGCTGCTGCCCCGTGTCACTAAAAAAGCTGCACCGCGGGAGCGTCGGGGCAGCGCTGCTGGTTAAAAAGGGGTCCGGAAAGCGTGAGAGGTGTAAAGGGAATAAAATGCTGAGCATGGTAAACGAGGTACAATAAAGGTACAGCAGCAGGTGTGGCCGCTGCCCCGCATCACTAAAAGAGCTGCACCGCGGGAGCGTCGGGGCAGCGCTGCTGGTTAAAAAGGGGTCCGGAAAGGCTGAGAGGTGTAAAGGGAATGAAATGCTGAGCATGGTAAACGAGGTACAATAAAGATACTGCAGCAGGTGTGGCCGCTGCCCCGCGTCACTAAAAGAGCTGCACCGCGGGAGCGTCGGGGCAGCGCTGCTGGTTAAAAAGAGCAGCATGGGAAAGGCTGGGAAGTGTGAGCGCAATAAAATATTGACAATGGTCTAAGAAATATTGTAAAGGTACTGCAGCAGGAGTGGCCGCTGCCCCGCATCACTACAAGAGCTGCACCTCGGGAACGTCGGGGCAGCGCTGCTGGTTAAAAAGAGCGGCACGGGAAAGGCTGAGAGGTGTAAAGGGAATGAAATGCTGAGCATGGTAAAAGAGGTACAATAAAGGTAGTGCAGGAGGGGTGGCCGCTGCTCCTTGTCACTAGAAGAGCTTCTCCGAGGCGCCGGTGGGGCTGCGCCGTTCCCGCCTCGGGCGCTTCTGGGCGATTTTGAGGCGGGGGGAGCCCACCGCGGCAGTGGCGGGAAAAGGGGGTGCGGAGTATAAAAGGGGGCGCCGGCGTCGCGGCCCCTCAGTCGGGGGGCGGCGGCGGCGGCGGCAGGAGCTCCGCGGGCTGGCCCGGATGCGGGGACGCCGCCGTGTGCGGCCGAAGGCGCCGGCCCTGAGGCGCGGAGAGAGCGGCGTGGCAGCCGCGCATCGGCTCCGTCATCGGCAGCGCCGCTTCGTGCCGGTAGGGAGCGGGAGAACGCGGCGGCGGGCGGCGGGTGGTGAGTGCCGTCGGCGAGACGGGGCTTGGGCCGCGTGCGGTGTGCGATCTCCCGAGAGCAGCGGGGAGGCCCCCGGGGAGCGGCGGCGGGCGGGGCGCTGTGGGAGCCGGCGCATGTCCCCGAATGAGGCGCCCGGCGCAACGCGCGAGGTGCCAATGAAATAAAATAGAAAACGGTAAAGTGCTATAGAGGAGCCGCACCTAGAGGGCTCTCGGCCCCTGCCCCGTGTCACTAAGGGAGCTGCACCGCGGGAGCGTCGGGGCAGCGCTGCTGGTTAAAAAGGGGTCCGGAAAGCGTGAGAGGTGTAAAGGGAATAAAATGCTGAGCATGGTAAACGAGGTACAATAAAGATACTGCAGCAGGAGTGGCCGCTGCCCCGTGTGACTAAAAGAGCTGCACCGCGGGAGCGTCGGGGCAGCGCTGCTGGTTAAAAAGAGCGGCACGGGAAAGGCTGAGAGGTGTAAAGGGAATAAAATGCTGAGCATGGTAAACGAGGTACAATAAAGGTACAGCAGCAGGAGTGGCCGCTGCGTGGGTTCACTAAAAGAGCTGCACCGCGGGAGCGTCGGGGCAGCGCTGCTGGTTAAAAAGAGCAGCACGGAAAGGCTGGGAAGTGTGAGCGGAATAAAATATTGACAATGGTCTAAGAAATATTGTAAAGGTACTGCAGCAGGAGTGGCCGCTGCCCCGCATCACTAAAAGAGCTGCACCGCGGGACGGTCGGGGCAGCGCTGCTGGCTAAAAAGGGGTCCGGAAAGCGTGAGAGGTGTAAAGGGAATAAAATGCTGAGCATGGTAAACGAGGTACAATAAAGGTACAGCAGCAGGAGTGGCCGCTGCTCCGCGTCACTAAAAGAGCTGCACCGCGGGAGCGTCGGGGCAGCGCTGCTGGTTAAACAGAGCAGCATGGGAAAGGCTGGGAAGTGTGAGCGCAATAAAATATTGACAATGGTTTAAGAAATACTGTAAAGGTACAGCAGCAGGAGTGGCCGCTGCCCCGCATCACTAAAAGAGCTGCACCGCGGGACCGTCGGGGCAGCGCTGCTGGTTAAAAAGGGGTCCGGAAAGCGTGAGAGGTGTAAAGGGAATAAAATGCTGAGCATGGTAAACGAGGTACAATAAAGGTACAGCAGCAGGAGTGGCCGCTGCCCCGTGTGACTAAAAGAGCTGCACCGCGGGACCGTCGGGGCAGCGCTGCTGGTTAAAAAGAGCGGCACGGGAAAGGCTGAGAGGTGTAAAGGGAATAAAATGCTGAGCATGGTAAACGAGGTACAATAAAGGTACTGCAGCAGGTGTGGCCGCTGCCCCGCGTCACTAAAAGAGCTGCACCGCGGGACGGTCGGGGCAGCGCTGCTGGCTAAAAAGGGGTCCGGAAACCGTGAGAGGTGTAAAGGGAATGAAATGCTGAGCATGGTAAAAGAACTACAATAAAGATACTGCTGCAGGAGTGGCCGCTGCCGCGCATCACTAAAAGAGCTGCACCGCGGGAGCGTCGGGGCAGCGCTGCTGGTTAAACAGAGCAGCATGGGAAAGGCTGAGAAGTGTGAGCGCAATAAAATATTGACAACGGTCTAAGAAATATTGTAAAGGTACAGCAGCAGGAGTGGCCGCTGCCCCGCATCACTAAAAGAGCTGCACCGCGGGACGGTCGGGGCAGCGCTGCTGGTTAAAAAGGGGTCCGGAAAGCTTGAGAGGTGTAAAGGGAATAAAATGCTGAGCATGGTAAACGAGGTACAATAAAGATACTGCAGCAGGTGTGGCTGCTGCCCCGTGTGACTAAAAGAGCTGCACCGCGGGAGCGTCGGGGCAGCGCTGCTGGTTAAAAAGAGCGGCACGGGAAAGGCTGAGAGGTGTAAAGGGAATGAAATGCTGAGCATGGTAAACGAGGTACAATAAAGGTACAGCAGCAGGTGTGGCCGCTGCCCCGTGTCACTAAAAGAGCTGCACCGCGGGAGCGTCGGGGCAGCGCTGCTGGTTAAAAAGAGCGGCACGGGAAAGGCTGGGAAACGTCAGCGCAATAAAGTATTGACAATGGTCTAAGATATATTGTAAAGGTACTGCAGCAGGAGTGGCCGCTGCCCCGCATCACTAAAAGAGCTGCACCGCGGGAGCGTCGGAGCAGCTCTGCTGGTTAAAAAGGGGTCCGGAAAGCGTGAGAGGTGTAAAGGGAATGAAATGCTGAGCATGGTAAAAGAGGTACAATAAAGATACTGCAGCAGGAGTGGCCGCTGCCCCGCATCACTAAAAGAGCTGCACCGCGGGAGCCTCGGGGCAGCGCTGCTGGTTAAAAAGGGGTCCGGAAAGCGTGAGAGGTGTAAAGGGAATGAAATGCTGAGCATGGTAAAAGAGGTACAATAAAGATACTGCTGCAGGAGTGGCCGCTGCCCCGCATCACTAAAAGAGCTGCACCGCGGGAGCGTCGGGGCAGCGCTGCTGGTTAAAAAGGGGTCCGGAAAGCGTGAGAGGTGTAAAGGGAATGAAATGCTGAGCATGGTAAAAGAGGTACAATAAAGATACTGCTGCAGGAGTGGCCGCTGCCCCGCATCACTAAAAGAGCTGCACCGCGGGAGCGTCGGGGCAGCGCTGCTGGTTAAAAAGAGCGGCACGGGAAAGGCTGAGAGGTGTAAAGGGAATGAAATGCTGAGCATGGTAAACGAGGTACAATAAAGGTACAGCAGCAGGTGTGGCCGCTGCCCCGCATCACTAAAAGAGCTGCACCGCGGGAGCGTCGGGGCAGCGCTGCTGGTTAATAAGAGCGGCACGGAAAGGCTGGGAAGTGTGAGCGCAATAAAATATTGACAATGGTCTAAGAAATACTCAAAAGGTACAGCAGCAGGAGTGGCCGCTGCGTGGGTTCACTAAAACAGCTGCACCGCGGCACCTTTGGGGTGGTGCTGATGGTAAACGTGCGGCACGTAAAAGGACTGGAGGTGTGAGGGAAATAAAATATAGAGAAAGGTCTGAGAAATAACAACAACACCGCAGCAGGAGTAGCCACTTCCTCAGGATAAAATGAGCTGCACGGCGGCGCACGTGGGGCAGGGGCGCTGCTTCAAAGGTGTCACGGCAAAGGTCGCATCTGTGAAGGGTATAAAATAAAATGGTCGAAAATCCTTTAAAAGTACTGCAGCAGGAGTGGCTGCTGCCCCGTGTCACTAAAAGAGCTGCACCGCGGGAGCGTCGGGGCAGCGCTGCTGGTTAAACAGAGCAGCACGGGAAAGGCTGGGAAACGTCAGCGCAATAAAATATTGACAATGGTCTAAGAAATATTGTAAAGGTACTGCAGCAGGAGTGGCCGCTGCCCCGCGTCACTAAAAGAGCTGCACCGCGGGAGCGTCGGGGCAGCGCTGCTGGTTAAAAAGGGGCCCGGAAAGCGTGAGAGGTGTAAAGGGAATGAAATGCTGAGCATGGTAAACGAGGTACAATAAAGATACTGCTGCAGGTGTGGCCGCTGCCCCGCATCACTAAAAGAGCTGCACCGCGGGAGCGTCGGGGCAGCGCTGCTGGTTAAACAGAGCAGCATGGGAAAGGCTGGGAAGTGTGAGCGCAATAAAATATTGACAATGGTCTAAGAAATATTGTAAAGGTACTGCAGCAGGAGTGGCCGCTGCTCCGCATCACTAAAAGAGCTGCACCGCGGGAGCGTCGGGGCAGCGCTGCTGGTTAAAAAGAGCGGCACGGGAAAGGGTGAGAGGTGTAAAGGGAATGAAATGCTGAGGATGGTAAACGAGGTACAATAAAGGTACAGCAGCAGGTGTGGCCGCTGCCCCGCATCACTAAAAGAGCTGCACCGCGGGAGCGTCGGGGCAGCGCTGCTGGTTAAAAAGAGCAGCACGGAAAGGCTGGGAAGTGTGAGCGCAATAAAATATTGAGAATGGTCTAAGAAATACTCAAAAGGTACAGCAGCAGTTGTGGCCGCTGCGTGGGTTCACTAAAACAGCTGCACCGCGGCACCTTTGGGGTGGTGTTGATGGTAAACGTGCGGCACGTAAAAGGACTGGAGGTGTGAGGGAAATAAAATATAGAGAAAGGTCTGAGAAATAACAACAACACCGCAGCAGGAGTAGCCACTTCCTCAGGATAAAATGAGCTGCACGGCGGCGCACGTGGGGCAGGGGCGCTGCTTCAAAGGTGTCACGGCAAAGGTCGCATCTGTGAAGGGTATAAAATAAAATGGTCGAAAATCCTTTAAAAGTACTGCAGCAGGAGTGGCTGCTGCCCCGCGTCACTAAAAGAGCTGCACCGCGGGAGCGTCGGGGCAGCGCTGCTGGTTAAAAAGAGCGGCACGGGACAGGGTGAGAGGTGTAAAGGGAATGAAATGCTGAGCATGGTAAAAAAGGTACAATAAAGATACTGCTGCAGGAGTGGCCGCTGCCCCGCATCACTAAAAGAGCTGCACCGCGGGACCGTCGGGGCAGCTCTGCTCGCTAAAAAGGGGTCCGGAAAGCGTGAGAGGTGTAAAGGGAATGAAATGCTGAGCATGGTAAACGAGGTACAATAAAGGTACAGCAGCAGGAGTGGCCGCTGCCCCGCATCACTAAAATAGCTGCACCGCGGGACCGTCGGGGCAGCGCTGCTGGTTAAAAAGGGGTCCGGAAAGCGTGAGAGGTGTAAAGGGAATAAAATGCTAAGCATGGTAAACGAGGTACAATAAAGGTACAGCAGCAGGTGTGGCCGGTGCCCCGCGTCACTAAAAGAGCTGCACCGCGGGAGCGTCGGGGCAGCGCTGCTGGTTAAAAAGGGGTCCGGAAAGCGTGAGAGGTGTAAAGGGAATGAAATGGTGAGCATGGTAAAAGAGGTACAATAAAGGTACAGCAGCAGGTGTGGCCGCTGCCCCGTGTGACTAAAAGAGCTGCACCGCGGGAGCGTCGGGGCAGCGCTGCTGGTTAAAAAGGGGTCCGGAAAGCGTGAGAGGTGTAAAGGGAATGAAATGCTGAGCATGGTAAACGAGGTACAATAAAGGTACTGCAGCAGGTGTGGCCGCTGCCCCGCATCACTAAAAGAGCTGCACCGCGGGAGCGTCGGGGCAGCGCTGCTGGTTAAAAAGAGCGGCACGGGAAAGGCTGGGAAACGTCAGCGCAATAAAGTATTGACAATGGTCTAAGAAATATTGTAAAGGTACTGCAGCAGGAGTGGCCGCTGCCCCGCATCACTAAAAGAGCTGCACCGCGGGAGCGTCGGAGCAGCTCTGCTGGTTAAAAAGGGGTCCGGAAAGCGTGAGAGGTGTAAAGGGAATGAAATGCTGAGCATGGTAAAAGAGGTACAATAAAGATACTGCTGCAGGAGTGGCCGCTGCCCCGCATCACTAAAAGAGCTGCACCGCGGGAGCGTCGGGGCAGCGCTGCTGGTTAAAAAGAGCAGCACGGAAAGGCTGGGAAGTGTGAGCGCAATAAAATATTGACAATGGTCTAAGAAATACTCAAAAGGTACAGCAGCAGTTGTGGCCGCTGCGTGGGTTCACTAAAACAGCTGCACCGCGGCACCTTTGGGGTGGTGTTGATGGTAAACGTGCGGCACGTAAAAGGACTGGAGGTGTGAGGGAAATAAAATATAGAGAAAGGTCTGAGAAATAATAACAACACCGCAGCAGGAGTAGCCACTTCCTCAGGATAAAATGAGCTGCACCGCGGCGCACGTGGGGCAGGGGCGCTGCTTCAAAGGTGTCACGGCAAAGGTCGCATCTGTGAAGGGTATAAAATAAAATGGTCGAAAATCCTTTAAAAGTACTGCAGCAGGAGTGGCCGCTGCCCCGTGTCACTAAAAGAGCTGCACCGCGGGAGCGTCGGGGCAGCGCTGCTGGTTAAAAAGAGCAGCATGGGAAAGGCTGGGAAGTGTGAGCGCAATAAAATATTGACAATGGTCTAAGAAATATTGTAAAGATACTGCAGCAGGAGTGGCCGCTGCCCCGCATCACTACAAGAGCTGCACCTCGGGAACGTCGGGGCAGCGCTGCTGGTTAAAAAGAGCGGCACGGGAAAGGCTGAGAGGTGTAAAGGGAATGAAATGCTGAGCATGGTAAAAGAGGTACAATAAAGGTACTGCAGGAGGGGTGGCCGCTGCTCCTTGTCACTAGAAGAGCTTCTCCGAGGCGCCGGTGGGGCTGCGCCGTTCCCGCCTCGGGCGCTTCTGGGCGATTTTGAGGCGGGGGGAGCCCACCGCGGCAGTGGCGGGAAAAGGGGGTGCGGAGTATAAAAGGGGGCGCCGGCGTCGCGGCCCCTCAGTCGGGGGGCGGCGGCGGCGGCGGCAGGAGCTCCGCGGGCTGGCCCGGATGCGGGGACGCCGCCGTGTGCGGCCGAAGGCGCCGGCCCTGAGGCGCGGAGAGAGCGGCGTGGCAGCCGCGCATCGGCTCCGTCATCGGCAGCGCCGCTTCGTGCCGGTAGGGAGCGGGAGAACGCGGCGGCGGGCGGCGGGTGGTGAGTGCCGTCGGCGAGACGGGGCTTGGGCCGCGTGCGGTGTGCGATCTCCCGAGAGCAGCGGGGAGGCCCCCGGGGAGCGGCGGCGGGCGGGGCGCTGTGGGAGCCGGCGCATGTCCCCGAATGAGGCGCCCGGCGCAACGCGCGAGGTGCCAATGAAATAAAATAGAAAACGGTAAAGTGCTATAGAGGAGCCGCAGCTAGAGGGCTCTCGGCCCCTGCCCCGTGTCACTAAGGGAGCTGCACCGCGGGAGCGTCGGGGCAGCGCTGCTGGTTAAAAAGAGCGGCACGGGAAAGGCTGGGAAACGTCAGCGCAATAAAGTATTGACAATGGTCTAAGAAATATTGTAAAGGTACTGCAGCAGGAGTGGCCGCTGCCCCGCATCACTAAAAGAGCTGCACCGCGGGAGCGTCGGGGCAGCGCTGCTGGTTAAAAAGGGGTCCGGAAAGCGTGAGAGGTGTAAAGGGAATAAAATGCTGAGCATGGTAAACGAGGTACAATAAAGATACTGCAGCAGGAGTGGCCGCTGCCCCGTGTGACTAAAAGAGCTGCACCGCGGGAGCGTCGGGGCAGCGCTGCTGGTTAAAAAGAGCGGCACGGGAAAGGCTGAGAGGTGTAAAGGGAATAAAATGCTGAGCATGGTAAACGAGGTACAATAAAGGTACAGCAGCAGGAGTGGCCGCTGCGTGGGTTCACTAAAAGAGCTGCACCGCGGGAGCGTCGGGGCAGCGCTGCTGGTTAAAAAGAGCAGCACGGAAAGGCTGGGAAGTGTGAGCGCAATAAAATATTGACAATGGTTTAAGAAATACTGTAAAGGTACAGCAGCAGGAGTGGCCGCTGCCCCGCATCACTAAAAGAGCTGCACCGCGGGACCGTCGGGGCAGCGCTGCTGGTTAAAAAGGGGTCCGGAAAGCGTGAGAGGTGTAAAGGGAATAAAATGCTGAGCATGGTAAACGAGGTACAATAAAGGTACAGCAGCAGGAGTGGCCGCTGCTCCGCGTCACTAAAAGAGCTGCACCGCGGGAGCGTCGGGGCAGCGCTGCTGGTTAAAAAGAGCAGCATGGGAAAGGCTGGGAAGTGTGAGCGCAATAAAATATTGACAATGGTTTAAGAAATACTGTAAAGGTACAGCAGCAGGAGTGGCCGCTGCCCCGTGTGACTAAAAGAGCTGCACCGCGGGACCGTCGGGGCAGCGCTGCTGGTTAAAAAGAGCGGCACGGGAAAGGCTGAGAGGTGTAAAGGGAATAAAATGCTGAGCATGGTAAACGAGGTACAATAAAGGTACAGCAGCAGGTGTGGCCGCTGCCCCGCGTCACTAAAAGAGCTGCACCGCGGGACGGTCGGGGCAGCGCTGCTGGCTAAAAAGGGGTCCGGAAACCGTGAGAGGTGTAAAGGGAATGAAATGCTGAGCATGGTAAAAGAACTACAATAAAGATACTGCTGCAGGAGTGGCCGCTGCCGCGCATCACTAAAAGAGCTGCACCGCGGGAGCGTCGGGGCAGCGCTGCTGGTTAAACAGAGCAGCATGGGAAAGGCTGAGAAGTGTGAGCGCAATAAAATATTGACAACGGTCTAAGAAATATTGTAAAGGTACTGCAGCAGGAGTGGCCGCTGCCCCGCATCACTAAAAGAGCTGCACCGCGGGACGGTCGGGGCAGCGCTGCTGGTTAAAAAGGGGTCCGGAAAGCGTGAGAGGTGTAAAGGGAATGAAATGCTGAGCATGGTAAAAGAACTACAATAAAGATACTGCTGCAGGAGTGGCCGCTGCCCCGCATCACTAAAAGAGCTGCACCGCGGGACCGTCGGGGCAGCGCTGCTGGTTAAAAAGGGGTCCGGAAAGCGTGAGAGGTGTAAAGGGAATGAAATGCTGAGCATGGTAAAAGAACTACAATAAAGATACTGCTGCAGGAGTGGCCGCTGCCCCGCGTCACTAAAAGAGCTGCACCTCGGGAGCGTCGGGGCAGCGCTGCTGGTTAAACAGAGCAGCATGGGAAAGGCTGGGAAGTGTGAGCGCAATAAAATATTGACAATGGTCTAAGAAATATTGAAAAGGTACAGCAGCAGGAGTGGCCGCTGCTCCGCATCACTAAAAAGCTGCACCGCGGGAGCGTCGGGGCAGCGCTGCTGGTTAAAAAGGGGTCCGGAAAGCTTGAGAGGTGTAAAGGGAATAAAATGCTGAGCATGGTAAACGAGGTACAATAAAGATACTGCAGCAGGAGTGGCCGCTGCCCCGCATCACTAAAAGAGCTGCACCGCGGGAGCGTCGGGGCAGCGCTGCTGGTTAAAAAGAGCGGCACGGGAAAGGCTGAGAGGTGTAAAGGGAATGAAATGCTGAGCATGGTAAACGAGGTACAATAAAGGTACTGCAGCAGGTGTGGCCGCTGCCCCGTGTCACTAAAAGAGCTGCACCGCGGGAGCGTCGGGGCAGCGCTGCTGGTTAAAAAGAGCGGCACGGGAAAGGCTGAGAGGTGTAAAGGGAATGAAATGCTGAGCATGGTAAACGAGGTACAATAAAGGTACAGCAGCAGGTGTGGCCGCTGCCCCGCATCACTAAAAGAGCTGCACCGCGGGAGCGTCGGGGCAGCGCTGCTGGTTAATAAGAGCAGCACGGAAAGGCTGGGAAGTGTGAGCGCAATAAAATATTGACAATGGTCTAAGAAATACTCAAAAGGTACAGCAGCAGTTGTGGCCGCTGCGTGGGTTCACTAAAACAGCTGCACCGCGGCACCTTTGGGGTGGTGCTGATGGTAAACGTGCGGCACGTAAAAGGACTGGAGGTGTGAGGGAAATAAAATATAGAGAAAGGTCTGAGAAATAACAACAACACCGCAGCAGGAGTAGCCACTTCCTCAGGATAAAATGAGCTGCACGGCGGCGCACGTGGGGCAGGGGCGCTGCTTCAAAGGTGTCACGGCAAAGGTCGCATCTGTGAAGGGTATAAAATAAAATGGTCGAAAATCCTTTAAAAGTACTGCAGCAGGAGTGGCTGCTGCCCCGTGTCACTAAAAGAGCTGCACCGCGGGAGCGTCGGGGCAGCGCTGCTGGTTAAACAGAGCAGCACGGGAAAGGCTGGGAAACGTCAGCGCAATAAAATATTGACAATGGTCTAAGAAATATTGTAAAGGTACTGCAGCAGGAGTGGCCGCTGCCCCGCGTCACTAAAAGAGCTGCACCGCGGGAGCGTCGGGGCAGCGCTGCTGGTTAAAAAGGGGCCCGGAAAGCGTGAGAGGTGTAAAGGGAATGAAATGCTGAGCATGGTAAACGAGGTACAATAAAGATACTGCTGCAGGTGTGGCCGCTGCCCCGCATCACTAAAAGAGCTGCACCGCGGGAGCGTCGGGGCAGCGCTGCTGGTTAAACAGAGCAGCATGGGAAAGGCTGGGAAGTGTGAGCGCAATAAAATATTGAGAATGGTCTAAGAAATATTGTAAAGGTACAGCAGCAGGAGTGGCCGCTGCCCCGCATCACTAAAAGAGCTGCACCGCGGGAGCGTCGGGGCAGCGCTGCTGGTTAAAAAGAGCGGCACGGGAAAGGCTGAGAGGTGTAAAGGGAATGAAATGCTGAGCATGGTAAACGAGGTACAATAAAGGTACAGCAGCAGGTGTGGCCGCTGCCCCGCATCACTAAAAGAGCTGCACCGCGGGAGCGTCGGGGCAGCGCTGCTGGTTAAAAAGAGCGGCACGGGAAAGGGTGAGAGGTGTAAAGGGAATGAAATGCTGAGGATGGTAAAAAAGGTACAATAAAGATACTGCTGCAGGAGTGGCCGCTGCCCCGCATCACTAAAAGAGCTGCACCGCGGGACCGTCGGGGCAGCTCTGCTCGCTAAAAAGGGGTCCGGAAAGCGTGAGAGGTGTAAAGGGAATGAAATGCTGAGCATGGTAAACGAGGTACAATAAAGGTACAGCAGCAGGTGTGGCCGCTGCCCCGCATCACTAAAAGAGCTGCACCGCGGGAGCGTCGGGGCAGCGCTGCTGGTTAAAAAGAGCAGCACGGAAAGGCTGGGAAGTGTGAGCGCAATAAAATATTGAGAATGGTCTAAGAAATACTCAAAAGGTACAGCAGCAGTTGTGGCCGCTGCGTGGGTTCACTAAAACAGCTGCACCGCGGCACCTTTGGGGTGGTGTTGATGGTAAACGTGCGGCACGTAAAAGGACTGGAGGTGTGAGGGAAATAAAATATAGAGAAAGGTCTGAGAAATAACAACACCACCGCAGCAGGAGTAGCCACTTCCTCAGGATAAAATGAGCTGCACGGCGGCGCACGTGGGGCAGGGGCGCTGCTTCAAAGGTGTCACGGCAAAGGTCGCATCTGTGAAGGGTATAAAATAAAATGGTCGAAAATCCTTTAAAAGTACTGCAGCAGGAGTGGCTGCTGCCCCGCGTCACTAAAAGAGCTGCACCGCGGGAGCGTCGGGGCAGCGCTGCTGGTTAAAAAGAGCGGCACGGGACAGGGTGAGAGGTGTAAAGGGAATGAAATGCTGAGCATGGTAAAAAAGGTACAATAAAGATACTGCTGCAGGAGTGGCCGCTGCCCCGCATCACTAAAAGAGCTGCACCGCGGGACCGTCGGGGCAGCTCTGCTCGCTAAAAAGGGGTCCGGAAAGCGTGAGAGGTGTAAAGGGAATGAAATGCTGAGCATGGTAAACGAGGTACAATAAAGGTACAGCAGCAGGTGTGGCCGCTGCCCCGCATCACTAAAAGAGCTGCACCGCGGGACCGTCGGGGCAGCTCTGCTGGTTAAAAAGGGGTCCGGAAAGCGTGAGAGGTGTAAAGGGAATGAAATGCTGAGCATGGTAAACGAGGTACAATAAAGATACTGCTGCAGGTGTGGCCGCTGCCCCGTGTCACTAAAAGAGCTGCACCGCGGGACCGTCGGGGCAGCGCTGCTGGTTAAAAAGGGGTCCGGAAAGCGTGAGAGGTGTAAAGGGAATAAAATGCAGAGCATGGTAAACGAGGTACAATAAAGGTACAGCAGCAGGTGTGGCCGCTGCCCCGTGTCACTAAAAGAGCTGCACCGCGGGAGCGTCGGGGCAGAGCTGCTGGTTAAAAAGAGCAGCATGGGAAAGGCTGGGAAGTGTGAGCGCAATAAAATATTGAGAATGGTCTAAGAAATACTCAAAAGGTACAGCAGCAGTTGTGGCCGCTGCGTGGGTTCACTAAAACAGCTGCACCGCGGCACCTTTGGGGTGGTGTTGATGGTAAACGTGCGGCACGTAAAAGGACTGGAGGTGTGAGGGAAATAAAATATAGAGAAAGGTCTGAGAAATAACAGCAACACCGCAGCAGGAGTAGCCACTTCCTCAGGATAAAATGAGCTGCACGGCGGCGCACGTGGGGCAGGGGCGCTGCTTCAAAGGTGTCACGACAAAGGTCGCATCTGTGAAGGGTATAAAATAAAATGGTCGAAAATCCTTTAAAAGTACTGCAGCAGGAGTGGCTGCTGCCCCGCGTCACTAAAAGAGCTGCACCGCGGGAGCGTCGGGGCAGCTCTGCTGGTTAAAAAGGGGTCCGGAAAGCGTGAGAGGTGTAAAGGGAATGAAATGCTGAGCATGGTAAAAAAGGTACAATAAAGATACTGCTGCAGGAGTGGCCGCTGCCCCGCATCACTAAAAGAGCTGCACCGCGGGAGCGTCGGGGCAGCGCTGCTGGTTAAAAAGGGGTCCGGAAAGCGTGAGAGGTGTAAAGGGAATGAAATGCTGAGCATGGTAAACGAGGTACAATAAAGGTACAGCAGCAGGTGTGGCCGCTGCCCCGTGTCACTAAAAGAGCTGCACCTCGGGAGCGTCGGGGCAGCGCTGCTGGTTAAAAAGAGCGGCACGGAAAGGCTGGGAAGTGTGAGCGCAATAAAATATTGAGAATGGTCTAAGAAATACTCAAAAGGTACAGCAGCAGGTGTGGCCGCTGCGTGGGTTCACTAAAACAGATGCACCGCGGCACCTTTGGGGTGGTGTTGATGGTAAACGTGCGGCACGTAAAAGCCTGGAGGTGTGAGGGAAATAAAATATAGAGAAAGGTCTGAGAAATAATAACAACACCGCAGCAGGAGTAGCCACTTCCTCAGGATAAAATGAGCTGCACGGCGGCGCACCTGGGGCAGGGGCGCTGCTTCAAAGGTGTCACGGCAAAGGTCGCATCTGTGAAGGGTATAAAATAAAATGGTCGAAAATCCTTTAAAAGTACTGCAGCAGGAGTGGCCGCTGCCCCGTGTCACTAAAAGAGCTGCACCGCGGGAGCGTCGGGGCAGCGCTGCTGGTTAAAAAGGGGTCCGGAAAGCGTGAGAGGTGTAAAGGGAATGAAATGCTGAGCATGGTAAACGAGGTACAATAAAGGTACAGCAGCAGGTGTGGCCGCTGCCCCGCATCACTAAAAGAGCTGCACCGCGGGAGCGTCGGGGCAGCGCTGCTGGTTAAAAAGGGGTCCGGAAAGCGTGAGAGGTGTAAAGGGAATGAAATGCTGAGCATGGTAAAAAAGGTACAATAAAGATACTGCTGCAGGAGTGGCCGCTGCCCCGCATCACTAAAAGAGCTGCACCGCGGGAGCGTCGGGGCAGCTCTGCTCGCTAAAAAGGGGTCCGGAAAGCGTGAGAGGTGTAAAGGGAATGAAATGCTGAGCATGGTAAACGAGGTACAATAAAGGTACAGCAGCAGGTGTGGCCGCTGCCCCGCATCACTAAAAGAGCTGCACCGCGGGAGCGTCGGGGCAGCGCTGCTGGTTAAACAGAGCAGCATGGGAAAGGCTGGGAAGTGTGAGCGCAATAAAATATTGACAATGGTCTAAGAAATATTGTAAAGGTACTGCAGCAGGAGTGGCCGCTGCCCCGCATCACTAAAAGAGCTGCACCGCGGGAGCGTCGGGGCAGCGCTGCTGGTTAAAAAGAGCGGCACGGGAAAGGCTGAGAGGTGTAAAGGGAATGAAATGCTGAGCATGGTAAACGAGGTACAATAAAGGTACTGCAGCAGGTGTGGCCGCTGCCCCGCATCACTAAAAGAGCTGCACCGCGGGAGCGTCGGGGCAGCGCTGCTGGTTAAAAAGGGGTCCGGAAAGCGTGAGAGGTGTAAAGGGAATAAAATGCAGAGCATGGTAAACGAGGTACAATAAAGGTACAGCAGCAGGTGTGGCCGCTGCCCCGTGTCACTAAAAGAGCTGCACCGCGGGAGCGTCGGGGCAGCTCTGCTGGTTAAAAAGGGGTCCGGAAAGCGTGAGAGGTGTAAAGGGAATAAAATGCTGAGCATGGTAAACGAGGTACAATAAAGGTACAGCAGCAGGTGTGGCCGCTGCTCCGCATCACTAAAAGAGCTGCACCGCGGGAGCGTCGGGGCAGAGCTGCTGGTTAAAAAGAGCGGCACGGAAAGGCTGGGAAGTGTGAGCGCAATAAAATATTGAGAATGGTCTAAGAAATACTCAAAAGGTACAGCAGCAGTTGTGGCCGCTGCGTGGGTTCACTAAAACAGCTGCACCGCGGCACCTTTGGGGTGGTGTTGATGGTAAACGTGCGGCACGTAAAAGGACTGGAGGTGTGAGGGAAATAAAATATAGAGAAAGGTCTGAGAAATAACAACAACACCGCAGCAGGAGTAGCCACTTCCTCAGGATAAAATGAGCTGCACGGCGGCGCACGTGGGGCAGGGGCGCTGCTTCAAAGGTGTCACGGCAAAGGTCGCATCTGTGAAGGGTATAAAATAAAATGGTCGAAAATCCTTTAAAAGTACTGCAGCAGGAGTGGCTGCTGCCCCGTGTCACTAAAAGAGCTGCACCGCGGGAGCGTCGGGGCAGCGCTGCTGGTTAAACAGAGCAGCATGGGAAAGGCTGGGAAGTGTGAGCGCAATAAAATATTGACAATGGTCTAAGAAATATTGTAAAGGTACTGCAGCAGGAGTGGCCGCTGCCCCGCATCACTACAAGAGCTGCACCTCGGGAACGTCGGGGCAGCGCTGCTGGTTAAAAAGAGCGGCACGGGAAAGGCTGAGAGGTGTAAAGGGAATGAAATGCTGAGCATGGTAAAAGAGGTACAATAAAGGTAGTGCAGGAGGGGTGGCCGCTGCTCCTTGTCACTAGAAGAGCTTCTCCGAGGCGCCGGTGGGGCTGCGCCGTTCCCGCCTCGGGCGCTTCTGGGCGATTTTGAGGCGGGGGGAGCCCACCGCGGCAGTGGCGGGAAAAGGGGGTGCGGAGTATAAAAGGGGGCGCCGGCGTCGCGGCCCCTCAGTCGGGGGGCGGCGGCGGCGGCGGCAGGAGCTCCGCGGGCTGGCCCGGATGCGGGGACGCCGCCGTGTGCGGCCGAAGGCGCCGGCCCTGAGGCGCGGAGAGAGCGGCGTGGCAGCCGCGCATCGGCTCCGTCATCGGCAGCGCCGCTTCGTGCCGGTAGGGAGCGGGAGAACGCGGCGGCGGGCGGCGGGTGGTGAGTGCCGTCGGCGAGACGGGGCTTGGGCCGCGTGCGGTGTGCGATCTCCCGAGAGCAGCGGGGAGGCCCCCGGGGAGCGGCGGCGGGCGGGGCGCTGTGGGAGCCGGCGCATGTCCCCGAATGAGGCGCCCGGCGCAACGCGCGAGGTGCCAATGAAATAAAATAGAAAACGGTAAAGTGCTATAGAGGAGCCGCACCTAGAGGGCTCTCGGCCCCTGCCCCGTGTCACTAAGGGAGCTGCACCGCGGGAGCGTCGGGGCAGCGCTGCTGGTTAAAAAGAGCGGCACGGGAAAGGCTGAGAGGTGTAAAGGGAATGAAATGCTGAGCATGGTAAACGAGGTACAATAAAGGTACTGCAGCAGGTGTGGCCGCTGCCCCGCGTCACTAAAAGAGCTGCACCGCGGGAGCGTCGGGGCAGCGCTGCTGGTTAAAAAGGAGTCCGGAAAGGTTGAGAGGTGTAAAGGGAATGAAATGCTGAGCATGGTAAACGAGGTACAAAAAAAGGTACAGCAGCAGGTGTAGCCGCTGCCCCGCATCACTAAAAGAGCTGCACCGCGGGAGCGTCGGGGCAGCGCTGCTGGTTAAAAAGGGGTCCGGAAAGCGTGAGAGGTGTAAAGGGAATGAAATGCTGAGCATGGTAAAAGAGGTACAATAAAGATACTGCTGCAGGAGTGGCCGCTGCCCCGCATCACTAAAAGAGCTGCACCGCGGGAGCGTCGGGGCAGCGCTGCTGGCTAAAAAGGGGTCCGGAAAGCGTGAGAGGTGTAAAGGGAATGAAATGCTGAGCATGGTAAACGAGGTACAATAAAGATACTGCTGCAGGAGTGGCCGCTGCCCCGCATCACTAAAAGAGCTGCACCGCGGGAGCGTCGGGGCAGCGCTGCTGGTTAAAAAGAGCAGCACGGAAAGGCTGGGAAGTGTGAGCGCAATAAAATATTGAGAATGGTCTAAGAAATATTGTAAAGGTACTGCTGCAGGAGTGGCCGCTGCCCCGTGTGACTTAAAGAGCTGCACCGCGGGACGGTCGGGGCAGCGCTGCTGGTTAAAAAGGGGTCCGGAAAGCGTGAGAGGTGTAAAGGGAATGAAATGCTGAGCATGGTAAAAGAGGTACAATAAAGATACTGCAGCAGGAGTGGCCGCTGCCCCGCATCACTAAAAGAGCTGCACCGCGGGAGCGTCGGGGCAGCGCTGCTGGCTAAAAAGGGGTCCGGAAAGCGTGAGAGGTGTAAAGGGAATGAAATGCTGAGCATGGTAAACGAGGTACAATAAAGATACTGCTGCAGGAGTGGCCGCTGCCCCGCATCACTAAAAGAGCTGCACCGCGGGAGCGTCGGGGCAGCGCTGCTGGTTAAAAAGAGCGGCACGGGAAAGGCTGAGAAGTGTAAAGGGAATGAAATGCTGAGCATGGTAAACGAGGTACAATAAAGGTACTGCAGGAGGGGTGGCCGCTACTCCTTGTCACTAGAAGAGCTTCTCCGAGGCGCCGGTGGGGCTGCGCCGTTCCCGCCTCGGGCGCTTCTGGGCGATTTTGAGGCGGGGGGAGCCCACCGCGGCAGTGGCGGGAAAAGGGGGTGCGGAGTATAAAAGGGGGCGCCGGCGTCGCGGCCCCTCAGTCGGGGGGCGGCGGCGGCGGCGGCAGGAGCTCCGCGGGCTGGCCCGGATGCGGGGACGCCGCCGTGTGCGGCCGAAGGCGCCGGCCCTGAGGCGCGGAGAGAGCGGCGTGGCAGCCGCGCATCGGCTCCGTCATCGGCAGCGCCGCTTCGTGCCGGTAGGGAGCGGGAGAACGCGGCGGCGGGCGGCGGGTGGTGAGTGCCGTCGGCGAGACGGGGCTTGGGCCGCGTGCGGTGTGCGATCTCCCGAGAGCAGCGGGGAGGCCCCCGGGGAGCGGCGGCGGGCGGGGCGCTGTGGGAGCCGGCGCATGTCCCCGAATGAGGCGCCCGGCGCAACGCGCGAGGTGCCAATGAAATAAAATAGAAAACGGTAAAGTGCTATAGAGGAGCCGCGCCTAGAGGGCTCTCGGCCCCTGCCCCGTGTCACTAAGGGAGCTGCACCGCGGGAGCGTCGGGGCAGCGCTGCTGGTTAAAAAGAGCGGCACGGGAAAGGCTGAGAGGTGTAAAGGGAATGAAATGCTGAGCATGGTAAACGAGGTACAGTAAAGGTACTGCAGCAGGTGTGGCCGCTGCCCCGCGTCACTAAAAGAGCTGCACCGCGGGAGCGTCGGGGCAGCGCTGCTGGTTAAAAAGGAGTCCGGAAAGGTTGAGAGGTGTAAAGGGAATGAAATGCTGAGCATGGTAAACGAGGTATAATAAAGGTACTGCAGCAGGTGTGGCCGCTGCCCCGCATCACTAAAAGAGCTGCACCGCGGGAGCGTCGGGGCAGCGCTGCTGGTTAAAAAGAGCAGCACGGAAAGGCTGGGAAGTGTGAGCGCAATAAAATATTGACAATGGTCTAAGAAATATTGTAAAGGTACAGCAGCAGGAGTGGCCGCTGCCCCGCATCACTAAAAGAGCTGCACCGCGGGACCGTCGGGGCAGCGCTGCTGGTTAAAAAGGGGTCCGGAAAGCGTGAGAGGTGTAAAGGGAATAAAATGCTGAGCATGGTAAAAGAGGTACAATAAAGATACTGCTGCAGGAGTGGCCGCTGCCCCGCATCACTAAAAGAGCTGCACCGCGGGAGCGTCGGGGCAGCGCTGCTGGTTAAAAAGAGCGGCACGGAAAGGCTGGGAAGTGTGAGCGCAATAAAATATTGAGAATGGTCTAAGAAATACTCAAAAGGTACAGCAGCAGGTGTGGCCGCTGCGTGGGTTCACTAAAACAGATGCACCGCGGCACCTTTGGGGTGGTGCTGATGGTAAACGTGCGGCACGTAAAAGCCTGGAGGTGTGAGGGAAATAAAATATAGAGAAAGGTCTGAGAAATAATAACAACACCGCAGCAGGAGTAGCCACTTCCTCAGGATAAAATGAGCTGCACGGCGGCGCACGTGGGGCAGGGGCGCTGCTTCAAAGGTGTCACGGCAAAGGTCGCATCTGTGAAGGGTATAAAATAAAATGGTCGAAAATCCTTTAAAAGTACTGCAGCAGGAGTGGCTGCTGCCCCGTGTCACTAAAAGAGCTGCACCGCGGGAGCGTCGGGGCAGCGCTGCTGGTTAAAAAGGGGTCCGGAAAGCGTGAGAGGTGTAAAGGGAATAAAATGCTGAGCATGGTAAACGAGGTACAAAAAAAGGTACAGCAGCAGGTGTAGCCGCTGCCCCGCATCACTAAAAGAGCTGCACCGCGGGAGCGTCGGGGCAGCGCTGCTGGTTAAAAAGGGGTCCGGAAAGCGTGAGAGGTGTAAAGGGAATGAAATGCTGAGCATGGTAAAAGAGGTACAATAAAGGTACTGCAGCAGGTGTGGCCGCTGCCCCGCATCACTAAAAGAGCTGCACCTCGGGAGCGTCGGGGCAGCGCTGCTGGTTAAACAGAGCAGCATGGGAAAGGCTGGGAAGTGTGAGCGCAATAAAATATTGACAATGGTCTAAGAAATATTGTAAAGGTACAGCAGCAGGAGTGGCCGCTGCCCCGCATCACTAAAAGAGCTGCACCGCGGGAGCGTCGGGGCAGCGCTGCTGGTTAAAAAGGGGTCCGGAAAGCGTGAGAGGTGTAAAGGGAATGAAATGCTGAGCATGGTAAAAGAGGTACAATAAAGATACTGCAGCAGGAGTGGCCGCTGCCCCGCATCACTAAAAAGCTGCACCGCGGGAGCGTCGGGGCAGCGCTGCTGGTTAAAAAGGGGTCCGGAAAGCTTGAGAGGTGTAAAGGGAATAAAATGCTGAGCATGGTAAACGAGGTACAATAAAGATACTGCAGCAGGAGTGGCCGCTGCCCCGTGTGACTAAAAGAGCTGCACCGCGGGAGCGTCGGGGCAGCGCTGCTGGTTAAAAAGAGCGGCACGGGAAAGGCTGAGAGGTGTAAAGGGAATGAAATGCTGAGCATGGTAAACGAGGTACAATAAAGGTACTGCAGCAGGTGTGGCCGCTGCCCCGTGTCACTAAAAGAGCTGCACCGCGGGAGCGTCGGGGCAGCGCTGCTGGTTAAAAAGAGCGGCACGGGAAAGGCTGGGAAACGTCAGCGCAATAAAGTATTGACAATGGTCTAAGATATATTGTAAAGGTACTGCAGCAGGAGTGGCCGCTGCCCCGCATCACTAAAAGAGCTGCACCGCGGGAGCGTCGGAGCAGCTCTGCTGGTTAAAAAGGGGTCCGGAAAGCGTGAGAGGTGTAAAGGGAATGAAATGCTGAGCATGGTAAAAGAGGTACAATAAAGATACTGCAGCAGGAGTGGCCGCTGCCCCGCATCACTAAAAGAGCTGCACCGCGGGAGCCTCGGGGCAGCGCTGCTGGTTAAAAAGGGGTCCGGAAAGCGTGAGAGGTGTAAAGGGAATGAAATGCTGAGCATGGTAAAAGAGGTACAATAAAGATACTGCTGCAGGTGTGGCCGCTGCCCCGCATCACTAAAAGAGCTGCACCGCGGGACCGTCGGGGCAGCGCTGCTGGTTAAAAAGGGGTCCGGAAAGCGTGAGAGGTGTAAAGGGAATGAAATGCTGAGCATGGTAAACGAGGTACAATAAAGGTACTGCAGCAGGAGTGGCCGCTGCCCCGCATCACTAAAAGAGCTGCACCGCGGAACCGTCGGGGCAGCGCTGCTGGTTAAACAGAGCAGCATGGGAAAGGCTGGGAAGTGTGAGCGCAATAAAATATTGAAAATGGTCTAAGAAATATTGAAAAGGTACTGCAGCAGGTGTGGCCGCTGCCCCGCATCACTAAAAGAGGTGCACCGCGGGACGGTCGGGGCAGCGCTGCTGGTTAAAAAGGGGTCCGGAAAGCGTGAGAGATGTAAAGGGAATGAAATGCTGAGCATGGTAAACGAGGTACAATAAAGGTACAGCAGCAGGAGTGGCCGCTGCCCCGCATCACTAAAAGAGCTGCACCGCGGGAGCGTCGGGGCAGTGCTGCTGGTTAAAAAGGGGTCCGGAAAGCGTGAGAGGTGTAAAGGGAATGAAATGCTGAGCATGGTAAACGAGGTACAATAAAGGTACTGCAGCAGGTGTAGCTGCCCCGTGTGACTAAAAGAGCTGCACCGCGGGAGCGTCGGGGCAGTGCTGCTGGTTAAAAAGGGGTCCGGAAAGCGTGAGAGGTGTAAAGGGAATGAAATGCTGAGCATGGTAAACGAGGTACAATAAAGGTACTGCAGCAGGTGTGGCCGCTGCCCCGCATCACTAAAAGAGCTGCACCTCGGGAGCGTCGGGGCAGCGCTGCTGGTTAAACAGAGCAGCATTGGAAAGGCCTGGAAGTGTGAGCGCAATAAAATATTGACAATGGTCTAAGAAATACTGTAAAGGTACAGCAGCAGGTGTGGCCGCTGCCCCGCATCACTAAAAGAGCTGCACCGCGGGAGCGTCGGGGCAGCGCTGCTGGTTAAAAAGAGCGGCACGGGAAAGCGTGAGAGGTGTAAAGGGAATAAAATGCTGAGCATGGTAAACGAGGTACAATAAACGTACTGCAGCAGGTGTGGCCGCTGCCCCGCATCACTAAAAGAGCTGCACCGCGGGACCGTCGGGGCAGCGCTGCTGGCTAAAAAGGGGTCCGGAAAGCGTGAGAGGTGTAAAGGGAATGAAATGCTGAGCATGGTAAAAGAGGTACAATAAAGATACTGCAGCAGGAGTGGCCGCTGCCCCGCATCACTAAAAGAGCTGCACCTCGGGAGCGTCGGGGCAGCGCTGCTGGTTAAAAAGGGGTCCGGAAAGCGTGAGAGGTGTAAAGGGAATGAAATGCTGAGCATGGTAAACGAGGTACAATAAAGGTACTGCAGCAGGTGTGGCCGCTGCCCCGCATCACTAAAAGAGCTGCACCGCGGGACGGTCGGGGCAGCGCTGCTGGTTAAAAAGGGGTCCGGAAAGCGTGAGAGGTGTAAAGGGAATGAAATGCTGAGCATGGTAAACGAGGTACAATAAAGGTACAGCAGCAGGTGTGGCCGCTGCCCCGTGTGACTAAAAGAGCTGCACCGCGGGAGCGTCGGGGCAGCGCTGCTGGTTAAAAAGAGCGGCACGGGAAAGGCTGAGAGGTGTAAAGGGAATGAAATGCTGAGCATGGTAAACGAGGTACAATAAAGGTACAGCAGCAGGTGTGGCCGCTGCCCCGTGTCACTAAAAGAGCTGCACCGCGGGACGGTCGGGGCAGCGCTGCTGGTTAAAAAGGGGTCCGGAAAGCGTGAGAGGTGTAAAGGGAATAAAATGCTGAGAATGGTAAACGAGGTACAATAAAGGTACTGCAGCAGGTGTGGCCGCTGCCCCGCATCACTAAAAGAGCTGCACCGCGGGACGGTCGGGGCAGCGCTGCTGGTTAAAAAGAGCGGCACGGGAAAGGCTGAGAGGTGTAAAGGGAATAAAATGCTGAGCATGGTAAACGAGGTACAATAAAGGTACTGCAGCAGGTGTGGCCGCTGCCCCGCATCACTAAAAGAGCTGCACCGCGGGACCGTCGGGGCAGCGCTGCTGGTTAAAAAGGGGTCCGGAAAGCGTGAGAGGTGTAAAGGGAATAAAATGCTGAGCATGGTAAACGAGGTACAATAAAGGTACAGCAGCAGGTGTAGCTGCCCCGTGTCACTAAAAGAGCTGCACCGCGGGAGCGTCGGGGCAGTGCTGCTGGTTAAAAAGGGGTCCGGAAAGCGTGAGAGGTGTAAAGAGAATGAAATGCTGAGCATGGTAAACGAGGTACAATAAAGGTACAGCAGCAGGTGTGGCCGCTGCCCCGCGTCACTAAAAGAGCTGCACCGCGGGAGCGTCGGGGCAGCGCTGCTGGTTAAAAAGAGCGGCACGGGAAAGGCTGAGAGGTGTAAAGGGAATAAAATGCTGAGCATGGTAAACGAGGTACAATAAAGGTACAGCAGCAGGTGTGGCCGCTGCCCCGCGTCACTAAAAGAGCTGCACCGCGGGACCGTCGGGGCAGCTCTGCTGGTTAAAAAGGGGTCCGGAAAGCGTGAGAGGTGTAAAGGGAATGAAATGCTGAGCCTGGTAAACGAGGTACAATAAAGGTACTGCAGCAGGTGTGGCCGCTGCCCCGTGTGACTAAAAGAGCTGCACCGCGGGACCGTCGGGGCAGCGCTGCTGGCTAAAAAGGGGTCCGGAAAGCGTGAGAGGTGTAAAGGGAATGAAATGCTGAGCATGGTAAACGAGGTACAATAAAGGTACTGCAGGAGGGGTGGCCGCTGCTCCTTGTCACTAGAAGAGCTTCTCCGAGGCGCCGGTGGGGCTGCGCCGTTCCCGCCTCGGGCGCTTCTGGGCGATTTTGAGGCGGGGGGAGCCCACCGCGGCAGTGGCGGGAAAAGGGGGTGCGGAGTATAAAAGGGGGCGCCGGCGTCGCGGCCCCTCAGTCGGGGGGCGGCGGCGGCGGCGGCAGGAGCTCCGCGGGCTGGCCCGGATGCGGGGACGCCGCCGTGTGCGGCCGAAGGCGCCGGCCCTGAGGCGCGGAGAGAGCGGCGTGGCAGCCGCGCATCGGCTCCGTCATCGGCAGCGCCGCTTCGTGCCGGTAGGGAGCGGGAGAACGCGGCGGCGGGCGGCGGGTGGTGAGTGCCGTCGGCGAGACGGGGCTTGGGCCGCGTGCGGTGTGCGATCTCCCGAGAGCAGCGGGGAGGCCCCCGGGGAGCGGCGGCGGGCGGGGCGCTGTGGGAGCCGGCGCATGTCCCCGAATGAGGCGCCCGGCGCAACGCGCGAGGTGCCAATGAAGTAAAATAGAAAACGGTAAAGTGCTATAGAGGAGCCGCACCTAGAGGGCTCTCGGCCCCTGCCCCGTGTCACTAAGGGAGCTGCACCGCGGGAGCGTCGGGGCAGCGCTGCTGGTTAAACAGAGCAGCACGGGAAAGGCTGAGAAACGTCAGCGCAATAAAGTATTGACAATGGTCTAAGAAATATTGTAAAGGTACAGCAGCAGGAGTGGCCGCTGCCCCGCATCACTAAAAGAGCTGCACCGCGGGACCGTCGGGGCAGCTCTGCTGGTTAAAAAGGGGTCCGGAAAGCGTGAGAGGTGTAAAGGGAATGAAATGCTGAGCATGGTAAACGAGGTACAATAAAGGTACAGCAGCAGGTGTGGCCGCTGCCCCGCGTCACTAAAAGAGCTGCACCGCGGGACCGTCGGGGCAGCGCTGCTGGTTAAAAAGAGCGGCACGGGAAAGGCTGAGAGGTGTAAAGGGAATGAAATGCTGAGCATGGTAAACGAGGTACAATAAAGGTACAGCAGCAGGAGTGGCCGCTGCCCCGCATCACTAAAAGAGCTGCACCGCGGGACCGTCGGGGCAGTGCTGCTGGTTAAAAAGGGGTCCGGAAAGCGTGAGAGGTGTAAAGGGAATGAAATGCTGAGCATGGTAAACGAGGTACAATAAAGGTACAGCAGCAGGTGTGGCCGCTGCCCCGCGTCACTAAAAGAGCTGCACCGCGGGACCGTCGGGGCAGCGCTGCTGGTTAAAAAGAGCGGCACGGGAAAGGCTGAGAGGTGTAAAGGGAATGAAATGCTGAGCATGGTAAACGAGGTACAATAAAGGTACAGCAGCAGGTGTGGCCGCTGCCCCGTGTCACTAAAAGAGCTGCACCGCGGGAGCGTCGGGGCAGCGCTGCTGGTTAAAAGGAGCGGCACGGGAAAGCGTGAGAGGTGTAAAGGGAATAAAATGCTGAGAATGGTAAACGAGGTACAATAAAGGTACAGCAGCAGGAGTGGCCGCTGCCCCGCATCACTAAAAGAGCTGCACCGCGGGACCGTCGGGGCAGCGCTGCTGTTGAAAAAGAGCGGCACGGGAAAGGCTGAGAGGTGTAAAGGGAATGAAATGCTGAGCATGGTAAACGAGGTACAATAAAGGTACTGCAGCAGGTGTGGCCGCTGCCCCGCATCACTAAAAGAGCTGCACCGCGGGACCGTCGGGGCAGCGCTGCTGGTTAAAAAGGGGTCCGGAAAGCGTGAGAGGTGTAAAGGGAATGAAATGCTGAGCATGGTAAACGAGGTACAATAAAGGTACTGCAGCAGGTGTGGCCGCTGCCCCGCATCACTAAAAGAGCTGCACCGCGGGACCATCGGGGCAGCGCTGCTGGTTAAAAAGGGGTCCGGAAAGCGTGAGAGGTGTAAAGGGAATGAAATGCTGAGCATGGTAAACGAGGTACAATAAAGGTACTGCAGCAGGTGTGGCCGCTGCCCCGTGTGACTAAAAGAGCTGCACCGCGGGACCGTCGGGGCAGCGCTGCTGGTTAAAAAGAGCGGCACGGGAAAGGCTGAGAGGTGTAAAGGGAATGAAATGCTGAGCATGGTAAAAGAGGTATAATAAAGGTACAGCAACAGGAGTGGCCGCTGCCCCGCATCACTAAAAGAGCTGCACCGCGGGAGCGTCGGCGCAGCGCTGCTGGTTAAAAAGAGCGGCACGGGAAAGGCTGAGAGGTGTAAAGGGAATGAAATGCTGAGCATGGTAAACGAGGTACAATAAAGGTACAGCAGCTGGTGTGGCCGCTGCCCCGTGTCACTAAAAGAGCTGCACCGCGGGAGCGTCGGGGCAGCGCTGCTGGTTAAACAGAGCAGCATGGGAAAGGCCTGGAAGTGTGAGCGCAATAAAATATTGACAATGGTCTAAGAAATACTGTAAAGGTACTGCAGCAGGTGTGGCCGCTGCCCCGTGTCACTAAAATAGCTGCACCGCGGGAGCGTCGGGGCAGCGCTGCTGGTTAAAAGGAGCGGCACGGGAAAGCGTGAGAGGTGTAAAGGGAATGAAATGCTGAGCATGGTAAACGAGGTACAATAAAGGTACTGCAGCAGGAGTGGCCGCTGCCCCGTGTGACTAAAAGAGCTGCACCGCGGGACCGTCGGGGCAGCGCTGCTGTTGAAAAAGAGCGGCACGGGAAAGGCTGAGAGGTGTAAAGGGAATGAAATGCTGAGCATGGTAAACGAGGTACAATAAAGGTACAGCAGCAGGTGTGGCCGCTGCCCCGCATCACTAAAAGTGCTGCACCGCGGGACCGTCGGGGCAGCGCTGCTGGTTAAAAAGGGGTCCGGAAAGCGTGAGAGGTGTAAAGGGAATGAAATGCTGAGCATGGTAAACGAGGTACAATAAAGGTACTGCAGCAGGAGTGGCCGCTGCCCCGCATCAGTAAAAGAGCTGCACCGCGGGAGCGTCGGGGCAGCGCTGCTGGTTAAAAAGAGCGGCACGGGAAAGGCTGAGAGGTGTAAAGGGAATGAAATGCTGAGCATGGTAAACGAGGTACAATAAAGGTACAGCAGCAGGTGTGGCCGCTGCCCCGCATCACTAAAAGAGCTGCACCGCGGGAGCGTCGGGGCAGCGCTGCTGGCTAAAAAGGGGTCCGGAAAGCGTGAGAGGTGTAAAGGGAATGAAATGCTGAGCATGGTAAACGAGGTACAATAAAGGTACTGCAGCAGGTGTGGCCGCTGCCCCGCGTCACTAAAAGAGCTGCACCGCGGGACCGTCGGGGCAGCGCTGCTGGTTAAAAAGGGGTCCGGAAAGCGTGAGAGGTGTAAAGGGAATAAAATGCTGAGCATGGTAAACGAGGTACAATAAAGGTACAGCAGCAGGTGTGGCCGCTGCCCCGTGTCACTAAAAGAGCTGCACCGCGGGAGCGTCGGGGCAGTGCTGCTGGTGAAAAAGAGCGGCACGGGAAAGCGTGAGAGGTGTAAAGGGAATAAAATGCTGAGCATGGTAAACGAGGTACAATAAAGGTACTGCAGCAGGTGTGGCCGCTGCCCCGCATCACTAAAAGAGCTGCACCGCGGGACGGTCGGGGCAGCGCTGCTGGTTAAAAAGGGGTCCGGAAAGCGTGAGAGGTGTAAAGGGAATAAAATGCTGAGCATGGTAAACGAGGTACAATAAAGGTACAGCAGCAGGAGTGGCCGCTGCTCCGCATCACTAAAAGAGCTGCACCGCGGGAGCGTCGGGGCAGCGCTGCTGGTTAAAAAGAGCAGCACGGAAAGGCTGGGAAGTGTGAGCGCAATAAAATATTGAGAATGGTCTAAGAAATACTCAAAAGGTACAGCAGCAGTTGTGGCCGCTGCGTGGGTTCACTAAAACAGCTGCACCGCGGCACCTTTGGGGTGGTGCTGACGGTAAACGTGCGGCACGTAAAAGGACTGGAGGTGTGAGGGAAATAAAATATAGAGAAAGGTCTGAGAAATAACAACAACACCGCAGCAGGAGTAGCCACTTCCTCAGGATAAAATGAGCTGCACCGCGGCGCACCTGGGGCAGGGGTGCTGCTTCAAAGGTGTCACGGCAAAGGTCGCATCTGTGAAGGGTATAAAATAAAATGGTCGAAAATCCTTTAAAAGTACTGCAGCAGGAGTGGCTGCTGCCCCGTGTCACTAAAAGAGCTGCACCGCGGGAGCGTCGGGGCAGCGCTGCTGGTTAAACAGAGCAGCATGGGAAAGGCTGGGAAGTGTGAGCGCAATAAAATATTGACAATGGTCTAAGAAATATTGTAAAGGTACTGCAGCAGGAGTGGCCGCTGCCCCGCATCACTAAAAGAGCTGCACCGCGGGACCGTCGGGGCAGTGCTGCTGGTTAAAAAGGGGTCCGGAAAGCGTGAGAGGTGTAAAGGGAATGAAATGCTGAGCCTGGTAAACGAGGTACAATAAAGGTACTGCAGCAGGAGTGGCCGCTGCCCCGTGTGACTAAAAGAGCTGCACCGCGGGACCGTCGGGGCAGCTCTGCTGGTTAAAAAGGGGTCCGGAAAGCGTGAGAGGTGTAAAGGGAATGAAATGCTGAGCATGGTAAACGAGGTACAATAAAGGTACTGCAGCAGGAGTGGCCGCTGCCCCGTGTGACTAAAAGAGCTGCACCGCGGGACCGTCGGGGCAGCGCTGCTGGCTAAAAAGGGGTCCGGAAAGCGTGAGAGGTGTAAAGGGAATGAAATGCTGAGCATGGTAAAAGAGGTACAATAAAGATACTGCAGCAGGAGTGGCCGCTGCCCCGCATCACTAAAAGAGCTGCAGCGCGGGACGGTCGGGTCAGCGCTGCTGGCTAAAAAGGGGTCCGGAAAGCGTGAGAGGTGTAAAGGGAATGAAATGCTGAGCATGGTAAACGAGGTACAATAAAGGTACAGCAGCAGGAGTGGCCGCTGCCCCGCATCACTAAAAGAGCTGCACCGCGTGAGCGTCGGGGCAGTGCTGCTGGTTAAAAAGGGGTCCGGAAAGCGTGAGAGGTGTAAAGGGAATAAAATGCTGAGCATGGTAAACGAGGTACAATAAAGGTACTGCAGCAGGTGTGGCCGCTGCCCCGCATCACTAAAAGAGCTGCACCGCGGGACCGTCGGGGCAGCGCTGCTGGTTAAACAGAGCGGCATGGGAAAGGCTGGGAAGTGTGAGCAGAATAAAATATTGACAATGGTCTAAGAAATACTGTAAAGGTACAGCAGCAGGAGTGGCCGCTTCCCCGCATCACTAAAAGAGCTGCACCGCGGGACGGTCGGGGCAGCGCTGCTGGTTAAAAAGGGGTCCGGAAAGCGTGAGAGGTGTAAAGGGAATGAAATGCTGAGCATGGTAAACGAGGTACAATAAAGGTACAGCAGCAGGTGTGGCCGCTGCCCCGCGTCACTAAAAGAGCTGCACCGCGGGACCGTCGGGGCTGCGCTGCTGGTTAAAAAGGGGTCCGGAAAGCGTGAGAGGTGTAAAGGGAATAAAATGCTGAGCATGGTAAACGAGGTACAATAAAGGTACTGCAGCTGGAGGGGTGGCCGCTGCTCCTTGTCACTAAAAGAGCTTCTCCGAGGCGCCGGTGGGGCTGCGCCGTTCCCGCCTCGGGCGCTTCTGGGCGATTTTGAGGCGGGGGGAGCCCACCGCGGCAGTGGCGGGAAAAGGGGGTGCGGAGTATAAAAGGGGGCGCCGGCGTCGCGGCCCCTCAGTCGGGGGGCGGCGGCGGCGGCGGCAGGAGCTCCGCGGGCTGGCCCGGATGCGGGGACGCCGCCGTGTGCGGCCGAAGGCGCCGGCCCTGAGGCGCGGAGAGAGCGGCGTGGCAGCCGCGCATCGGCTCCGTCATCGGCAGCGCCGCTTCGTGCCGGTAGGGAGCGGGAGAACGCGGCGGCGGGCGGCGGGTGGTGAGTGCCGTCGGCGAGACGGGGCTTGGGCCGCGTGCGGTGTGCGATCTCCCGAGAGCAGCGGGGAGGCCCCCGGGGAGCGGCGGCGGTCGGGGCGCTGTGGGAGCCGGCGCATGTCCCCGAATGAGGCGCCCGGCGCAACGCGCGAGGTGCCAATGAAATAAAATAGAAAACGGTAAAGTGCTATAGAGGAGCCGCACCTAGAGGGCTCTCGGCCCCTGCCCCGTGTCACTAAGGGAGCTGCACCGCGGGAGCGTCGGGGCAGCGCTGCTGGTTAAACAGAGCAGCACGGGAAAGGCTGAGAAACGTCAGCGCAATAAAGTATTGACAATGGTCTAAGAAATATTGTAAAGGTACAGCAGCAGGAGTGGCCGCTGCCCCGCATCACTAAAAGAGCTGCACCGCGGTACCGTCGGGGCAGTGCTGCTGGTTAAAAAGGGGTCCGGAAAGCGTGAGAGGTGTAAAGGGAATGAAATGCTGAGCATGGTAAACGAGGTACAATAAAGGTACAGCAGCAGGTGTGGCCGCTGCCCCGCGTCACTAAAAGAGCTGCACCGCGGGACCGTCGGGGCAGCGCTGCTGGTTAAAAAGAGCGGCACGGGAAAGGCTGAGAGGTGTAAAGGGAATGAAATGCTGAGCATGGTAAACGAGGTACAATAAAGGTACTGCAGCAGGTGTGGCCGCTGCCCCGTGTCACTAAAAGAGCTGCACCGCGGGAGCGTCGGGGCAGCGCTGCTGGTTAAACAGAGCAGCATGGGAAAGGCCTGGAAGTGTGAGCGCAATAAAATATTGACAATGGTCTAAGAAATACTGTAAAGGTACTGCACCAGGTGTGGCCGCTGCCCCGTGTCACTAAAAGAGCTGCACCGCGGGAGCGTCGGGGCAGCGCTGCTGGTTAAAAAGGGGTCCGGAAAGCGTGAGAGGTGTAAAGGGAATGAAATGCTGAGCATGGTAAACGAGGTACAATAAAGGTACTGCAGCAGGTGTGGCCGCTGCCCCGCATCACTAAAAGAGCTGCACCGCGGGAGCGTCGGGGCAGCGCTGCTGGCTAAAAAGGGGTCCGGAAAGCGTGAGAGGTGTAAAGGGAATGAAATGCTGAGCATGGTAAACGAGGTACAATAAAGGTACTGCAGCAGGAGTGGCCGCTGCCCCGCGTCACTAAAAGAGCTGCACCTCGGGAGCGTCGGGGCAGCGCTGCTGGTTAAAAAGGGGTCCGGAAAGCGTGAGAGGTGTAAAGGGAATGAAATGCTGAGCATGGTAAACGAGGTACAATAAAGGTACTGCAGCAGGTGTGGCCGCTGCCCCGCATCACTAAAAGAGCTGCACCGCGGGAGCGTCGGGGCAGCGCTGCTGGCTAAAAAGGGGTCCGGAAAGCGTGAGAGGTGTAAAGGGAATGAAATGCTGAGCATGGTAAACGAGGTACAATAAAGGTACTGCAGCAGGTGTGGCCGCTGCCCCGCATCAGTAAAAGAGCTGCACCGCGGGACCGTCGGGGCAGCGCTGCTGGTTAAAAAGGGGTCCGGAAAGCGTGAGAGGTGTAAAGGGAATGAAATGCTGAGCATGGTAAACGAGGTACAATAAAGGTACAGCAGCAGGTGTAGCCGCTGCCCCGCGTCACTAAAAGAGCTGTACCGCGGGAGCGTCGGGGCAGCGCTGCTGGTTAAAAAGAGCAGCACGGGAAAGGCTGAGAGGTGTAAAGGGAATGAAATGCTGAGCATGGTAAAAGAGGTATAATAAAGGTACAGCAACAGGAGTGGCCGCTGCCCCGCATCACTAAAAGAGCTGCACCGCGGGAGCGTCGGGGCAGTGCTGCTGGTTAAAAAGGGGTCCGGAAAGCGTGAGAGGTGTAAAGGGAATGAAATGCTGAGCATGGTAAACGAGGTACAATAAAGGTACAGCAGCAGGTGTGGCCGCTGCCCCGTGTGACTAAAAGAGCTGCACCGCGGGACCGTCGGCGCAGCGCTGCTGGTTAAAAAGAGCGGCACGGGAAAGGCTGAGAGGTGTAAAGGGAATGAAATGCTGAGCATGGTAAACGAGGTACAATAAAGGTACTGCAGCAGGTGTGGCCGCTGCCCCGCATCACTAAAAGAGCTGCACCGCGGGAGCGTCGGGGCAGCGCTGCTGGGTAAAAAGGGGTCCGGAAAGCGTGAGAGGTGTAAAGGGAATGAAATGCTGAGCATGGTAAACGAGGTACAATAAAGGTACTGCAGCAGGTGTGGCCGCTGCCCCGCATCACTAAAAGAGCTGCACCGCGGGACCGTCGGGGCAGCGCTGCTGGTTAAAAAGGGGTCCGGAAAGCGTGAGAGGTGTAAAGGGAATGAAATGCTGAGCATGGTAAACGAGGTACAATAAAGGTACTGCAGCAGGTGTGGCCGCTGCCCCGCGTCACTAAAAGAGCTGCACCGCGGGACCGTCGGGGCAGCGCTGCTGGTTAAAAAGAGCGGCACGGGAAAGGCTGAGAGGTGTAAAGGGAATGAAATGCTGAGCATGGTAAACGAGGTACAATAAAGGTACTGCAGCAGGTGTGGCCGCTGCCCCGTGTCACTAAAAGAGCTGCACCGCGGGAGCGTCGGGGCAGCGCTGCTGGTTAAACAGAGCAGCATGGGAAAGGCCTGGAAGTGTGAGCGCAATAAAATATTGACAATGGTCTAAGAAATACTGTAAAGGTACTGCACCAGGTGTGGCCGCTGCCCCGTGTGACTAAAAGAGCTGCACCGCGGGAGCGTCGGGGCAGCGCTGCTGGCTAAAAAGGGGTCCGGAAAGCGTGAGAGGTGTAAAGGGAATGAAATGCTGAGCATGGTAAACGAGGTACAATAAAGGTACTGCAGCAGGTGTGGCCGCTGCCCCGCATCAGTAAAAGAGCTGCACCGCGGGACCGTCGGGGCAGCGCTGCTGGTTAAAAAGGGGTCCGGAAAGCGTGAGAGGTGTAAAGGGAATGAAATGCTGAGCATGGTAAACGAGGTACAATAAAGGTACAGCAGCAGGTGTAGCCGCTGCCCCGTGTCACTAAAAGAGCTGCACCGCGGGAGCGTCGGGGCAGCGCTGCTGGTTAAAAAGAGCAGCACGGGAAAGGCTGAGAGGTGTAAAGGGAATGAAATGCTGAGCATGGTAAAAGAGGTATAATAAAGGTACAGCAACAGGAGTGGCCGCTGCCCCGCATCACTAAAAGAGCTGCACCGCGGGAGCGTCGGGGCAGTGCTGCTGGTTAAAAAGGGGTCCGGAAAGCGTGAGAGGTGTAAAGGGAATGAAATGCTGAGCATGGTAAACGAGGTACAATAAAGGTACAGCAGCAGGTGTGGCCGCTGCCCCGTGTGACTAAAAGAGCTGCACCGCGGGACCGTCGGGGCAGCGCTGCTGTTGAAAAAGAGCGGCACGGGAAAGGCTGAGAGGTGTAAAGGGAATGAAATGCTGAGCATGGTAAACGAGGTACAATAAAGGTACTGCAGCAGGTGTGGCCGCTGCCCCGCATCACTAAAAGAGCTGCACCGCGGGAGCGTCGGGGCAGCGCTGCTGGCTAAAAAGGGGTCCGGAAAGCGTGAGAGGTGTAAAGGGAATGAAATGCTGAGCATGGTAAACGAGGTACAATAAAGGTACTGCAGCAGGTGTGGCCGCTGCCCCGCATCACTAAAAGAGCTGCACCGCGGGACCGTCGGGGCAGCGCTGCTGGTTAAAAAGGGGTCCGGAAAGCGTGAGAGGTGTAAAGGGAATGAAATGCTGAGCATGGTAAACGAGGTACAATAAAGGTACTGCAGCAGGAGTGGCCGCTGCCCCGCATCACTAAAAGAGCTGCACCGCGGAACCGTCGGGGCAGCGCTGCTGGTTAAACAGAGCAGCATGGGAAAGGCTGGGAAGTGTGAGCGCAATAAAATATTGAAAATGGTCTAAGAAATATTGAAAAGGTACTGCAGCAGGTGTGGCCGCTGCCCCGCATCACTAAAAGAGGTGCACCGCGGGACGGTCGGGGCAGCGCTGCTGGTTAAAAAGGGGTCCGGAAAGCGTGAGAGATGTAAAGGGAATGAAATGCTGAGCATGGTAAACGAGGTACAATAAAGGTACAGCAGCAGGAGTGGCCGCTGCCCCGCATCACTAAAAGAGCTGCACCGCGGGAGCGTCGGGGCAGTGCTGCTGGTTAAAAAGGGGTCCGGAAAGCGTGAGAGGTGTAAAGGGAATGAAATGCTGAGCATGGTAAACGAGGTACAATAAAGGTACTGCAGCAGGTGTAGCTGCCCCGTGTCACTAAAAGAGCTGCACCGCGGGAGCGTCGGGGCAGTGCTGCTGGTTAAAAAGGGGTCCGGAAAGCGTGAGAGGTGTAAAGGGAATGAAATGCTGAGCATGGTAAACGAGGTACAATAAAGGTACTGCAGCAGGTGTGGCCGCTGCCCCGCATCACTAAAAGAGCTGCACCTCGGGAGCGTCGGGGCAGCGCTGCTGGTTAAACAGAGCAGCATTGGAAAGGCCTGGAAGTGTGAGCGCAATAAAATATTGACAATGGTTTAAGAAATACTGTAAAGGTACAGCAGCAGGTGTGGCCGCTGCCCCGCATCACTAAAAGAGCTGCACCGCGGGAGCGTCGGGGCAGCGCTGCTGGTTAAAAAGAGCGGCACGGGAAAGCGTGAGAGGTGTAAAGGGAATAAAATGCTGAGCATGGTAAACGAGGTACAATAAACGTACTGCAGCAGGTGTGGCCGCTGCCCCGCATCACTAAAAGAGCTGCACCGCGGGACCGTCGGGGCAGCGCTGCTGGCTAAAAAGGGGTCCGGAAAGCGTGAGAGGTGTAAAGGGAATGAAATGCTGAGCATGGTAAAAGAGGTACAATAAAGATACTGCAGCAGGAGTGGCCGCTGCCCCGCATCACTAAAAGAGCTGCACCTCGGGAGCGTCGGGGCAGCGCTGCTGGTTAAAAAGGGGTCCGGAAAGCGTGAGAGGTGTAAAGGGAATGAAATGCTGAGCATGGTAAACGAGGTACAATAAAGGTACTGCAGCAGGAGTGGCCGCTGCCCCGCATCACTAAAAGAGCTGCACCGCGGGAGCGTCGGGGCAGCGCTGCTGGCTAAAAAGGGGTCCGGAAAGCGTGAGAGGTGTAAAGGGAATGAAATGCTGAGCATGGTAAACGAGGTACAATAAAGGTACTGCAGCAGGTGTGGCCGCTGCCCCGCATCACTAAAAGAGCTGCACCGCGGAACCGTCGGGGCAGCGCTGCTGGTTAAACAGAGCAGCATGGGAAAGGCTGGGAAGTGTGAGCGCAATAAAATATTGAAAATGGTCTAAGAAATATTGAAAAGGTACTGCAGCAGGTGTGGCCGCTGCCCCGCATCACTAAAAGAGGTGCACCGCGGGACGGTCGGGGCAGCGCTGCTGGTTAAAAAGGGGTCCGGAAAGCGTGAGAGATGTAAAGGGAATGAAATGCTGAGCATGGTAAACGAGGTACAATAAAGGTACAGCAGCAGGAGTGGCCGCTGCCCCGCATCACTAAAAGAGCTGCACCGCGGGAGCGTCGGGGCAGTGCTGCTGGTTAAAAAGGGGTCCGGAAAGCGTGAGAGGTGTAAAGGGAATGAAATGCTGAGCATGGTAAACGAGGTACAATAAAGGTACTGCAGCAGGTGTAGCTGCCCCGTGTGACTAAAAGAGCTGCACCGCGGGAGCGTCGGGGCAGTGCTGCTGGTTAAAAAGGGGTCCGGAAAGCGTGAGAGGTGTAAAGGGAATGAAATGCTGAGCATGGTAAACGAGGTACAATAAAGGTACTGCAGCAGGTGTGGCCGCTGCCCCGCATCACTAAAAGAGCTGCACCTCGGGAGCGTCGGGGCAGCGCTGCTGGTTAAACAGAGCAGCATTGGAAAGGCCTGGAAGTGTGAGCGCAATAAAATATTGACAATGGTTTAAGAAATACTGTAAAGGTACAGCAGCAGGTGTGGCCGCTGCCCCGCATCACTAAAAGAGCTGCACCGCGGGAGCGTCGGGGCAGCGCTGCTGGTTAAAAAGAGCGGCACGGGAAAGCGTGAGAGGTGTAAAGGGAATAAAATGCTGAGCATGGTAAACGAGGTACAATAAACGTACTGCAGCAGGTGTGGCCGCTGCCCCGCATCACTAAAAGAGCTGCACCGCGGGACCGTCGGGGCAGCGCTGCTGGCTAAAAAGGGGTCCGGAAAGCGTGAGAGGTGTAAAGGGAATGAAATGCTGAGCATGGTAAAAGAGGTACAATAAAGATACTGCAGCAGGAGTGGCCGCTGCCCCGCATCACTAAAAGAGCTGCACCTCGGGAGCGTCGGGGCAGCGCTGCTGGTTAAAAAGGGGTCCGGAAAGCGTGAGAGGTGTAAAGGGAATGAAATGCTGAGCATGGTAAACGAGGTACAATAAAGGTACTGCAGCAGGTGTGGCCGCTGCCCCGCATCACTAAAAGAGCTGCACCGCGGGACGGTCGGGGCAGCGCTGCTGGTTAAAAAGGGGTCCGGAAAGCGTGAGAGGTGTAAAGGGAATGAAATGCTGAGCATGGTAAACGAGGTACAATAAAGGTACAGCAGCAGGTGTGGCCGCTGCCCCGTGTGACTAAAAGAGCTGCACCGCGGGAGCGTCGGGGCAGCGCTGCTGGTTAAAAAGAGCGGCACGGGAAAGGCTGAGAGGTGTAAAGGGAATGAAATGCTGAGCATGGTAAACGAGGTACAATAAAGGTACAGCAGCAGGTGTGGCCGCTGCCCCGTGTCACTAAAAGAGCTGCACCGCGGGACGGTCGGGGCAGCGCTGCTGGTTAAAAAGGGGTCCGGAAAGCGTGAGAGGTGTAAAGGGAATAAAATGCTGAGAATGGTAAACGAGGTACAATAAAGGTACTGCAGCAGGTGTGGCCGCTGCCCCGCATCACTAAAAGAGCTGCACCGCGGGACGGTCGGGGCAGCGCTGCTGGTTAAAAAGAGCGGCACGGGAAAGGCTGAGAGGTGTAAAGGGAATAAAATGCTGAGCATGGTAAACGAGGTACAATAAAGGTACTGCAGCAGGTGTGGCCGCTGCCCCGCATCACTAAAAGAGCTGCACCGCGGGACCGTCGGGGCAGTGCTGCTGGTTAAAAAGGGGTCCGGAAAGCGTGAGAGGTGTAAAGGGAATGAAATGCTGAGCATGGTAAACGAGGTACAATAAAGGTACAGCAGCAGGTGTGGCCGCTGCCCCGCGTCACTAAAAGAGCTGCACCGCGGGACCGTCGGGGCAGCGCTGCTGGTTAAAAAGAGCGGCACGGGAAAGGCTGAGAGGTGTAAAGGGAATGAAATGCTGAGCATGGTAAACGAGGTACAATAAAGGTACAGCAGCAGGAGTGGCCGCTGCCCCGCATCACTAAAAGAGCTGCACCGCGGGACCGTCGGGGCAGTGCTGCTGGTTAAAAAGGGGTCCGGAAAGCGTGAGAGGTGTAAAGGGAATGAAATGCTGAGCATGGTAAACGAGGTACAATAAAGGTACAGCAGCAGGTGTGGCCGCTGCCCCGCGTCACTAAAAGAGCTGCACCGCGGGACCGTCGGGGCAGCGCTGCTGGTTAAAAAGAGCGGCACGGGAAAGGCTGAGAGGTGTAAAGGGAATGAAATGCTGAGCATGGTAAACGAGGTACAATAAAGGTACAGCAGCAGGTGTGGCCGCTGCCCCGTGTCACTAAAAGAGCTGCACCGCGGGAGCGTCGGGGCAGCGCTGCTGGTTAAAAGGAGCGGCACGGGAAAGCGTGAGAGGTGTAAAGGGAATAAAATGCTGAGAATGGTAAACGAGGTACAATAAAGGTACAGCAGCAGGAGTGGCCGCTGCCCCGCATCACTAAAAGAGCTGCACCGCGGGACCGTCGGGGCAGCGCTGCTGGTTAAAAAGGGGTCCGGAAAGCGTGAGAGGTGTAAAGGGAATGAAATGCTGAGCATGGTAAACGAGGTACAATAAAGGTACTGCAGCAGGAGTGGCCGCTGCCCCGCATCACTAAAAGAGCTGCACCTCGGGAGCGTCGGGGCAGCGCTGCTGGTTAAAAAGGGGTCCGGAAAGCGTGAGAGGTGTAAAGGGAATGAAATGCTGAGCATGGTAAACGAGGTACAATAAAGGTACTGCAGCAGGTGTGGCCGCTGCCCCGTGTGACTAAAAGAGCTGCACCGCGGGACCGTCGGGGCAGCGCTGCTGTTGAAAAAGAGCGGCACGGGAAAGGCTGAGAGGTGTAAAGGGAATGAAATGCTGAGCATGGTAAACGAGGTACAATAAAGGTACTGCAGCAGGTGTGGCCGCTGCCCCGCGTCACTAAAAGAGCTGCACCGCGGGAGCGTCGGGGCAGCGCTGCTGGCTAAAAAGGGGTCCGGAAAGCGTGAGAGGTGTAAAGGGAATGAAATGCTGAGCATGGTAAACGAGGTACAATAAAGGTACTGCAGCAGGTGTGGCCGCTGCCCCGCATCACTAAAAGAGCTGCACCGCGGGACCGTCGGGGCAGCGCTGCTGGTTAAAAAGGGGTCCGGAAAGCGTGAGAGGTGTAAAGGGAATGAAATGCTGAGCCTGGTAAAAGAGGTACAATAAAGGTACTGCAGCAGGTGTGGCCGCTGCCCCGTGTGACTAAAAGAGCTGCACCGCGGGACCGTCGGGGCAGCGCTGCTGGTTAAAAAGAGCGGCACGGGAAAGGCTGAGAGGTGTAAAGGGAATGAAATGCTGAGCATGGTAAAAGAGGTATAATAAAGGTACAGCAACAGGAGTGGCCGCTGCCCCGCATCACTAAAAGAGCTGCACCGCGGGACCGTCGGGGCAGTGCTGCTGGTTAAAAAGGGGTCCGGAAAGCGTGAGAGGTGTAAAGGGAATGAAATGCTGAGCATGGTAAACGAGGTACAATAAAGGTACAGCAGCAGGTGTGGCCGCTGCCCCGTGTGACTAAAAGAGCTGCACCGCGGGACCGTCGGGGCAGCGCTGCTGGTTAAAAAGAGCGGCACGGGAAAGGCTGAGAGGTGTAAAGGGAATGAAATGCTGAGCATGGTAAACGAGGTACAATAAAGGTACAGCAGCTGGTGTGGCCGCTGCCCCGTGTCACTAAAAGAGCTGCACCGCGGGAGCGTCGGGGCAGCGCTGCTGGTTAAACAGAGCAGCATGGGAAAGGCCTGGAAGTGTGAGCGCAATAAAATATTGACAATGGTCTAAGAAATACTGTAAAGGTACTGCAGCAGGTGTGGCCGCTGCCCCGTGTCACTAAAATAGCTGCACCGCGGGAGCGTCGGGGCAGCGCTGCTGGTTAAAAGGAGCGGCACGGGAAAGCGTGAGAGGTGTAAAGGGAATGAAATGCTGAGCATGGTAAACGAGGTACAATAAAGGTACTGCAGCAGGAGTGGCCGCTGCCCCGTGTGACTAAAAGAGCTGCACCGCGGGACCGTCGGGGCAGCGCTGCTGTTGAAAAAGAGCGGCACGGGAAAGGCTGAGAGGTGTAAAGGGAATGAAATGCTGAGCATGGTAAACGAGGTACAATAAAGGTACAGCAGCAGGTGTGGCCGCTGCCCCGCATCACTAAAAGTGCTGCACCGCGGGACCGTCGGGGCAGCGCTGCTGGTTAAAAAGGGGTCCGGAAAGCGTGAGAGGTGTAAAGGGAATGAAATGCTGAGCATGGTAAACGAGGTACAATAAAGGTACTGCAGCAGGAGTGGCCGCTGCCCCGCATCAGTAAAAGAGCTGCACCGCGGGAGCGTCGGGGCAGCGCTGCTGGTTAAAAAGAGCGGCACGGGAAAGGCTGAGAGGTGTAAAGGGAATGAAATGCTGAGCATGGTAAACGAGGTACAATAAAGGTACAGCAGCAGGTGTGGCCGCTGCCCCGCATCACTAAAAGAGCTGCACCGCGGGAGCGTCGGGGCAGCGCTGCTGGCTAAAAAGGGGTCCGGAAAGCGTGAGAGGTGTAAAGGGAATGAAATGCTGAGCATGGTAAACGAGGTACAATAAAGGTACTGCAGCAGGTGTGGCCGCTGCCCCGCGTCACTAAAAGAGCTGCACCGCGGGACCGTCGGGGCAGCGCTGCTGGTTAAAAAGGGGTCCGGAAAGCGTGAGAGGTGTAAAGGGAATAAAATGCTGAGCATGGTAAACGAGGTACAATAAAGGTACAGCAGCAGGTGTGGCCGCTGCCCCGTGTCACTAAAAGAGCTGCACCGCGGGAGCGTCGGGGCAGTGCTGCTGGTGAAAAAGAGCGGCACGGGAAAGCGTGAGAGGTGTAAAGGGAATAAAATGCTGAGCATGGTAAACGAGGTACAATAAAGGTACTGCTGCAGGAGTGGCCGCTGCCCCGCATCACTAAAAGAGCTGCACCGCGGGACGGTCGGGGCAGCGCTGCTGGTTAAAAAGGGGTCCGGAAAGCGTGAGAGGTGTAAAGGGAATGAAATGCTGAGCATGGTAAACGAGGTACAATAAAGGTACTGCAGCAGGAGTGGCCGCTGCCCCGCATCAGTAAAAGAGCTGCACCGCGGGAGCGTCGGGGCAGCGCTGCTGGTTAAAAAGAGCGGCACGGGAAAGGCTGAGAGGTGTAAAGGGAATGAAATGCTGAGCATGGTAAACGAGGTACAATAAAGGTACAGCAGCAGGTGTGGCCGCTGCCCCGCATCACTAAAAGAGCTGCACCGCGGGAGCGTCGGGGCAGCGCTGCTGGCTAAAAAGGGGTCCGGAAAGCGTGAGAGGTGTAAAGGGAATGAAATGCTGAGCATGGTAAACGAGGTACAATAAAGGTACTGCAGCAGGTGTGGCCGCTGCCCCGCGTCACTAAAAGAGCTGCACCGCGGGACCGTCGGGGCAGCGCTGCTGGTTAAAAAGGGGTCCGGAAAGCGTGAGAGGTGTAAAGGGAATAAAATGCTGAGCATGGTAAACGAGGTACAATAAAGGTACAGCAGCAGGTGTGGCCGCTGCCCCGTGTCACTAAAAGAGCTGCACCGCGGGAGCGTCGGGGCAGTGCTGCTGGTGAAAAAGAGCGGCACGGGAAAGCGTGAGAGGTGTAAAGGGAATAAAATGCTGAGCATGGTAAACGAGGTACAATAAAGGTACAGCAGCAGGAGTGGCCGCTGCTCCGCATCACTAAAAGAGCTGCACCGCGGGAGCGTCGGGGCAGCGCTGCTGGTTAAAAAGAGCAGCACGGAAAGGCTGGGAAGTGTGAGCGCAATAAAATATTGAGAATGGTCTAAGAAATACTCAAAAGGTACAGCAGCAGTTGTGGCCGCTGCGTGGGTTCACTAAAACAGCTGCACCGCGGCACCTTTGGGGTGGTGCTGACGGTAAACGTGCGGCACGTAAAAGGACTGGAGGTGTGAGGGAAATAAAATATAGAGAAAGGTCTGAGAAATAACAACAACACCGCAGCAGGAGTAGCCACTTCCTCAGGATAAAATGAGCTGCACCGCGGCGCACCTGGGGCAGGGGTGCTGCTTCAAAGGTGTCACGGCAAAGGTCGCATCTGTGAAGGGTATAAAATAAAATGGTCGAAAATCCTTTAAAAGTACTGCAGCAGGAGTGGCTGCTGCCCCGTGTCACTAAAAGAGCTGCACCGCGGGAGCGTCGGGGCAGCGCTGCTGGTTAAACAGAGCAGCATGGGAAAGGCTGGGAAGTGTGAGCGCAATAAAATATTGACAATGGTCTAAGAAATATTGTAAAGGTACTGCAGCAGGAGTAGCCGCTGCCCCGCATCACTAAAAGAGCTGCACCGCGGGACCGTCGGGGCAGCTCTGCTGGTTAAAAAGGGGTCCGGAAAGCGTGAGAGGTGTAAAGGGAATGAAATGCTGAGCCTGGTAAACGAGGTACAATAAAGGTACTGCAGCAGGTGTGGCCGCTGCCCCGTGTGACTAAAAGAGCTGCACCGCGGGACCGTCGGGGCAGCTCTGCTGGTTAAAAAGGGGTCCGGAAAGCGTGAGAGGTGTAAAGGGAATGAAATGCTGAGCCTGGTAAACGAGGTACAATAAAGGTACTGCAGCAGGTGTGGCCGCTGCCCCGTGTGACTAAAAGAGCTGCACCGCGGGACCGTCGGGGCAGCGCTGCTGGCTAAAAAGGGGTCCGGAAAGCGTGAGAGGTGTAAAGGGAATGAAATGCTGAGCATGGTAAAAGAGGTACAATAAAGATACTGCTGCAGGAGTGGCCGCTGCCCCGCATCACTAAAAGAGCTGCACCTCGGGAGCGTCGGGGCAGCGCTGCTGGTTAAAAAGAGCGGCACGGGAAAGGCTGAGAGGTGTAAAGGGAATGAAATGCTGAGCATGGTAAACGAGGTACAATAAAGGTACAGCAGCAGGTGTGGCCGCTGCCCCGCGTCACTAAAAGAGCTGCACCGCGGGACCGTCGGGGCAGCGCTGCTGGTTAAAAAGAGCAGCACGGGAAAGGCTGAGAGGTGTAAAGGGAATGAAATGCTGAGCATGGTAAAAGAGGTACAATAAAGATACTGCAGCAGGAGTGGCCGCTGCCCCGCATCACTAAAAGAGCTGCAGCGCGGGACGGTCGGGTCAGCGCTGCTGGCTAAAAAGGGGTCCGGAAAGCGTGAGAGGTGTAAAGGGAATGAAATGCTGAGCATGGTAAACGAGGTACAATAAAGGTACAGCAGCAGGAGTGGCCGCTGCCCCGCATCACTAAAAGAGCTGCACCGCGTGAGCGTCGGGGCAGTGCTGCTGGTTAAAAAGGGGTCCGGAAAGCGTGAGAGGTGTAAAGGGAATAAAATGCTGAGCATGGTAAACGAGGTACAATAAAGGTACTGCAGCAGGTGTGGCCGCTGCCCCGCATCACTAAAAGAGCTGCACCGCGGGACCGTCGGGGCAGCGCTGCTGGTTAAAAAGAGCGGCATGGGAAAGGCTGGGAAGTGTGAGCAGAATAAAATATTGACAATGGTCTAAGAAATATTGTAAAGGTACAGCAGCAGGTGTGGCCGCTTCCCCGCATCACTAAAAGAGCTGCACCGCGGGACGGTCGGGGCAGCGCTGCTGGTTAAAAATGGGTCCGGAAAGCGTGAGAGGTGTAAAGGGAATGAAATGCTGAGCATGGTAAACGAGGTACAATAAAGGTACAGCAGCAGGTGTGGCCGCTGCCCCGCGTCACTAAAAGAGCTGCACCGCGGGACCGTCGGGGCAGCGCTGCTGGTTAAAAAGGGGTCCGGAAAGCGTGAGAGGTGTAAAGGGAATAAAATGCTGAGCATGGTAAACGAGGTACAATAAAGGTACAGCAGCAGGAGGGGTGGCCGCTGCTCCTTGTCACTAGAAGAGCTTCTCCGAGGCGCCGGTGGGGCTGCGCCGTTCCCGCCTCGGGCGCTTCTGGGCGATTTTGAGGCGGGGGGAGCCCACCGCGGCAGTGGCGGGAAAAGGGGGTGCGGAGTATAAAAGGGGGCGCCGGCGTCGCGGCCCCTCAGTCGGGGGGCGGCGGCGGCGGCGGCAGGAGCTCCGCGGGCTGGCCCGGATGCGGGGACGCCGCCGTGTGCGGCCGAAGGCGCCGGCCCTGAGGCGCGGAGAGAGCGGCGTGGCAGCCGCGCATCGGCTCCGTCATCGGCAGCGCCGCTTCGTGCCGGTAGGGAGCGGGAGAACGCGGCGGCGGGCGGCGGGTGGTGAGTGCCGTCGGCGAGACGGGGCTTGGGCCGCGTGCGGTGTGCGATCTCCCGAGAGCAGCGGGGAGGCCCCCGGGGAGCGGCGGCGGGCGGGGCGCTGTGGGAGCCGGCGCATGTCCCCGAATGAGGCGCCCGGCGCAACGCGCGAGGTGCCAATGAAGTAAAATAGAAAACGGTAAAGTGCTATAGAGGAGCCGCACCTAGAGGGCTCTCGGCCCCTGCCCCGTGTCACTAAGGGAGCTGCACCGCGGGAGCGTCGGGGCAGCGCTGCTGGTTAAACAGAGCAGCACGGGAAAGGCTGAGAAACGTCAGCGCAATAAAGTATTGACAATGGTCTAAGAAATATTGTAAAGGTACAGCAGCAGGAGTGGCCGCTGCCCCGCATCACTAAAAGAGCTGCACCGCGGGACCGTCGGGGCAGTGCTGCTGGTTAAAAAGGGGTCCGGAAAGCGTGAGAGGTGTAAAGGGAATGAAATGCTGAGCATGGTAAACGAGGTACAATAAAGGTACAGCAGCAGGTGTGGCCGCTGCCCCGCGTCACTAAAAGAGCTGCACCGCGGGACCGTCGGGGCAGCGCTGCTGGTTAAAAAGAGCGGCACGGGAAAGGCTGAGAGGTGTAAAGGGAATGAAATGCTGAGCATGGTAAACGAGGTACAATAAAGGTACTGCAGCAGGTGTGGCCGCTGCCCCGTGTCACTAAAAGAGCTGCACCGCGGGAGCGTCGGGGCAGCGCTGCTGGTTAAACAGAGCAGCATGGGAAAGGCCTGGAAGTGTGAGCGCAATAAAATATTGACAATGGTCTAAGAAATACTGTAAAGGTACTGCACCAGGTGTGGCCGCTGCCCCGTGTCACTAAAAGAGCTGCACCGCGGGAGCGTCGGGGCAGCGCTGCTGGTTAAAAAGGGGTCCGGAAAGCGTGAGAGGTGTAAAGGGAATGAAATGCTGAGCATGGTAAAAGAGGTACAATAAAGGTACTGCAGCAGGAGTGGCCGCTGCCCCGCGTCACTAAAAGAGCTGCACCTCGGGAGCGTCGGGGCAGCGCTGCTGGTTAAAAAGGGGTCCGGAAAGCGTGAGAGGTGTAAAGGGAATGAAATGCTGAGCATGGTAAACGAGGTACAATAAAGGTACTGCAGCAGGTGTGGCCGCTGCCCCGTGTGACTAAAAGAGCTGCACCGCGGGACCGTCGGGGCAGCGCTGCTGTTGAAAAAGAGCGGCACGGGAAAGGCTGAGAGGTGTAAAGGGAATGAAATGCTGAGCATGGTAAACGAGGTACAATAAAGGTACTGCAGCAGGTGTGGCCGCTGCCCCGCATCACTAAAAGAGCTGCACCGCGGGAGCGTCGGGGCAGCGCTGCTGGCTAAAAAGGGGTCCGGAAAGCGTGAGAGGTGTAAAGGGAATGAAATGCTGAGCATGGTAAACGAGGTACAATAAAGGTACTGCAGCAGGTGTGGCCGCTGCCCCGCATCAGTAAAAGAGCTGCACCGCGGGACCGTCGGGGCAGCGCTGCTGGTTAAAAAGGGGTCCGGAAAGCGTGAGAGGTGTAAAGGGAATGAAATGCTGAGCATGGTAAACGAGGTACAATAAAGGTACAGCAGCAGGTGTAGCCGCTGCCCCGTGTCACTAAAAGAGCTGCACCGCGGGAGCGTCGGGGCAGCGCTGCTGGTTAAAAAGAGCAGCACAGGAAAGGCTGAGAAGTGTAAAGGGAATGAAATGCTGAGCATGGTAAAAGAGGTATAATAAAGGTACAGCAACAGGAGTGGCCGCTGCCCCGCATCACTAAAAGAGCTGCACCGCGGGAGCGTCGGGGCAGCGCTGCTGGCTAAAAAGGGGTCCGGAAAGCGTGAGAGGTGTAAAGGGAATGAAATGCTGAGCATGGTAAACGAGGTACAATAAAGGTACAGCAGCAGGTGTGGCCGCTGCCCCGTGTGACTAAAAGAGCTGCACCGCGGGACCGTCGGCGCAGCGCTGCTGGTTAAAAAGAGCGGCACGGGAAAGGCTGAGAGGTGTAAAGGGAATGAAATGCTGAGCATGGTAAACGAGGTACAATAAAGGTACTGCAGCAGGTGTGGCCGCTGCCCCGCATCACTAAAAGAGCTGCACCGCGGGAGCGTCGGGGCAGTGCTGCTGGTTAAAAAGGGGTCCGGAAAGCGTGAGAGGTGTAAAGGGAATGAAATGCTGAGCATGGTAAACGAGGTACAATAAAGGTACTGCAGCAGGTGTGGCCGCTGCCCCGCATCACTAAAAGAGCTGCACCGCGGGAGCGTCGGGGCAGCGCTGCTGGTTAAAAAGGGGTCCGGAAAGCGTGAGAGGTGTAAAGGGAATGAAATGCTGAGCATGGTAAAAGAGGTACAATAAAGGTACTGCAGCAGGAGTGGCCGCTGCCCCGCGTCACTAAAAGAGCTGCACCTCGGGAGCGTCGGGGCAGCGCTGCTGGTTAAAAAGGGGTCCGGAAAGCGTGAGAGGTGTAAAGGGAATGAAATGCTGAGCATGGTAAACGAGGTACAATAAAGGTACAGCAGCAGGTGTAGCCGCTGCCCCGTGTCACTAAAAGAGCTGCACCGCGGGAGCGTCGGGGCAGCGCTGCTGGTTAAAAAGAGCAGCACGGGAAAGGCTGAGAGGTGTAAAGGGAATGAAATGCTGAGCATGGTAAACGAGGTACAATAAAGGTACAGCAACAGGAGTGGCCGCTGCCCCGCATCACTAAAAGAGCTGCACCGCGGGAGCGTCGGGGCAGTGCTGCTGGTTAAAAAGGGGTCCGGAAAGCGTGAGAGGTGTAAAGGGAATGAAATGCTGAGCATGGTAAGCGAGGTACAATAAAGGTACAGCATCAGGTGAGGGCGCTGCCCCGTGTCACTAAAAGAGCTGCACCGCGGGAGCGTCGGGGCAGCGCTGCTGGTTAAAATGAGCGGCACGGGAAAGGCTGAGAGGTGTAAAGGGAATGAAATGCTGAGCATGGTAAAAGAGGTACAATAAAGATACTGCAGCAGGTGTGGCCGCTGCCCCGCATCACTAAAAGAGCTGCACCGCGGGAGCGTCGGGGCAGCGCTGCTGGTTAAAAAGAGCAGCACGGAAAGGCCGGGAAGTGTGAGCGGAATAAAATATTGACAGTGGTCTAAGAAATATTGTAAAGGTACTGCAGCAGGAGTGGCCGCTGCCCCGCATCACTAAAAGAGCTGCACCGCGGGACGGTCGGGGCAGCGCTGCTGGTTAAAAAGGGGTCCGGAAAGCGTGAGAGGTGTAAAGGGAATAAAATGCTGAGCATGGTAAACGAGGTACAATAAAGGTACTGCAGCAGGTGTGGCCGCTGCCCCGCATCACTAAAAGAGCTGCACCGCGGGACGGTCGGGGCAGCGCTGCTGGTTAAACAGAGCGGCACTGGAAAGGCTGGGAAGTGTGAGCGCAATAAAATATTGACAATGGTCTAAGAAATACTGTAAAGGTACTGCAGCAGGTGTGGCCGCTGCCCCGCGTCACTAAAAGAGCTGCACCGCGGGACCGTCGGGGCAGCGCTGCTGGTTAAAAAGGGGTCCGGAAAGCGTGAGAGGTGTAAAGGGAATGAAATGCTGAGCATGGTAAAAGAGGTACAATAAAGATACTGCAGCAGGAGTGGCCGCTGCTCCGCATCACTAAAAGAGCTGCACCGCGGGAGCGTCGGGGCAGCGCTGCTGGTTAAAAAGAGCAGCACGGAAAGGCTGGGAAGTGTGAGCGCAATAAAATATTGAGAATGGTCTAAGAAATACTCAAAAGGTACAGCAGCAGTTGTGGCCGCTGCGTGGGTTCACTAAAACAGCTGCACCGCGGCACCTTTGGGGTGGTGCTGACGGTAAACGTGCGGCACGTAAAAGGACTGGAGGTGTGAGGGAAATAAAATATAGAGAAAGGTCTGAGAAATAACAACAACACCGCAGCAGGAGTAGCCACTTCCTCAGGATAAAATGAGCTGCACCGCGGCGCACCTGGGGCAGGGGTGCTGCTTCAAAGGTGTCACGGCAAAGGTCGCATCTGTGAAGGGTATAAAATAAAATGGTCGAAAATCCTTTAAAAGTACTGCAGCAGGAGTGGCTGCTGCCCCGTGTCACTAAAAGAGCTGCACCGCGGGAGCGTCGGGGCAGCGCTGCTGGTTAAACAGAGCAGCATGGGAAAGGCTGGGAAGTGTGAGCGCAATAAAATATTGACAATGGTCTAAGAAATATTGTAAAGGTACTGCAGCAGGAGTAGCCGCTGCCCCGCATCACTAAAAGAGCTGCACCGCGGGACCGTCGGGGCAGCTCTGCTGGTTAAAAAGGGGTCCGGAAAGCGTGAGAGGTGTAAAGGGAATGAAATGCTGAGCCTGGTAAACGAGGTACAATAAAGGTACTGCAGCAGGTGTGGCCGCTGCCCCGTGTGACTAAAAGAGCTGCACCGCGGGACCGTCGGGGCAGCGCTGCTGGCTAAAAAGGGGTCCGGAAAGCGTGAGAGGTGTAAAGGGAATGAAATGCTGAGCATGGTAAAAGAGGTACAATAAAGATACTGCAGCAGGAGTGGCCGCTGCCCCGCATCACTAAAAGAGCTGCACCTCGGGAGCGTCGGGGCAGCGCTGCTGGTTAAAAAGAGCGGCACGGGAAAGGCTGAGAGGTGTAAAGGGAATGAAATGCTGAGCATGGTAAACGAGGTACAATAAAGGTACAGCAGCAGGTGTGGCCGCTGCCCCGCGTCACTAAAAGAGCTGCACCGCGGGAGCGTCGGGGCAGCGCTGCTGGTTAAAAAGAGCGGCACGGGAAAGGCTGAGAGGTGTAAAGGGAATGAAATGCTGAGCATGGTAAAAGAGGTACAATAAAGATACTGCAGCAGGAGTGGCCGCTGCCCCGCATCACTAAAAGAGCTGCAGCGCGGGACGGTCGGGTCAGCGCTGCTGGCTAAAAAGGGGTCCGGAAAGCGTGAGAGGTGTAAAGGGAATGAAATGCTGAGCATGGTAAACGAGGTACAATAAAGGTACAGCAGCAGGAGTGGCCGCTGCCCCGCATCACTAAAAGAGCTGCACCGCGGGACCGTCGGGGCAGCGCTGCTGGTTAAAAAGAGCGGCATGGGAAAGGCTGGGAAGTGTGAGCAGAATAAAATATTGACAATGGTCTAAGAAATATTGTAAAGGTACAGCAGCAGGAGTGGCCGCTTCCCCGCATCACTAAAAGAGCTGCACCGCGGGACGGTCGGGGCAGCGCTGCTGGTTAAAAAGAGCGGCACGGGAAAGGCTGAGAGGTGTAAAGGGAATGAAATGCTGAGCATGGTAAACGAGGTACAATAAAGGTACAGCAGCAGGTGTGGCCGCTGCCCCGCGTCACTAAAAGAGCTGCACCGCGGGACCGTCGGGGCAGCGCTGCTGGTTAAAAAGGGGTCCGGAAAGCGTGAGAGGTGTAAAGGGAATAAAATGCTGAGCATGGTAAACGAGGTACAATAAAGGTACTGCAGCAGGAGGGGTGGCCGCTGCTCCTTGTCACTAGAAGAGCTTCTCCGAGGCGCCGGTGGGGCTGCGCCGTTCCCGCCTCGGGCGCTTCTGGGCGATTTTGAGGCGGGGGGAGCCCACCGCGGCAGTGGCGGGAAAAGGGGGTGCGGAGTATAAAAGGGGGCGCCGGCGTCGCGGCCCCTCAGTCGGGGGGCGGCGGCGGCGGCGGCAGGAGCTCCGCGGGCTGGCCCGGATGCGGGGACGCCGCCGTGTGCGGCCGAAGGCGCCGGCCCTGAGGCGCGGAGAGAGCGGCGTGGCAGCCGCGCATCGGCTCCGTCATCGGCAGCGCCGCTTCGTGCCGGTAGGGAGCGGGAGAACGCGGCGGCGGGCGGCGGGTGGTGAGTGCCGTCGGCGAGACGGGGCTTGGGCCGCGTGCGGTGTGCGATCTCCCGAGAGCAGCGGGGAGGCCCCCGGGGAGCGGCGGCGGGCGGGGCGCTGTGGGAGCCGGCGCATGTCCCCGAATGAGGCGCCCGGCGCAACGCGCGAGGTGCCAATGAAGTAAAATAGAAAACGGTAAAGTGCTATAGAGGAGCCGCACCTAGAGGGCTCTCGGCCCCTGCCCCGTGTCACTAAGGGAGCTGCACCGCGGGAGCGTCGGGGCAGCGCTGCTGGTTAAACAGAGCAGCACGGGAAAGGCTGAGAAACGTCAGCGCAATAAAGTATTGACAATGGTCTAAGAAATATTGTAAAGGTACAGCAGCAGGAGTGGCCGCTGCCCCGCATCACTAAAAGAGCTGCACCGCGGGACCGTCGGGGCAGTGCTGCTGGTTAAAAAGGGGTCCGGAAAGCGTGAGAGGTGTAAAGGGAATGAAATGCTGAGCATGGTAAACGAGGTACAATAAAGGTACAGCAGCAGGTGTGGCCGCTGCCCCGCGTCACTAAAAGAGCTGCACCGCGGGACCGTCGGGGCAGCGCTGCTGGTTAAAAAGAGCGGCACGGGAAAGGCTGAGAGGTGTAAAGGGAATGAAATGCTGAGCATGGTAAACGAGGTACAATAAAGGTACAGCAGCAGGAGTGGCCGCTGCCCCGCATCACTAAAAGAGCTGCACCGCGGGACCGTCGGGGCAGTGCTGCTGGTTAAAAAGGGGTCCGGAAAGCGTGAGAGGTGTAAAGGGAATGAAATGCTGAGCATGGTAAACGAGGTACAATAAAGGTACAGCAGCAGGTGTGGCCGCTGCCCCGCGTCACTAAAAGAGCTGCACCGCGGGACCGTCGGGGCAGCGCTGCTGGTTAAAAAGAGCGGCACGGGAAAGGCTGAGAGGTGTAAAGGGAATGAAATGCTGAGCATGGTAAACGAGGTACAATAAAGGTACAGCAGCAGGTGTGGCCGCTGCCCCGTGTCACTAAAAGAGCTGCACCGCGGGAGCGTCGGGGCAGCGCTGCTGGTTAAAAGGAGCGGCACGGGAAAGCGTGAGAGGTGTAAAGGGAATAAAATGCTGAGAATGGTAAACGAGGTACAATAAAGGTACAGCAGCAGGAGTGGCCGCTGCCCCGCATCACTAAAAGAGCTGCACCGCGGGACCGTCGGGGCAGCGCTGCTGGTTAAAAAGGGGTCCGGAAAGCGTGAGAGGTGTAAAGGGAATGAAATGCTGAGCATGGTAAACGAGGTACAATAAAGGTACTGCAGCAGGAGTGGCCGCTGCCCCGCATCACTAAAAGAGCTGCACCTCGGGAGCGTCGGGGCAGCGCTGCTGGTTAAAAAGGGGTCCGGAAAGCGTGAGAGGTGTAAAGGGAATGAAATGCTGAGCATGGTAAACGAGGTACAATAAAGGTACTGCAGCAGGTGTGGCCGCTGCCCCGTGTGACTAAAAGAGCTGCACCGCGGGACCGTCGGGGCAGCGCTGCTGTTGAAAAAGAGCGGCACGGGAAAGGCTGAGAGGTGTAAAGGGAATGAAATGCTGAGCATGGTAAACGAGGTACAATAAAGGTACTGCAGCAGGTGTGGCCGCTGCCCCGCATCACTAAAAGAGCTGCACCGCGGGACCGTCGGGGCAGCGCTGCTGGCTAAAAAGGGGTCCGGAAAGCGTGAGAGGTGTAAAGGGAATGAAATGCTGAGCATGGTAAACGAGGTACAATAAAGGTACTGCAGCAGGTGTGGCCGCTGCCCCGCATCACTAAAAGAGCTGCACCGCGGGACCGTCGGGGCAGCGCTGCTGGTTAAAAAGGGGTCCGGAAAGCGTGAGAGGTGTAAAGGGAATGAAATGCTGAGCATGGTAAACGAGGTACAATAAAGGTACTGCAGCAGGTGTGGCCGCTGCCCCGTGTGACTAAAAGAGCTGCACCGCGGGACCGTCGGGGCAGCGCTGCTGGTTAAAAAGAGCGGCACGGGAAAGGCTGAGAGGTGTAAAGGGAATGAAATGCTGAGCATGGTAAAAGAGGTATAATAAAGGTACAGCAGCAGGAGTGGCCGCTGCCCCGCATCACTAAAAGAGCTGCACCGCGGGACCGTCGGGGCAGTGCTGCTGGTTAAAAAGGGGTCCGGAAAGCGTGAGAGGTGTAAAGGGAATGAAATGCTGAGCATGGTAAACGAGGTACAATAAAGGTACAGCAGCAGGTGTGGCCGCTGCCCCGTGTGACTAAAAGAGCTGCACCGCGGGACCGTCGGCGCAGCGCTGCTGGTTAAAAAGAGCGGCACGGGAAAGGCTGAGAGGTGTAAAGGGAATGAAATGCTGAGCATGGTAAACGAGGTACAATAAAGGTACAGCAGCTGGTGTGGCCGCTGCCCCGTGTCACTAAAAGAGCTGCACCGCGGGAGCGTCGGGGCAGCGCTGCTGGTTAAACAGAGCAGCATGGGAAAGGCCTGGAAGTGTGAGCGCAATAAAATATTGACAATGGTCTAAGAAATACTGTAAAGGTACTGCAGCAGGTGTGGCCGCTGCCCCGTGTCACTAAAAGAGCTGCACCGCGGGAGCGTCGGGGCAGCGCTGCTGGTTAAAAGGAGCGGCACGGGAAAGCGTGAGAGGTGTAAAGGGAATGAAATGCTGAGCATGGTAAACGAGGTACAATAAAGGTACTGCAGCAGGAGTGGCCGCTGCCCCGTGTGACTAAAAGAGCTGCACCGCGGGACCGTCGGGGCAGCGCTGCTGTTGAAAAAGAGCGGCACGGGAAAGGCTGAGAGGTGTAAAGGGAATGAAATGCTGAGCATGGTAAACGAGGTACAATAAAGGTACAGCAGCAGGTGTGGCCGCTGCCCCGCATCACTAAAAGTGCTGCACCGCGGGACCGTCGGGGCAGCGCTGCTGGTTAAAAAGGGGTCCGGAAAGCGTGAGAGGTGTAAAGGGAATGAAATGCTGAGCATGGTAAACGAGGTACAATAAAGGTACTGCAGCAGGAGTGGCCGCTGCCCCGCATCAGTAAAAGAGCTGCACCGCGGGAGCGTCGGGGCAGCGCTGCTGGTTAAAAAGAGCGGCACGGGAAAGGCTGAGAGGTGTAAAGGGAATGAAATGCTGAGCATGGTAAACGAGGTACAATAAAGGTACAGCAGCAGGTGTGGCCGCTGCCCCGCATCACTAAAAGAGCTGCACCGCGGGAGCGTCGGGGCAGCGCTGCTGGCTAAAAAGGGGTCCGGAAAGCGTGAGAGGTGTAAAGGGAATGAAATGCTGAGCATGGTAAACGAGGTACAATAAAGGTACTGCAGCAGGTGTGGCCGCTGCCCCGCGTCACTAAAAGAGCTGCACCGCGGGACCGTCGGGGCAGCGCTGCTGGTTAAAAAGGGGTCCGGAAAGCGTGAGAGGTGTAAAGGGAATAAAATGCTGAGCATGGTAAACGAGGTACAATAAAGGTACTGCAGCAGGTGTGGCCGCTGCCCCGCATCACTAAAAGAGCTGCACCGCGGGACGGTCGGGGCAGCGCTGCTGGTTAAAAAGGGGTCCGGAAAGCGTGAGAGGTGTAAAGGGAATAAAATGCTGAGCATGGTAAACGAGGTACAATAAAGGTACTGCAGCAGGAGTGGCCGCTGCCCCGCATCACTAAAAGAGCTGCACCGCGGGAGCGTCGGGGCGGCGCTGCTGGTTAAACAGAGCAGCATGGGAAAGGCTGAGAGGTGTAAAGGGAATGAAATGCTGAGCATGGTAAACGAGGTACAATAAAGGTACAGCAGCAGGAGTGGCCGCTGCTCCGCATCACTAAAAGAGCTGCACCGCGGGAGCGTCGGGGCAGCGCTGCTGGTTAAAAAGAGCAGCACGGAAAGGCTGGGAAGTGTGAGCGCAATAAAATATTGAGAATGGTCTAAGAAATACTCAAAAGGTACAGCAGCAGTTGTGGCCGCTGCGTGGGTTCACTAAAACAGCTGCACCGCGGCACCTTTGGGGTGGTGCTGACGGTAAACGTGCGGCATGTAAAAGGACTGGAGGTGTGAGGGAAATAAAATATAGAGAAAGGTCTGAGAAATAACAACAACACCGCAGCAGGAGTAGCCACTTCCTCAGGATAAAATGAGCTGCACCGCGGCGCACCTGGGGCAGGGGTGCTGCTTCAAAGGTGTCACGGCAAAGGTCGCATCTGTGAAGGGTATAAAATAAAATGGTCGAAAATCCTTTAAAAGTACTGCAGCAGGAGTGGCTGCTGCCCCGTGTCACTAAAAGAGCTGCACCGCGGGAGCGTCGGGGCAGCGCTGCTGGTTAAACAGAGCAGCATGGGAAAGGCTGGGAAGTGTGAGCGCAATAAAATATTGACAATGGTCTAAGAAATATTGTAAAGGTACTGCAGCAGGAGTAGCCGCTGCCCCGCATCACTAAAAGAGCTGCACCGCGGGACCGTCGGGGCAGCTCTGCTGGTTAAAAAGGGGTCCGGAAAGCGTGAGAGGTGTAAAGGGAATGAAATGCTGAGCCTGGTAAACGAGGTACAATAAAGGTACTGCAGCAGGTGTGGCCGCTGCCCCGTGTGACTAAAAGAGCTGCACCGCGGGACCGTCGGGGCAGCTCTGCTGGTTAAAAAGGGGTCCGGAAAGCGTGAGAGGTGTAAAGGGAATGAAATGCTGAGCCTGGTAAACGAGGTACAATAAAGGTACTGCAGCAGGTGTGGCCGCTGCCCCGTGTGACTAAAAGAGCTGCACCGCGGGACCGTCGGGGCAGCGCTGCTGGCTAAAAAGGGGTCCGGAAAGCGTGAGAGGTGTAAAGGGAATGAAATGCTGAGCATGGTAAAAGAGGTACAATAAAGATACTGCAGCAGGAGTGGCCGCTGCCCCGCATCACTAAAAGAGCTGCACCTCGGGAGCGTCGGGGCAGCGCTGCTGGTTAAAAAGAGCGGCACGGGAAAGGCTGAGAGGTGTAAAGGGAATGAAATGCTGAGCATGGTAAACGAGGTACAATAAAGGTACAGCAGCAGGTGTGGCCGCTGCCCCGCGTCACTAAAAGAGCTGCACCGCGGGACCGTCGGGGCAGCGCTGCTGGTTAAAAAGAGCGGCACGGGAAAGGCTGAGAGGTGTAAAGGGAATGAAATGCTGAGCATGGTAAAAGAGGTACAATAAAGATACTGCAGCAGGAGTGGCCGCTGCCCCGCATCACTAAAAGAGCTGCAGCGCGGGACGGTCGGGTCAGCGCTGCTGGCTAAAAAGGGGTCCGGAAAGCGTGAGAGGTGTAAAGGGAATGAAATGCTGAGCATGGTAAACGAGGTACAATAAAGGTACAGCAGCAGGAGTGGCCGCTGCCCCGCATCACTAAAAGAGCTGCACCGCGTGAGCGTCGGGGCAGTGCTGCTGGTTAAAAAGGGGTCCGGAAAGCGTGAGAGGTGTAAAGGGAATAAAATGCTGAGCATGGTAAACGAGGTACAATAAAGGTACTGCAGCAGGTGTGGCCGCTGCCCCGCATCACTAAAAGAGCTGCACCGCGGGACCGTCGGGGCAGCGCTGCTGGTTAAAAAGAGCGGCATGGGAAAGGCTGGGAAGTGTGAGCAGAATAAAATATTGACAATGGTCTAAGAAATATTGTAAAGGTACAGCAGCAGGTGTGGCCGCTTCCCCGCATCACTAAAAGAGCTGCACCGCGGGACGGTCGGGGCAGCGCTGCTGGTTAAAAAGGGGTCCGGAAAGCGTGAGAGGTGTAAAGGGAATGAAATGCTGAGCATGGTAAACGAGGTACAATAAAGGTACAGCAGCAGGTGTGGCCGCTGCCCCGTGTCACTAAAAGAGCTGCACCGCGGGAGCGTCGGGGCAGCGCTGCTGGTTAAAAAGGGGTCCGGAAAGCGTGAGAGGTGTAAAGGGAATGAAATACTGAGCATGGTAAAAGAGGTACAATAAAGGTACTGCAGCAGGAGTGGCCGCTGCCCCGCGTCACTAAAAGAGCTGCACCTCGGGACGGTCGGGGCAGCGCTGCTGGTTAAAAAGGGGTCCGGAAAGCGTGAGAGGTGTAAAGGGAATGAAATGCTGAGCATGGTAAACGAGGTACAATAAAGGTACTGCAGCAGGTGTGGCCGCTGCCCCGTGTGACTAAAAGAGCTGCACCGCGGGACCGTCGGCGCAGCGCTGCTGGTTAAAAAGAGCGGCACGGGAAAGGCTGAGAGGTGTAAAGGGAATGAAATGCTGAGCATGGTAAACGAGGTACAATAAAGGTACTGCAGCAGGTGTGGCCGCTGCCCCGCATCACTAAAAGAGCTGCACCGCGGGAGCGTCGGGGCAGTGCTGCTGGTTAAAAAGGGGTCCGGAAAGCGTGAGAGGTGTAAAGGGAATGAAATGCTGAGCATGGTAAACGAGGTACAATAAAGGTACTGCAGCAGGTGTGGCCGCTGCCCCGCATCACTAAAAGAGCTGCACCGCGGGAGCGTCGGGGCAGCGCTGCTGGTTAAAAAGGGGTCCGGAAAGCGTGAGAGGTGTAAAGGGAATGAAATGCTGAGCATGGTAAAAGAGGTACAATAAAGGTACTGCAGCAGGAGTGGCCGCTGCCCCGCGTCACTAAAAGAGCTGCACCTCGGGAGCGTCGGGGCAGCGCTGCTGGTTAAAAAGGGGTCCGGAAAGCGTGAGAGGTGTAAAGGGAATGAAATGCTGAGCATGGTAAACGAGGTACAATAAAGGTACAGCAGCAGGTGTAGCCGCTGCCCCGTGTCACTAAAAGAGCTGCACCGCGGGAGCGTCGGGGCAGCGCTGCTGGTTAAAAAGAGCAGCACGGGAAAGGCTGAGAGGTGTAAAGGGAATGAAATGCTGAGCATGGTAAACGAGGTACAATAAAGGTACAGCAACAGGAGTGGCCGCTGCCCCGCATCACTAAAAGAGCTGCACCGCGGGAGCGTCGGGGCAGTGCTGCTGGTTAAAAAGGGGTCCGGAAAGCGTGAGAGGTGTAAAGGGAATGAAATGCTGAGCATGGTAAACGAGGTACAATAAAGGTACAGCAGCAGGTGTGGCCGCTGCCCCGTGTGACTAAAAGAGCTGCACCGCGGGACCGTCGGCGCAGCGCTGCTGGTTAAAAAGAGCGGCACGGGAAAGGCTGAGAGGTGTAAAGGGAATGAAATGCTGAGCATGGTAAACGAGGTACAATAAAGGTACTGCAGCAGGTGTGGCCGCTGCCCCGTGTCACTAAAAGAGCTGCACCGCGGGAGCGTCGGGGCAGCGCTGCTGGTTAAAAGGAGCGGCACGGGAAAGCGTGAGAGGTGTAAAGGGAATGAAATGCTGAGCATGGTAAACGAGGTACAATAAAGGTACTGCAGCAGGTGTGGCCGCTGCCCCGCATCACTAAAAGAGCTGCACCTCGGGAGCGTCGGGGCAGCGCTGCTGGTTAAAAAGAGCGGCATGGGAAAGGCTGAGAGGTGTAAAGGGAATAAAATGCTGAGCATGGTAAACGGGGTACAATAAAGGTACTGCAGCAGGTGTGGCCGCTGCCCCGCATCACTAAAAGAGCTGCACCTCGGGAGCGTCGGGGCAGCGCTGCTGGTTAAAAAGAGCAGCATGGGAAAGGCTGGGAAGTGTGAGCGCAATAAAATATTGACAATGGTCTAAGAAATATTGTAAAGGTACAGCAGCAGGAGTGGCCGCTGCCCCGCATCACTAAAAGAGCTGCAGCGCGGGAGCGTCGGCGCAGCGCTGCTGGTTAAAAAGAGCGGCACGGGAAAGGCTGAGAGGGGTAAAGGGAATAAAATGCTGAGCATGGTAAACGAGGTACAATAAAGGTACAGCAGCAGGAGTGGCCGCTGCCCCGCATCACTAAAAGAGCTGCACCGCGGGACCGTCGGGGCAGCGCTGCTGGTTAAAAAGGGGTCCGGAAAGCGTGAGAGGTGTAAAGGGAATAAAATGCTGAGCATGGTAAACGAGGTACAATAAAGGTACTGCAGCAGGTGTGGCCGCTGCCCCGTGTCACTAAAAGAGCTGCACCGCGGGAGCGTCGGGGCAGCGCTGCTGGTTAAAAAGAGCGGCACGGGAAAGGCTGAGAGGTGTAAAGGGAATGAAATGCTGAGCATGGTAAACGAGGTACAATAAAGATACTGCTGCAGGAGTGGCCGCTGCCCCGCATCACTAAAAGAGCTGCACCGCGGGACCGTCGGGGCAGCGCTGCTGGTTAAAAAGAGCAGCACGGAAAGGCTGGGAAGTGTGAGCGGAATAAAATATTGACAATGGTCTAAGAAATATTGTAAAGGTACTGCAGCAGGAGTGGCCGCTGCCCCGCATCACTAAAAGAGCTGCACCGCGGGACCGTCGGGGCAGCGCTGCTGGCTAAAAAGGGGTCCGGAAAGCGTGAGAGGTGTAAAGGGAATGAAATGCTGAGCATGGTAAACGAGGTACAATAAAGGTACAGCAGCAGGAGTGGCCGCTTCTCCGCGTCACTAAAAGAGCTGCACCGCGGGAGCGTCGGGGCAGCGCTGCTGGTTAAACAGAGCAGCATGGGAAAGGCTGGGAAGTGTGAGCGCAATAAAATATTGACAATGGTTTAAGAAATACTGTAAAGGTACAGCAGCAGGAGTGGCCGCTGCCCCGCATCACTAAAAGAGCTGCACCGCGGGACGGTCGGGGCAGCGCTGCTGGTTAAAAAGGGGTCCGGAAAGCGTGAGAGGTGTAAAGGGAATAAAATGCTGAGCATGGTAAACGAGGTACAATAAAGGTACAGCAGCAGGAGTGGCCGCTGCTCCGCGTCACTAAAAGAGCTGCACCGCGGGACCGTCGGGGCAGCGCTGCTGGTTAAAAAGAGCAGCATGGGAAAGGCTGGGAAGTGTGAGCGCAATAAAATATTGACAATGGTTTAACAAATACTGTAAAGGTACAGCAGCAGGAGTGGCCGCTGCCCCGTGTGACTAAAAGAGCTGCACCGCGGGAGCGTCGGGGCAGCGCTGCTGCTTAAAAAGAGCGGCACGGGAAAGGCTGAGAGGTGTAAAGGGAATGAAATGCTGAGCATGGTAAACGAGGTACAATAAAGGTACAGCAGCAGGAGTGGCCGCTGCCCCGCGTCACTAAAAGAGCTGCACCGCGGGAGCGTCGGGGCAGCGCTGCTGGTTAAAAAGGAGTCCGGAAAGCGTGAGAGGTGTAAAGGGAATGAAATGCTGAGCATGGTAAACGAGGTACAATAAAGGTACTGCAGCAGGTGTGGCCGCTGCCCCGCGTCACTAAAAGAGCTGCACCTCGGGAGCGTCGGGGCAGCGCTGCTGGTTAAAAAGGGGTCCGGAAAGCGTGAGAGGTGTAAAGGGAATAAAATGCTGAGCATGGTAAACGAGGTACAATAAAGGTACAGCAGCAGGTGTAGCTGCCCCGTGTCACTAAAAGAGCTGCACCGCGGGAGCGTCGGGGCAGTGCTGCTGGTTAAAAAGAGCGGCACGGGAAAGCGTGAGAGGTGTAAAGGGAATGAAATGCTGAGCATGGTAAACGAGGTACAATAAAGGTACTGCAGCAGGAGTGGCCGCTGCCCCGTGTCACTAAAAGAGCTGCACCGCGGGAGCGTCGGGGCAGCGCTGCTGGTTAAAAAGGGGTCCGGAAAGCGTGAGAGGTGTAAAGGGAATGAAATGCTGAGCATGGTAAACGAGGTACAATAAAGGTACTGCAGCAGGTGTGGCCGCTGCCCCGTGTGACTAAAAGAGCTGCACCGCGGGACCGTCGGGGCAGCGCTGCTGGTTAAAAAGAGCGGCACGGGAAAGGCTGAGAGGTGTAAAGGGAATGAAATGCTGAGCATGGTAAACGAGGTACAATAAAGGTACTGCAGCAGGAGTGGCCGCTGCCCCGCATCACTAAAAGAGCTGCACCGCGGGACCGTCGGGGCAGCGCTGCTGGCTAAAAAGGGGTCCGGAAAGCGTGAGAGGTGTAAAGGGAATGAAATGCTGAGCATGGTAAACGAGGTACAATAAAGGTACAGCAGCAGGTGTGGCCGCTGCCCCGTGTCACTAAAAGAGCTGCACCGCGGGACGGTCGGGGCAGCGCTGCTGGTTAAACAGAGCGGCACTGGAAAGGCTGGGAAGTGTGAGCGCAATAAAATATTGACAATGGTCTAAGAAATACTGTAAAGGTACTGCAGCAGGTGTGGCCGCTGCCCCGCGTCACTAAAAGAGCTGCACCGCGGGACCGTCGGGGCAGCGCTGCTGGTTAAAAAGGGGTCCGGAAAGCGTGAGAGGTGTAAAGGGAATGAAATGCTGAGCCTGGTAAACGAGGTTCAATAAAGATACTGCAGCAGGAGTGGCCGCTGCCCCGCATCACTAAAAGAGCTGCACCGCGGGAGCGTCGGGGCGGCGCTGCTGGTTAAACAGAGCAGCATGGGAAAGGCTGAGAGGTGTAAAGGGAATGAAATGCTGAGCATGGTAAACGAGGTACAATAAAGGTACAGCAGCAGGAGTGGCCGCTGCCCCGCATCACTAAAAGAGCTGCACCGCGGGAGCGTCGGGGCAGCGCTGCTGGTTAAAAAGAGCAGCACGGAAAGGCTGGGAAGTGTGAGCGCAATAAAATATTGAGAATGGTCTAAGAAATACTCAAAAGGTACAGCAGCAGTTGTGGCCGCTGCGTGGGTTCACTAAAACAGCTGCACCGCGGCACCTTTGGGGTGGTGCTGACGGTAAACGTGCGGCACGTAAAAGGACTGGAGGTGTGAGGGAAATAAAATATAGAGAAAGGTCTGAGAAATAACAACAACACCGCAGCAGGAGTAGCCACTTCCTCAGGATAAAATGAGCTGCACCGCGGCGCACCTGGGGCAGGGGTGCTGCTTCAAAGGTGTCACGGCAAAGGTCGCATCTGTGAAGGGTATAAAATAAAATGGTCGAAAATCCTTTAAAAGTACTGCAGCAGGAGTGGCTGCTGCCCCGTGTCACTAAAAGAGCTGCACCGCGGGAGCGTCGGGGCAGCGCTGCTGGTTAAACAGAGCAGCATGGGAAAGGCTGGGAAGTGTGAGCGCAATAAAATATTGACAATGGTCTAAGAAATATTGTAAAGGTACTGCAGCAGGAGTAGCCGCTGCCCCGCATCACTAAAAGAGCTGCACCGCGGGACCGTCGGGGCAGCTCTGCTGGTTAAAAAGGGGTCCGGAAAGCGTGAGAGGTGTAAAGGGAATGAAATGCTGAGCCTGGTAAAAGAGGTACAATAAAGGTACTGCAGCAGGTGTGGCCGCTGCCCCGTGTGACTAAAAGAGCTGCACCGCGGGACCGTCGGGGCAGCGCTGCTGGCTAAAAAGGGGTCCGGAAAGCGTGAGAGGTGTAAAGGGAATGAAATGCTGAGCATGGTAAAAGAGGTACAATAAAGATACTGCAGCAGGAGTGGCCGCTGCCCCGCATCACTAAAAGAGCTGCACCTCGGGAGCGTCGGGGCAGCGCTGCTGGTTAAAAAGAGCGGCACGGGAAAGGCTGAGAGGTGTAAAGGGAATGAAATGCTGAGCATGGTAAACGAGGTACAATAAAGGTACAGCAGCAGGTGTGGCCGCTGCCCCGCGTCACTAAAAGAGCTGCACCGCGGGAGCGTCGGGGCAGCGCTGCTGGTTAAAAAGAGCGGCACGGGAAAGGCTGAGAGGTGTAAAGGGAATAAAATGCTGAGCATGGTAAAAGAGGTACAATAAAGATACTGCAGCAGGAGTGGCCGCTGCCCCGCATCACTAAAAGAGCTGCAGCGCGGGACGGTCGGGTCAGCGCTGCTGGCTAAAAAGGGGTCCGGAAAGCGTGAGAGGTGTAAAGGGAATGAAATGCTGAGCATGGTAAACGAGGTACAATAAAGGTACAGCAGCAGGAGTGGCCGCTGCCCCGCATCACTAAAAGAGCTGCACCGCGTGAGCGTCGGGGCAGTGCTGCTGGTTAAAAAGGGGTCCGGAAAGCGTGAGAGGTGTAAAGGGAATAAAATGCTGAGCATGGTAAACGAGGTACAATAAAGGTACTGCAGCAGGTGTGGCCGCTGCCCCGCATCACTAAAAGAGCTGCACCGCGGGACCGTCGGGGCAGCGCTGCTGGTTAAAAAGAGCGGCATGGGAAAGGCTGGGAAGTGTGAGCAGAATAAAATATTGACAATGGTCTAAGAAATATTGTAAAGGTACAGCAGCAGGAGTGGCCGCTTCCCCGCATCACTAAAAGAGCTGCACCGCGGGACGGTCGGGGCAGCGCTGCTGGTTAAAAAGGGGTCCGGAAAGCGTGAGAGGTGTAAAGGGAATGAAATGCTGAGCATGGTAAACGAGGTACAATAAAGGTACAGCAGCAGGTGTGGCCGCTGCTCCGAATCACTACAAGAGCTGCACCTCGGGAACGTCGGGGCAGCGCTGCTGGTTAAAAAGAGCGGCACGGGAAAGGCTGAGAGGTGTAAAGGGAATGAAATGCTGAGCATGGTAAACGAGGTACAATAAAGGTACTGCAGCAGGAGGGGTGGCCGCTGCTCCTTGTCACTAGAAGAGCTTCTCCGAGGCGCCGGTGGGGCTGCGCCGTTCCCGCCTCGGGCGCTTCTGGGCGATTTTGAGGCGGGGGGAGCCCACCGCGGCAGTGGCGGGAAAAGGGGGTGCGGAGTATAAAAGGGGGCGCCGGCGTCGCGGCCCCTCAGTCGGGGGGCGGCGGCGGCGGCGGCAGGAGCTCCGCGGGCTGGCCCGGATGCGGGGACGCCGCCCTGTGCGGCCGAAGGCGCCGGCCCTGAGGCGCGGAGAGAGCGGCGTGGCAGCCGCGCATCGGCTCCGTCATCGGCAGCGCCGCTTCGTGCCGGTAGGGAGCGGGAGAACGCGGCGGCGGGCGGCGGGTGGTGAGTGCCGTCGGCGAGACGGGGCTTGGGCCGCGTGCGGTGTGCGATCTCCCGAGAGCAGCGGGGAGGCCCCCGGGGAGCGGCGGCGGGCGGGGCGCTGTGGGAGCCGGCGCATGTCCCCGAATGAGGCGCCCGGCGCAACGCGCGAGGTGCCAATGAAGTAAAATAGAAAACGGTAAAGTGCTATAGAGGAGCCGCACCTAGAGGGCTCTCGGCCCCTGCCCCGTGTCACTAAGGGAGCTGCACCGCGGGAGCGTCGGGGCAGCGCTGCTGGTTAAACAGAGCAGCACGGGAAAGGCTGAGAAACGTCAGCGCAATAAAGTATTGACAATGGTCTAAGAAATATTGTAAAGGTACTGCAGCAGGAGTGGCCGCTGCCCCGCATCACTAAAAGAGCTGCACCGCGGGACCGTCGGGGCAGCGCTGCTGGTTAAAAAGAGCGGCACGGGAAAGGCTGAGAGGTGTAAAGGGAATGAAATGCTGAGCATGGTAAACGAGGTACAATAAAGGTACTGCAGCAGGTGTGGCCGCTGCCCCGTGTCACTAAAAGAGCTGCACCGCGGGAGCGTCGGGGCAGCGCTGCTGGTTAAACAGAGCAGCATGGGAAAGGCCTGGAAGTGTGAGCGCAATAAAATATTGACAATGGTCTAAGAAATACTGTAAAGGTACTGCACCAGGTGTGGCCGCTGCCCCGTGTCACTAAAAGAGCTGCACCGCGGGAGCGTCGGGGCAGCGCTGCTGGTTAAAAAGGGGTCCGGAAAGCGTGAGAGGTGTAAAGGGAATGAAATGCTGAGCATGGTAAAAGAGGTACAATAAAGGTACTGCAGCAGGTGTGGCCGCTGCCCCGTGTGACTAAAAGAGCTGCACCGCGGGACCGTCGGGGCAGCGCTGCTGTTGAAAAAGAGCGGCACGGGAAAGGCTGAGAGGTGTAAAGGGAATGAAATGCTGAGCATGGTAAAAGAGGTACAATAAAGGTACTGCAGCAGGTGTGGCCGCTGCCCCGCATCACTAAAAGAGCTGCACCGCGGGAGCGTCGGGGCAGCGCTGCTGGCTAAAAAGGGGTCCGGAAAGCGTGAGAGGTGTAAAGGGAATGAAATGCTGAGCATGGTAAACGAGGTACAATAAAGGTACTGCAGCAGGTGTGGCCGCTGCCCCGCATCAGTAAAAGAGCTGCACCGCGGGACCGTCGGGGCAGCGCTGCTGGTTAAAAAGGGGTCCGGAAAGCGTGAGAGGTGTAAAGGGAATGAAATGCTGAGCATGGTAAACGAGGTACAATAAAGGTACAGCAGCAGGTGTAGCCGCTGCCCCGTGTCACTAAAAGAGCTGCACCGCGGGAGCGTCGGGGCAGCGCTGCTGGTTAAAAAGAGCAGCACGGGAAAGGCTGAGAAGTGTAAAGGGAATGAAATGCTGAGCATGGTAAAAGAGGTATAATAAAGGTACAGCAACAGGAGTGGCCGCTGCCCCGCATCACTAAAAGAGCTGCACCGCGGGAGCGTCGGGGCAGTGCTGCTGGTTAAAAAGGGGTCCGGAAAGCGTGAGAGGTGTAAAGGGAATGAAATGCTGAGCATGGTAAACGAGGTACAATAAAGGTACAGCAGCAGGTGTGGCCGCTGCCCCGTGTGACTAAAAGAGCTGCACCGCGGGACCGTCGGCGCAGCGCTGCTGGTTAAAAAGAGCAGCATGGGAAAGGCCTGGAAGTGTGAGCGCAATAAAATATTGACAATGGTCTAAGAAATACTGTAAAGGTACTGCACCAGGTGTGGCCGCTGCCCCGTGTCACTAAAAGAGCTGCACCGCGGGAGGGTCGGGGCAGCGCTGCTGGTTAAAAAGGGGTCCGGAAAGCGTGAGAGGTGTAAAGGGAATGAAATGCTGAGCATGGTAAAAGAGGTACAATAAAGGTACTGCAGCAGGAGTGGCCGCTGCCCCGCGTCACTAAAAGAGCTGCACCTCGGGAGCGTCGGGGCAGCGCTGCTGGTTAAAAAGGGGTCCGGAAAGCGTGAGAGGTGTAAAGGGAATGAAATGCTGAGCATGGTAAACGAGGTACAATAAAGGTACTGCAGCAGGTGTGGCCGCTGCCCCGTGTGACTAAAAGAGCTGCACCGCGGGACCGTCGGGGCAGCGCTGCTGTTGAAAAAGAGCGGCACGGGAAAGGCTGAGAGGTGTAAAGGGAATGAAATGCTGAGCATGGTAAACGAGGTACAATAAAGGTACTGCAGCAGGTGTGGCCGCTGCCCCGTGTCACTAAAAGAGCTGCACCGCGGGAGCGTCGGGGCAGCGCTGCTGGTTAAAAGGAGCGGCACGGGAAAGCGTGAGAGGTGTAAAGGGAATGAAATGCTGAGCATGGTAAACGAGGTACAATAAAGGTACTGCAGCAGGAGTGGCCGCTGCCCCGTGTGACTAAAAGAGCTGCACCTCGGGAGCGTCGGGGCAGCGCTGCTGGTTAAAAAGAGCGGCACGGGAAAGCGTGAGAGGTGTAAAGGGAATAAAATGCTGAGCATGGTAAACGGGGTACAATAAAGGTACTGCAGCAGGTGTGGCCGCTGCCCCGCATCACTAAAAGAGCTGCACCTCGGGAGCGTCGGGGCAGCGCTGCTGGTTAAAAAGAGCAGCATGGGAAAGGCTGGGAAGTGTGAGCGCAATAAAATATTGACAATGGTCTAAGAAATATTGTAAAGGTACAGCAGCAGGAGTGGCCGCTGCCCCGCATCACTAAAAGAGCTGCAGCGCGGGAGCGTCGGCGCAGCGCTGCTGGTTAAAAAGAGCGGCACGGGAAAGGCTGAGAGGGGTAAAGGGAATAAAATGCTGAGCATGGTAAACGAGGTACAATAAAGGTACAGCAGCAGGAGTGGCCGCTGCCCCGCATCACTAAAAGAGCTGCACCGCGGAACCGTCGGGGCAGCGCTGCTGGTTAAAAAGGGGTCCGGAAAGCGTGAGAGGTGTAAAGGGAATAAAATGCTGAGCATGGTAAACGAGGTACAATAAAGGTACTGCAGCAGGTGTGGCCGCTGCCCCGTGTGACTAAAAGAGCTGCACCGCGGGAGCGTCGGGGCAGCGCTGCTGGTTAAAAAGAGCGGCACGGGAAAGGCTGAGAGGTGTAAAGGGAATGAAATGCTGAGCATGGTAAACGAGGTACAATAAAGATACTGCTGCAGGAGTGGCCGCTGCCCCGCATCACTAAAAGAGCTGCACCGCGGGACCGTCGGGGCAGCGCTGCTGGTTAAAAAGAGCAGCACGGAAAGGCTGGGAAGTGTGAGCGGAATAAAATATTGACAATGGTCTAAGAAATATTGTAAAGGTACTGCAGCAGGAGTGGCCGCTGCCCCGCATCACTAAAAGAGCTGCACCGCGGGACCGTCGGGGCAGCGCTGCTGGCTAAAAAGGGGTCCGGAAAGCGTGAGAGGTGTAAAGGGAATAAAATGCTGAGCATGGTAAACGAGGTACAATAAAGGTACAGCAGCAGGAGTGGCCGCTGCTCCGCGTCACTAAAAGAGCTGCACCGCGGGACCGTCGGGGCAGCGCTGCTGGTTAAAAAGAGCAGCATGGGAAAGGCTGGGAAGTGTGAGCGCAATAAAATATTGACAATGGTTTAACAAATACTGTAAAGGTACAGCAGCAGGAGTGGCCGCTGCCCCGTGTGACTAAAAGAGCTGCACCGCGGGAGCGTCGGGGCAGCGCTGCTGCTTAAAAAGAGCGGCACGGGAAAGGCTGAGAGGTGTAAAGGGAATGAAATGCTGAGCATGGTAAACGAGGTACAATAAAGGTAGTGCAGCAGGTGTGGCCGCTGCTCCTTGTCACTAGAAGAGCTTCTCCGAGGCGCCGGTGGGGCTGCGCCGTTCCCGCCTCGGGCGCTTCTGGGCGATTTTGAGGCGGGGGGAGCCCACCGCGGCAGTGGCGGGAAAAGGGGGTGCGGAGTATAAAAGGGGGCGCCGGCGTCGCGGCCCCTCAGTCGGGGGGCGGCGGCGGCGGCGGCAGGAGCTCCGCGGGCTGGCCCGGATGCGGGGACGCCGCCCTGTGCGGCCGAAGGCGCCGGCCCTGAGGCGCGGAGAGAGCGGCGTGGCAGCCGCGCATCGGCTCCGTCATCGGCAGCGCCGCTTCGTGCCGGTAGGGAGCGGGAGAACGCGGCGGCGGGCGGCGGGTGGTGAGTGCCGTCGGCGAGACGGGGCTTGGGCCGCGTGCGGTGTGCGATCTCCCGAGAGCAGCGGGGAGGCCCCCGGGGAGCGGCGGCGGTCGGGGCGCTGTGGGAGCCGGCGCATGTCCCCGAATGAGGCGCCCGGCGCAACGCGCGAGGTGCCAATGAAATAAAATAGAAAACGGTAAAGTCCTATAGAGGAGCCGCACCTAGAGGGCTCTCGGCCCCTGCCCCGTGTCACTAAGGGAGCTGCACCGCGGGAGCGTCGGGGCAGCGCTGCTGGTTAAACAGAGCAGCACGGGAAAGGCTGGGAAACGTCAGCGCAATAAAGTATTGACAATGGTCTAAGAAATATTGTAAAGGTACTGCAGCAGGAGTGGCCGCTGCCCCGCATCACTAAAAGAGCTGCACCGCGGGACGGTCTGGGCAGCGCTGCTGGTTAAAAAGAGCGGCACGGGAAAGGCTGAGGGGTGTAAAGGGAATAAAATGCTGAGCATGGTAAACGAGGTACAATAAAGGTACAGCAGCAGGTGTGGCCGCTGCCCCGTGTGACTAAAAGAGCTGCACCGCGGGAGCGTCGGGGCAGCGCTGCTGCTTAAAAAGAGCGGCACGGGAAAGGCTGAGAGGTGTAAAGGGAATGAAATGCTGAGCATGGTAAACGAGGTACAATAAAGGTACAGCAGCAGTTGTGGCCGCTGCGTGGGTTCACTAAAACAGCTGCACCGCGGCACCTTTGGGGTGGTGTTGATGGTAAACGTGCGGCACGTAAAAGCCTGGAGGTGTGAGGGAAATAAAATATAGAGAAAGGTCTGAGAAATAACAACACCACCGCAGCAGGAGTAGTCACTTCCTCAGGATAAAATGAGCTGCACCGCGGCGCACCCGGAGCAGGGGCGCTGCTTCAAAGGTGTCACGGCAAAGGTCGCATCTGTGAAGGGTATAAAATAAAATGGTCGAAAATCCTTAAAAAGTACTGCAGCAGGAGTGGCTGCTGCCCCGTGTCACTAAAAGAGCTGCACCGCGGGAGCGTCGGGGCAGCGCTGCTGGTTAAAAAGGGGCCCGGAAAGCGTGAGAGGTGTAAAGGGAATGAAATGCTGAGCATGGTAAAAGAGGTACAATAAAGGTACAGCAGCAGGTGTGGCCGCTGCCCCGCATCACTAAAAGAGCTGCACCGCGGGACGGTCGGGGCAGCGCTGCTGGTTAAAAAGAGCGGCACGGGAAAGGCTGAGAGGTGTAAAGGGAATGAAATGCTGAGCATGGTAAACGAGGTACAATAAAGGTACAGCAGCAGGTGTAGCCGCTGCCCCACATCACTAAAAGAGCTGCACCGCGGGAGCGTCGGGGCAGCGCTGCTGGTTAAACAGAGCAGTATGGGAAAGGCTGGGAAGTGTGAGCGCAATAAAATATTGAGAATGGTCTAAGAAATACTCAAAAGGTACAGCAGCAGGAGTGGCCGCTGCGTGGGTTCACTAAAACAGCTGCACCGCGGCACCTTTGGGGTGGTGTTGATGGTAAACGTGCGGCACGTAAAAGGACTGGAGGTGTGAGGGAAGTAAAATATAGAGAAAGGTCTGAGAAATAACAACAACACCGCAGCAGGAGTAGCCACTTCCTCAGGATAAAATGAGCTGCACCGCGGCGCACGTGGGGCAGGGGCGCTGCTTCAAAGGTGTCACGGCAAAGGTCGCATCTGTGAAGGGTATAAAATAAAATGGTCGAAAATCCTTTAAAAGTACTGCAGCAGGAGTGGCCGCTGACCCGTGTCACTAAAAGAGCTGCACCGCGGGAGCGTCGGGGCAGCGCTGCTGGTTAAAAAGAGCGGCACGGGAAAGGCTGAGGGGTGTAAAGGGAATAAAATGCTGAGCATGGTAAAACAGGTACAATAAAGATACTGCAGGAGGTGTGGCCGCTGCCCCGCGTCACTAAAAGAGCTGCACCGCGGGAAGTGATTCGTTTGTTCTTAGGTTTGGAATGAAAGGTGCTCTTCCAGAGGGGACTATTGACCTGTTAATATTCTGTTGGATACAGGAAAAGAGGGAGGAAGCAAGCAGCTGGGGAATGAAGGGGTGGATTTTTTGGTGGATACAGGGAAAGACACGGGAAGGGGCTCTCAAGTAAAATACACCTCACGGGCAGCACCAGGAGAAGCCTCAAGTGCCCTTTTTTTCCAAGCTCTGACATTCCAGAGGAGTAAGCAGTGGTCAGCCCATCACTTTCTGTATTCCTTGGATGCCCAGTGCTTTGTTGGGAAGAGATAATATTTGGAAATGAACAAATCCGGGGATGTAATTTCCTGATAGTAAAGCCCCAGAGAGCCTGGTTTTGATATCCTTCCAGCACCCAAACGCAGCAGAGGGAATCCTGGCGGAGCTGGAAAACGCTGTCGCTCCGTCGGTGGAATTCCTGGGAACTGGAAAGCAGCAGAAGCAGCAAGAACAGAGTTGGAAGCAGGCTCCAGCCGGGTAAGGCAGACACCAAATCCTTTGGAACTGGGCAGGGGTGGGAAGAATGAATTCTTACATTTGTAGCCCAGGGATTCCTGAGCAGGATCCCGGCAGGGAAGACTGCAGGGATCAGGCTGGGGCCTGATCGCAGCTGGGGGCAGCGAGCCTTGGAATTGGCTGAAGGGAAGAAAGAGGGATCCTTTGAGCACAAGGATCAGGTGTCAAATGCGGAGATGGCATCAGACAATTCCTCGGGAGGGTTTAGTTCCTGGGCCAAATCGATCTCCTGCCTTGTGAAGGAGCTCAGAGAGCTGGGAAGAGCCCAAGCAACGCAGGGAATGCACCGGCAGATAAAAGTGCCGGGGAACGGTGGGGAAAAGCATCCGAACAGGGGGCCTCGTTTTGTACAGGGACGGTACAAAAAATTGTCCGAAAGAATAGGAATGGAATGGGATTTTACGTATTCCTCGGAGGCCACAATCCAGTGGGAAGGCTGAGAGAAAGAAACAAGGCCTAAAAAGGCAGATGAGCCAAATCTGCCCAAAGCCTCCAATGGCCACATTCCCTGGCATTGCTGAGGACTTCAGCCAAGCTCCAAGCAAAAGGTGAGCCCCTGATTTTGGTGCCAAGGGAAACTCCAAGTTAAGAATGATCCAAATATGAAGCGCTTCTCACAAAACTCAGCTTTGCAAACCTTTCTTTGGGCTAAAAAAGAAAAGGTGGGAATGCCCTTGGCAGAAAAGCAGCTGTGAGGCACAGCAGGCTTCAAATGCCTGTCAGCAGGAGCTCCAGGAGAAACGGCTGCTGGCTCCGGGCATCCTGGGCTTTCCAGGCAGGTTTTGTAGCGGATTGCAAGGCAGTTTTCCTGCCTCTGGGGGGTGGCACCTGCATCCCACTGGAAAGGGAAAATGTGGAGAGAGGGGCAAGCGGGAAGACGGTTGCTGATGTGTGTCCTTGGATCGCAGTTCCTCCCGGTGAGTCTGTGCTGCTGGAAGTTTGAAGGAGATCAGTCCTGGAGTACGTGTGGGTTCACCTGTGGGGTTTGGGAGCGACGCCGGCCATGAAATTCCAGGGATGTTCCCTTTGCTGGAGTGAGAAGCAGTGGAAGCACTTTGCTGTCTGCTTCTTCATCGCCTTCGCCTCGGTCCCCTGGGGCTCCAGGTAATCCCCTCTCACCTTTGCTTTTCCAAGGGTCTCTAAATGAGGGCTTGAGCTTTGGTGTAGCTCCCTTTACAGGGAAGATCTGTTCCAGGAAAGGTCTCCTGGTCTGGCCCGATGGCGTTGCAGGAAGAGCAGGAAACCCCACAGCTCCTGTGGCTCCCTCATCTGATTTGCCTGCAGGCAGCCAGGATCATTCCCAAGTGTCATCCTCTGGCTCCGTGACTCGGTGAGGTTGTGTTCCGCCAAAGGCCAGGGGCCGCTTTGTTTTGCGGCTCACGAAAGTCCAGCTCGGTGGTGCTGGGTTTGGTTTTTGTGTGCAATGAAGGCACTAAAAAATTCCCCTCCTTCCCTGGCACAGCCCTGGAGTGGGAGCAGATTCCCCTTATCCCGGAGTTATCCCGCTCCTGCCGTGGATCCCTGCGGTGCCGTGGCAGGTGAGGAGACTGAAAGCTTTCATTAGGAATTGGGGATTATGAGCACTGACATTTACTGTGCTAGAAAGTCTTAAGGGACAAATTTGTGCCAATTAATGTCACGCCTTTAACTACGAGGATCAATTCGTGTTATGCTTGTACCAGAGTCTGGTGACAGAGGGGGTTTCCAAAGGAAGTCTTGGTCCATGGAGGCTTGTGCCCAAAGAAAATGCCAAGAGAACTGAGGTATGAAAAACAAAGGTCCTTTATTTATCTAAGAGCAGCAACAAAAACGAACTACAGAACATATTTACATTGTAAGAACCTTTGTAACAACAACGATCTATAGAACGTATTTACAAGAACATAGCTATCGATACTATATTAAACGTATTTACAGAAGACAATAAGAAACGCTAAAACGTATCTACAGCAGGGTGCCGTCTCTGGCCTGGATCTCCATCAGTCCTGGAAGAAAAAGCAAGTGACAGAGTCATTGCAGTCAGGCACAGAGGGCTCTTCCATGTGCCCCCAGCCTGGGACACACTGGCAGAGCGGGACTCTGCTGCCAGCGCTGAGCCTGGCTGGGGCTGGGGGTCAGGCCCCAGGCACTGGCATGGGGCTTGTGTGAGCCAAAGCAAGGGCAGGACAGGCTGGGGATGCTGCTTGTGCTGCCAGAATCCAGCCCACGGGGCACCGTGTCCCTCAGCGGGGCACCCAGCCCAGCCCCAGCCTGGCAGCAGGGCACCCACTCTGCCTGTGGGGAGCACATACCTGTCCTACTGCTGGAGTCCGTCCTCATCCCAGGACCATGTCCTCCTCCTCGTCTTTTCCGTCCACATCCATGTCCTCACTGTATTCTTCCATTTCCACCTCCATCTCTTCCTCCATCTCTTCCTTCACGTCCACCTCCATCTCTTCCTCCATCTCCTCCTTTGCATCCACCTCCATCTCTTCCTCCATCTCTTCCTTCACGTCCACCTCCATCTCTTCCTCTCCGGTCTCTCCTCCCTCCACTTCCATCTCCTCCTCTGTATCAATCTTTAGATCCACCTCCATCTCTTTCTCTTCGTCTCTGGAAACCTGCAGATGTAGCAAAACCTCGGAGTGGGATCCCTGTCCCACAGCATCCCCACAGAGGCACTTAGGTGGTGTCCATTTCCATGGAATGGCACCTTACCTTCCTCAGGACAAATGTGAGCATCTGGCAGGGATGAACGGCAAAATCCAGGCACAAGAGACCTTTGGGAACACTCGGGAGTATCGGAGCAGGGGCCAAGCAGGGTGACGGGTGTGTAGGCACAAGGGCCAATGGTTGTGTTGTCCTCTTTGCTGGATGCTGGGAGCTCCAGTGTGAATGCAGACCGTGACGTCACAATTCACAGGAGTCCAGGGTCACCGTGCAGTGGACAACGGGCATCACAGAATGATGGAATCCCTGAGTGGTCTGGCTTGGAAGGGACGCTAAAGATCGTCTTGTTCCAACTTGAGCAATCTTCTACCAGAGCACCTTGCTCAGAGTCCTGTTCCCACCTGGCCTTGGGTGTTGGCAGGGATGGGGCATCCACATCCTCTGTGCACAGCCTGGGCCAGTGCCTCAGCACTCTCAGTGTGAAAAAGCAGCTTCCTTAGAGCCAACCTAAATCAACCTCCTGCAGTTAAAAGCCATCCCCGCTTCTCCTCTTGCCACTGGCCCTATTGAACACTGTCCCCATCTTTCCTATGGGACCCTTCGAGTCCTGCATGGCCACAGCAAAGCCTCTCCAGGGCCTTCTGTTCTCCAGGCTGAACATTCTCAACCCCACATGGACAGCAGGGACTTAGATCAGCAGAAATCAAAGCTGCAAGGTAGCAAATAGCACCAGGAGCTGAGAGAGGGAAGCTTTAGACCCAGGCTTGTCTCGAAATAGACAATATTAGGAAGAGTGGAGGGGCAGATGGTGGGACACTGGCTCTGTTCTAACTGATGAATATTTTCTTTTTTTCTTCTTCTTTTCTCTCATGCTGACCCAGGTTTTGCTGTTTGAAAGGAAGCTTGGCACAGCATCCATTGTCTTCTCCATTTGTGAAACACCGAGCAGAATCTGAGCAGGCTGATGGCGCAGAGCAAAACCTGCAAATATCTTGATAATCCTGAGCCTGGGGGATGCAGCTAAACCCAGTCCAAAGTAATTTCTGGAAAGTCGAACCTGGTTTACATTTTCTTGACTTTGGCTGTGCCAGCTTCACCAGACATTTATAAAAAAGCAAACAAAAAACTCCAACCAAAAAAGACAAAAACCCAAACAAACAAACCCACACAAACCAATCAAACAAACAGATAAAAAAACCCAAATAAAACCAAAAGGAATGAGGAGTTCGTCTTAGTTGTGAGGATATCACAGCAGGCGAATGGCTGCTTCCCACAGGATCACCATAAAAAGCCACATGGAACAGCTGCTCCAGAATATACACAAGAGGGGCAATAGAAAAAGTGCTACATGGCGGCTTTGGGGGTAGCTCCACATGAAGGTGAAGGATGAGCACTCGGTGCTACAGATCCAGCATTCCCCACCCTCCAGGCCGCTCTTTGCTCCTGATGAAAGAGCCTTGCAGGACTGTGGCCCTTCTCAATGCAATGTCAATCATTGCCACAGCTCTCAGCTGAGCCACTGGCATTTCCAGAGCGAGATTCAGGCACAATCCTACTGCCTCGGAGCATCTGTGGAAGATCCTGAACTTCTTCACCCCCAGAAACACAAAGCAGCTCAGGCTTTCCCTGAATTGGGTCTTCAGAGGAGGTTTCCAGTATCTCTGAGATTTGTTCACCCCTCAGCACGTGTGACTTTATGTACAGTGATGCATTTGGGTTCCTTCCTCACCCCTGTGTGCCAGTGAGAAACCACCCACGTGGATGAAGGATAATGTGCACAGGAAAATTTATTCCTGGATTGTCATTTTGCTTCACTGTCACTTAGTTTAACATGGTCCTTCTCTAAGAAGGACTTAGAAGAAATGTGTAGGAATTTTGGCTCTGAGAGGAGCAGAAAGCACATTTTCTAAAGCAAATTCCCAGCTGATGCAGCTTCCCTGGCAAAAGAGTGATTCCCATTCATCTTCCTGGGAAGAATGTGAAGACCCATTCAGAGATCACAGGTTCAGCTGGCCTTTGGCTTTGTGTACCTCATTTCACATGTCCAGTTTCATTAAAAGAGGCTCAAGTTTGCCTTGCAACACGGAAGTGCTGTAGCTATTCCCAGGAGAAAACCAAGAAATGACTGTCCCATGGTGTGGTCACTAGGTTGGTACCTGGGGTAGAAATCCCACCACAGTTGTGGCTCTGTGAGCAAAGAGAGCCAGCCAGTGCTTTTTGGGGCTGTAACAGCTGAGAGTGTGGCAGAGCAGTTTTTATGTTCTTTTTAGAGTCCTGAAAACATTGTTCCCAAAACAATCTTTCTCTCCTGTCTTCTGTCATAAATTGTGGAACAGAGAAAATGGAAAGGAGCAGAGGGTTTTGTTTAAATTGGCTTTTTTGTTTTGTTTTGTTTTTTAGTCTTAAAATCGCATCAGCGTGATGCATGGTACTTTAGAAATTGGATTAGTGCCACCTATTTCGTCCCACCAGAGAGGTGGGATTTAAGACTTCCAACAATAGAAACACCAGATGTGCAAGAGCTCAGTTTTCCACCCCTCACACCCCGGTATCTTGCTGTGCTATTTTAAGCAGCCTCAGCCAGGTATATTAAAATACTGCTCCAAACAACAACAGAATGAAAATGTTCCACCAAATGGGGAAAAATAAGAAAAGTGGGCAGCAGCTGATGTTCATTTTGCAAAGTCAGATGCAAACAATGTTTGCTGGATTCCTGTCCTAGAAAAATGTAGACATTTAATAGAAATCTACCTCTGAGGCTGGTAAGTTTGGTATGATTTTAGATCTGGGAGGAACAAAACAGGTTCTAGAGAAGCTGTGATTGTCGCCGCCTTGGAAGTGTTCAAGGCCAGCTTGGATGGGGCTTGGAGCAAAGTGGTCTAGTGGAATGTGTCCTGAGTGTGGTGAGAGTTGGAACAAGATGAGCTTTAAGGTCCCTTCCAACCCAACCCATCCTGTGAGTCCATGAAAAGAAACTTTTGGTTTTCCTGAGGTGTTGCCTTGGCAAGGGGAGGTCACAAATACCTCCGGTAGTTTGAAATGCCCTGAGCAGAGCCCAGCTGTGCTTTATCACAGGTGCTGAGGGATTTTCACTTGTATTTTATGGGGGGTTTTCACAGGGCAGTGCAAGAGCAGCTGAATGTGTTTGACAGGCAAAGAGGGCCAGTGTGGCAGCAGCTTCATTCAACAGAGCTTTTCCTTCTGTGATCCTGTATCACCCGAGGCACTCTGGGGCTCTTGAAGCCGGCAGCTGGGCAAGTTAATCATGATAAGAAGTGATAAATTAGCCTGCTCCACTCTCCTTAGCATGGGGGGTGATGAGCATTAGGTAGTTTGGGGAGCATTGCCAAGATGGGAGCTTGTTTTTTGCCAAGGAGAAGGGAGAAAATATTGCTTAGAGTAAATAAAGCAGCTCTGCTTCCCCGGCAAGAGGAAAAGAAGCGATTGAAGATGCGAGTGCTGCATGGAATCATTTGCATGAGGATATATCTTGTCTGCTATGCAGGATAGTTCCCAATAAACCCTGCTTTGCCTGACCTTTATTTTTGGATTTCTACCGCATAGTACAAGAGACAAGATTAAAAATCCCAAAGTGCTTTGTGGGCAGGGAATGAAAAGTGGGGAGGCACTTTTTTGTTTTCTTCAGCCTGCCTCTTTCTTTTGTTCCCTTCAGAGATCTCACTTCATTTCTGCTGTTTTTTGGAGCACATGTGCTTAGCTCTTCCCAGATCCCCTGGCCTTGTTTTAGCTCTGGGTGTCATGGACACTCTAAATTGTGAGGTTTTTTCCCTCCATCTACCTCTGCTTCTTCAAGTGGTTTACCTTCCTTTACCTGTTGGAGTGATGGATTTTTCTCACCTTTTATTACTTAGTGCTTTTTCTGTATTTCCTTCATTCTCTGAAACCAACTTTTCACTTGCCCTGTGGCTGTTAGATGCCAGATATGGGAGCATTAATTCTTTCTCTGCTGCTTGTCTGAGCTTTCACAAGGAGCTGAGAGCTCTCTGGGGTTCAGCTTGACTCGCTTCATCACCTTCCTTGCTGCTGCCTATGTCCTTGGACACTTAAGGGAAATGCCTCATACTAATTTATGTCTAGATTAATTTTCAAATACAGCCTCTCTATCTACCCTAACATATACAGCAATATAAGAAGCTGGGAATAGAGATCAGCAAGTTTTGAGAATAAGGAGCCGGCGTTTTTCTGTAGGAAGGAAAGCAGCAAGCGCCTGGCCGCAGGAGCCGAGACGCTCGGGCTGCAGGAGCTGCAGAGCGCCCGGAGCCGGCTTTTCCCTGTGCTCTGTGCCTGCCCCCGGGCTGAGCTGGGCGGCGCTGCTGCCGCCTGGTGGCGAGAGCGCGGCACTGCCGCCCCCGACACGGCGCCCCGGCGCTGCTGCCGCCCGGTGCCGGCTGAGCCGAGAGGGCGGCGGCCTCGGTGGCTGCCGAGCGTGGCAAGGAGCGGGAGCGAGCGGGGCCGGGTGTGTCAGCGGAGGGGAGGGGCGAAGGGCGGTTGGCAGCGCCAAGGGACACGGCCGTGCATGAGCGGGGCCACAGCTATGGAAAGGAACGGGCGCCGTGCGGGGCGGTGACCGCGGGGAATGACAGCGCGGGGGGCGGCCCGGCGGGGCCGGTTTTGCCGGGCAGCAGAGGCGCGGTCGCAGCGCGACCCGGGCGGGAGGCACCGGGCGGGCACGGTCGGAATCGAGTCGCCCGCGTGTCGCTCTCAAGGAGGCGGCTCGGAAAGGAAGGCGCAGTTCCGCGCTCTCGGGACGGCGTTAAGTGACGTTTTTATTAGAATATGACAGTATTTATTTGATTTTATTATTTTATTATCTGCCAGGACCTTGCAGAAGGTGGTTTACACTTCCGCCACACTCAAGATGGCGGACGCAGTAGGCCCCCTGCGAGAGGTGTCGCTGCCGATGCCTGCCGCCGGTCGCGGAGCCGTCGGCCGCCTCCGGCGCGGCTGACCCCGCCAGCCGTGTCCTCGCACCGGGAAGCACGGCGGAAAATCGCGCGGAAAGCGCGGGGCCGGCGTCGGAGTCCGGGCCGGATTCAGGCAGCCGACTAGACAGAAGCCCTTGTGAGGGGCGGCGGGGGCCCTAAGTGTACCACACTAAAGATGGCGGCTCGACCGGAAGTGGCTTCTGCCAGCACCCAAGATGGCGGCGAAGGGCGGAAGTGTCGTCACTGCCACACTAAAGATGGCGGTCGTGTGCGCTGTTTTCTGACCTTCTCAATATGGCGGCAGGGAAGGCCCCCCCCCCCCCCCCCCCCGCGTCTATTCGGCTGCCTGAACGCGACGCCGACGCCGACGCCAGCCCAGCGCTTGCGCGCAATTTTCTGAGGCGTTTCCCGCTACGCGGACACCGACTGTGGGGTCAGCGGCGCCTGGGGCAGGCGGGAGCATTCAGGCAGCCGGATAGACGGAGCGGGGGGGAGGGGGGGTATTTCCGGCCGCCATCTTGAGAAGGTCGAATAGCCACATCGGTGCGGTACCGGTGACTTCCGCCCTTCTTCGCCAGGAGCGGCGATGGCGGGGAGCCCGGGGAGCAGCGCTGCCGGGCCGGGGGCACCGGGGCGGGTGCTCCGGGCTCGGAGGTGAGCGGGGAACGGGGACAGCCCCGAGCGGACGGTGGGGGCCGCGGGGGATCGGTATTCCGGCCCAGGGATGAGTGTTCCGGCACAGGGGTGGCTGTCCCGGCACAGGGATGCGTTCATGGACTGTCTAATAATATTATTTAACGATCGTGCAAGGAGATCTGTATAAAAAAATCCTCCGTGGTCATCCTTCTCCCAGCCCCGCTGTGTTTTCAGGATCTTGGGGGAAGAGTTTGGGTCTGAACAAGGCTCTCGGGCACAGGGTGGGATTCTTGGGGTGCAGGGCCAGGATTTGGACTCGATGCTCCCTGTGGGTCCCTTGCAGCCCAGGAAATGCTGCGATCCTGTGCCTCTGAGGGTGAAATAAAGGGGAGCGGTGGGGTTTGTGCCCGCTGTGTTCACGGCCCCGCCGGCTCAGGGCGGGTTAAAGGCGCAGCTGCCCCGAGACAGCGGGACCGGCCGGGGCTGCTCGCTCCCGGTGCTGCCGCCTCGTGGGGAGAGCCCGGCACTGCAGCCCGCGCAGGCGCTGGACCACGGGATGGGCGTGGAACAGCAGCGCAGGGGATGCTGAGGCAGCCCAGGGAATGCTGCGGTCCCAGGGAAGGCTGAGGCGTCCCCTGCCCGGGGCACTCGGCAGCAAACCCCTGATGTTGAGCAGAAAAAGGAAAGTTCTGGGTTAGTGGGAGGAGGTTTCTGGAATGGAGCTGGAACAGGTGCTGATCCACTCATGGAATCACGGGCTGGTTTGGCTTGGAAGGGACCACCAGGATCATTTACACTCTGTTTGTTGTCTGATTGCACAGCGAAGAACATCCAGAACTGCCGCCTCACCCTCACGGACAGCAGGAATGTCTTCCATAGCTCTTGTTTTGGAATGGGAATGGCTGTTGGGAGCTCTGGCAGGACCAGGTAAGAAGAGAAATGGGATCATTGTGGCTGCTGCTGGAGGTGGTTTTCTGCTTTCCGGCTGTTCTTCTCATTGATCCTTTCACAGCAGTGTTCTAGGGCACATTTGAGGGTAATTCCAGGAATCTGAAACCAGATAAAAACTGGTGGGGAAAAAATGTGAACGTGATCCATTTCTGGTAGTTCCAAGCTTCTCCCACAACACCGTTCCAGGGGAAAGCTGATAAAAGGGTAAAGATGCAGAGGAACAAGTGCTGTAAAGCCCCCTGGCGCTCTGAGAGAGCAAACCTTCCAGTAGTCCCAGCAGATCTCTTGGAGAAAATGTGGGATCGCAAGGTTTTCCAGGAAAGCAAAACAAGGGTGGAGATGAGGGAATAGGCTTCCAGTTCTTCCTTGAGCTGAAAGCCTGGGGGAATTGAGAGGGGCCACAAGAACTGTTTGTGTAGGCAAATGGGAGTTTGGGGGCTGAATCTGAGTTTCCCTCTGGGGCATTTTTGAGGGAAAAGCTGAGGTGCTGTTTAAGGGAGAGAATGCAGATTTTTGGGGTGGAAAAGGTTGAATCAATATTGTAGAGGAAGTAAAACGCTGGGGGTAAAAGTGGATGCAATGTGGAGGGGACAGATTGAATATTTTGGAGGCAAAATGGGGAACTGAGTAGTGGAGAGATGGGGAACATTTTGGAGGCAACACTTGACAAACTCTCTGGGGTGGAGAACGACCACATTGAGGGAAAAATGAGGTGATGAGCAGTGGGCACGTAGGGAAGGTCGTGGGGGTAAATCTTGAGAAAAGCCCCGTGGTATTCAAGAAATCCTTGGAAGCAGGACTGAGGAATTCAGTGGTGGAAAAATAGGGGAATTTTGCGGGGGTAAAACTTTAAAAGATCTAAGAGTTGAGAGTGTGTGTTTTTAGGTAGAAAGGATGTCTTGTTGAAGTTGGGCGTCTGGATTGTGGCATTTATGGATCCAGAAAGTAGAAGATAAAGGAGACTCCCAAAGCCTCGGTAGCTGTGTTAAGAAATCCCTGCCAGGGAAGAAAGGTACCTAAACCTCCTAGAAGTAGGGACTAATTGGCATGGGAAGGGGAAAACCCACCCCCAGTGGGAGAGAGCACGCCGGGTAAGGGAAGAGAAGGATGCCCTTAAGAACAAGCAGGGAAGGTGAATTTCTCGGCTTGCTAAAATGTATCAAAAAGTTTGGAACCTGGGTCTGTGTGGAGGCCGGGATTTTCTCGGCCATATGCAGAGCCCAGCACTAGGAATAAAGGAATTCCAGGCTTTACAACGCCAAAAATGCAGTACCAGAGAGTTCTGTTATCCCGAGGACTTGGGGGACATTTGGCAAAAATTTCCGGGGGCCCAGGCTGGACCGAGCTTTTAACGCTCCCCAGATTCACGGGATCGGGGATTCCGGCGTGCCCTGCACGGGTTTTTTCAGGGAAGTCCCAAATCCTTCGTGTGAGCACGAAGCAGAATCCCCTGGGAGCTGTGAAGGCAACAGGATATTTCTTGGGAATTTTGAAGGGTTGGGTGAGTCCTCAGTGTTAGGTTGGAATGAACGCAAATTGTCCGGGAGTTGCTGGTTTGGGGATGGCCGGGTCTGGGTTTGGATTTGTGGGCACCGAGTGTTCCTTGTGTCAGCTTTAGGTCTTCTGGATTGGTGGGAGTAGTCAGAGAAAAGAGAAGGCAATTGAAATGCGGAGCTCCATTCCCGGAGAAATGGTCGGGATGGGAGAGGAAAGGCTGTGGAGCTGCTGGGAGCTCGTGGAGAACGAAAGGATCTGAGGCCTGGAGGCAAAAGCTGTGGAACAAAGCCTGAAAAGGGTGTGGGGTGGGGCGGGAGGGGGAGGAGGGCACCGTGGTGGGGGGAAAGAGGGAAAGGATCCCTGCTCCGGGAATCCAGCAGGGACCAGGAGAGGATCATTTTCCATCCACTGCTCTCAGTGGAATCCTAATAAGGACGGTGGAAGGGAAGTGATTCGTTTGTTCTTAGGTTTGGAATGAAAGGTGCTCTTGCAGAGGGGACTATTGACCTGTTAAAATTCTGTTGGATACAGGAAAAGAGGGAGGAAGCAAGCAGCTGGGGAATGAAGGGGTGGATTTTTTGGTGGATACAGGGAAAGACACGGGAAGGGGCTCTCAAGTAAAATACACCTCACGGGCAGCACCAGGAGAAGCCTCAAGTGCCCTTTTTTTCCAAGCTCTGACATTCCAGAGGAGTAAGCAGTGGTCAGCCCATCACTTTCTGTATTCCTTGGATGCCCAGTGCTTTGTTGGGAAGAGATAATATTTGGAAATGAACAAATCCGGGGATGTAATTTCCTGATAGTAAAGCCCCAGAGAGCCTGGTTTTGATATCCTTCCAGCACCCAAACGCAGCAGAGGGAATCCTGGCGGAGCTGGAAAACGCTGTCGCTCCGTCGGTGGAATTCCTGGGAACTGGAAAGCAGCAGAAGCAGCAAGAACAGAGTTGGAAGCAGGCTCCAGCCAGGTAAGGCAGACACCAAATCCTTTGGAACTGGGCAGGGGTGGGAAGAATGAATTCTTACATTTGTAGCCCAGGGATTCCTGAGCAGGATCCCGGCAGGGAAGACTGCAGGGATCAGGCTGGGGCCTGATCGCAGCTGGGGGCAGCGAGCCTTGGAATTGGCTGAAGGGAAGAAAGAGGGATCCTTTGAGCACAAGGATCAGGTGTCAAATGCGGAGATGGCATCAGACAATTCCTCGGGAGGGTTTAGTTCCTGGGCCAAATCGATCTGCTGCCTTGTGAAGGAGCTCAGAGAGCTGGGAAGAGCCCAAGCAACGCAGGGAATGCACCGGCAGATGAAAGTGCCGGGGAACGGTGGGGAAAAGCATCCGAACAGGGGGCCTCGTTTTGTACAGGGACGGTGCAAAAAATTGTCCGAAAGAATAGGAATGGAATGGGATTTTACGTATTCCTCGGAGGCCACAATCCAGTGGGAAGGCTGAGAGAAAGAAACAAGGCCTAAAAAGGCAGATGAGCCAAATCTGCCCAAAGCCTCCAATGGCCACATTCCCTGGCACTGCTGAGGACTTCAGCCAAGCTCCAAGCAAAAGGTGAGCCCCTGATTTTGGTGCCAAGGGAAACTCCAAGTTAAGAACGATCCAAATATGAAGCGCTTCTCACAAAACTCAGCTTTGCAAACCTTTCTTTGGGCTAAAAAAGAAAAGATGGGAATGCCCTTGGCAGAAAAGCAGCTGTGAGGCACAGCAGGCTTCAAATGCCTGTCAGCAGGAGCTCCAGGAGAAACGGCTGCTGGCTCCGGGCATCCTGGGCTTTCCAGGCAGGTTTTGTAGCGGATTGCAAGGCAGTTTTCCTGCCTCTGGGGGGTGGCACCTGCATCCCGCTGGAAAGGGAAAATGTGGAGAGAGGGGCAAGCGGGAAGACGGTTGCTGATGTGTGTCCTTGGATTGCAGTTCCTCCCGGTGAGTCTGTGCTGCTGGAAGTTTGAAGGAGATCAGTCCTGGAGTACGTGTGGGTTCACCTGTGGGGTTTGGGAGCGACGCTGGCCATGAAATTCCAGGGATGTTCCCTTTGCTGGAGTGAGAAGCAGTGGAAGCACTTTGCTGTCTGCTTCTTCATTGCCTTCGCCTCGGTCCCCTGGGGCTCCAGGTAATCCCCTCTCACCTTTCCTTTTCCAAGGGTCTCTAAATGAGGGCTTGAGCTTTGGTGTAGCTCCCTTTACAGGGAAGATCTGTTCCAGGAAAGGTCTCCTGGTCTGGACCGATGGCGTTGCAGGAAGAGCAGGAAACCCCGCAGCTCCTGTGGCTCCCTCATCCGATTTGCCTGCAGGCAGCAGCAAGGATCATTCCCAAGTGTCATCCCCTGGCTCCGTGACTCGGTGAGGTTGTGTTCCCCCAAAGGCCAGGGGCCGCTTTGTTTTGCGGCTCACGAAAGTCCAGCTCGGTGGTGCTGGGTTTGGTTTTTGTGTGTAATGAAGGCACTAAAAAATTCCCCTCCTTCACTGGCACAGCCCTGGAGTGGGAGCAGATTCCCCTTATCCCGGAGTTATCCCGCTCCTGCCCTGGATCCCTGCGGTGCCGTGTGTTCTCCAAGCTCACAGCACTGCTGGCTCTAAACAAGAAAAACAATCCCTGTTCCTTCTCTTCTCCGTCCTTGATGTTCCCAGGCCCTGCATCTCCCTGGCTATTCCCTGTGGGAGTCTTCATCTCCATCCCACCTTATCCCGATCAGGTAAGGGTCTGAGACGTGTTTAGCAGCAAATGCATTCCTGTGAAGAAAGCCAAGAGCAAAGAGCATCCAGATGCAGAGAAGTCTTTAGAAAAGCGTTCCAGACGTGCAAATGAGGGATGTGTCTTCCTGCATCTCCTGTTGTTTTTCTCTGTCACGTTTTGGAAGGGTTTCTCTCAGTGATTTCCTGCAGTCCAGGTGCGTCCCTTCTTTTGTCCAAATCCAGTGCCAGAGGATCGAACAACTGACGAGTGGGGCCTGGGATGAAAACGGTTCTCCTAAAATGAGGGAAACAATGCTAGAAGAGAAATGAGCATCCTTTTAATGCCTGGAATAAAAATGCTGGAAAAGGGCACTTTTTATTTGCTATGGTGTCATTCTCCATTTTTTTTCCATAGCTAAAACTCCACGGTGAGCAATCAGAGCAGAAATAGGAAATGCAGGAGTCTTGGATTCCACAGTGGGATTAACTTCCCTTTTCTGCTCTCTTTCAGGACAGGAAAAACCACTGAACTCGCCCCATCTTTGGGACCAAGAGCTTTGGTGTTGGAGTAGGCAAAGCCAGCTAGGGCCCCCCTTGTCCTGCCCATGGTGTGGGCTCCTCTTCTCCTCTGCGCTGGGATGAACTGCCTAGGGAATGCTATTTTTGACAGCCCGGTCCTAGCCCCGGCTACTGGAAATGGGCGGAGGTGAAGAGGCAAGTGCCAGAGTTGCTTGGGGATGATGGAATTGTGGTGTTTGGCTGTGCCCAGAGGGGCAGGTTGGGCATTTCTGTGTGTCTGAGGACCGGTTTGGGTGCTGGGGAGCCCGGGGAGCCGAGCTCTCAGTGCATTCCCAGCTCTCCCAGTGGTGGGAGCTGGTGCAGGGCTGGGTGACAGCCTCTGGTCGGGCTCGGGGCAGGCCCTGGCCCTGGCACAGACACGCTGGGGTGGTTTGGGGACGCTTGGGGAGCCGTGGGAGGAAAATGAGGGATGGTGCTGGGCGGAGTGATCGGCCTGTGCTCGTGTCAGCGCAGCCGTGCAGGGCACTGGGATCTGGGTAAAACTCCAGCTCTCCTGGTGTTCAGGGATGCAAGGTCTGAGGCACTGGATTTACTTGGGGCTTTCCAGGACAGCAGGAACAAGAGGAGGTGTGGTGCCAGAGGTGCGTCCCATCAGGTTGCAGTTCCCTCTTTCCCATTTCCATTTCCTCCTCAGTGCAGGTGTCCCCTGCAGCCCATGAGCACGGGGCCGGTGACAACTCCCTGTCTGTAGAGGGATTCCTTATGGAACAAGGGCAGATGACACTTGTGTGAGGCTTACGACTGTTAGATTTAGACCAGGATGGGTTTAAGGAAAACTAGAATCGTGTGTTAATCTTACTGGTCAATGAACAAATGGAATCCACACTTCTATAAGAAAAAATATAGTGTATGGAGCATAAAGAAGAAGCTGTTTTTGCCTGCTGCTGCTGCTTGGCTGTATCATGTAACCCCATTCGAACTCTGCCTTCAAGACAGCTGTGAGACCGTGAAATAAAGAATTTAGCAGAACAGCAGCCTCCTCTGCTCTTTCACCCTGGTCCGAGAAGGAGGGGTACCCTGTCAAAGGCTCAACACTTGCCTTTCTGACTTTGTTTCTAAATTTCTACCTTTCTAATTTTGTTTGTTTCTAATTTTTTTTTTGTTTATAACTTTGTTTGTTTTTAACTTTCTACCTTTAGAAACGTGTTCGTTTCTTGTATTTTACCTCTTTGTTTGTTTCTAAATTTCTGCCGTTGTAACTTTGTTTCTAACTTTCTACTTTTAAAATTTCATTTGTTTTTAACTTTTTACCATTCCTCCCAGCGAGGGCTGTGTGCAGAATACTAAAACGTGTTAAGTTCTTCATTTTTACATCTATAGGCAAATGCTACTGATTTAGATGTAAATTCATTTTGAAATGAGCCAGCCCTCTCTCTCTACTCTGTCGCATACAGGAATATAAGAAGCTGGGAATAGAGATCAGCAGGTTTTGAGAATAACGAGCCGGCGTTTTTCTGTAGGAAGGAAAGCAGCAAGCGCCTGGCCCCAGGAGCCGAGACGCTCGGGCTGCAGGAGCTGCAGAGCGCCCGGAGCCGGCTTTTCCCTGTGCTCTGTGCCTGCCCCCGGGCTGAGCTGGGCGGCGCTGCTGCCGCCCGGTGCCGGCTGAGCCGAGAGGGCGGCGGCCTCGGTGGCTGCCGAGCGTGGCAAGGAGCGGGAGCGAGCGGGGCGGTGTCTGTCAGCGGAGGGGAGGGTCCCGGGAGCGGCCCCGGTGCGCGGGGCGGGCCCGGCCCGGGAGAGAGGGGCGGGGCCCCGAGCGATGGAGCCGCCCCCGTGCCGGGCAGGGCGGGCCCCGGGGCCGGGCGGGGCCGGGGCTCTGGGGCGGGGCCGGGCGGGGCCGGGGGCGGCTTCAGGGGCGGGGCCGGGCCCGGCTCAGGTGCGCGGGGCGGGGTCCGCACAGGTGCGCGGGGTCCCAGGGCGGCTGCGCAGGGCGGGGCCGAGGTGATTTAAGCCCCCGAAATCGCCCCTGCCGCCATTTGCTCCCTCAGAGCTCGGGGAGGCTGCGGCCGGGCCGGGCTCCCCCGGCGTGGCCCGGGAGAGGCCCCCGCTCCCCCTCTTTCTTCCCCGTCTTTCTTCCCCCCGTTTCTCCTGCCCTTATCCTCCTCCTTCTTCCCCCGCTTATCACCTCTTTCCTACCCCCCCCAGTTTCTTTCTCTCTCCCCCACACCCTCCCTGTCTCTCCCAGCCCCCTGCCTGCCCTCTCCCCAGCGCCCCCCCACCCTCTCTCCCTGCTCCCCTGTGCATCCCCGACCCCCCCCGCCTCCTTTCTCCCCCACCCCTCCTTTCTCCCCTCTCCGTACCCCGCTCCCCAACCCGACTCCCCTCTCTTCCTCCTCCTCTGACCATCATCCTTCCCCCTCACCCGACCTTTCCCTTCCCCCCTCGTTCTCCCCAACCCACCCCGACTCCTCTCCCTACCCCATCTCATCCCTCCCCGTTCCCTCTTTCCCCCGCAGCCGCGGGGCTCGGGGCGCCGGAGAATAAAGCCCAGAGGGCCGGAGCCCGGCGCCCCTGCCCTCGCTGGAGCCTCGCACGGGGGACCCGCTCGGCGGGTCCCCCGTGCAGTACAAAAACAGCGCCGGGGCTCCGGCTTTCCACACATCACACTGGGGATCCCCTCCTCAGGAGGGGTTCCCGGGGGGGTGGTGGGTTGGGGTGGGCCCCCTCCTCAGGAGGGGTTCCCGGGAGGGTGGTGGGTTTCGGGGAGGGGGGTGGGTTGGGGTTGGGGTGGGCCCCCTCCTCAGGAGGGGGTCCCGGGGGGGTGGGTGGGTTTCAGGGAGGGTGGTGGGTTGGGGTGGGCCCCCTCCGGAGGAGGGGGTCCCGGGAGGGGGTTAGGGTGGGCCCCCTCCGGAGGAGGGGGTCGGGGGGAGGGGGGTGGGGCGGAGGGGGGACTTTCCCCCCCTCCAGTCCCCGCCCCCTCTCCCGGACCCCCTCCTCCGGACGGGGCTCACCCCAGCCCCCTCCCCGGGACCCCCTCCTCCGGACCGGGGCCCCGGAGGGAGGGAGGGTGGGGTGGGGGGGGTCCGGGTGGGAGGGGCTGTTGGTTTGGCCTGTGGTCTCTATGTCTGTTCATGCCACAGAGTGACGTGACCCCCCTCTGCTTCCCCCCCCCCCCGAGGCCCCGGTCCGGAGGAGGGGGTCCCGGGGAGGGGGCTGGGGTGAGCCCCGTCCGGAGGAGGGGGTCCGGGAGAGGGGGCGGGGACTGGAGGGGGGGAAAGTCCCCCCTCCGCCCCACCCCCCTCCCCCCGACCCCCTCCTCCGGAGGGGGCCCACCCTAACCCCCTCCCGGGACCCCCTCCTCCGGAGGGGGCCCACCCCAACCCACCACCCTCCCTGAAACCCACCCACCCCCCCGGGACCCCCTCCTGAGGAGGGGGCCCACCCCAACCCACCACCCTCCCCAAAACCCACCACCCCCCCGGGAACCCCTCCTGAGGAGGGGATCCCCAGTGTGATGTGTGGAAAGCCGGAGCCCCGGCGCTGTTTTTGTACTGCACGGGGGACCCGCCGAGCGGGCCCGGCCCGTGTGGGGCGAGGGCAGGGGCGCCGGGCTCCGGCCCTCTGGGCTTTATTCTCCGGCGCCCCGTGCCCCGCGCGCGGCTGCGGGGGAAAGACGGGACAGAGGATGGGAATAAGGGAGCAGAGGGGGTCAAAGAAGGAGCGCAGGTGGGGGGTTCGGGGTGTGCAGGGAGAAGTGGGATGGGGGGACAGGAAAGGAGGCGGGGGGAAGACGAGGACGGAGCACAAGTGGGGGGTCAAGGTGCAGAGGGGAAACGAGGGAAGAGGAACAGGGGGAGGTGGAGGGGGAAGGAAAGGTGGCAGACGGAGGGGGAGGATTGAGGGCAGGTGGGGGGAACTGCGAGGGGAAGGGGAGCAGGGTGAGGGGGCAGGGGGGACCCGGGATGGGGGCGAAGGAACGGTGGAGAAGGGGAGAGAGGGTGGAGGGGTAGGGCAGGGTTGGGGTGTGTAGGGGGACAGGGAGGGGGGATGGGGGGGACCGGGCCGGGGGGGGAGGGAGGGGAGGGCTAGGGGGGAGAGGGGGGGGGTAGGGGGGGGGTGTAGGGGGTGGGGGAGGGGAGGCAGAGGGGGGAGAACGGAGAAGGGTTAGAAGAAGACAAACTAACACAAATATAAAGGAAAAGAACTACAGAGACATAGAAATATGGAAATACAGAGATCTAGAGCCCGGTCCGGCCACAACCGTTCCCACCGAGCGCCGAGGGAGCAAATGGCGGCGCCGCCGATTCCCGAGGCTTAAATCCCCTCGGCCCCGCCCCGCGCAGCCGCTCTGGGGCCCCGCGCACCTGTGCGGACCCCGCCCTTCACACCTGTGCCGGGCCCGCCCCGCCCCGCCCGCGCCCGTAAATGCCGGCGGATCCGCGCCCGCTCCGCTTTGTGCGGTGGATGCTCATCCTGCTCCTCCCGGGCTGTGGCGGGACCGTCGTTCGGAGCGCTGTGCGGAGCCCGGCACCGGGGGCTACTCCCGGCGCTGCGCCGAGCCCGAGGCGCTGAGGTGGGAACGGGACCCGGGCCCTGGGATTCGGGGCTGGGTCCTGTCGGTGTCTGTTGGGGGTCCCGGGCCGAGCCGCTTGTCTCTCGGCGGGCGGGGTGCGGCTGCCGGGCTCGGAGAACTGAGGTGGGATGGGGGATGGCATTAGGCATCGGGATCGCCGCGGCTGGCAAGTGCCGCTCCGGGATTGGCGCTGGCGCCGAGCCCGGCGCTGCCGCTCCGGCTGCGGCCAGCGCGGGGCTGGGCTCCCGCCGGAGCTCCGGCTACGCTCCCGCTGCGGCCGTGGGGAGCCGGGGCCGTGCCGGTGCCGGGCCCGCCGGGAGGGCGGCGCTTCCCCGCAGCAGGCGCTGGATCGCGCCTGGAAGCGGCCGGGCCGCGGGGACCGCCCGTGCCCGCCCCGGCCCCCCCCGAGGCCGCCGCTCCCTCAGCGCCGCCCGCCCTGTGGGGCGCCCCCTGGCGCAACCGGAGCGCCGGCGCTCCCGGCCCGGCCCCGCCCGCAGCCCCCGCGGGGACGCGGAGCTCCCCCAGCCCCGGCACTGCCGAGGCCGCCGCTCCCCCTGCCCCGGGCCGCTCCCCCGGGGGCCTCCCGCCCGCCGCGGCCCCGCCCAACCAGCGCGGCTGCAGCGGGACGAGCCGCTCCCCCGGCCCGGCCGCTGGCGCCGAGGCCGCTGCTGCCGCTCCTGCTCTGACTGCGCCCGCTGCGGGACCGGGGCCTCGCCGGGGCTCGCTGCTGCTTGAGCCGCTCATCCCACAACTGCCGCTTGAGACCTGATGCTCTCCTTCCTCCCCCCCGCTTTCTCTGCGGCTTGCACGCTCCACTGCAAAAACCTCTGGCTTTAAAAGGCCAGGGAAAAATGTTTCTTCTTTGTTTCCAGAGTACAGGAGATCCTGAGTGGCAATAGGTACACAAGGACCACCAAGTCGAACCCTTATGTGAATGGCTCCTCTGGCCACTGAACCCACACCTGGGCACTCTCAGCACCCTGCTCCAGCCAAGCCAATCTCAGCTCCTGGCAATGTCCTGCCTGGGATAGGAATGCCAAGTGCCAGCAAGATCATTCCTATGCAAATACAACTCCTTCTTTTATGCTAATGCTGCTTGCCACACCAGCCCCTGTAATTGCCATAGGGCAGAGCTCCATGGCCAGCACCTGATCATGCAACAACACAGGTGAGCAGTTGTGTGACAGCACTGAACTCTTCCCATAACCCTGATTTCCTGCCCTTTCCAGGATTTACCCAACAGCTGTAAAGGTGCTTGTTCCATGGCCCTTTCCAGGGAGAAATGAGCAAGGCAAGTCCTGAGGGTTCACTTGCTCCACAGCCAAAGCTCTTCTGGAGAGGGTCAGGGCTGCTCCTGCCTGCAGAGGGGCCTTTCCCACAGGTGAGTGTTCACAGCCCAAAATCCCAGGGGCTGCTGAGGCAGGGCCAGCTTTTGTGGCCCAGAGCTGCACAGAGCTCTCAGCGACTCCTGCTCACTGCCAGGAGTGTTCCTTGGTGCTCCTTCCGTGTGTCCCAGCTGGCAGGGAATGGGGGGAAGGAGAAGGCCAGGAGGCCCAGGAAGGGAAGCAGCAGCTCTTGTGCTTTGGATTTGCAGAGAGGAGCTGTGCCTGCAGTGTCCTGCCCGTGGCACGCAGCGTGCCAAACACACATCCCTGGAACGGGCACTGGGCTGCCCGGGCAGCGCTGGGATGGACATGGATAAAGGGCTGCCCGCGGCCCCTCGGCCAGGGGCTGCTCTGAACAGGCACCCAGAGATGCTTCAGTCCCGACAGACCCCACTGACACCCCAAAAATGCCCCAAGGAACAGCTGGCACTGGGCAATGTCAGAATGGGCTGTTTGCAGAGGGGCTCAGACAGCAATTCCCAGTGCTGACCTCCCACACACCTGCCAGCTATGTCCCAGCCACCCAAAATGCCTTCCCTTCAAGCCTGAGGCCATCATCCCTCAGCAGTGTTAAGGCCAAGGCAAGCTTCGCCCACAGCAATGAAATGCCAAGCAATGCCCTCAGAGATGCCTTCAAATGAAAGGTCAGAGTCAGAGAAATCTCTTTGGATTGAGTTGGGAGTTTTTGGGGAGCCAGCTGGAACTGCACAACTGATGGAAAGCTTTCCCAGGTGGCTCCCACTGCAGGTGCCCTGAAGGCAGGGATGTGCATCCCTTTCCTGAGGGAAAAGAACTTGCAGAGGCCACTCCTGAGGCTCTGGAATGAAATCAACTCCTGCAGGGAGAGAAGTCCTCCCGTGGGCACAGGGGCTGCCTCAGCACGGGCTGGGAGCGTGTCCAGCCAGCGCCTGTTCCTGCTTTCAAATATCACCTGGAGCCCCAGCTCGGGGGGTGCAGGCAGCTGAATTCCAGGGAACTCTGTCAGGTGCCCCCAGGGACATTGGGGGGGGGGGGGGCTGGGGGATGAGGGTTACAAACAGCAAATTCTATGGAACATGAAGCTGTCCTTGCCCTGACCCTGCTGAGCTTCCCTGGAAGCTCTGCTGGGTCCTGACACAGCTGGTGTTAAATAGGCAGCTCTGCATGGGAATATCCATGCTCCAGGAGGCGCTGGGAGGCTATGCCAGTGGCAATTCAGCAGGGAATTCAGGGCTTTGGGTAGAATTCATCTGAACTAGCAAAGCCAACCCCCAAATCTGCGCACCACCCAGGGAACAATCTTTGTGCTGCCCTGGCAGCCAAAGCCCCTGGGCTGGGAAATGTCAGCAGGCAAATGGATGGAATGATCTAAATGCCAGCATCCCCCAAAGGGACAATGCCATCACCTCCCTTTGCTCCCAAAGTGTCCACTGTGTTCCCCACAGGTACCCTGGGGATGCCAGGGAGGTGCCTTTGCCCACAGTGCCTTTCTCCTGCCCCTCTCCAGCCTGAGGCCTCTTCTCCCTTCCCTGCCAGCTGCTGCCAAGGAAGGAAGACACAGTGAGTGCTGAGTTGACCTCCAAACAGTCCTTCCCTCACCTTGAGATGACCTGAGATTTTACCCCCAAAATGTCCCCATCTGCCTCCTTCTGAGTTCCTCATTTTTTACAAGGAAGCATTCTTTCTCTGCTCTGGAGATTACCACAAGATTTGCCCCCAAAACTTTCCCCACCTGTCCACTACCTCTTTCCTCATTTCCACCTCAATCTTTTCATTCTTTGCCCTACAGATGCTTTCAATTTTTACCCCTCTGAACTTCCCTACCTGTCCATAAGTGATTACCTCAGTTTACCCCATCAAGTGCATTCTCTCTGCTACAGATCACCTCAGATTTTACCTCCAACATTTTCCGTACATCTCCACCACTGACTGAGTACTTTATTTTTACCTCCAAATACTCATTTTCTACCATGGAGATTCCCTCAAGTTTTACCTGCCAGATTTACCCACCTGTCCACAGCAATTCCCTCCGTTTACCTCAGGATGCTCCTGCTCTCTCCTAGAGATGACCTCACATTTTACCCCCTCAGTTTTCCCTACCTGCCCAGTTCTGATCACCTTCTTTTTACCTCAAAACATGAGTTCTTTCTTCTACAGATGAACTCGGATTTTATTACCAAAATGTCTATTTTGTCCCCTGTGCACTGACTAGATTTTAAAACCCAAACCACGCAGGTTATGTCTGTCTTACCCCCAAAATGTTCATTCTGTCCCCTACAAATTAGGTCAGATTTTTTCTCAAAACCACTTATGGTTCCTACATAATTACCTCAGGGTTTGCCCCCCACATTCTACCTCATCTTAACTGCTGATCACCTCATTGCTTCCTCAATATGTTCATTCTTTGCCCTACAGATCTTCCCAAGTTTTACACCCCAAATTTCCTTGCCTAGCCCCAGTGATTGCCTCAGTTCATGTCAGTGGTCACACTCTCCCTAGAGATTACCTCAAGTTTAACCCCCAAAATTTTCCTGAAATGTCCACAACTTATTACCTCATTTTTACCAAAAAAGATTCATTCTCAACCTTTAGATCATTTCAAGTTTGACCCCCCAAAATTCCCCTACCTGTCCACTACTGATTCCCTCATTCTTCCTTCAATATTTATTTCCTTTCTACCATGTAGCTTCTATCAAGATTTACCCCCAAAGTTTTCCATCTGTCTACTACTGCTTACCTCATTTTTACCTCAAAATGTTCTTTCTACAGCTTATTTAATATTATTTTTACACAAGTTTCCCTATCTGCCCACAACTGATTCCCTCATGTTACCTCAGTGTGTTCATGCTCTCCCCTAGAGATTAGCTCAGATTTAGCCCCCAAATTTTCCCCACATGCTCAGTATTCATCACCTCCTTTTTCCCTCCAAGTGTTCATTCTCTGCTCTTGAGACTTTGTCAAGTTTGGCCTCCAAAATTTTCCTTCTTTGTCTACTACTGAGTACCTCATTTTTGCTCCAAAATATTCATTCTGTCCCCTACAGATTACATCAAGTTTTACCCCCCAGTTTTTCCTTCCTGTACAATATTAACTCTTTTCTGCCCCCAAAATGTGCATTCTTTCCCCTAAACATCACCTCAGCTTTTCCCTCAAAAATGCCACCTTGCTCTGCTTGACATCACCTCCCATTTTCCTACACAAACAATTCTTGTGTCCCCTCTCAGTCACCCCAGGTTTTCAGCTGAAAATGTCTCCTCTGTCCCCTCAAAGTCATCCCAGGTTTTCCCAGTGAGGAGCTGCAAGGAATTCAGGCAGGGCCAATGACACCAGGGAACAGCTGTAAATTCAGAGGCAGAGAGAGAAGATCTACCAGGAAAGGGGAAAGGTTCAGAAAACATTTCTGCAATTAATTAATAATTATTTCCAGTTCCCCACTGAGAAGAACACAACCTCACAGCTGTTAAGGCCTGACAGTTCCCTGCAGGGAGAGCTCAGCCCATGTGCCCAGAGGCAATCGCAGCATCTGAAAGAAAGAAAGAAGCAGCAAAAGGTGATTGCTTCTCTTTCAAAGTTATTTCAAGTGCTCACACCCAAACCCACCTTTGCTCTTGATTCTGGCCGGGTGCATGGTGAGCGCTGGGCACAGGTCATGTCATCCATGCTGGTGTGAGTGATGCTTTCTGGGGGAAAGCAGCTGATCTCCAAAGTTCCCTTCCTGCCCCGTGCCTGATCTGCAGAGGAGAAAACCTCTTCCAGGAAGGGATTGTGCTCCCTCTAATGCCATTTGCCCAGTCTGTTCCATGGGGATATTGCCAGCCTGGGGCAGCAGAGGCACACGCAGCTCTCAGCACTCCCTGCTCCAAGCACAGCTCTGGGCTCCTTTGCAGACTGCCTCTGCCATGGGGTTTTCTCCAGGAGAAGCCAAGGAATTGCTCCTGGAAGGGTGCAGATTAAGTTATCCCAAAGGGAAGCAAAGAGTAAGTACTCCAGGAAGAGCCCTTGGGATCTGCTGGGCTGAGGTGGGAAGGGGACATTCATTCCCTGCAGGGCCAATACACAACAACCTCCAAGCCAAAGCACAGACTGGCAGGTGCGGTCTGACAGCAGCACTCTGACAAACCTCCTTGTCATTCTTCCCTGCAGTGACTTTTGCAAGCAAACTCTGAAGCTGACAAGCCCAGAAGCTCCATCCAGCCACTCTGGAAGGAAAGGATACTCCCAGGGATGAGGCACATTCCCAGCAAACTCTCCCAACACAGCCTGGAGGCAGCGCTGGAGCTCGGGTGTGGGGCTGGGAAGGGCTGCCAGGAGCACGCAGCCCCCAGGTGGGGTGGCAGCGGCAGCAGCAAATTCCCACAGGCTGATGGCACAGCAGAGAGACAAAGGCCAGCAGTGCCCACGGGAGGTGCAGGGTTAATTCTGCTCCCTGCTCTGCCCCATCCCCGCAGGAAATCTCCAAGGGGGAGAGAAACTCTCAGGGTGCCCAAAATGCAGCATCTGTCACCCTGATCCAGCTTCAACTCAGTGTGGGGGGCCAAACTCCCCCCACAGGTAAACACTGAGCTGAGCTGGTCAGTCTCAAACACAGCCCCAGTTCTCACCTCCAGCCTGCTCCTGGGGCTGCTGCCACATTCCTGACAAGGAGCCCCTTTGGACAGGGCTCTCTGTGTGTCTCAGGTGCTGGGCACTGCAGGGACCAGGGCAGCCCCCTCTGGGGACAACTGGGGATTCATCCCACACCACAGGCAGGACCAGGGGCCTTCCAGTACAGGCTGGTGGGGCCAGAGCCCCTTGGGTTTGGCTGCTCAAACACCAAAGCTTTTGGCAAAGATGGGACAAGTTAAGTGGGGCTTCCTGTCCTGAGAGAGAGAAGAAATTGTTGAAATTAAGCATGGCAATTAAGTCCACTGTGGAAGTCAAAGGCTCCTGGCTTTCCCACTCCTGTTCTGATTGCTCACTAGAGGGTTTTATCCATAAAACAATGAGAGGTGGCACCAAATAAAAGAGCTCTTTTTCAACATTTTTCCCCTACTTACTTTCATACCTAAAAAGGATGTCCATTTTTTCTTAGTGCATTCTTTGCCTAATTTTAACAGAATCGTTTTCCTTCCAGGCCCCACTTGTGGGTTCTTCAGTCCTTTGCCATTGGACTTTGGACAAAGGAAGAGAAGGATCTGCTCCAAACAGGTGTCATCCTACAGGGAACACCCCCTGTACCAGCCCCAGCCTGGGCCAAGCATGCTGCCTCACTCTCCCCATTCTGGATGCTGGCTCCAATCCAGTCTGAGTTTTCCCCTGTTTTCCATGTCTAAGGACAGGAACTTGTCCTGGTCAGGGTGTAAGGCCTTAAACTGCACCTTGATCTGGGGGGCTGGGACTGGGATTCCAGCAGGGAATTCATTGTTTTACAACTAAAAATTATTCCAGGGAGCTGCTGCTTCACCACACAATGTCAGCAAAAGAGAGAAAACACCAAAGGTGTATCCAAAACCAAGGATGGAATGATTCCTCCTGCTTTTAGTGGGATCAGGGCTTATGCTGCCCTGGAATGACAAAGAACTTCCCCCTCAGCCCCCTAGAGAGCCCTCAAAAAGCCAAAGTGCAGCAGGGAAGGAAGGAAAGGCACCTGCTGGGGACAGCACAGCTCCAGCTGCTCATGGGGACTGGGACTGAGTCTGGAGCCAAAAGCCCCTTCCCAGGCTGGAGGGGCTTGCCTAAAGCACCACCTCTGGGAAGCAAAGGGCTATGGAAGAAATGGAGTGGGAATTTACAATAATAATCATAATGGATCGGGAAAGAGCAACAACAGAAGCAACAATCATTCCAAGGGAGCAGGAGGGATGCTGAGCTTTAAACAAGGTTTGAGTGAGGCAGCAGCTCCTGGGAGGTCTAACCCACAGCTCCAGCTCTGCGATTCCAGGAGCACTGCAAGCTCCTCCTGCCCAGTCCCTGGCTTTGCCTCCTGCCAGTACTCGGCCCCTCGGGCACGGGTGGCTGCGAGTGCTCCAGTGCTGCTGCCCCGAGGGAGCGGGAAAATGGCCACTAAACCCCTTCCCACTGGGCTGGCTCCGAGCTCTGCCTGGGGAAAACATTTGGCACCCCTGGCATTTCAATGCAATCAGTTTCCATCACTTTGAAGATGCACTGAATAAACCCAGGGCACATAAGTAAACCTCTCCCCATAAGGAGAGCCCCAGGGAATACGCAATTATTCCTATGCCTGGCCAAAGAAACCAGCAGCCAGGTTTTGGGGAGAGACTCCAGACTCTTATCTCCTTCCCTGGCTGTAAACCACTTGCAGAGGCTTTGGAGTTCATACAAGCTTGTCAGGATTTGGCTACCTCATTTAAATTCCATTCAGATACTGGAATGGAAGTGTCCTAAAGGCACCTCCACTCAGACTTTAAGCCCTCTACCACCAAAGAATTTAGATGCTCTTTTCTTAGGAACACCCCACCTCTGCTTCTTTAGGTGTCTCCATGTGGGACATCAATTAAATGTGGACAAATTTTAGAATGCAGCTTCCAAGTCAAGTTACCTGCTAGGAAATGACTCCAGCTCTCTGGCACCTTGGGCTGTTTTAAACACAGCCTGGCCCTTCATGGCTGAGGCTCTGAGCTACACAACTTGTGAGCTGGCAAGTAACAGCAGCTGAGGTCTCATCCCAGCTGTACACAAAAACAGGGAGTGGGGGCTGCACTTGGATACATGCAGGCAGGGTTGGGCCCCTTCTGAAAGCTTCAATCCCTGTTTTTCAGAGACTCAATCAGGGATAATGACATTTTCACAAAGCTCTCTTAAGGCACGTGAAAACCCGAGCAAGAAAATGGAATCAAAGCCTTTGTTCCACTGGCCTCACGCCCCAAATTCCAACGGGACAGACAAGTCCCTCTCCTCGCAAGGCAACGTCTCCTACCTGGATCTGTGCCTTCCCCAGCCTTTGGTGGCCGCTGTCTCCATCCTCACACACTTCCTCATCTTCCTCCTCAGCAGGCCTGGCTTCCTCATCCTGCAGAGCAAGCACAGGGACACTCACCAGCCTGCTCATCCCAAACCTGGGCAGCAGGGATGGACTGCTGGGACCCCCTGGACACTCACCCCTCTGCTGGCCACCATCCCTGCTCTGCAGTCCATTCCCGTTCCTGGCCTGGCATCTCCTTTGAACGGGATGTTAAACCACAACCACTTGCTCTGCTGGGTTTTGGGACATCAGAGACTCCCCCAAGGCAGTGGACAAAGCTCCTGTTCCCACACCCTCTGCCTCCCAAAGCCCTGCTAGGGCCAGGCAGAGCAAAGGAAACCCCTCAGTTCCTGCTGGAAATTTCCTCTTGTGCCCGTAAACCCAGGGAAATCGTGGCTGCCCCATCCCTGGAAGTGTTCAAGGCCAGGCTGGCCGCAGCTTGGAGCACCCTGTGGATGGAATGAGGTGATCCTTAAGGTCCCTTCCCACCCAAACTATTCTGCCATTCCAGGATGATTCTGTGATCTCTCCCTGCATTTATTTTGCATCGTTTCCTCTCTAATCTGAATTCCCAAATCGAAATGATTTTTTAAAGAAATCATTTAAAATTATCCCAGGAATAAAAAGGGGTGCATCAAACATACAGGAATCATTCCTACCTCCATCAAATCATTGTTAATTGGAAGCCTATTTCCTCATCTCTGTCCTTAGTTTTCCTTTCCTAGGAAACCTTATGATCCCACAGTTTCTCCAAGAGATTTACTGGGATTGCAGAAAGGTTTGCTTTGTCAGGGAAGCAGGGGGGTTTACAACACTTGTTCCTCTGCATCTTTATCCTTTCACCAGCTTTCCCCTGGAACGGTGCTGCAAGAGAAGTTCAGAATTACTAGAAATGGATCAGGTTCACCTTTTTTCCTCATTCTTTTCCAACGACTTCCAAATTCTTGGAATTATCCTCAAATGAGGCCTAGCAAGCTACTGTGAAAACATCAATCAGAGGAACATCTTGACAAGAGAAAACCACATCCAGCAGCAGCCAAAACAATGCCACTGCTATTCTTACCTGGTCTCCAGGTGCTCCAGCCAGAGCTCCCAACACCCACTGCCATTCCATGGGGGTGAGGAGGCAGTTTTGGACGTGTTCTTTGCCACGGGATGGGATAACAGAGCCCAGAGGGTCTTTGTGTCCCTTCCAAGCCACCCCATGATTCCATGATACCATCAGCACCTATACCAATTCCATTCTGGAAAGCCCAATTCCATTCCTCCCATCAACTCAGAATTTCTCCCTTCCTCTCTCTGCTCCACATCAGGCATGTGTTGCCACAGGCATGGGATGCCTCAGCATTGCCTGGGAATGCCACTCAAGGCTGCCCTGGTGGCCTCAGTGCTCCAAAATGCCCAGCTGGCTCCCGTTCCAGTCAGGAATGTCCCAAACAGCAGCGTGGGGTGTGCCCTCTGCCATCCCACCATTGGGGCAGCTCCCATAGAATGTGACCGACTTACTGGGTTTGGAATTCCTGGCTTAAAAGTCAGGTGGTGGAATATCCTCTCCTGGGAATATCCAGAAGACCAGAAGGCTCCCTGGAAGCCACAGGTCAGGGACAGAGTCAGATGAACGATCCTGAACTGGTTTTCAGGGGATGCATCCCCAGCCTGTGGCTGCAAAAACTCCAGAGCTGTTCCTTCCCCTTGGGACAGCCAGGGAAAACATCCCCAGCATGGATTTCTGACAGGAAAAACCTCACTGCTCCAGGCTACTTGGCTCCTCCCAAATCCAGGCCAGCACTCCAACAGGCTCTAAGGACAAAACAACAGCAAAGACCATCTCAGGGCACACGCCACGAGCTGGGCGTCACATTCCTCACTGGAACTGGGCTGTTCCCACATCCCTGGGACAGTCGGGAGCATCCCCCGTTCCTCACTCTTCCATTCAGGACAAAGAGACAACAGAGCTGTCAAACAGCCAGTGTCTTACCCCAACAATCCAGGGAAAACCACCTTGCTCTGGGGAGAAACATCATGCCCAGTTATGGAAAAAGCCAAAGAGCAGTACTGGAAATACTCCCGGGCATGGAGGCTCCCAGCTCCAGAAATGCAGCTCACAGGCTTCTTCCCATGGGAACCCCAATCTTGCCCGGGACTGGGCTCAGGGAGAAAGTCCTGCCCATTCCACCACTCTGGCACAGACACCCCAGGAAGGTGTCCCTGACCATGGCAAGGGGCTGAACAGGATGGTCTGTAAGGTTCTTGCCAGCACAGACCATTCCAGGAGTTTAAGGTGGATTTGAGCAGCTCCTGGGGACATGAACACCACCCACACCTCCCACCTGGCTCAGCCCAGAGTCCATCCAGCACTCACAGAGAGCTGCTGGGAGCTGAAATTCTCCCTGCTCCCCCTGCCTCCAGCTCCTGGGAAAGAGGAGCTGCATCCTGCTGGGTGCCCCTGGCTCTGGGCAGCTGCCGCCTTCAGGCGGGGGGATGGCTCGGGCAGCTCCGGTGACTGTTCCACCTCGATGATTTTGTGTTTTCCTGCATTTCCCTGGGCTGGAGGGGAGCAGGGGGTGCGGTGGGAGTGCGGGAAGGCAGCGGCGGGGAGGGCAAGGAGTGGGGCCGGGCACCGCACGGCGCAGGGGGGCTTCTGCTGGCACTGGAGGGGCGCGACCGTACGGAGGCGTCCCCGCCGCTGCCGGCCACTGCCCACGGGGCTCCTGCCCGCCCCCGGCGCCACTGACCCCACACCCCGTGTCCCCACACTGGGAACCACCACGGAAAATCATGCTGGAACCTCTAATCCTGAGCCCGAGCCTTGACCTTTTACCCCCTGACCTTTGACCCCTTGACCCATTCCTTGACAACCCGACCTTTGATCCCTTACCTTTGACCATCCAGCAAGTGGCCAAGATGCCCGCGGGTGGCTATGCCAGCGAGTAGGTGAAATGGAGACCGTGGCGATCGTGCCAGACCCAAAGGCGAGCTCCTCGGGCAAAAAGATCCACGATGATGTCGAGACTCAAAGGCCGATGACAGAGATGGGTGGGAACTGCCCTGCCCAGCAAAGGCTCGGGTGATGCTGAGGAGAAACCCTCTCCCTTTACTTCCAAGGGGCCCTCCCACAACAGCCCTCTCCTCTAAGCTAACTTCCAATTGCCTCCTGGAACTCCAAAGGCCTTTCCCTTCTCCCAACCACCGCTTCCAACACTTAGCTTTCTGAAGACAAACGGACAAAATCCATCCTTGGCAGAAAAAATGCATCAGCACCTCAGATGTCAACACGTTCCCCACGGTCCGCTTTGGCAGCTGCGAAAGACGGAGAACAAGGAGAAAATTCAGCCTCTGACAACACACGCCAAAAGAGACCCCTTCCGCAAGGCCCCCTCCCTCGAAACTGCCGAGGCTCAGCGCTTACCTGCTCTCTCCAAATTTCAGCTCCACACCTGCTCACGGTACCTAAGACAACAAAACAGAAAACGTCACTGTTGCCCTCCAGAAGAGCATCCCCGGGCTACTCCACACCACTGCCCCGGCTCACCTCAAATCCTGATCTGACTCTGGAGGTGGCCAGGACAAACCTGCACAATGAAAAGGGACACGCTCAGCACGCTGCCATAGACCGCTGGCCTATCAGCCACCCCACCTAAATGCCAACTCACCTGCTCGCCTCTGGCCCTTGGCACGCCCAGGGCAGCAGCAGCACCTGCAGAGAAGCAAAGCAAAAACACACAAAACATGCTGAGAGACTGTGAAACCACAGCCTCCCTGCTCTGACTGAAGTACACCACACCTATACCTTAGGCTTGCACCCTCCAGCATCCAGGGCCAGGACATCCTGCAAGTGGACCACCTAAAACACACAAACAACAACGGATGCTTAGAGCTGCTCCAAACATTGAGACCGAGGCCGTAACAACTCATTCTGTCCACCGGTCACTGCTCACCTCGCTCCATCGCCCCTGACTGCCAATATCCGGCATTACTTCCAAAAAAAAAAAAAAGACATGGAACAATGCTGTAACATAGTAGCATGACATAGCCCAGCAGGACTGCAGAGAGGGGCAGAGAGGGAAAGCCGGCCAGGATCTCGTTCCCAGCCCTGAGCAGGGGCTTTACTGGCCTGACTGTCCTGTACTACCCGAGCTCTGGGGACAATGAACCAGGCTCAGTCCCTGCCTCACCACTGGCACCCTGAAATTCTGGCACTGCAAGAGTCAGGGGAGGCTTCAGCAGTGATTTCAGCAAGGTCAGAGCTGCTCCCAGCAAAAGCTGTTCTTAGACTACTCCTGGCAGAAGAACCCAGAGTACCTGCCACTGCAGGATGCTTGTGACTTCCAGGTGAAGGAGAAGGGTGGAAACAATCCAAGATGAAGACAGAATGATGAACACAGCAAAGAGGATTTCTTTATGCTCTGCACTGTTTTGTCATGTTCAGCCCTTCCTGGGCTGTTCTCTGCTTGTTGTTCTCAAGATCAACATCTCCGACTAAGGGCGTGTGATGTGAATTCCAAGGAAGTACAATTCAATTCTCCCCTAGATCTTTCCCTAAAGTACAAGATACTGATTCACCTCCCTTCCCACCAGAGTCAATCAAAGACTATCCAAAAACGTAAATGATGATAATGCGGAATCTGGTCTCCATTAGAAAAATTAATGTAGTATTTTTTATCAGAGCTTTGGTTAAATGTAACAACGCAGGAAGTGCCTGTGCTCAGGTTATTGGAGAGTGCGAGGTTTTCTCATCGCATCAGCCCTGTCAGCTGACAAATGTGGCTGTGCACTAAGGCACAAAGCACCAACGTTTGCACACTACAGCTGGAATCTGCTATCTCCGTGTGCAGACACAACCACTGCTCATCACAGATAAACCCACAAGGGCTGCTCCAGCACTGACTTACCTGGGGAAAAACCAGCACTAAGAGGAGCAAAATAAAAAGCATGGGAGTAGTAGTTTCACCCTGAGCAGCTCCGTGAGATGGGCAGGAATCAGAGGATCCCCTGAGTAACTCTGAACTTGCTTTTCCTGATCACCTTTCACAGAATCCATAGCAGCAACCCATGGACATCCCGTGTGTAGGTTTATTCCAAAACCCACTCACAGAAACATCAGGATATTGCACCTAAAGCTGCCTCTGCCAGAGGGAAGCAAGAGCTGGGGCTGGGAGAGGAAACAGGCAGGAACTTGCTCTCAGGAGAGGCAGCACGTGGGCTGCTGGCACTGCCAGCAGGAGGACGCAGGTGGGAGCAGGTAAAATTCCAATACAAAATGCAACTGGGGAATGTGACGGTGCAGAGGCTGTAGGTTGGCAGTCTAAGACTTTGGGGTTTATCACAGCTCCATGAAAGCACCGAATTTCACCAGCAGGTACCATTCATCCTCCTCAGGACAAGCTTCCAAGAGTTCATCTCTCAATTTGTGCCCCAGTGTGGGCCAAGTGCTGGTGGAGCCTGGGCTGGCACCCCGAGCTCTCACCCCAGCTGGCACCCCCAGGCCTTTCCAATGTGCCACTGCCACCCAAGCCACAATGGTGGGCCCAGCCACAGCTGGGGCCTGAGGAAAGGAAGAAATGAGGAGGGACTTAGGACACAATCCTGCCCTTCAGACAGGCAGATTTACCTGTGCTCCAGTCTCAAGGGGGCTCTCAGTGGATAACTCAAGCATCCCGCGTGGGACACTGGGGCCAAGGAGCAGCTGGAGGCAGCTCTGTCACCTGGGCTACCTGTGTGTAGCCATATTTAGCAATAACTGAATTGATTGAAATAAAGGGTAAAAGCTTGACTCAGCCTGTAACTTTCACCTTTCTTTCAAGTGCAAAAAGAAGCAGAAAAATCCATTCATATTGATGCTTTCCAGCTATGTCTCTTTCAGATTCCCAGGTATTCATCCCCTCACAGAGTTTTAGTGGTGACACAGAAGAAAGTTCTTTGCGTGCTGCCAGAAAAACGAGATTTCTCCCATTTTTTATTTTCACACCTAAAGTATGAAAACATTATCATCACACAGAAGAGTTCTGCACACTCTCCTCTGGGCAAGGGGAAGATTCCCTGATAGGCAGATTCCAACCCCTCCTGTCCATATTTACATCCCTAAGGCCTCAGACCCTCTGGAGGTAACCACAGGGCTCCCAGGTGAGAGGAGTCACAGTGAGAACAGAATTAAACCCCAAAGCACCTCTGAGGAGACAGCACCTGACTCTGGGAGTGCCTCCCTCTCGCGTGGAAGGTGTGGCTTACTCAGGAGTTACTCCAGGAGTTCCTACTCTGCCCAGGCCAGGCCTGCTCCGGACACTCCCCGTGCCCTCAGAGCCACAAACCCAGCTCAGGGCTGGGCTCAGAGCTCCAACACCACCAGGAATGAGCACTCCCTGAGCCCCCTGCCCTCCCAGCCCTGCTCTAGGCTGGGCAGGCACTGAGGGGCTCACTGACACCTCCAGTGTGGCTCTTTAAAGGTGGTGGCACAGGTGCTCCACAGCAGACCTGTGCCAGACCCAACTTCTCCACGGGCAAGGAAGAACCTCCCAAAGCAGGTGACACAAAAAGCTCTGGTGTGGCCCAGGGACTGCTCAAGGTCACAACCAAAATTAGTTCTGAGCTCAGGGTGGTGTCACTTCAGTTCCCTGCTACTGCTGCCACTTCCTGCCACCTTCAGCTTTTGTTCCAGGCACCAAAATATGAATTTTTCAAGGCCAGCCCATCTAAACTATCTGAAATTGCAGCCTGGCTGATCTCGGGAGCTCCCACACTCACTCATGAGGATGAAGTGACAGACCAGCAGTGAGCACTTCTCCCTCTTCCAGCCAAGCTGTGAATTGCTCCTCCCTCGGCTTCAGCAACCACTTTTCGTGCCAGTTCCTGAAGAGAATCTTGTGCTGAACATCCATCACTTTCTCAATGCAGAGCATTTGGCTTCATCCTCAAGCCCTAGAAACACTCAGCTAAACCAGCACTAAAACCTGATTAAACTCGCATCCTGCACAGCACAATGAACTTGGACTTGGGCAGGAATCAGAATATCTGGGAATGAAGAGAACCCAAGAGCTCGGAGAGGTTTGCTTTGCCCTTGTCCTGCCTTGGGCTCCTGGCTCTGCCACAGCAGTTACAAGAAGCAGAGCAGTGACCTCCCCTCCCCTCCTCATCAACACAAACCCCCAAAAGCAGAGTTTGTCTCTCTCAGACCCACCTTGAGCTGTGTCCGCAGCAACAACGAGGAAAAGCAGCAACCCCACAGCTCGGCGTCTGCAGGGCTGCACCCTCTCCATCCTACAGCCTCTCCATCTCCCCACAGCTTGGAGTGATCTGTTCTCCCAGTTTAGAGAAGGTGACACCAACCTCACTTTGGTTTGGGTACAAACTCTGAGGCAGACACTGAAGGCAAAGGAAGACGAGGCCTTGGTGGGAAGGGACCTTAAAGCCCATCCAGTGCCACCCCTGCCAAGGGCAGGGACACCTTCCACTGTCCCAGGCTGCTCCAAGCCCCAGTGTCCAGCCTGGCCTTGGACACTGCCAGGGATCCAGGGGCAGCCACAGCTGCTCTGGGCACCCTGTGCCAGGGCCTGCCCACCCTCACACGGAAGGATTTCTGCCGTGTATCTACTCTGAACTGAAGTTTAAGTATCTAAGCTCAAGTTTAGTTATTGCTGAGCCTCTGCTGAAGATAACTGTGACACCATAGTAGGAGAGAAAGGAAACAGGCCTGTAGAACAAACCACAGGCGAGTAACAAACTGAAATGATGTGGCCAAAAACAGAAAAGAAACCTCAGTCACCAAAAACTCCAGTCTATTCCTACATCCTCACCCAGGGGGACTCCAAACACGACACTGCAACTCATGCTCCTCCCAGCTCCACACACACATTGCTGGGACCTCTTGCAAGCTGCTCGAGCTCTCTCCACGTGCCAAATCTGCCCATGGCAGAGGTGCTGCTTTCCTGGCTCAGCTCCCAAGACTCAACTCTCAGTATTTCCGTCCTCAATACTGTAAATTTCTGGTGATCTGGAGCAAAGATTTCTGGCTTGCTGTGTGGCTTCTCACACAGAACCTGACCCCAGGGGCTCAGTCTCACTCTCTCCATGTTTGACACAAGTCATAAAGCAAGAACTGCAAAGACATTTCGAGGCAGTATCAGGGGCCTGAGACAGCTTTTGAGATCAAAGTTGAAATCTACTGTTTTCTTTCATTGCTGTTAAACTGTACTGGAGTCCTGGGGGCACTTTTGGGCGCCACAATATAAAAAAGATAAAAAGCTGACAGCATCCAAAGAAGGGACATGGGGATGGGGAAGGGTGTGGAAGGACCATGAAAGAGCTGCTGAGGGTACTGGGTTTGTTCTGGTAGAGAAGTGTGAGGTCAGAACACATCGGGGGCTACAGCTCTGATCTCCGCTCCCTGGGACACAGACAGGACCCAGGGAGCAGCTGGAGCTGGGCCAGGGCAGGCTCACGCTGAGATCAGGGAAAGGCTCTTCCCCCAGAGGCTGCTGGGCACTGCCCAGGCTCCCCAGGGAATGGGCATGGCCCCGAGGCTGCCAGAGCTCCAGGAGCGTTTGGACAGCGATGCCAGGGATGCCCAGGCTGGGGTTGTTGGGGGGTCTGGGCAGGGACGGGGGTGGGACTGGGTGATCCCTGTGGGTCCCTTCCAGCTCAGGATATTCCAGGATTGTCTCAATCCCAAACAGGGGAGAGTCTGCTCTCACACAGAGCTGCAAACACACTGTGCAGAAGGCAGCAAATGACAACAATTGACATTGATACATTAATAAAGCCAAGATATTAAGCAAGCCAAAAGATAAATTTTCCCTTTTGCTCCTGACCAACAAGACCTGTCCCAGTCTCAGCACAGCCACTAAGCAACTCCAGTGTGACACCGGGACTGTCTCACACCTCGAGGCTGACACACAACAGCAGCACAGCGCCGGGAGTTTAATCACGTTTCCCTCATTAGAGGAGACAATTAAATGACCATTCAGGTGCACAACCACTCCTGCAGAGCACTTCACTAGACCCCGTTTTGCAGTAACTCCCCCAGGCTGCAAAGCCCCATTTGCCAGGGACCTGAGAGAAGAATTCGGTAGTTTTAAAGGAATGTCAGGAACTAGGAATACACCTGAGAGGAGTTCAGTAGCTGGGAGGGAGCCCAGGTGACAAATGAACACACAGGCCCCAGCAGAAGCAGTTCATTCCAAAGAGTGGCACTGACGAAGGGCCTGGGCAGTCCCACAGGGGCAGGTGGGCACCTGGCTGCCAGCACTGGGAACACAGGAATGCTTCAAAGCACCGGCACTCCTGAGAAAATGACCAAACAAGGCCGTAATAAGGCGAGAGATGAGCTGGGGGGGGGGGAGTGGGTCCCACACCTGCCCCTTTTCCCTTTCCACTGTACAGCATCTGCCCAGGCTGTGAGCGAGCTTTGGCACAAGCACTCAGTTCTCCCCCAAAATCCACTGAACCACTTGCTCATCTCCCGAAGAGAATCACAGGCACAGCACTGAATGCACCGGATACCTGGCTTACACCTCTCAACACTTTCTCGCTTCGTTTTGCTCATTGAAAAATGGCAAAAAAGGAAAAAAGTCAGCCCAGAGCCCAGGAACGTTAAACGACTTTTACAAAGTCCAACACAACCCCCCCAAGGATGAGGCTTTACGTAACAGCCGCCCGCTCACTCCGGGACGGGATTGTGTCCGGACCCGCGACTCTTCCCTCCTTCACCTTCGGCAGCAGCCGCCCGAAGTCAATTCCCCGAGCACGGCAGCCCCGCGAAGCCGCCCAGAGCCGCTGGCCGCCCCCAGAGCCCCGCAGCCCGTGCCGGTGCCGGCCCGCTCCATCCCGGAGCGGCTCCGGCGCCAAACCGGGAGAGCAAAGGGGAAGGAACAAAGCCCTGACAAAGCCAATGACCGGAACAGGATTCAACCCATCAGCGGGGAGGGCAGCACAGCGGCCCCGCCGGCCCCGAGTCCCCGTTCCAGGGAATGCCCCGGGTTGCGCTGCCCGGGGAGGGACCCCCGCCCTCCCGGGGTGTCCCCCACCGCGGGGCGCGAGCGCGGGGAAAGCTGCGGGTCCCGGCGGGAGCTGCGCCCGCAGCGGCCGATGCCGCCCTCGGGCCCGCCGCTGCCGCCCAGGGGGCGGCCGGGATGTCCCGGGAGTGCCCGGGGCGGGGACGGCGTGGCCCCGGCGCCGGCGGGAGGCCAGGCCCGGCCGTGCTCACCTGCGCTGGCCGCTCCGCTAGGCCCGGACTATCTCTTGGCTGCCGCCACCGGCGAACGATGGAGGAGCCGAGGAGCCGCCGGCGAGTCACGAAGCGCCGGGGGGCGCGGCCCGGGGAAGGGAGGGGAGGGCAGCTGCCAAGCGGGCGGCCGATCCGGAGGCGTCCCGGCGGTCCATGGCGGGCCGGCGCCGGGCTGGCGGCTCGCAGGGCTCGGGCAGGGCTGCGGCTTGGCCGGGGCTGCGCTGGGCCTGGGCCTGGGCCTGGGCCTGGGCCCGGGCCCGGGCCCGGGCCCGGGCCCGGTCCCGATCCCGACCCCGATCCCGGCCCGGTCCCGCCTGGCGCTTCCCGGCGGCCCCCGCCCCGATTACGTGACGCGCGGGGAACCACGTGACCCCGGCGGAGCGCGCGCGTAAGGGGCGTGGCGCGGGTCAGGCCCCGCCTCCCCGCGGGACAGACCGGGAAACACCGGGACCCAGCGGAACATGTTGATTATTATGCGGGTAATGACCACGGGTGCAGCAAAGAGGAGCAGGGTAACGGAGAACATGGAGATGAGAGCCACCCGGCAGTGCTCCTGCTCGTGTGACGGGCACAGGGAAGCCACTGTGGGAATGAGAATGATGGGAACGAAGAAGGTCAAGCATTGAGCACCCCACAGCACCCACATCATGGGATTGGGAAGGTCACAGCGGCAGCAGAGCTTGCAGAGCTTTTCCATGTCCTTTTTGGCACTGATGGCTGTCATCCAGAAGAGCACCCAGTAAGTAGCAGGAGAACGCTGACACCAGGTAAAGGAATCTCACGTACATCAGGGGCATGACAGGAGAGCAGGACACATCTTCCAGCAGGAAGAGCAGGGCAGAGGGGACCGCAATGAGGAGGAAGATGAAGTCAGTGACAGCCAGGCTAAAGATGCCGGCAGTACGCCCTTTCCATCTGAGGAGGCAGAAGAGCCCCGTTCCCGGCCAGCGCACAGAGACAGATGAGCAGTGTCACACTGTGTATGGCCATGTCGGTGACATCTATTTCACATGGATCATCTCCTTTGGTGGGTGAGGCAGAAGGTGGGGACACGGAGCTCACCACCATGGATGGACGCTGGGCAGGCGGTGGGATGTGGCCCCGGCTGTGGTCAGAGTGGATGGGCAGTCAGTGCTTGGAGAATCCAGGGATGGACCAAGCGGCTCCTCAGCAGCTCCCTGCAGCGGGAAGGGTTTGGTGGAGAGAAGTGAGATGTGCAGGGGAGCAGGGTGGTGGGAATGGTGGGGTGGGAGAGGGAGGAGGGAGGGTTGGGCTGTTCAGCAGGGGATTGAGAAATAACATAGAGAATAAACATTTTCAGCTCCCCGATGTTGCTGAAAGACCAAGTAGTGAAAAAGATTAAAGGATTTAAATGTGTGCACACAGGGCAAGAAATTGAGGCTGGAGCCGGTGCTGGAACAGATCAGGAGGCCTGCAGTGGTTCTGGGGCAGTTCTGTCACAAGAAGCAACAGTGCACGCCCAGAAAAATAGCTCAAGGCAAGGTCACCTTTAATACTGAAGCATTCAGTGAATATGACCAGCAGGGACCCCTCTTAATGAATCTGCAGGACCATCAAAAGACTTCCAGGAGGAGGTGAATGCATGGAAATTCCTTCTAGGAAAGTGATTTTTGTGTATTAGATAGGAAACAGATTTTAATGACAATGTGTGTTTTCAGTGGATAAAACCCCGCCCACCCCGCCGCCCGCAGGTGCTGTTGCCGTGGCGGCCGCTGGAATGCGGCCCGGGCGCATCCCCAAGGGAAAAGGAGGCACAAAATGAGGAACTGGGAAGTAAAAGGGGAAGGCTGCACAGCGCCCGCGGCGCCCCGAGAGCGAGGAGCAGCCCCCGCTCCTCTGAGGGCCCATCTCTGCCCCCTGTCCATGTGCCGTGCCCGGGGAAGAGCAGAGTCTGGGATCAAAGAACCACCCAGTCCCCCACAGCAAGGAAAGCCCGGCACCCCGGTGTTTCAGGGGCACACCAAGGGCTGTGCAGGGCAGGGAAGGACCAGCAGGACCTTTCTCCTCCTCAGCCCCTGCTCCAAGGCGCAGCAGCCCCAGGTGTGAGCGGCCAGGATGAGGAGGGGGCGGCTCCTGCCAGAGGCCGTTCTCCGAGGGTTCCCCGGGCACAGCTGTGCAGGGAGCTGCTGGTCCAGAGGGGCAATGGGGGCATCCCGAGTGTCCCTCCAGGGACAATGGTCAGAGCATCCGGCAGGAGCTGGGGAGCAACCGGAGGCACCTGGGCACAGAGCACTGCTCCCAGAAAATGCCCAGGGAAAACCCCTCGTGCCAAGGGGCAGCACCTGAGCAGGCAGGGCAGCATGTGGGGTCCCAGGGAAACATTCCACTTTCCCCTTTCATCTTGGCAGCTCTTCCCCAGTGCCCCCAGAAAAAAAGGGGGGTTATGAGGAGAAAAGGGATTTAAACAGAGGGAAAAAACGTCCTTTTCCATAATTGTCTGTGTTTAAATTGAGGGGGAATCCCCTTCCTCTGCAATTTTAAGGGTATCAGTTGAAGGAAACCCTGCCTTTTCCATTCTCTTAGGGGTATCACTTGACAGGGAATCCCCATTTTCCATTATTCTCCAGTTTAAATAGAAGGGGAAAACCTTGACAATGCTGTTTTATTGGTTTGAATTAAGCATAACTCCCCCATTTTCATCATCCCAAGGTTTAAATTGAGGGAAAAACCCGGTTGTCCCTCCTTTATAAGGGTTTGAATTGAGGGAGAAATCCCCCTTTTTCCATCACCGGAGAGACCTGAAGTAAGGAAAACCCCTCTTTTTCCAGTATTTTCGGGGATTCAGAGGAGAGAACCCATTTATTGCTATGGCATCTATTTAAGTAGAGACAAACACTCCCTAGTCTCTCATTTGAAGGGGTTCAATTGAAAGAAGCTCCCCCTTTTTCAGCATTTTAAGAATTTAAATCTGTACCTCAGGGCACTTCTAGCTGGGTAGTGGTACCCAATCTCTCACAAGGGAGCGAGCCCAGCACTCACAAAACCCCCCTGCTGCCAGAGAGCCCATTATTTTTTCAGTTTTATTTATAATGAATACAGCCCTAATTAGAGACCCCAACAGGAGTTACACCATGTATATTACTACTATTCTTCTCCACCCTCCATATTCCTGTGACTCAATAGTCACTAATGAACAATTACAGAACTTAACAAGGAAGAATGCAACTCATCTGTCTACGCTGCCAAAACAAGGAGTGTTTTTACCCTTTCAGTGGATGCAGCTGTAGTAAAGCAGAAGGCATCTACAGAGCCCTTCACTCACCTGGAATTTAAGGCAGAGCAGCCAAACAGCTGCAGCTCCTCCCAGTGCTTTTATCCCTTATGGTAAAATTGCCTCCTCCCTTTTCCCCGGGCATGGTGGGAAAGAGAGGCGGGCCCGGCCAGGGGTATATTAACCCCAGCCCAGGGTAAAAGAGGCCCATTCCTGTTGTGGGGTTAGTGGGGGTGAGGGTGTCTTCTTATTTCCATGAAGGGGGGGGGTCTTTCAGGTTTTTTCAGCTTTCTTTCAGCAGGTATTTTTGGCATCTAAAGCAATAGAGGCTTTGAAGACACTGTGAAGAAGATAGCATTGAGTCCGTAGTTCATGATTTTTGGATTGAGTGTTCAGGGTTGATAAGGTGCTTGGTACTTTTTGTAAGTTTTTTTTCCCCTTGTTTTTCTTAGAAGCATTGTAACTTGCTGAAATTCCAGATTGTGTCAAGTATGACACTTCAAATTTGTTCAGCAGATTCATTGTGCTGCAAGAGGGAGCTACCCTGGGTCAGAGATGACATTGGAGATGGAGGCTTCTGATAGGTAAGTTAAAGACTGCAAGTATGAGTGGGAGCGGGAGCAGGGTCCCAGTTAGCAGCTGACTTGTTGGGATTTGGCTTGTATGCCACTACACTGGTGCATTGATTTTGGTTTTCTTTGTCACAGCTGACTAAGAGGCCAACCTGGTGATCCCAGTGCCTTTGGAGATGGCTGAGGTGGACTCCTTTGCATCCAGTGTGGATTCACATCACTGGTCATCTGAAAGCTAAGTTGGGGGCCGGGGCCCAGAGAAGGGATGATAGCAGGCTAGTGGGTTGGAAATTGCTGGGAGAGATTTAAAAAGTAGTGTAGGGGAAAGGGATGCTCTCCAAGGGCCTTCTTAGGTAAGCTAAAGGGAGTAGCCCTACTTTTGACTGCAACTGTAGGGTGTGCAGCGCAGAGCAGTTCCAGTGTGTGTTGTCTTGTCCGGTGTGTGTTCTGTGTCTTTGGCTTCCCTTGGATCAGATCTCTCTGCCTTTTATCCTTAAGGGGCTTGTCATAAGCATTGGCCATCATCTCTAGCTTCTTGAACTTTCGTACTTCTTGGTAGGATGCCAATATCACTTGTTCTTTTACCAGTGGGCTTGGCCACATCTTGGAATCACATCTTGAAAGCATTGAGTCGGATCTCTTTGGAGGCCTTGTTCCCGGCTGTACTGCCATCCATCCTTTCCAGCCGTGAGCTGTAATGTCCTGGGGCTTGTAAGATTGTCAGGATATGGGAGCATTCTAAATGTGGCCTTGTCTCTCACAGCCATCTTGATCATTGTGACTGACAGTTCTTAGAACAGGTCACTGTTCCAGTCTTTTCTTCTGCTCCTTAGAGCCCCCTTCATCCACCAATGCCATACTATTGGTTGTTTCTTTTGGCGTCATCTCTGTCCTTGCCATCGTTCTTCTTGCCGAGAGGTTTTTTTATCATCTTCATATCACGCTGCTTGTAGTATAATGTGTTGTTTGAGTTTGTGTCTAGCCTGGAATTGCTCTGCCCTGTAGAGTAGTCCTGGTGGGGGGATAGGTGGAGAAGAAAGGAGACTTTACAGGGAGCCTTTTGCTTTGCTCAGCCACCTGAGCCACGCCTCGGATGGAGTGACTGTGGCCAGTCTGTGTGGTGTTCAGTGGAGACGTGGGAGTGGTGCAGTGGTGTCTTGCAGTTTCATAGTAGTTTGTCCTAAGGCCCACTGCTGTGGGATCCTAGGCAGTTTGCTTTGAGGAATGAGAACTTGGGAAAGGCTAAGCTGGGTAACTTTGACAAATAATTCTTTTGCAGAGGGAGAGCATGTAAACCTGATGTGAACAGAGGAGCACAGCAACGAGGTGGGTCAGTGCCTGAAGTCCAAGCTACGGCCTGACTTTGGGCTCTATGTTTACCTCACTGTTTGGATTTTCATTTTGAAGATGCGAGGCACTTGGCACAGCAGGGTATTGGCACCGGGGGGACCATGAGCTGGATGAGTATTGATTCAAGCACAGAACTGGCTGCTACTGGAGTTGTTGTATTAGTGATGAAACTATAAGCCTTTGATTTTTTTTTTTTTTGTGTTTTACAGGTGGTCTGCAGCATTCAAATCGCTACTCCAACATGACAGACACCCTTGCAGAAAGAGGTCACAGTCGAGCACTTTCAGGTGGAACCTACCTTGGCAATGCAACACTTTTGGACGCTACATGGGCATGTGCCTTTCCATTTTGTTTTGCCCCTTCTCCCCTGGGAAGGTTGGTCATCATTCAGCTTTTCAGGGGTGGTGTTTCATTTTGGTTATGTTGCAGGGCTGTTCTTTCTCTTTATTTTTAGGAAGTAAACCTGGATATCAGCAATCAAGGTCAAGTGAGTGAGGTAAGCAGTGACCAGTACCAGTGACCAGGTATTGCTTGGGTGCCAAATTCTGGGGCAGCTCAAAGCATGCATTGTCTAAGCATCCATTTGTGTGTTTTAGGTGGCCCACTTGTATTATGCCTGCAGGGGCTGAACCCCCTCATGGACCAGCTGATGGAGCCAGTTTATCACCCTTGAGCTGCCCCTGTGAGCCTTCCAGAAGTATTACAGGGCTCTGCAATGAAGCCTGTACCTTTTCTGTTTGAAGGTGCCATCTGGGCAGCTTTTGGCAATGGCTGAGGAGTTGTGGCGAGTCGGGGAGGGAGGGAGGAGCGAGGGTCCCCTCAAGTTTCAGCAATGCCACATCACCTTGTCTCCCCTTAACCCAGGGATACCCTGCGACGGCGGCGTCGGAGTGCGGCCCCAGCGTGTGAGCCGAGGACCGGGGCGTTCTCAGGAGCCGGTGAGTAGTGGAATTGTTGGGTTTTGGCTGATGTGCTGCTGAGTTCAGGCACTGATGTTTGGTTTTCTTTATTGCAGTAGACTAAGAGAGAAGAGCCCTCTGAGGGCAGGAACTTCCCAGATGATGAGGCGGCCTTCTTTTGCACCTGATGAGGATTTGCATCCCTGGATATCTGAGAGCTAAGTCGAGGGCTACACCTCAGGGAGGGGGATGAGAGTGGGGTGCTGGGTCAGGACTTGGTGGGAGGGATTTTTGAATTAGCTTTGGAGATGGGGATGTCCACGAGAGGGGCCCTTAGGCCACGTAAAGGGCAAGTCTCGCTTTTGATCACAATGCTGAGGTGTGCAGGGCAGAGCAGTCCCGGTGTGTGTTGTGTCACTTGTCTATTGTGTGTTCTGTGTCTCTATTGTGGGCATCTTGTGTCACATGTCTTTTGCCTTACCCCTTTGAGGGGCTTATCGGAAATGCTGGGCATCATCCTTAGCAGCTCCTTTGCGTTCCTTGGCCCGACGCTGGTACCCTTGAACCTTTGACTTGCAGGCTCGGACATGCATCGGAATCGCATCTCTCTTTAGCACAATTGAGTCAGACACCTTTTACAGTCTTGTTCTGAGCTGTATTGACAGCTGTGCACTGCAACAATCCCTTATAACAGATTAGGACTTGGGAGAATGCGAGGATAGGTAGAGGATTCCAACCGTACGATTCTCGGGCGTCCATCTTTGTGGTTCTTGGCATAAGTCCTTCTGTTAGGGTCTTTTTCTGCCAGAGCTCTTTGAGCCTCATCGGCCTCATCTAGGTCATGTCATTGGTAATTCTTCTTGCTGAGACTTTCCTCTCCTTGTTGCATCCCCTTGTTTGTCATCTCCTGTGTCACAGGTGTCTGTGTGTTTGGCCCGGGGCTGCTTTGCCCTGCTACATAGTCTGGGTGTAGGTGTAATAGGATAAGTCCTAGGGACTTGACATTTGTAATGTAGGGATTAGTTGGACTCAAGATGGTATTTCTAGATTGACACAAGATGTCTGGAGCTGCTAAGTTCTGATGCAGCACTTTGACTTTTGTCATAACTTTCTTTCAGATGCAGATGGATTGAATCTGTGGCAGAGTGCCCCATACCAGGTGAGGTGGTTCCCACAGGAAGGTCAGTCACCGTTTGTCTTTGCAGGGCAAGTGTAAATGGTGCCTGTGTTACAGCTTTGTTCTTCATCTTTATTTGTAGGAAGTAATGCTGAAGATCAGTGGTCAAGGTCGATGGAGCGAGGTGAGCGGTGACTGGTGGCCAGAATGAGTTGTTACTGCTTGGGTATCAGTTTCTGGTGCAGCTCTAAGCGTCTGTTTTTGTTTATGCATTTTAGGTGGTCCCGGCCCTGGGATGCTGGAGGCCAGGTGGGTGCAAGCTTAAGCTATAGGTGTGGTGTACTTAGTTGGAGCAGGGAGGCTGTGGTTTCAGTCTCTCAGCATGTTTTTTTGCTTTGCTTCTCTGCAGGTGCTGCTGCTGCCCTGGGCATGCCAAGGGACAGAGGCGAGCAGGTGAGTTGGCATTTAGGTGGGGCGACTGATAGGTGAGAGGTACGTGGCAGCATGCGAAGCGTGTCCCTTTTCGCTTTGCAGGTATCGTCCGGGCCACCTCTGGAGTCGGATGGAGATTTGAGGTGAGCCTGGGCCAGTGGTGCAGAGGGAGCCCGTGCATTTATTCTTCTGGAGGGCAACAGTCGCAGTTTCTGTTTTGTTGTCTTAGGTACTACAAGTAGGTGCAGAGCCTAAGTTTGGAAATGGCCGGTGAGCGATGAGCCTCGGCAGTTATGAGGGAGAGGGGCATTGTGCAAGGGGTCACTTCTGGGATGTGTCATCACAGTCTGAATTTTGTCATTATTCTCTATCTTTTGTAGCTGCCCAAGTGGGCTGTGGGCCATGTATTGACATCCACGGTGCTGAAGCATTCTTTTCTGTTGAGGATGGATTTTGTCTGCTGGTCTTTGGAGAGCTAAGTGTGGGGACTGTTGGTTGGGAGAAGGCAAAAACCTTTGGAATCACAGGAGGCAATTTGAAGTTAGCTTAGAGGAGAGGGCTGTAGTAGGCCGGGCCCCTTGGAGTTAAGGGAGAGAGGGTTTCTCTTCAGCATCACTCAAGCCTTTGCCGGGCCGGGCAGTTCCAACCCATCTCCATGTTCTTGTGAGCTTCGCATCATTGGATTTTGAGTCTCGATGTCATTGTCCATCTTTTCACCTGAGGAGCCTGCCTTCAGGTCTGGCATGATTGCCACGGTCTAAAGTTTGCCTACTCTTCAGTGTAGCCACGCTTTGGAGCACTTTTGAACATAGCACGCAGGCACCTTGCATCTTGGCCATTTGTTGGTCGGTCATGTTTTGTGATGTCACTTCAGCCTTTGGCGGCAGAATCATTCTCTAGGGATCCCTTTGTATCAGCTGGCAGTCGTTGCCTCCTTCTCTAGGCCTACTGCACTTCTTGAGCATCCTCTTACCAGCTTTGGCACTAACTTCTCATAAGGAGTTTACATTTCACTGTCCCGTACTACTGCCATAGAGCCTTCTTTCCTTCGGCGTCATTGGCCTCTGACTCATCTTGCGCTAGGAATCTTGGTCCATCAAGTAAAATTGCTGGGCAGTTTCAGTTGATGTCTATGTTATGTGGTCTGTGTCCGTTGTCTTCAGTGTCATAGGGCTTTGTGATGTCTCAATGCTTTACAGGCATCGTTATGGGCCATATTGGCAGCAGGAGCACTTGCATACTTTCCTGGATCGGGCTTATTCTGGCATCTTTATGGTTTTGCTTTTTGAGACCAGAAGAAGTACACAAGGTGTTCCTATCCATCTTCCTTCTCAGTTTTGGTAGTATCTTTTTTTCATGTGCCATTCCCTTGGACTTCTATATGAAGTGTACTAGACCTTCCTCACTGCAGTAGTTTTGTAGCTTCCGTTGCCTCAAAGCATCCTGGTCTCAAGAATTTATCTTCTGAAGCGTTATCTCAAGTCTTCGTGTCATCTCTGCTTATATTTGATGCACTGTGTGTCCATGTGCTGCTTATGCTTGGAGCTGCCCTGCCCTGGCACATTCAGTCATGGCTAGTTTGAACAGTTTTAAACTCTCATCTCTTGTCTATGGGCTTTTGGGTAGAAAGCTTATGGGCCTGGTGTGGGGATAACTCCTATCTGTCAGCTACTTGCAGACTGCCTCATGCTGTCTTGCAGGTCCCTGAGGCAGATTTTGATCCCTATGGTCACTGATGCTACCAATTTTCCCAGGATCTACTGTTCCACATCAAGGAGCAGCAGATGGAAGAAGATGTTAAAGCATCTTCTTTAGGGGGGACTGTTTCTAGTAAGGGCCGCAGTCAGCGTGTAAGCTGAGGAAGGGGTGTCTGAGGGTGTGTCTGTCTGTGTGTGTGTTGACTGGCTCTAACCTTATGCATGTGTTGTTTCTTGCCTTTCAGGTTCTTCAGTTCATTTTAAAATTTAGAATACAAAAAACCCAGCTGGTCCTGCCCATGCTGTGGGGTCAGTCAGAGGGACACAGGGTTCCTCTTCTCCTCTGTGCTTGGATGAACTGCCTAGGGAATGCCATTTCTGACACCCCAGTCCTACCTGTGTCCTTTGGAAAAGGGCAGAGGTGAAGAGGCAACTGCCAGAGTTGCTTGGGGATGATGGAGTTGTGGTGTTTGGCTGTGCCCAGAGGGGCAGGTTGGGCATTATTTGTGTGTCTGAGGACTGGGGAGCCGAGCTCTCAGTGCATTCCCAGCTCTCCCAGGGGCAGCAGCTGGTGCAGGGCTGGGTGACAGCCTCTGGTCGGGCTTGGGGCAGGCCCTGGCCCCGGCACAGACACGCTGGGGTGGTTTGGGGACACTTGGGGAGCAATGGGAGGAAAATGAGGGATGGTGCTGGGCGGAGCGATCGGCCTGTGCTCGTGTCAGCGCAGCTGTGCAGGGCACTGGGATCTGGGTAAAACTCCAGCTCTCCTGGTGTTCAGGGATGCAAGGTCTGAGGGACTGGATTTACTTGGGCTTTCCAGGAACAAGGGGAAATGCGGTGCCAGAGCTGTGCCCCGTCAGGTTCTGTTTCCCTTTGGGGACAGGGAGTCTCTGGGCTGAGGTGAGATTGCTGTGTGAGTGGCAGGGAACAGGGAGCTCAGAATTGCAGGCACTGATGGAATAATTGTCTTAGGTCTGTTTGGTTTGTGTTTGTGAAAACTGGGATTTGGGCTGGAGAGGTGCTCTTGGGAACAAGGGATAGAGTACATTTGCTCCATGGTTGTGTAAGGAAGGACAGGGAAGGGGAGTATTTATAAACTGTTCTCAGTATTTCATGCAAATTTGGGGTAGAGCAGCGATGCAGGTGGGTGGGTTTGGCCTGGGCCTGTCAGGACTAACCACAAAGAATCCAACCAAGCCCCTGACCCCTCAAGGCATCTGTGAAACACTTCCACAGCAACCCAAGTCAGAAATCCAGTGATTATGGAGGTAAAATTATAGGTAATTGCCTATGATCCGTGGGGCATTTCCTTTGGAATTATCAATCAAGGCAGAGCATATCTTTCAGCTCTTTTCCTGATGTGCAGTTTCCTCTCTGGTTTAAATGAGTTTGTGTGCTCCTGTTAACAAGCAGTGTGTTTTCACCCTGAAATTTGGGGTGATAGTCTTTCTTTAGCGTTTTTCCCACAACTGAATAATCCCTTCCATGAATAGTTCATGTATTTCTACACAGCTGCTTTGGCCGTGGCTCAGAGAGAGAGAAGGGAAATGACTTTTTACAGGGGTGAAATTTCTCCAGGCAGGAGTGGGATGTTGTCTTGCTCCTCCCCAGAGCCCTGCAGGCGCATGGGAGTAGCTCAGTGCCAGCGCAGCTCTCTGAGAAATAACAACGCTTGGGAGGTTTGAGTGTTGATAACAACTCTCCTGTCTCCTGGTAGCAGTCCTAGGCAGAGGAGGGAAAAATGGAACTTGTGTTATTCATGGAAAACTTTCTGCTGTTTCTTGTGCAGAGTTTTAGATCTTTGTATGATTTGCTATCTGGTGTCTGTAGGAAGAGAATGACTTATTTTAGGTAAAAATTGAGATAATCAGTAATGGACAGGTAGGGAAAACTTTTGAACTAAACTCAAGGTGACCTGTAGTGGAGAGCATGAAGATTTTGAAGTAAACTATAGCAATCAGTTGTGCACAGGTAGGGAAACCTTTGGGGGTTAAATACAAGGTCATCTCTAGGTGAGGGAATGAACACTTTTTGAGGTAAAACTGAGTGAATCAGTTGTGGAAGTATTAGTAAATTCTGGGGGTGAAACTTGATGTAACCTCCATGGTAGAAAATGAATCAATCTTTTGAGGTAAAAAGGAAGTAATCAGTGTTGGAGAGGCAGGGAGATTTTGAGAGTAAACTTGAGTCTGTAGTGCAGAGAACGAACATACTGAAGTTAAACGGAGGTAGTAACTTGCAGACAGGGAAAAAATGTGGGGGTCAAGTCTGAGGTAATCTCTAGGGGAGACAGCATTTTTGAGGTAAACTGAGGCAATCACTAGGTGAGAGGTTGGAAAAGTTTTGGGAGGTAGAAATTAAAATGACCTGTTGGGCAGAGAATGGACCTACTGAAGTGAAAATCAGGTAATAAGTAGTGGACAAGCAGCAATAATTTTGGAGGTGAAATCTGGGGTGAAGTGTGGCAGGGAGAGCGTACATCATGAGGTAAAGTGAGACAGTACTGGAAAGATAGTGAAATATTTCAGGGTAAAACTTGATGAAATCTCCAGGGTAGAAAGAGAGTATTTATAGGTCAAAAAGAGTAAATAGTTAGTGGGCAGGTAGGGAAAATACTGGGGGTAAAATCTGAGGTTATCTGTAGGGGGAGAGAATGAACATACTGAGGTAAAAATCAGGCAATGACTAGTGAATGTTAGGGAAATTTTGGGGGGTAAAACTGGAGCTAGTCTCCAGAGTAGTGAATGAATACTTTCTTGTAAAAAAGAAGAAAGCAGAAGTGGACAGACAGGGACAGCTTGGAGGGAAAATCTGGAGCAATCCCCAGGGAAGAGAATGAACAGCATGAGGTAAACTGAGGTAGTCACTTGCAGAGGCACAGTGAAAATTTTGGGGATAGACACTGAGACATTCTTGAGGATAGAGAAAATTACTTTTTGGGGTAAAAATGGGATGATGGGTAGGGCAAAGCTTGTGGGAAAAACTTGAAATAATCTGTAGGAAAGAGCATGAGCATTTTGATGGAAAAATGAGATATTTTTCTTTACTTCCCTTTGGGATAACTTAATCTGCACTGTTCCATGAGCAATTCCTTTGCTTCTCCTGGAGAAAACCCCACGGCAGAGGCAGTCTGCAAAGGAGCCAAAATCGAGAGCAAAGGTTGGTTTGGGTTTGAGTACTTGAAATAACTTTTGAAAGAGAAGCAATAACCTTTTGCTGCTTCTTTCTTTCTTGCAGATGCTGGGATTGCCTCTGTGGACATGTGCTGAGCTCTCCCTGCAGGGAACTGTCAGCCCTGAATGCCTGTGCAATAACTCAGAGCCTCAGCCATGAAGGGCCAGGCTGTGTTTAAAACAGCCCAAGGTGCCAGAGAGCTGGAGTCATTTCCTAGCAGGTAACTTGACTTGGAAGCTGCATTCTAAAATTTGTCCACATTTAATTGATGTCCCACATGGAGACACTTAAAGAAGCAGAGGTGGGGTGTCCCAGATTTTCCCAAGGCATGCACCCCTCCAAAAGCGTACCTTGAATCAGTAGATGTATTTCCCTTCTTGTGTGCTAAATCTTCCAGTGTGCATAGTCCCCCCATCAACTAAAGCCTACCCTGACATTCTTTTTCCTTGGACACATCTGGAAGAACCGTCTCCAGATATTATTTCCTTCTGCAAGGGCTCGTTCCTCGAGATGGAACTTTGGCGTTTTGCTTCTCCTTTCAGAGGAGCAGCAGAAGCGGTCGTTGCCAGGGGAACGGTGCAGGCGAGGGAGGGAGGGGGGGTAGAAGGTGGGGATCCTCTCGGAGGCCGATTCCTGCAGGAGCGGGGGAGCAAAGGCGGAGGCTGCTGCCGGCACCGCCAAGGGCACCAGCTCTTGGGGCCGGTACCAGAGGCTGGCGTGGAGCCTCTGCACGGGTCCGCAGCAGCCACGGCGCCAGGAGGCCGAGCTGCCGGTGAGCCCAGCGCGGCCCGCGGGGCCGAAGCCGGGTTCAATGGAGCCGCGGCAGAGAACGCAGCGGGGGCAGGGGCTGCTGGAACGGCCGCGGACATCGGGAGCGGGGCTGGGGCCGGGGCGGGGCCGGGGTGGGCCCCAAAAGCGGCGGGCTGGGCTGGTGTGGAGCGGAGAGCCGGGCTAGGGACGGGCACAGGGGCACCGAAAGCGGCGGGCTGGGCTACCGCTGGAGCCGCAGGGGCTGGAGGGGGCGGCGGGAACAGCGGGGCTACCGGCGGAGCCGCCGCCGCTGGGACAAGCGCTGGAGCCGCGGGCGGTGCCTGAGAGCCGGCACAGGCGCGACCTCGGGCTCCGGGAGCGGCGCTGCAGCTGCGAGCGGCGCCACAGGAGCCTGGGCTTGGGGCGAGACAGGCGGGAGTGGAGGGGGCGATGCTTCCAGGGGCTCCCAGCCCTTCTCTTTCTTGCTTTCCCTTTGCTCCTTTCCTTGGGTCTCGGACAACTTTAAAATTCTTATCCCCTTAGACTCTGTTTCCCACCCAGCATGAAGCGTACTTGCTTTCTTCTGTGTTAACGAGTTCTTTTGAATTTACCAATACTTGTAAAGCCTGACAGATCCAGACTTCAAGAGCCATGTCTGGGCCAGAAGACATGGTCGGATCTTATTTCCTTCTCGGCCCAACCAAACATACAAAACTGGATCATTTTGACTTTGCTCGTTTCCTTTGTACTTGGGTTTGTATTCCAGTTAGCCAGCATAACTCCCCAAGGGCTTTCCTGGGGTATTTCCACTGGCACGCCTCTATTCCCTTTTTTTATTCCCTGACTCTTGCTTACTAGTTTTATGTCCCATTTTCTCAGAATCTTATCTATCTTTCCCAGGCCTTTGTTTCCCACCTTTTTAATAAAAACCAACAAAACAACTCTTCAAACTTCACCACCTCTTTCCCGTTTCTTCTCCTAGACTACAACAGTTCCCTCCTCTTAATAAAATATGCCTCCTTCCAGAAAAGTTATATTTCAAGCTTTAGCATTTCTATCACATACATTCTCATTCATTCTCATCGCTCCTTTTTATTGTTCCAACTTCTCTTTCTCAAGCGTTATCAGTCACAACCACACAAGGCTTAGGTCCCTTTTAATTTCAAATTGTTAGCCGATGCTCACCCCTGGGCCCAAAATTCCAGGTTTCTTGAAGTAATCCTCAATTTGACAGAATTAAGCCTGGATTTCTTGAATTTTTTTTTTTTTTTTTTTTTTTTTTTTTTTAAACTTTCAATCCAGCAGCCTCAAGCCCCAAATGTCTCGGATTTGTCCTCAATTTGGCAGAATTAAGCCTGGATTTCTTGAAATCTTTTAAACTCTCAATCCAGCAGTCTCAAAACCCAAATGTCTCGGAACTAACCCTCCATTTAGCAGGATTTTTGAACCCTCAATCCAGCAGTCTTAAACCCTAAATTTCTTGGATCCAATACTAGGAAATTCTTGACTCCCCTCCTTCAAGGACTCCAATCCCTTCCCAGTTAACCCGGGGCTTCTCTCACTCCTTTTATCTTTGGCTTCACCTCTTTACTGACTGCTTCCCTGGCGGCAGAGCAGAGCCGCAGCCTCAGAGGCTCCACACTCGCTTCGCAGCTCTGGGGTAACCAGCCCGCGTCTCATGCACACACTTTCATCCCCCTTATCCCCCCAAAAAGAGGAAAGAAAAAATACTCACTTTTCTCGGAGTCTTGGTGCACAAGATTTTATGTGTTTAATTACCGTGGTACCTCAGGGAGCCTTTTCTTTCCTTTCTTGTTGCTTTGTCTCCTCTCTTGCCCTCCGGGTGTTTGACTGCAAACCCCCCTGACCCCGCCGAGAAACACAAAGCGAGGCCGCCAAAAGTGGGCGGGGGCACCCCCCTGCTCTGGGTTCCCCGGGAGATCCCAGAGCTGAGCCTTTATCCCCGTATGGGCCACCAAATTGTGAAACACTGATGGAACATGCAAAAAGCCAACATCACAATCCCGTTCAGAACAGAGGGATCAGCGGTGATGCGGCCCTGCCCGCGGAGGGATCAGCGGTTATGCGCAGGCGGAGTGATCCGCCAGGAGGGACTATTTGTGATGCGGTCCTGCCCACGGAGGGATCAGCGGTGATGCGCCCCCACGCGGAGTGATACGCCAAAAGGGACTATTTGTGATGCGGTCCTGCCCGCGGAGGCATCACCGGTGATGCGTCCCCGCCCGCGCATGCGCACTGATCCGCGCGCCCCGGCCATCTGCGCACGCGGAAGGATCCGCGCACGCGCAGCTGCCAAAACGAGCTTCACTCTAGAATTTGAAGGAAAGTTGAAGAAAAGGGACCGTTTAAGAAAAGTTTAAGGAAATCAGGAGACAGCAGCACAAAGGGCGCTACGGCCGGGTGCTTCGCACAGAGACAAAGGCGCACCCAAACACCCAAAAGATCGCCTTTAACAGCGAGCTCCCGCAGCCAGCTCACAATCCCAGCCCGCCTTCCCGGGCAGGGTTTCTTTCGGACCTGGGCTGCATTTCCATCCCCCGCTCTGGGAGTCACCAGGTGCGTTAGGAGCGAGCCGATCCCGCTCCCTGAGACACAAGGGCTTGCTCGAGGAGACTGTTCCTGTTCCTCTCTTCCAGCCACTCTGCTCTCCCCAAAACACCCATTTCCTCGGAGCGCCTCTGAAACTGCATTTCCATGGACCCAGGGCTCCAGAAGCTGCAGAGTCGTGCAATGGGGTTTTTTTGGGAAGGGACCTTAAGCTCTTGCACTTCCACCTCTGTCATGAGAATTTCAGGGCTCTAAGACTCACAGAACCATTTGGGCTTGGAAGGACCTTCAAGCTCATCCAGTGCCAGCGCTGCCACGGGCAGGGACACCTCCCACTGTCCTGGGCTCTTCCCAGCCCCAATGTCCAGCCTGGCCTGGAACATTCCAGGGGATCCAGGAGCAGATCCCCCCTCTCTGGGCAGACAGAATGAGCTAAACCTGGCTATTCCTGAGGGAGTGATGGCAGCACAGCCGAGTCCTGCATCCCTGATTCCCACTGGGAATCTCCATGTCCTTCCTGCTGTGGGATCCAGGAGTTGCAGTAGGATTTTTGTGTTTTGTGCTGCATTCCCAGCACAGCAGAACCTGTCACCCTCGGAAACACGGCCAGCGTGACAAGTTTTTTGCTCCCTTTCTGCTTTGTTTTTGCTGTGTTTTGTTTCTCTCGACAGCTGGTTTAGAACTTCTGTGTTGCTGTTTAGACATCAAGCTTTGGGGCTGAGGTTTTTTTATTCCCAGGTGCTTGCTGGCAGTAAAAATACACATCTGCAGTGTGTGCACGTGGCTTGGGCTGTGGATTCACAGTTCTGGGGCAAAAAGAAGTCCCTTCACATCTGTGCTGCTGGTGGTGTCCCCTGTGAGAAGTTTGGTGGCTTGTTTGTGGCTCTCTCAGTTGTTCCCTTTCACAGAGCCCGGCATTTCTCCCCTTTTCAGTTTCATCCTGCAGAGCTTCGTTCCTGCTGCCGCAGCGTGTTCTGAACCCTCCGCTCGCAGCCTGGGGGTGCCTTTTGTGCTGCTCCTCCGTGGGGCTGACTTGAGAGCGGAATCAAGGTTGGAAAAGACCTCGGAGATCACTGAGTGCAACCAGCACCACCACGGCCACCGCTGACCACGTCCGCCCATGCCACAGCCACAGGTGTTGGAGCACTCCCGGGGTGGGCACTCCAAACCTCCCTGGGCAGCTGTGCCAAGGCCGGAGCGCCCTTTCCATGGAGGAATTTCCCCAATATCCACCCTGAGCCTCCCCTGGCCCAGCCTGAGGCCGTTCCCTCTCCTCCTGTCCCTGTTCCCTGGGAGCAGAGCCCGACCCCCCCGGCTGCCCCCTCCTGTCAGGGACTTGTGCAGAGCCACAAGGTCCCCCCTGAGCCTCCTTTGCTCCAGCCTGAGCCCCTTTCCCAGCTCCCTCAGGAACTCTCCAGCCCCTTCCCAGCTCCGTTCCCTTCCCTGGACTGGCTCCAGCCCCTCCATGTCCCTCTTGTCCCAGAGCTGCCCCCAGCACTGGAGGTGCCCCAGCAGTGCCAGCACAGGGACGGGCACTGCCCCGGCCCTGCTGTCACCCCAAGGTGGCACAGCCCAGGTGCCCTTGGCTTTGCCCACCTGGGCACACCCAGCTCGTGTCCAGCTGCTGTCCCCAGCACCCCCAGGGCCTTTCCCAGTTTTCCAGCCCCTGTTCCCCCAGCCTGGAGTGTTCCACGGTGGCCCAGGTGCAGGAGGCGGCACCATCTCACTCCATGGTGGGATTTTTACATTCCTTTCATTTTGCCACTCCGAACGCTTATGCAGCTGCATCTGGGCTGGAAAAGTCACTTTTTTACTGGTGTAGCTACTCAGGAGATCTGTGATAACTCTGTTATCCAAGAACAGGGAAGGATGTGTGATGTCCAAGGCCCTGTGCCAGCAAATCCCAGTTTTTGTGGTGTCTGTTCTCCCCCAGCACAGTTTGATGAGATTTGTCCAAAACAGCTTTCCTGGGGAAGCTCTTCGTTGTGTGGTCATTAAGGGAGAAATGGAAACAATGCTGAGCATGCGCGGTGTTGTGGGAAGGGAAGCGCAGGAGCAGTGCTGTGCCTGGTTACGTCATGTGGTGTTGAAGGGCGGGGCGGAGCCGGGCAGCGCTGCGCATGCGCACTGGCTTTACCCGCCCGGTGCTGTTGCTCTGTGGGTACCGTCGGGCGCTGCCCGGGAGCGGCTTGGGAGCGCCGGGTTCGGTTCCCGGCTGCGGCAGCGGTGGGCGAGGGTTGTGGTGACAATGGAGGAGGGCGGCTGTTGCTGTGGCTGCAGCGGGGTGGAAAGTGAGCGGAGAACGGCGACGCAGCGTGTGCCGGGAAAAGACCCGAGGGGGGGCGGCCCCGGAGCAGAGCCGGGCGGGAGCGGGCGGCGGGGGCTGCGCGGGGTGAAGGCGGTCCCGGCGCGGGCGCGGAGCCGGGGAGGAGCTGCGGGGCTGGGGCTGGGGCCGGGGCCGGGGCTTGCGGGCGGCACGGCGGGACCTCCCTGCAGAGCCTTTCCTGGGAAACAAAACCTGGAGTTTGTCCCACCTCGGCCCCGTGGCAAGGGGCAGCGCAACCGAGGGGAGCAGCGCCTGAGCAGGGGCGGCAGTGTGCGGGCGCAGGGAAGACGCGGCTGGTGCTGGAGCGAGAACGTGCAGGTTTCTTACATTTAAATGAACGTGGAAAGCAGGGAGAGAGGTGGTATAAAAGCACCGGGTGCTCGGGCAGGTGAGACAGGACTCAGGGGAGGGAGTCGCTTTCCTGAGCTCCTGAAGTTCCACTTGACTCTCTCAGGAGCACTCGTGAGAAGTTTCCCATTTGGAGTTGGGCTCGAAAAAGAAGGAACTTGAAACTGCTTCTTCTGATAAATCCATAAGTATGGGAGGCCCTATGAAGCCCACGGGTGTAAGCAGCCAATAACTCCCACGAGTATTTTAACTACTAAAAATAGCAACTTTTATTTCTTCTGCACACAAACGACTTGGCTGTCCTGTGCAGGGTTCACTGAGGCTGTGAATTGCAATCCAGGGCATCTTCAGGCTCCTGGTGCTCGGGACTGTGGCGTTTGGTGTGCAGAAAAGATCCCAGGCTGTCCAGCTTGGGTGTGGATGTGCATTTCCACAGTTCCTCAGAGTGGGAAAAGGCCAAGAGGGTGATGGGAAGGCCTTTCTTCTAGGCCTGGGCATCCTCAAGACACCTCAAGGATGTTTTTTAAATGTTTGTTGTCTTTTGTTTCCCAGCCCAGGGCTGAGCTGGAGAACGGGTGGAGACAGTGGCAAGCGGGAGTCCCATGTTTACATCTGCCCTTGGATTCCAGTTTCTTCCAGTGGGTCTGTGCTGCCCGAAGTACAAAAGAAGGAGGTGTTGGAGTACCTGTTTGTTCACCTGTTGAGCTTGGAAGAGATGCTGAGTGTGAAATTCCAGGGGTGCCAGCTCCTTGCGAGCTGTTGGTTGCTCAGGAGATTGGGTCGGGGAAAGGGGGGGAGAGTCCGAGCACAGCACAGTGGTAGGAGCTGGATCTCAATCTAAGGCATCTCAAAGCCTGATAAGCTGGAAAGAAGACTTTGCTGTGTTAATGCACAATTACAATTTTGTGCAATTTTTTGAAATTAGGGCTGGGATCAGTCTGGGGAGGTTATCTGGCCCAATTCCCTGTGCCCTGCTTTGCCATGAGGAATGGATGCCTGACCTCTTTGCAGAGAGCTGCTGCTGCTAAAGATTTCTCAGTTTCTATAGTGAATTTATCCCAGTACTTTGCTGCTATAAAGAAATCTCCTCTTGCTGCCATTTCCCCTTATTACATTTAAGATCAGCTCCAGCTGAGTTAGAATTTAATCCTGACCTTTCCCCCCTTTTTTTTTTCCCAAGAGGCCTCAGCTATCTCGCTATTTCTTTCCTCTCTCACCCTCCAGGTCCTGTTTTTCAGACCTCGTTCTTTCCTTATAAAACCCTTGATAACCCATTCCCCACTTAAGGCTTTGTTGTATCCTTGTTTTGCTACCTTCTGGGTGCTATGGATGAAGGTCTGGCTTTGAGGAGCACACCCTGCTCCCTTTGCTCAAGGGATTGCAGTTATTCCAATCTCCTGCTGCTGAGGGCTTCCTTAGGCTCTTGCTGAAATGAAAAATATCCAGGAAGTTTTTCCTTTTTTGAGATTAGACTGGTTTCTGCAGGTCCTTGAGATGTGACCATGATGGTTAAAAACCCACAGTGCAAATGAAGGTTTCTCCTGTCTTCCCCCTTGCCCCCCACCTGCTCCATGCACAGTTCATTACTTTGTAATCACAACTGCTAAGGAAACCTTTCTAATCCTGTCAATTGGCAATGCAACTGCTTTTAAATTCTGGTTTAAAATAGGTTTTGAAGTCAGGCTCTGCCCTTGCTATTGATTTGAATTCTTGACTGAGTAAATTATTGGTGCTTAACAAGCCCTTTGTTGCTTTAAAGCCTTTCTCCAAGGGTCAGAGAATAACACTGACAGGGAGTGAAGGAGCGCTGCCCAGTAGTTGCTTAGAAACGGAGTGTGTTAAACCCGGTTTCTTTAAAAGCAGTTTTGAGTAAGTGAAATTCAGGCACTTGAATTACTTTGGGAAATGGTCCATTTAGGATAGATCCACACTGACAGAAGCTGTTTATCTGAGGTCAGTACATGCTTTGATCAGTGCAGGGCCTTCCCCTCAAGAAATGCATGAGCCAAGCCCAGCAAGGTAGAGGAAAAGACACAAGTTCAGCTTAGGGAGCTGCACAGGTGAAATCCCATGGATGTGCCTGGAGCATGGCCCTCCCCAGCAGCTTTTCTTACAGTTAAATTCTTTAAAAAGCTAAAAGCTGATGCTCAGTACTTTGGGATCTGGCTCAAAACTGTGGAGAGGATAAACTCCCTTACTGGAACTCAGGCAGTGGAGTGCTCACAAGCCAGCAGCCACATTGCTTCTTGTTCAGCTTCAATTCAACGTTGGCTTTTTGTTGTTGTTTTGGTTGGTTGGCTGGTTTTAAAGTATTCCTAGAGATGCTACAAGTGGAAGAAGAGAACAGAAATAGAGTGGAGCACCACTGGCACAGTAACTGATATTTTACTGTTCCTCTTTTTCTTTTAAAAATTTATGTAGATAACATGAACTTTTAAACTCTGTGACTTGGGAGAAACACTCTTTTTTCTCCCTCTCTTTGGAAGAGATATGCAAGTCCTGAGCCGTTGGGCCAACGCTTGCTGCATTTTGTTTACGATTTTACAATCAAACAAGGGGCTGATAAGATTGACAAGGAAGATACAACTCAGGAGCTCACTAGGCAGCAGCCTCCAAACTCTTTGGGTGATGCAATAGAGTATGAAGACTGTTTTCCAGTGCGAGATTAATCCATAATAACATGCTCACTGACATAAAAGTCACTTCTTATAAGCCACTTCTTATTCCCTGAAGTGCAGGAGCTGAGGTGTTTGACAAAGCCTTGGCAGAATGATGAAGTATGTCCCTGTCAGATTTCTCCTGCTAGCAAGAGCAATCCGTCTTCTTTAAGGGTTTTGTTCCTTTGGGATTGTGTGTAGTTTAGAGGGAGAACAGTACCCAGAAGCATTAATTATTTAATCTGCACTGCTTTTTTCCTCGACGTGTGAGGTCTGAGTATTGTGCTGGGAAGTGGGGCCAATAAAATTTCTGGGAGTCAGACTTGGAGCTTGAAAGTTTTAGAATTAACACTGGAGACTCAGCTCTCTCTATGGTCAGAAGAGGGGGAGACACCTTCCTTCAGGATGTCTCTCCAGGGAATGCTTTTGCAAAGTTTTCTCTCGTAACGGCTGAAGTCTTGCCTCTCCCTGAAATTGCGGTGTAGATCCCACTGGAGGCAGTAAATCTCTCAAATGTATGAGCTTGGGCCTACACACCTGCTAAGGTGTGACTAGAGGTGTGAGAGCTTTTGCAAATGAATTTGGAATAATGAGAATCATAGAACCACTGAGGTTGGAAAAGCCCTCTAAGGTCATCGAGTCCAACGTGTGCCCAATCCCTACCTTGTCACCCAGCCCAGAGCACTGAGTGCCATGTCCAGGTGTTCCTCGGACACCTCCAGGAACGGGGACTCCAAACCTCCCTGGGCAGCCCCTGCCAAGGCCTGACCACCCTTTCCAGGAAGAAAGTCCTCTTGATGTCCAACCCTGGTGCGGCTTGAGGCCGTTTCCTCTTGTCCTGTTCCTGGTTGCCTGGGAGAAGCAGCCAATCCTCACCTGGCTACACCCTCCTGTCAGGGAGTTGTAGAGAGCAAGGTCTTCTCTGGGCCTGTTCTTCTTAGGACTGGTATGGAATCACTATTTTGCATTAAAGGACAATAAGCAGATGTTTTGAAAAAATACTTTGAAATGTTTTTGCATTGCCCTGGAAATCTGCCAAGAAATGGAGTTGCTTACCAGGTTAGGTGTTCTTGCCTGCAGCTTCCCAGGGGCTGCTGGAGGTGGGATGAGGCTATTGCAGAGGAATTACAAGTACGTGGTTTCTCACTCAGGAGACTCTGGGTTTACTGTAGTTATGGGACTGGTTTTCCAGACTAGAGGAACCCCTTAAAGGACTGCAGAGGGAGGTGGAGATGGGATTTGGGGTTTGCATCCCCACCTCCTGAGCACACATGGGGTTAGATGCCCCTTGGCAGAGCTGTAAGGTGTAATGTGGGCAGCAGCTCCTCCTCTCTTTGGGGGCCTAAATTGAAACGCTCAGGAGCCAAATCACCTCTGAGCTGCTCTGTTGTGAGCAGGAGAGGAAGGGACACCTCCAAAGGCCACACAGCTCACTCATAGTCAGAAAAATCCTACTGCTGAACCTGGAACCCCCCCAAGGACGCCCGGGACCCCCCGGGCCCCTCTGTGATCCTCGACAATGCACCCCCCCATCATCAGACCATGCAGTGTCCCCCAGTGTTCTGCCAGTGGGAGCACTGGAAGAGATACTGGGAACACTGGGAGGGAACTGGGAGGAAACTTCCCACCACTCTCCAACGTGCAGCAGCCCCAAGTGCGACCAGTGAGGCGGAGGAAGTGCTCCTAGTGCCCCGCCCCCGCCCCCCCCCCAAAAAAAAAGTTGGGGGGGGTGCGGGGGGGAGTACGAGAAGAAAAAGGATTTAAATGGAGGAGAAAACAGTTTCTGTAACTGTGTTTGAACTTAGGAGGATCCCACTTCATCTACGATTTGGAAGGTCTCAATTGAAGGAACACACATTTTCATGATTTTGTATCTCAATTGGCAGGGAATCACCGTTTTCCATTATTTTTGTATCTAAATGGAAGAAGAAAGCCTTTATGGTGCTGTTTGATGGATTTGAATTGAGGGAAACCGCCCCATTTTCATCATCTTAAGGTTAAAATTGAGGGCAAAACACCACCGTCCCTGGTTTTAAAGGGCTTCCCTTGAGAAGAACCTCTTTATGTGCCATTATAAGAGTTCCATCGAGGGGGGACCCTCATTTGAAGGGACCTTCAGAGAGGAAAAATGTGTCCAAAAGACCCCAAAATGGTGTTTCTTGAGGGAAATTGAAGAGGGAGCTGCATTTCCCCTCATTTTAGGAGGCAAAATTGAGCAAAACTCCTCCTTGATTCACTTTTTATTTGGGTTTAAATTTAGGGGAGACCCTCCTTATGCATCAATTACGGGTCTAAATTGAGAGGGAACCTCCGTTTTCCCCTTGATTCAAGGCTTTGAAATGGCGACTAAAGGGAGTTTTCCCTTAATTCATTAAGAAATTGAAAAAGAACAGTAAAGATGAGCTGGCGCTGCCGGTTTGGACTCAATTTATCTGTCGGGATTGCAAACTCCGACAGACACCGAGCGCCGACGGACGCCCAGCAGTGACTGTGTCACGCCCCGACAGATCAAACAGGGGCTGGAAGCTCCATGGAGCAGCTCAGCGCCTGCTCCACTCTTGCCCCCCAAAGCCCGGGATGGACCGGCGGGTCTGGACACATCCCCATTGAGGAGGGGCAGAGCCGCTGCTCGGGGGCCCCGGGGGATCCTTTATCCCCCTCGTGCAGCTGCGAGCTGCCGAGGAAAAAGTCCTCGTTCCTAGGCTTGAACCCCTGCAGCTTTACCTCTCATTCTCTTGCTCTGATTTGTTTGACAAGAAATTCAATTTATTCCCCCCAGTCGTGTCTCTTGCTCCAGTGACCGGTGAGTGATCTGTCTAGGCCCTTTTCCCGATCCTCAAGTCTTTCCTGATGTGTTCTGTTCCCTGCCCAGGGTGAGGAGGAGAGGGACAGAGCGGTTTCGCTGGCACCAGGCACCTGACCAGGCCCAGCCCACCCCAATAATCCCTGCGATAATTCACGCCACCATTACCCAGGCGCGCGGCGGGTCCGGCTCCGCGGGCAGGCGGCTACAGTAGTTCAAAGTGGGCAAACTGGGACGGAGTGAGAGGAAGCAGGTGGTGCCGGTGGGTGAAATGTCTCTGCTGCGACCTGCCTGGGAAAGGAGGAGGGAGAACCTGGTGCAAAGTAAAGGGGAGAGAAAGAGGGACAAGGCTGGAGCTGTGGAAGGAAGCGGAGATGGCCAAGGGGCAGCTGAGCATTTTGCTTTCCAACTCTGTGGGGGGGAAAGAAAGCGCTGTCAAATCCATCCAGGAAAACAGAGGAGAAATAGCATGTGGTGGGAATCGCCGGCAATTTGGATTCAATATGTCTGTCTGAACTGCAAACGCCGACAGACACCGAGCACCGCTGGACGCCGGCTGGCGTTGCCGTGTGTCCTGCTCCGGCGGCAGCCCGCCTGGCGAGCCCCCCAGCAGCAGCTGCCCGGGGGCTGCGGATCGCGCAGCAGCCAATCGGAAGCGTCGCAGCGTCCGGCAGCCAATAGGAGCCCTGGCCACTCCGGCAGCCAATGGAAAGCGCCGTTACCTGAGGGACCAGGCACAGCTCGAAGCCCCTCACAGCTGCTTCGTTTTTTGGGACATTTGTGGAAAGCTCGGAGTTCTATTTTTTTTCTTTACCTTACCTCTTCCAGGACAGGAGGGATTCCGGCGCGGGGGATATCATGCCTCGGGCGCTTCTGGGCGGTTTTGAGGCGGGGGGAGCCCACCGCGGCGGTGGCGGGAAAAGGGGGTGCGGAGTATAAAAGGGGGCGCCGGCGTCGCGGCCCCTCAGTCGGGGGGCGGCGGCGGCGGCGGCAGGAGTTCCGCGGGCTGGCCCGGATGCGGGGACGCCGCCCTGTGCGGCCGAAGGCGCCGGCCCTGAGGCGCGGAGAGAGCGGCGTGGCAGCCGCGCATCGGCTCCGTCATCGGCAGCGCCGCTTCGTGCCGGTAGGGAGCGGGAGAACGCGGCGGCGGGCGGCGGGTGGTGAGTGCCGTCGGCGAGACGGGGCTTGGGCCGCCTGCGGTGTGCGATCTCCCGAGAGCAGCGGGGAGGCCCCCGGGGAGCGGCGGCGGGTGGGGCGCTGTGGGAGCCGGCGCATGTCCCCGAATGAGGCGCCCGGCGCAACGCGCGAGGTACCAATGAAATAAAATAGAAAACGGTAAAGTGCTATAGAGGAGCCGCACCTAGAGGGCTCTCGGCCCCTGCCCCGTGTCACTAAGGGAGCTGCACCGCGGGAGCGTCGGGGCAGCGCTGCTGGTTAAACAGAGCAGCACGGAAAGGCTGGGAAACGTGAGCGGAATAAAATATTGAGAATGGTCTAAGAAATACTCAAAAGGTACAGCAGCAGGAGTGGCCGCTGCGTGGGTTCACTAAAACAGCTGCACCGCGGCACCTTTGGGGTGGTGTTGATGGTAAACGTGCGGCACGTAAAAGGACTGGAGGTGTGAGGGAAATAAAATATAGAGAAAGGTCTGAGAAATAATAACAACACCGCAGCAGGAGTAGCCACTTCCTCAGGATAAAATGAGCTGCACCGCGGCGCACCCGGAGCAGGGGCGCTGCTTCAAAGGTGTCACGGCAAAGGTCGAATCTGTGAAGGGTATAAAATAAAATGGTCGAAAATCCTTTAAAAGTACTGCAGCAGGAGTGGCTGCTGCCCCGTGTCACTAAAAGAGCTGCACCGCGGGAGCGTCGGGGCAGCGCTGCTGGTTAAACAGAGCAGCATGGGAAAGGCTGGGAAGTGTGAGCGCAATAAAATACTGACAATGGTCTAAGAAATATTGTAAAGGTACTGCAGCAGGAGTGGCCGCTGCCCCGCATCACTAAAAGAGCTGCACCGCGGGACGGTCGGGGCAGCGCTGCTGGTTAAAAAGGGGTCCGGAAAGCGTGAGAGGTGTAAAGGGAATAAAATGCTGAGCATGGTAAAAGACGTACAATAAAGATACTGCTGCAGGAGTGGCTGCTGCCCCGCATCACTAAAAGAGCTGCACCGCGGGAGCGTCGGGGCAGCGCTGCTGATTAAACAGAGCAGCACGGAAAGGCTGGGAAGTGTGAGCGCAATAAAATACTGACAATGGTCTAAGAAATATTGTAAAGGTACTGCAGCAGGAGTGACCGCTGCCCCGCGTCACTAAAAGAGCTGCACCGCGGGAGCGTCGGGGCAGCGCTGCTGGTTAAAAAGGGGCCCGGAAAGCGTGAGAGGTGTAAAGGGAATAAAACGCTGAGCATGGTAAACGAGGTACAATAAAGGTACAGCAGCAGGTGTGGCCGCTGCCCCGCGTCACTAAAAGAGCTGCACCGCGGGAGCGTCGGGGCAGCGCTGCTGGTTAAAAAGAGCAGCACGGGAAAGGCTGAGAGGTGTAAAGGGAATGAAATGCTGAGCATGGTAAACGAGGTACAATAAAGGTACAGCAGCAGTTGTGGCCGCTGCGTGGGTTCACTAAAACAGCTGCACCGCGGCACCTTTGGGGTGGTGCTGCTGGGTAAACGTGCGGCACGTAAAAGGACTGGAGGTGTGAGGGAAATAAAATATAGAGAAAGGTCTGAGAAATAATAACAACACCGCAGCAGGAGTAGCCACTTCCTCAGGATAAAATGAGCTGCACGGCGGCGCACGTGGGGCAGGGGTGCTGCTTCAAAGGTGTCACGGCAAAGGTCGCATCTGTGAAGGGTATAAAATAAAATGGTCGAAAATCCTTTAAAAGAACTGCAGCAGGAGTGGCTGCTGCCCCGTGTCACTAAAAGAGCTGCACCGCGGGACCGTCGGGGCAGCTCTGCTGGCTAAAAAGGGGTCCGGAAAGCGTGAGAGGTGTAAAGGGAATAAAATGCTGAGCATGGTAAACGAGGTACAAAAAAGGTACAGCAGCAGGAGTGGCCGCTGCTCCGCGTCACTAAAAGAGCTGCACCTCGGGAGCGTCGGGGCAGCGCTGCTGGTTAAAAAGAGCAGCATGGGAAAGGCTGAGAGGTGTAAAGGGAATGAAATGCTGAGCATGGTAAAAGAACTACAATAAAGATACTGCTGCAGGAGTGGCCGCTGCCCCGCATCACTAAAAGAGCTGCACCGCGGGACCGTCGGGGCAGCGCTGCTGGTTAAAAAGAGCGGCACGGGAAAGGCTGAGAGGTGTAAAGGGAATAAAATGCTGAGCATGGTAAAAGAGGTACAATAAAGGTACTTCAGGAGGGGTGGCCGCTGCTCCTTGTCACTAGAAGAGCTTCTCCGAGGCGCCGGTGGGGCTGCGCCGTTCCCGCCTCGGGCGCTTCTGGGCGATTTTGAGGCGGGGGGAGCCCACCGCGGCAGTGGCGGGAAAAGGGGGTGCGGAGTATAAAAGGGGGCGCCGGCGTCGCGGCCCCTCAGTCGGGGGGCGGCGGCGGCGGCGGCAGGAGCTCCGCGGGCTGGCCCGGATGCGGGGACGCCGCCGTGTGCGGCCGAAGGCGCCGGCCCTGAGGCGCGGAGAGAGCGGCGTGGCAGCCGCGCATCGGCTCCGTCATCGGCAGCGCCGCTTCGTGCCGGTAGGGAGCGGGAGAACGCGGCGGCGGGCGGCGGGTGGTGAGTGCCGTCGGCGAGACGGGGCTTGGGCCGCGTGCGGTGTGCGATCTCCCGAGAGCAGCGGGGAGGCCCCCGGGGAGCGGCGGCGGGCGGGGCGCTGTGGGAGCCGGCGCATGTCCCCGAATGAGGCGCCCGGCGCAACGCGCGAGGTGCCAATGAAATAAAATAGAAAACGGTAAAGTGCTATAGAGGAGCCGCACCTAGAGGGCTCTCGGCCCCTGCCCCGTGTCACTAAAAGAGCTGCACCGCGGGAGCGTCGGGGCAGCGCTGCTGGTTAAACAGAGCAGCATGGGAAAGGCTGGGAAGTGTGAGCGCAATAAAATATTGACAATGGTTTAAGAAATACTGTAAAGGTACAGCAGCAGGAGTGGCCGCTGCCCCGCATCACTAAAAGAGCTGCACCGCGGGACCGTCGGGGCAGCGCTGCTGGTTAAAAAGGGGTCCGGAAAGCGTGAGAGGTGTAAAGGGAATAAAATGCTGAGCATGGTAAACGAGGTACAATAAAGGTACAGCAGCAGGAGTGGCCGCTGCTCCGCGTCACTAAAAGAGCTGCACCGCGGGAGCGTCGGGGCAGCGCTGCTGGTTAAAAAGAGCGGCACGGGAAAGGCTGAGAGGTGTAAAGGGAATGAAATGCTGAGCATGGTAAACGAGGTACAATAAAGGTACAGCAGCAGGAGTGGCCGCTGCCCCGCGTCACTAAAAGAGCTGCACCGCGGGACCGTCGGGGCAGCGCTGCTGGTTAAAAAGGGTTCCGGAAAGCGTGAGAGGTGTAAAGGGAATAAAATGCTGAGCATGGTAAAAGAGGTACAATAAAGGTACTGCAGCAGGTGTGGCCGCTGCCCCGCATCACTAAAAGAGCTGCACCGCGGGAGCGTCGGGGCAGCGCTGCTGGTTAAACAGAGCAGCATGGGAAAGGCTGGGAAGTGTGAGCGCAATAAAATATTGACAATGGTCTAAGAAATATTGAAAAGGTACAGCAGCAGGAGTGGCCGCTGCCCCGCATCACTAAAAGAGCTGCATCTCGGGAGCGTCGGGGCAGCGCTGCTGGTTAAAAAGGGGTCCGGAAAGCGTGAGAGGTGTAAAGGGAATAAAATGCTGAGCATGGTAAACGAGGTACAATAAAGGTACAGCAGCAGGAGTGGCCGCTGCTCCGCATCACTAAAAGAGCTGCACCGCGGGAGCGTCGGGGCAGCGCTGCTGGTTAAAAAGAGCGGCACTGGAAAGCGTGAGAGGTGTAAAGGGAATGAAATGCTGAGCATGGTAAAAGAGGTACAATAAAGGTACAGCAGCAGGTGTGGCCGCTGCCCCGCATCACTAAAAGAGCTGCACCGCGGGAGCGTCGGCGCAGCGCTGCTGGTTAAAAAGAGCGGCACGGGAAAGGCTGAGAGGTGTAAAGGGAATAAAATGCTGAGCATGGTAAACGAGGTACAATAAAGATACTGCAGCAGGTGTGGCCGCTGCCCCGTGTCACTAAAAGAGCTGCACCGCGGGAGCGTCGGGGCAGCGCTGCTGGTTAAAAAGAGCGGCACGGAAAGGCTGAGAGGTGTAAAGGGAATGAAATGCTGAGCATGGTAAACGAGGTACAATAAAGATACTGCTGCAGGAGTGGCCGCTGCCCCGTGTCACTAAAAGAGCTGCACCGCGGGAGCGTCGGGGCAGCGCTGCTGGTTAAAAAGAGCAGCACGGAAAGGCTGGGAAGTGTGAGCGGAATAAAATATTGACAATGGTCTAAGAAATATTGTAAAGGTACTGCAGCAGGAGTGGCCGCTGCCCCGCATCACTAAAAGAGCTGCACCGCGGGAGCGTCGGGGCAGCGCTGCTGGTTAAAAAGAGCAGCACGGAAAGGCTGGGAAGTGTGAGCGGAATAAAATATTGACAATGGTCTAAGAAATATTGTAAAGGTACTGCAGCAGGAGTGGCCGCTGCCCCGCATCACTAAAAGAGCTGCACCGCGGGAGCGTCGGGGCAGCGCTGCTGGTTAAAAAGAGCAGCACGGAAAGGCTGGGAAGTGTGAGCGGAATAAAATATTGACAATGGTCTAAGAAATATTGTAAAGGTACTGCAGCAGGAGTGGCCGCTGCCCCGCATCACTAAAAGAGCTGCACCGCGGGAGCGTCGGGGCAGCGCTGCTGGTTAAAAAGAGCAGCACGGAAAGGCTGGGAAGTGTGAGCGGAATAAAATATTGACAAAGGTTTAAGAAATACTGTAAAGGTACAGCAGCAGGAGTGGCCGCTGCCCCGTGTGACTAAAAGAGCTGCACCGCGGGAGCGTCGGGGCAGCGCTGCTGGCTAAAAAGGGGTCCGGAAAGCGTGAGAGGTGTAAAGGGAATGAAATGCTGAGCATGGTAAAAGAGGTACAATAAAGATACTGCTGCAGGAGTGGCCGCTGCCCCGCATCACTAAAAGAGCTGCACCGCGGGAGCGTCGGGGCAGCGCTGCTGGTTAAAAAGGAGTCCGGAAAGCTTGAGAGGTGTAAAGGGAATAAAATGCTGAGCATGGTAAACGAGGTACAATAAAGGTAGTGCAGCAGGTGTGGCCGCTGCCCCGTGTGACTAAAAGAGCTGCACCGCGGGAGCGTCGGGGCAGCGCTGCTGGTTAAAAAGAGCGGCACGGGAAAGGCTGAGAGGTGTAAAGGGAATGAAATGCTGAGCATGGTAAACGAGGTACAAAAAAGGTACAGCAGCAGGAGTGGCCGCTGCCCCGCGTCACTAAAAGAGCTGCACCGCGGGACGGTCGGGGCAGCGCTGCTGGTTAAAAAGGGGTCCGGAAAGCGTGAGAGGTGTAAAGGGAATGAAATGCTGAGCATGGTAAAAGAACTACAATAAAGATACTGCTGCAGGAGTGGCCGCTGCCCCGCATCACTAAAAGAGCTGCACCGCGGGAGCGTCGGGGCAGCGCTGCTGGTTAAAAAGGGGTCCGGAAAGCGTGAGAGGTGTAAAGGGAATGAAATGCTGAGCATGGTAAAAGAGGTACAATAAAGATACTGCTGCAGGAGTGGCCGCTGCCCCGCATCACTAAAAGAGCTGCACCGCGGGACCGTCGGGGCAGCGCTGCTGGTTAAAAAGGGGTCCGGAAAGCGTGAGAGGTGTAAAGGGAATGAAATGCTGAGCATGGTAAAAGAACTACAATAAAGATACTGCTGCAGGAGTGGCCGCTGCCCCGCATCACTAAAAGAGCTGCACCGCGGGAGCGTCGGGGCAGCGCTGCTGGTTAAAAAGGGGTCCGGAAAGCGTGAGAGGTGTAAAGGGAATGAAATGCTGAGCATGGTAAAAGAGGTACGATAAAGATACTGCTGCAGGAGTGGCCGCTGCCCCGCATCACTAAAAGAGCTGCACCGCGGGACCGTCGGGGCAGCGCTGCTGGTTAAAAAGGGGTCCGGAAAGCGTGAGAGGTGTAAAGGGAATAAAATGCTGAGCATGGTAAACGAGGTACAATAAAGGTACAGCAGCAGGAGTGGCCGCTGCTCCGCGTCACTAAAAGAGCTGCACCGCGGGAGCGTCGGGGCAGCGCTGCTGGTTAAAAAGAGCGGCACGGGAAAGGCTGAGAGGTGTAAAGGGAATGAAATGCTGAGCATGGTAAACGAGGTACAATAAAGGTACAGCAGCAGGAGTGGCCGCTGCCCCGCGTCACTAAAAGAGCTGCACCGCGGGACCGTCGGGGCAGCGCTGCTGGTTAAAAAGGGTTCCGGAAAGCGTGAGAGGTGTAAAGGGAATAAAATGCTGAGCATGGTAAAAGAGGTACAATAAAGGTACTGCAGCAGGTGTGGCCGCTGCCCCGCATCACTAAAAGAGCTGCACCGCGGGAGCGTCGGGGCAGCGCTGCTGGTTAAACAGAGCAGCATGGGAAAGGCTGGGAAGTGTGAGCGCAATAAAATATTGACAATGGTCTAAGAAATATTGAAAAGGTACAGCAGCAGGAGTGGCCGCTGCCCCGCATCACTAAAAGAGCTGCATCTCGGGAGCGTCGGGGCAGCGCTGCTGGTTAAAAAGGGGTCCGGAAAGCGTGAGAGGTGTAAAGGGAATGAAATGCTGAGCATGGTAAAAGAGGTACAATAAAGGTACAGCAGCAGGTGTGGCCGCTGCCCCGCATCACTAAAAGAGCTGCACCGCGGGAGCGTCGGCGCAGCGCTGCTGGTTAAAAAGAGCGGCACGGGAAAGGCTGAGAGGTGTAAAGGGAATAAAATGCTGAGCATGGTAAACGAGGTACAATAAAGATACTGCAGCAGGTGTGGCCGCTGCCCCGTGTCACTAAAAGAGCTGCACCGCGGGAGCGTCGGGGCAGCGCTGCTGGTTAAAAAGAGCGGCACGGAAAGGCTGAGAGGTGTAAAGGGAATGAAATGCTGAGCATGGTAAACGAGGTACAATAAAGATACTGCTGCAGGAGTGGCCGCTGCCCCGTGTCACTAAAAGAGCTGCACCGCGGGAGCGTCGGGGCAGCGCTGCTGGTTAAAAAGAGCAGCACGGAAAGGCTGGGAAGTGTGAGCGGAATAAAATATTGACAATGGTCTAAGAAATATTGTAAAGGTACTGCAGCAGGAGTGGCCGCTGCCCCGCATCACTAAAAGAGCTGCACCGCGGGAGCGTCGGGGCAGCGCTGCTGGTTAAAAAGAGCAGCACGGAAAGGCTGGGAAGTGTGAGCGGAATAAAATATTGACAATGGTCTAAGAAATATTGTAAAGGTACTGCAGCAGGAGTGGCCGCTGCCCCGCATCACTAAAAGAGCTGCACCGCGGGAGCGTCGGGGCAGCGCTGCTGGTTAAAAAGAGCAGCACGGAAAGGCTGGGAAGTGTGAGCGGAATAAAATATTGACAATGGTCTAAGAAATATTGTAAAGGTACTGCAGCAGGAGTGGCCGCTGCCCCGCATCACTAAAAGAGCTGCACCGCGGGAGCGTCGGGGCAGCGCTGCTGGTTAAAAAGAGCAGCACGGAAAGGCTGGGAAGTGTGAGCGGAATAAAATATTGACAATGGTCTAAGAAATATTGTAAAGGTACTGCAGCAGGAGTGGCCGCTGCCCCGCGTCACTAAAAGAGCTGCACCGCGGGAGCGTCGGGGCAGCGCTGCTGGTTAAACAGAGCAGCATGGGAAAGGCTGGGAAGTGTGAGCGCAATAAAATATTGACAATGGTTTAAGAAATACTGTAAAGGTACTGCAGCAGGAGTGGCCGCTGCCCCGCATCACTAAAAGAGCTGCACCGCGGGACCGTCGGGGCAGCGCTGCTGGTTAAAAAGGGGTCCGGAAAGCGTGAGAGGTGTAAAGGGAATAAAATGCTGAGCATGGTAAACGAGGTACAATAAAGGTACAGCAGCAGGAGTGGCCGCTGCTCCGCGTCACTAAAAGAGCTGCACCGCGGGAGCGTCGGGGCAGCGCTGCTGGTTAAAAAGAGCAGCATGGGAAAGGCTGGGAAGTGTGAGCGCAATAAAATATTGACAAAGGTTTAAGAAATACTGTAAAGGTACAGCAGCAGGAGTGGCCGCTGCCCCGTGTGACTAAAAGAGCTGCACCGCGGGAGCGTCGGGGCAGCGCTGCTGGTTAAAAAGAGCAGCACGGAAAGGCTGGGAAGTGTGAGCGGAATAAAATATTGACAATGGTCTAAGAAATATTGTAAAGGTACTGCAGCAGGAGTGGCCGCTGCCCCGCATCACTAAAAGAGCTGCACCGCGGGAGCGTCGGGGCAGCGCTGCTGGTTAAAAAGAGCAGCACGGAAAGGCTGGGAAGTGTGAGCGGAATAAAATATTGACAATGGTCTAAGAAATATTGTAAAGGTACTGCAGCAGGAGTGGCCGCTGCCCCGCATCACTAAAAGAGCTGCACCGCGGGAGCGTCGGGGCAGCGCTGCTGGTTAAAAAGAGCAGCACGGAAAGGCTGGGAAGTGTGAGCGGAATAAAATATTGACAATGGTCTAAGAAATATTGTAAAGGTACTGCAGCAGGAGTGGCCGCTGCCCCGCATCACTAAAAGAGCTGCACCGCGGGAGCGTCGGGGCAGCGCTGCTGGTTAAAAAGAGCAGCACGGAAAGGCTGGGAAGTGTGAGCGGAATAAAATATTGACAAAGGTTTAAGAAATACTGTAAAGGTACAGCAGCAGGAGTGGCCGCTGCCCCGTGTGACTAAAAGAGCTGCACCGCGGGAGCGTCGGGGCAGCGCTGCTGGCTAAAAAGGGGTCCGGAAAGCGTGAGAGGTGTAAAGGGAATGAAATGCTGAGCATGGTAAAAGAGGTACAATAAAGATACTGCTGCAGGAGTGGCCGCTGCCCCGCATCACTAAAAGAGCTGCACCGCGGGAGCGTCGGGGCAGCGCTGCTGGTTAAAAAGGAGTCCGGAAAGCTTGAGAGGTGTAAAGGGAATAAAATGCTGAGCATGGTAAACGAGGTACAATAAAGGTAGTGCAGCAGGTGTGGCCGCTGCCCCGTGTGACTAAAAGAGCTGCACCGCGGGAGCGTCGGGGCAGCGCTGCTGGTTAAAAAGAGCGGCACGGGAAAGGCTGAGAGGTGTAAAGGGAATGAAATGCTGAGCATGGTAAACGAGGTACAAAAAAGGTACAGCAGCAGGAGTGGCCGCTGCCCCGCGTCACTAAAAGAGCTGCACCGCGGGACGGTCGGGGCAGCGCTGCTGGTTAAAAAGGGGTCCGGAAAGCGTGAGAGGTGTAAAGGGAATGAAATGCTGAGCATGGTAAAAGAACTACAATAAAGATACTGCTGCAGGAGTGGCCGCTGCCCCGCATCACTAAAAGAGCTGCACCGCGGGAGCGTCGGGGCAGCGCTGCTGGTTAAAAAGGGGTCCGGAAAGCGTGAGAGGTGTAAAGGGAATGAAATGCTGAGCATGGTAAAAGAGGTACAATAAAGATACTGCTGCAGGAGTGGCCGCTGCCCCGCATCACTAAAAGAGCTGCACCGCGGGACCGTCGGGGCAGCGCTGCTGGTTAAAAAGGGGTCCGGAAAGCGTGAGAGGTGTAAAGGGAATGAAATGCTGAGCATGGTAAAAGAACTACAATAAAGATACTGCTGCAGGAGTGGCCGCTGCCCCGCATCACTAAAAGAGCTGCACCGCGGGAGCGTCGGGGCAGCGCTGCTGGTTAAAAAGGGGTCCGGAAAGCGTGAGAGGTGTAAAGGGAATGAAATGCTGAGCATGGTAAAAGAGGTACGATAAAGATACTGCTGCAGGAGTGGCCGCTGCCCCGCATCACTAAAAGAGCTGCACCGCGGGACCGTCGGGGCAGCGCTGCTGGTTAAAAAGGGGTCCGGAAAGCGTGAGAGGTGTAAAGGGAATAAAATGCTGAGCATGGTAAACGAGGTACAATAAAGGTACAGCAGCAGGAGTGGCCGCTGCTCCGCGTCACTAAAAGAGCTGCACCGCGGGAGCGTCGGGGCAGCGCTGCTGGTTAAAAAGAGCGGCACGGGAAAGGCTGAGAGGTGTAAAGGGAATGAAATGCTGAGCATGGTAAACGAGGTACAATAAAGGTACAGCAGCAGGAGTGGCCGCTGCCCCGCGTCACTAAAAGAGCTGCACCGCGGGACCGTCGGGGCAGCGCTGCTGGTTAAAAAGGGTTCCGGAAAGCGTGAGAGGTGTAAAGGGAATAAAATGCTGAGCATGGTAAAAGAGGTACAATAAAGGTACTGCAGCAGGTGTGGCCGCTGCCCCGCATCACTAAAAGAGCTGCACCGCGGGAGCGTCGGGGCAGCGCTGCTGGTTAAACAGAGCAGCATGGGAAAGGCTGGGAAGTGTGAGCGCAATAAAATATTGACAATGGTCTAAGAAATATTGAAAAGGTACAGCAGCAGGAGTGGCCGCTGCCCCGCATCACTAAAAGAGCTGCATCTCGGGAGCGTCGGGGCAGCGCTGCTGGTTAAAAAGGGGTCCGGAAAGCGTGAGAGGTGTAAAGGGAATAAAATGCTGAGCATGGTAAACGAGGTACAATAAAGGTACAGCAGCAGGAGTGGCCGCTGCTCCGCATCACTAAAAGAGCTGCACCGCGGGAGCGTCGGGGCAGCGCTGCTGGTTAAAAAGAGCGGCACTGGAAAGCGTGAGAGGTGTAAAGGGAATGAAATGCTGAGCATGGTAAAAGAGGTACAATAAAGGTACAGCAGCAGGTGTGGCCGCTGCCCCGCATCACTAAAAGAGCTGCACCGCGGGAGCGTCGGCGCAGCGCTGCTGGTTAAAAAGAGCGGCACGGGAAAGGCTGAGAGGTGTAAAGGGAATAAAATGCTGAGCATGGTAAACGAGGTACAATAAAGATACTGCAGCAGGTGTGGCCGCTGCCCCGTGTCACTAAAAGAGCTGCACCGCGGGAGCGTCGGGGCAGCGCTGCTGGTTAAAAAGAGCGGCACGGAAAGGCTGAGAGGTGTAAAGGGAATGAAATGCTGAGCATGGTAAACGAGGTACAATAAAGATACTGCTGCAGGAGTGGCCGCTGCCCCGTGTCACTAAAAGAGCTGCACCGCGGGAGCGTCGGGGCAGCGCTGCTGGTTAAAAAGAGCAGCACGGAAAGGCTGGGAAGTGTGAGCGGAATAAAATATTGACAATGGTCTAAGAAATATTGTAAAGGTACTGCAGCAGGAGTGGCCGCTGCCCCGCATCACTAAAAGAGCTGCACCGCGGGAGCGTCGGGGCAGCGCTGCTGGTTAAAAAGAGCAGCACGGAAAGGCTGGGAAGTGTGAGCGGAATAAAATATTGACAATGGTCTAAGAAATATTGTAAAGGTACTGCAGCAGGAGTGGCCGCTGCCCCGCATCACTAAAAGAGCTGCACCGCGGGAGCGTCGGGGCAGCGCTGCTGGTTAAAAAGAGCAGCACGGAAAGGCTGGGAAGTGTGAGCGGAATAAAATATTGACAATGGTCTAAGAAATATTGTAAAGGTACTGCAGCAGGAGTGGCCGCTGCCCCGCATCACTAAAAGAGCTGCACCGCGGGAGCGTCGGGGCAGCGCTGCTGGTTAAAAAGAGCAGCACGGAAAGGCTGGGAAGTGTGAGCGGAATAAAATATTGACAATGGTCTAAGAAATATTGTAAAGGTACTGCAGCAGGAGTGGCCGCTGCCCCGCGTCACTAAAAGAGCTGCACCGCGGGAGCGTCGGGGCAGCGCTGCTGGTTAAACAGAGCAGCATGGGAAAGGCTGGGAAGTGTGAGCGCAATAAAATATTGACAATGGTTTAAGAAATACTGTAAAGGTACTGCAGCAGGAGTGGCCGCTGCCCCGCATCACTAAAAGAGCTGCACCGCGGGACCGTCGGGGCAGCGCTGCTGGTTAAAAAGGGGTCCGGAAAGCGTGAGAGGTGTAAAGGGAATAAAATGCTGAGCATGGTAAACGAGGTACAATAAAGGTACAGCAGCAGGAGTGGCCGCTGCTCCGCGTCACTAAAAGAGCTGCACCGCGGGAGCGTCGGGGCAGCGCTGCTGGTTAAAAAGAGCAGCATGGGAAAGGCTGGGAAGTGTGAGCGCAATAAAATATTGACAAAGGTTTAAGAAATACTGTAAAGGTACAGCAGCAGGAGTGGCCGCTGCCCCGTGTGACTAAAAGAGCTGCACCGCGGGAGCGTCGGGGCAGCGCTGCTGGTTAAAAAGAGCGGCACGGGAAAGGCTGAGAGGTGTAAAGGGAATAAAATGCTGAGCATTGTAAACGAGGTACAATAAAGGTACAGCAGCAGGTGTGGCCGCTGCCCCGCGTCACTAAAACAGCTGCACCGCGGGACGGTCGGGGCAGCGCTGCTGGCTAAAAAGGGGTCCGGAAAGCGTGAGAGGTGTAAAGGGAATGAAATGCTGAGCATGGTAAAAGAGGTACAATAAAGATACTGCTGCAGGAGTGGCCGCTGCCCCGCATCACTAAAAGAGCTGCACCGCGGGAGCGTCGGGGCAGCGCTGCTGGTTAAAAAGGAGTCCGGAAAGCTTGAGAGGTGTAAAGGGAATAAAATGCTGAGCATGGTAAACGAGGTACAATAAAGGTAGTGCAGCAGGTGTGGCCGCTGCCCCGTGTGACTAAAAGAGCTGCACCGCGGGAGCGTCGGGGCAGCGCTGCTGGTTAAAAAGAGCGGCACGGGAAAGGCTGAGAGGTGTAAAGGGAATGAAATGCTGAGCATGGTAAACGAGGTACAAAAAAGGTACAGCAGCAGGAGTGGCCGCTGCCCCGCGTCACTAAAAGAGCTGCACCGCGGGAGCGTCGGGGCAGCGCTGCTGGTTAAACAGAGCAGCATGGGAAAGGCTGGGAAGTGTGAGCGCAATAACATATTGACAACGGTCTAAGAAATATTGTAAAGGTACTGCAGCAGGAGTGGCCGCTGCCCCGCATCACTAAAAGAGCTGCACCGCGGGACGGTCGGGGCAGCGCTGCTGGTTAAAAAGGGGTCCGGAAAGCGTGAGAGGTGTAAAGGGAATGAAATGCTGAGCATGGTAAAAGAACTACAATAAAGATACTGCTGCAGGAGTGGCCGCTGCCCCGCATCACTAAAAGAGCTGCACCGCGGGAGCGTCGGGGCAGCGCTGCTGGTTAAAAAGGGGTCCGGAAAGCGTGAGAGGTGTAAAGGGAATGAAATGCTGAGCATGGTAAAAGAGGTACAATAAAGATACTGCTGCAGGAGTGGCCGCTGCCCCGCATCACTAAAAGAGCTGCACCGCGGGAGCGTCGGGGCAGCGCTGCTGGTTAAAAAGGGGTCCGGAAAGCGTGAGAGGTGTAAAGGGAATGAAATGCTGAGCATGGTAAAAGAACTACAATAAAGATACTGCTGCAGGAGTGGCCGCTGCCCCGCATCACTAAAAGAGCTGCACCGCGGGAGCGTCGGGGCAGCGCTGCTGGTTAAAAAGGGGTCCGGAAAGCGTGAGAGGTGTAAAGGGAATGAAATGCTGAGCATGGTAAAAGAGGTACGATAAAGATACTGCTGCAGGAGTGGCCGCTGCCCCGCATCACTAAAAGAGCTGCACCGCGGGAGCGTCGGGGCAGCGCTGCTGGTTAAAAAGAGCAGCACGGAAAGGCTGGGAAGTGTGAGCGCCATAAAATATAGAGAATGGTCTAAGAAATACTCAAAAGGTACAGCAGCAGTTGTGGCCGCTGCGTGGGTTCACTAAAACAGCTGCACCGCGGCACCTTTGGGGTGGTGCTGATGGTAAACGTGCGGCACGTAAAAGGACTGGAGGTGTGAGGGAAATAAAATATAGAGAAAGGTCTGAGAAATAATAACAACACCGCAGCAGGAGTAGCCACTTCCTCAGGATAAAATGAGCTGCACCGCGGCGCACGTGGGGCAGGGGCGCTGCTTCAAAGGTGTCACGGCAAAGGTCGCATCTGTGAAGGGTATAAAATAAAATGGTCGAAAATCCTTTAAAAGTACTGCAGCAGGAGTGGCTGCTGCCCCGTGTCACTAAAAGAGCTGCACCGCGGGAGCGTCGGGGCAGCGCTGCTGGTTAAACAGAGCGGCACGGGAAAGGCTGAGAAGTGTAAAGGGAATGAAATGCTGAGCATGGTAAACGAGGTACAATAAAGGTACTGCAGGAGGGGTGGCCGCTGCTCCTTGTCACTAGAAGAGCTTCTCCGAGGCGCCGGTGGGGCTGCGCCGTTCCCGCCTCGGGCGCTTCTGGGCGATTTTGAGGCGGGGGGAGCCCACCGCGGCAGTGGCGGGAAAAGGGGGTGCGGAGTATAAAAGGGGGCGCCGGCGTCGCGGCCCCTCAGTCGGGGGGCGGCGGCGGCGGCGGCAGGAGCTCCGCGGGCTGGCCCGGATGCGGGGACGCCGCCCTGTGCGGCCGAAGGCGCCGGCCCTGAGGCGCGGAGAGAGCGGCGTGGCAGCCGCGCATCGGCTCCGTCATCGGCAGCGCCGCTTCGTGCCGGTAGGGAGCGGGAGAACGCGGCGGCGGGCGGCGGGTGGTGAGTGCCGTCGGCGAGACGGGGCTTGGGCCGCGTGCGGTGTGCGATCTCCCGAGAGCAGCGGGGAGGCCCCCGGGGAGCGGCGGCGGGCGGGGCGCTGTGGGAGCCGGCGCATGTCCCCGAATGAGGCGCCCGGCGCAACGCGCGAGGTGCCAATGAAATAAAATAGAAAACGGTAAAGTGCTATAGAGGAGCCGCACCTAGAGGGCTCTCGGCCCCTGCCCCGTGTCACTAAGGGAGCTGCACCGCGGGAGCGTCGGGGCAGCGCTGCTGGTTAAAAAGAGCGGCACGGGAAAGGCTGGGAAACGTCAGCGCAATAAAGTATTGACAATGGTCTAAGAAATATTGTAAAGGTACTGCAGCAGGAGTGGCCGCTGCCCCGCATCACTAAAAGAGCTGCACCGCGGGACGGTCGGGGCAGCGCTGCTGGTTAAAAAGGGGTCCGGAAAGCGTGAGAGGTGTAAAGGGAATAAAATGCTGAGCATGGTAAACGAGGTACAATAAAGGTACAGCAGCAGGTGTGGCCGCTGCCCCGTGTGACTAAAAGAGCTGCACCTCGGGAGCGTCGGGGCAGCGCTGCTGGTTAAAAAGGGGTCCGGAAAGCGTGAGAGGTGTAAAGGGAATGAAATGCTGAGCATGATAAAAGAGGTACAATAAAGATACTGCTGCAGGAGTGGCCGCTGCCCCGCATCACTAAAAGAGCTGCACCGCGGGACCGTCGGGGCAGCGCTGCTGGCTAAAAAGAGCAGCACGGAAAGGCTGGGAAGTGTGAGCGCAATAAAATATTGAGAATGGTCTAAGAAATACTCAAAAGGTACAGCAGCAGTTGTGGCCGCTGCGTGGGTTCACTAAAACAGCTGCACCGCGGCACCTTTGGGGTGGTGCTGATGGTAAACGTGCGGCACGTAAAAGCCTGGAGGTGTGAGGGAAATAAAATATAGAGAAAGGTCTGAGAAATAATAACAACACCGCAGCAGGAGTAGCCACTTCCTCAGGATAAAATGAGCTGCACCGCGGCGCACGTGGGGCAGGGGCGCTGCTTCAAAGGTGTCACGGCAAAGGTCGCATCTGTGAAGGGTATAAAATAAAACGGTCGAAAATCCTTTAAAAGTACTGCAGCAGGAGTGGCTGCTGCCCCGTGTCACTAAAAGAGCTGCACCGCGGGAGCGTCGGGGCAGCGCTGCTGGTTAAAAAGGGGCCCGGAAAGCGTGAGAGGTGTAAAGGGAATAAACTGCTGAGCATGGTAAACGAGGTACAATAAAGGTACAGCAGCAGGTGTGGCCGCTGCCCCGTGTGACTAAAAGAGCTGCACCGCGGGAGCGTCGGGGCAGCGCTGCTGGTTAAAAAGAGCGGCACGGGAAAGGCTGAGAGGTGTAAAGGGAATGAAATGCTGAGCATGGTAAAAGAGGTACAATAAAGGTAGTGCAGGAGGGGTGGCCGCTGCTCCTTGTCACTAGAAGAGCTTCTCCGAGGCGCCGGTGGGGCTGCGCCGTTCCCGCCTCGGGCGCTTCTGGGCGATTTTGAGGCGGGGGGAGCCCACCGCGGCAGTGGCGGGAAAAGGGGGTGCGGAGTATAAAAGGGGGCGCCGACGTCGCGGCCCCTCAGTCGGGGGGCGGCGGCGGCGGCGGCAGGAGCTCCGCGGGCTGGCCCGGATGCGGGGACGCCGCCGTGTGCGGCCGAAGGCGCCGGCCCTGAGGCGCGGAGAGAGCGGCGTGGCAGCCGCGCATCGGCTCCGTCATCGGCAGCGCCGCTTCGTGCCGGTAGGGAGCGGGAGAACGCGGCGGCGGGCGGCGGGTGGTGAGTGCCGTCGGCGAGACGGGGCTTGGGCCGCGTGCGGTGTGCGATCTCCCGAGAGCAGCGGGGAGGCCCCCGGGGAGCGGCGGCGGGCGGGGCGCTGTGGGAGCCGGCGCATGTCCCCGAATGAGGCGCCCGGCGCAACGCGCGAGGTGCCAATGAAATAAAATAGAAAACGGTAAAGTGCTATAGAGGAGCCGCACCTAGAGGGCTCTCGGCCCCTGCCCCGTGTCACTAAGGGAGCTGCACCGCGGGAGCGTCGGGGCAGCGCTGCTGGTTAAACAGAGCAGCACGGGAAAGGCTGGGAAACGTCAGCGCAATAAAGTATTGACAATGGTCTAAGAAATATTGTAAAGGTACTGCAGCAGGAGTGGCCGCTGCCCCGCATCACTAAAAGAGCTGCACCGCGGGAGCGTCGGGGCAGCGCTGCTGGTTAAAAAGGGGTCCGGAAAGCGTGAGAGGTGTAAAGGGAATAAAATGCTGAGCATGGTAAACGAGGTACAATAAAGGTACAGCAGCAGGTGTGGCCGCTGCCCCGCGTCACTAAAAGAGCTGCACCGCGGGAGCGTCGGGGCAGCGCTGCTGGTTAAAAAGAGCGGCACGGGAAAGGCTGGGAAACGTCAGCGCAATAAAGTATTGACAATGGTCTAAGAAATATTGTAAAGGTACTGCAGCAGGAGTGACCGCTGCCCCGCATCACTAAAAGAGCTGCACCGCGGGAGCGTCGGGGCAGCGCTGCTGGTTAAAAAGGGGCCCGGAAAGCGTGAGAGGTGTAAAGGGAATAAACTGCTGAGCATGGTAAACGAGGTACAATAAAGGTACAGCAGCAGGTGTGGCCGCTGCCCCGTGTGACTAAAAGAGCTGCACCGCGGGAGCGTCGGGGCAGCGCTGCTGCTTAAAAAGAGCGGCACGGGAAAGGCTGAGAGGTGTAAAGGGAATGAAATGCTGAGCATGGTAAACGAGGTACAATAAAGGTACAGCAGCAGGAGTGGCCGCTGCCCCGCGTCACTAAAAGAGCTGCACCGCGGGACCGTCGGGGCAGCGCTGCTGGTTAAAAAGAGCAGCACGGAAAGGCTGGGAAGTGTGAGCGGAATAAAATATTGACAATGGTCTAAGAAATATTGTAAAGGTACTGCAGCAGGAGTGGCCGCTGCCCCGCATCACTAAAAGAGCTGCACCGCGGGAGCGTCGGGGCAGCGCTGCTGGTTAAACAGAGCAGCATGGGAAAGGCTGGGAAGTGTGAGCGCAATAAAATATTGACAATGGTTTAAGAAATACTGTAAAGGTACTGCAGCAGGAGTGGCCGCTGCCCCGCATCACTAAAAGAGCTGCACCGCGGGACCGTCGGGGCAGCGCTGCTGGTTAAAAAGGGGTCCGGAAAGCGTGAGAGGTGTAAAGGGAATAAAATGCTGAGCATGGTAAACGAGGTACAATAAAGGTACAGCAGCAGGAGTGGCCGCTGCTCCGCGTCACTAAAAGAGCTGCACCGCGGGAGCGTCGGGGCAGCGCTGCTGGTTAAAAAGAGCAGCATGGGAAAGGCTGGGAAGTGTGAGCGCAATAAAATATTGACAAAGGTTTAAGAAATACTGTAAAGGTACAGCAGCAGGAGTGGCCGCTGCCCCGTGTGACTAAAAGAGCTGCACCGCGGGAGCGTCGGGGCAGCGCTGCTGGTTAAAAAGAGCGGCACGGGAAAGGCTGAGAGGTGTAAAGGGAATAAAATGCTGAGCATTGTAAACGAGGTACAATAAAGGTACAGCAGCAGGTGTGGCCGCTGCCCCGCGTCACTAAAACAGCTGCACCGCGGGACGGTCGGGGCAGCGCTGCTGGCTAAAAAGGGGTCCGGAAAGCGTGAGAGGTGTAAAGGGAATGAAATGCTGAGCATGGTAAAAGAGGTACAATAAAGATACTGCTGCAGGAGTGGCCGCTGCCCCGCATCACTAAAAGAGCTGCACCGCGGGAGCGTCGGGGCAGCGCTGCTGGTTAAAAAGGAGTCCGGAAAGCTTGAGAGGTGTAAAGGGAATAAAATGCTGAGCATGGTAAACGAGGTACAATAAAGGTAGTGCAGCAGGTGTGGCCGCTGCCCCGTGTGACTAAAAGAGCTGCACCGCGGGAGCGTCGGGGCAGCGCTGCTGGTTAAAAAGAGCGGCACGGGAAAGGCTGAGAGGTGTAAAGGGAATGAAATGCTGAGCATGGTAAACGAGGTACAAAAAAGGTACAGCAGCAGGAGTGGCCGCTGCCCCGCGTCACTAAAAGAGCTGCACCGCGGGAGCGTCGGGGCAGCGCTGCTGGTTAAACAGAGCAGCATGGGAAAGGCTGGGAAGTGTGAGCGCAATAAAATATTGACAACGGTCTAAGAAATATTGTAAAGGTACTGCAGCAGGAGTGGCCGCTGCCCCGCATCACTAAAAGAGCTGCACCGCGGGACGGTCGGGGCAGCGCTGCTGGTTAAAAAGGGGTCCGGAAAGCGTGAGAGGTGTAAAGGGAATGAAATGCTGAGCATGGTAAAAGAACTACAATAAAGATACTGCTGCAGGAGTGGCCGCTGCCCCGCATCACTAAAAGAGCTGCACCGCGGGAGCGTCGGGGCAGCGCTGCTGGTTAAAAAGGGGTCCGGAAAGCGTGAGAGGTGTAAAGGGAATGAAATGCTGAGCATGGTAAAAGAGGTACAATAAAGATACTGCTGCAGGAGTGGCCGCTGCCCCGCATCACTAAAAGAGCTGCACCGCGGGACCGTCGGGGCAGCGCTGCTGGTTAAAAAGGGGTCCGGAAAGCGTGAGAGGTGTAAAGGGAATGAAATGCTGAGCATGGTAAAAGAACTACAATAAAGATACTGCTGCAGGAGTGGCCGCTGCCCCGCATCACTAAAAGAGCTGCACCGCGGGAGCGTCGGGGCAGCGCTGCTGGTTAAAAAGGGGTCCGGAAAGCGTGAGAGGTGTAAAGGGAATGAAATGCTGAGCATGGTAAAAGAGGTACGATAAAGATACTGCTGCAGGAGTGGCCGCTGCCCCGCATCACTAAAAGAGCTGCACCGCGGGAGCGTCGGGGCAGCGCTGCTGGTTAAAAAGAGCAGCACGGAAAGGCTGGGAAGTGTGAGCGCCATAAAATATAGAGAATGGTCTAAGAAATACTCAAAAGGTACAGCAGCAGTTGTGGCCGCTGCGTGGGTTCACTAAAACAGCTGCACCGCGGCACCTTTGGGGTGGTGCTGATGGTAAACGTGCGGCACGTAAAAGGACTGGAGGTGTGAGGGAAATAAAATATAGAGAAAGGTCTGAGAAATAATAACAACACCGCAGCAGGAGTAGCCACTTCCTCAGGATAAAATGAGCTGCACCGCGGCGCACGTGGGGCAGGGGCGCTGCTTCAAAGGTGTCACGGCAAAGGTCGCATCTGTGAAGGGTATAAAATAAAATGGTCGAAAATCCTTTAAAAGTACTGCAGCAGGAGTGGCTGCTGCCCCGTGTCACTAAAAGAGCTGCACCGCGGGAGCGTCGGGGCAGCGCTGCTGGTTAAACAGAGCGGCACGGGAAAGGCTGAGAAGTGTAAAGGGAATGAAATGCTGAGCATGGTAAACGAGGTACAATAAAGGTACTGCAGGAGGGGTGGCCGCTGCTCCTTGTCACTAGAAGAGCTTCTCCGAGGCGCCGGTGGGGCTGCGCCGTTCCCGCCTCGGGCGCTTCTGGGCGATTTTGAGGCGGGGGGAGCCCACCGCGGCAGTGGCGGGAAAAGGGGGTGCGGAGTATAAAAGGGGGCGCCGGCGTCGCGGCCCCTCAGTCGGGGGGCGGCGGCGGCGGCGGCAGGAGCTCCGCGGGCTGGCCCGGATGCGGGGACGCCGCCCTGTGCGGCCGAAGGCGCCGGCCCTGAGGCGCGGAGAGAGCGGCGTGGCAGCCGCGCATCGGCTCCGTCATCGGCAGCGCCGCTTCGTGCCGGTAGGGAGCGGGAGAACGCGGCGGCGGGCGGCGGGTGGTGAGTGCCGTCGGCGAGACGGGGCTTGGGCCGCGTGCGGTGTGCGATCTCCCGAGAGCAGCGGGGAGGCCCCCGGGGAGCGGCGGCGGGCGGGGCGCTGTGGGAGCCGGCGCATGTCCCCGAATGAGGCGCCCGGCGCAACGCGCGAGGTGCCAATGAAATAAAATAGAAAACGGTAAAGTGCTATAGAGGAGCCGCACCTAGAGGGCTCTCGGCCCCTGCCCCGTGTCACTAAGGGAGCTGCACCGCGGGAGCGTCGGGGCAGCGCTGCTGGTTAAAAAGAGCGGCACGGGAAAGGCTGGGAAACGTCAGCGCAATAAAGTATTGACAATGGTCTAAGAAATATTGTAAAGGTACTGCAGCAGGAGTGGCCGCTGCCCCGCATCACTAAAAGAGCTGCACCGCGGGACGGTCGGGGCAGCGCTGCTGGTTAAAAAGGGGTCCGGAAAGCGTGAGAGGTGTAAAGGGAATAAAATGCTGAGCATGGTAAACGAGGTACAATAAAGGTACAGCAGCAGGTGTGGCCGCTGCCCCGTGTGACTAAAAGAGCTGCACCTCGGGAGCGTCGGGGCAGCGCTGCTGGTTAAAAAGGGGTCCGGAAAGCGTGAGAGGTGTAAAGGGAATGAAATGCTGAGCATGATAAAAGAGGTACAATAAAGATACTGCTGCAGGAGTGGCCGCTGCCCCGCATCACTAAAAGAGCTGCACCGCGGGACCGTCGGGGCAGCGCTGCTGGCTAAAAAGAGCAGCACGGAAAGGCTGGGAAGTGTGAGCGCAATAAAATATTGAGAATGGTCTAAGAAATACTCAAAAGGTACAGCAGCAGTTGTGGCCGCTGCGTGGGTTCACTAAAACAGCTGCACCGCGGCACCTTTGGGGTGGTGCTGATGGTAAACGTGCGGCACGTAAAAGCCTGGAGGTGTGAGGGAAATAAAATATAGAGAAAGGTCTGAGAAATAATAACAACACCGCAGCAGGAGTAGCCACTTCCTCAGGATAAAATGAGCTGCACCGCGGCGCACGTGGGGCAGGGGCGCTGCTTCAAAGGTGTCACGGCAAAGGTCGCATCTGTGAAGGGTATAAAATAAAACGGTCGAAAATCCTTTAAAAGTACTGCAGCAGGAGTGGCTGCTGCCCCGTGTCACTAAAAGAGCTGCACCGCGGGAGCGTCGGGGCAGCGCTGCTGGTTAAAAAGGGGCCCGGAAAGCGTGAGAGGTGTAAAGGGAATAAACTGCTGAGCATGGTAAACGAGGTACAATAAAGGTACAGCAGCAGGTGTGGCCGCTGCCCCGTGTGACTAAAAGAGCTGCACCGCGGGAGCGTCGGGGCAGCGCTGCTGGTTAAAAAGAGCGGCACGGGAAAGGCTGAGAGGTGTAAAGGGAATGAAATGCTGAGCATGGTAAAAGAGGTACAATAAAGGTAGTGCAGGAGGGGTGGCCGCTGCTCCTTGTCACTAGAAGAGCTTCTCCGAGGCGCCGGTGGGGCTGCGCCGTTCCCGCCTCGGGCGCTTCTGGGCGATTTTGAGGCGGGGGGAGCCCACCGCGGCAGTGGCGGGAAAAGGGGGTGCGGAGTATAAAAGGGGGCGCCGACGTCGCGGCCCCTCAGTCGGGGGGCGGCGGCGGCGGCGGCAGGAGCTCCGCGGGCTGGCCCGGATGCGGGGACGCCGCCGTGTGCGGCCGAAGGCGCCGGCCCTGAGGCGCGGAGAGAGCGGCGTGGCAGCCGCGCATCGGCTCCGTCATCGGCAGCGCCGCTTCGTGCCGGTAGGGAGCGGGAGAACGCGGCGGCGGGCGGCGGGTGGTGAGTGCCGTCGGCGAGACGGGGCTTGGGCCGCGTGCGGTGTGCGATCTCCCGAGAGCAGCGGGGAGGCCCCCGGGGAGCGGCGGCGGGCGGGGCGCTGTGGGAGCCGGCGCATGTCCCCGAATGAGGCGCCCGGCGCAACGCGCGAGGTGCCAATGAAATAAAATAGAAAACGGTAAAGTGCTATAGAGGAGCCGCACCTAGAGGGCTCTCGGCCCCTGCCCCGTGTCACTAAGGGAGCTGCACCGCGGGAGCGTCGGGGCAGCGCTGCTGGTTAAACAGAGCAGCACGGGAAAGGCTGGGAAACGTCAGCGCAATAAAGTATTGACAATGGTCTAAGAAATATTGTAAAGGTACTGCAGCAGGAGTGGCCGCTGCCCCGCATCACTAAAAGAGCTGCACCGCGGGAGCGTCGGGGCAGCGCTGCTGGTTAAAAAGGGGTCCGGAAAGCGTGAGAGGTGTAAAGGGAATAAAATGCTGAGCATGGTAAACGAGGTACAATAAAGGTACAGCAGCAGGTGTGGCCGCTGCCCCGCGTCACTAAAAGAGCTGCACCGCGGGAGCGTCGGGGCAGCGCTGCTGGTTAAAAAGAGCGGCACGGGAAAGGCTGGGAAACGTCAGCGCAATAAAGTATTGACAATGGTCTAAGAAATATTGTAAAGGTACTGCAGCAGGAGTGACCGCTGCCCCGCATCACTAAAAGAGCTGCACCGCGGGAGCGTCGGGGCAGCGCTGCTGGTTAAAAAGGGGCCCGGAAAGCGTGAGAGGTGTAAAGGGAATAAACTGCTGAGCATGGTAAACGAGGTACAATAAAGGTACAGCAGCAGGTGTGGCCGCTGCCCCGTGTGACTAAAAGAGCTGCACCGCGGGAGCGTCGGGGCAGCGCTGCTGCTTAAAAAGAGCGGCACGGGAAAGGCTGAGAGGTGTAAAGGGAATGAAATGCTGAGCATGGTAAACGAGGTACAATAAAGGTACAGCAGCAGGAGTGGCCGCTGCCCCGCGTCACTAAAAGAGCTGCACCGCGGGACCGTCGGGGCAGCGCTGCTGGTTAAAAAGGGTTCCGGAAAGCGTGAGAGGTGTAAAGGGAATAAAATGCTGAGCATGGTAAAAGAGGTACAATAAAGGTACTGCAGCAGGTGTGGCCGCTGCCCCGCATCACTAAAAGAGCTGCACCGCGGGAGCGTCGGGGCAGCGCTGCTGGTTAAACAGAGCAGCATGGGAAAGGCTGGGAAGTGTGAGCGCAATAAAATATTGACAATGGTCTAAGAAATATTGAAAAGGTACAGCAGCAGGAGTGGCCGCTGCCCCGCATCACTAAAAGAGCTGCATCTCGGGAGCGTCGGGGCAGCGCTGCTGGTTAAAAAGGGGTCCGGAAAGCGTGAGAGGTGTAAAGGGAATAAAATGCTGAGCATGGTAAACGAGGTACAATAAAGATACTGCAGCAGGTGTGGCCGCTGCCCCGTGTCACTAAAAGAGCTGCACCGCGGGAGCGTCGGGGCAGCGCTGCTGGTTAAAAAGAGCGGCACTGGAAAGCGTGAGAGGTGTAAAGGGAATGAAATGCTGAGCATGGTAAACGAGGTACAATAAAGATACTGCTGCAGGAGTGGCCGCTGCCCCGTGTCACTAAAAGAGCTGCACCGCGGGAGCGTCGGGGCAGCGCTGCTGGTTAAAAAGAGCAGCACGGAAAGGCTGGGAAGTGTGAGCGGAATAAAATATTGACAATGGTCTAAGAAATATTGTAAAGGTACTGCAGCAGGAGTGGCCGCTGCCCCGCATCACTAAAAGAGCTGCACCGCGGGAGCGTCGGGGCAGCGCTGCTGGTTAAAAAGAGCAGCACGGAAAGGCTGGGAAGTGTGAGCGGAATAAAATATTGACAATGGTCTAAGAAATATTGTAAAGGTACTGCAGCAGGAGTGGCCGCTGCCCCGCATCACTAAAAGAGCTGCACCGCGGGAGCGTCGGGGCAGCGCTGCTGGTTAAAAAGAGCAGCACGGAAAGGCTGGGAAGTGTGAGCGGAATAAAATATTGACAATGGTCTAAGAAATATTGTAAAGGTACTGCAGCAGGAGTGGCCGCTGCCCCGCATCACTAAAAGAGCTGCACCGCGGGAGCGTCGGGGCAGCGCTGCTGGTTAAAAAGAGCAGCACGGAAAGGCTGGGAAGTGTGAGCGGAATAAAATATTGACAATGGTCTAAGAAATATTGTAAAGGTACTGCAGCAGGAGTGGCCGCTGCTCCGCGTCACTAAAAGAGCTGCACCGCGGGAGCGTCGGGGCAGCGCTGCTGGTTAAACAGAGCAGCATGGGAAAGGCTGGGAAGTGTGAGCGCAATAAAATATTGACAATGGTTTAAGAAATACTGTAAAGGTACAGCAGCAGGAGTGGCCGCTGCCCCGCATCACTAAAAGAGCTGCACCGCGGGACCGTCGGGGCAGCGCTGCTGGTTAAAAAGGGGTCCGGAAAGCGTGAGAGGTGTAAAGGGAATAAAATGCTGAGCATGGTAAACGAGGTACAATAAAGGTACAGCAGCAGGAGTGGCCGCTGCTCCGCGTCACTAAAAGAGCTGCACCGCGGGAGCGTCGGGGCAGCGCTGCTGGTTAAAAAGAGCAGCATGGGAAAGGCTGGGAAGTGTGAGCGCAATAAAATATTGACAAAGGTTTAAGAAATACTGTAAAGGTACAGCAGCAGGAGTGGCCGCTGCCCCGTGTGACTAAAAGAGCTGCACCGCGGGAGCGTCGGGGCAGCGCTGCTGGTTAAAAAGAGCGGCACGGGAAAGGCTGAGAGGTGTAAAGGGAATAAAATGCTGAGCATTGTAAACGAGGTACAATAAAGGTACAGCAGCAGGTGTGGCCGCTGCCCCGCGTCACTAAAAGAGCTGCACCGCGGGACGGTCGGGGCAGCGCTGCTGGTTAAAAAGGGGTCCGGAAAGCGTGAGAGGTGTAAAGGGAATGAAATGCTGAGCATGGTAAAAGAGGTACAATAAAGATACTGCTGCAGGAGTGGCCGCTGCCCCGCATCACTAAAAGAGCTGCACCGCGGGAGCGTCGGGGCAGCGCTGCTGGTTAAAAAGGAGTCCGGAAAGCTTGAGAGGTGTAAAGGGAATAAAATGCTGAGCATGGTAAACGAGGTACAATAAAGGTAGTGCAGCAGGTGTGGCCGCTGCCCCGTGTGACTAAAAGAGCTGCACCGCGGGAGCGTCGGGGCAGCGCTGCTGGTTAAAAAGAGCGGCACGGGAAAGGCTGAGAGGTGTAAAGGGAATGAAATGCTGAGCATGGTAAACGAGGTACAAAAAAGGTACAGCAGCAGGAGTGGCCGCTGCCCCGCGTCACTAAAAGAGCTGCACCGCGGGAGCGTCGGGGCAGCGCTGCTGGTTAAACAGAGCAGCATGGGAAAGGCTGGGAAGTGTGAGCGCAATAAAATATTGACAATGGTCTAAGAAATATTGTAAAGGTACTGCAGCAGGAGTGGCCGCTGCCCCGCATCACTAAAAGAGCTGCACCGCGGGACGGTCGGGGCAGCGCTGCTGGTTAAAAAGGGGTCCGGAAAGCGTGAGAGGTGTAAAGGGAATGAAATGCTGAGCATGGTAAAAGAACTACAATAAAGATACTGCTGCAGGAGTGGCCGCTGCCCCGCATCACTAAAAGAGCTGCACCGCGGGAGCGTCGGGGCAGCGCTGCTGGTTAAAAAGGGGTCCGGAAAGCGTGAGAGGTGTAAAGGGAATGAAATGCTGAGCATGGTAAAAGAGGTACAATAAAGATACTGCTGCAGGAGTGGCCGCTGCCCCGCATCACTAAAAGAGCTGCACCGCGGGACCGTCGGGGCAGCGCTGCTGGTTAAAAAGGGGTCCGGAAAGCGTGAGAGGTGTAAAGGGAATGAAATGCTGAGCATGGTAAAAGAGGTACGATAAAGATACTGCTGCAGGAGTGGCCGCTGCCCCGCATCACTAAAAGAGCTGCACCGCGGGACCGTCGGGGCAGCGCTGCTGGTTAAAAAGAGCAGCACGGAAAGGCTGGGAAGTGTGAGCGCCATAAAATATTGAGAATGGTCTAAGAAATACTCAAAAGGTACAGCAGCAGTTGTGGCCGCTGCGTGGGTTCACTAAAACAGCTGCACCGCGGCACCTTTGGGGTGGTGCTGATGGTAAACGTGCGGCACGTAAAAGGACTGGAGGTGTGAGGGAAATAAAATATAGAGAAAGGTCTGAGAAATAATAACAACACCGCAGCAGGAGTAGCCACTTCCTCAGGATAAAATGAGCTGCACCGCGGCGCACGTGGGGCAGGGGCGCTGCTTCAAAGGTGTCACGGCAAAGGTCGCATCTGTGAAGGGTATAAAATAAAATGGTCGAAAATCCTTTAAAAGTACTGCAGCAGGAGTGGCTGCTGCCCCGTGTCACTAAAAGAGCTGCACCGCGGGAGCGTCGGGGCAGCGCTGCTGGTTAAAAAGAGCGGCACGGGAAAGGCTGAGAAGTGTAAAGGGAATGAAATGCTGAGCATGGTAAACGAGGTACAATAAAGGTACTGCAGGAGGGGTGGCCGCTGCTCCTTGTCACTAGAAGAGCTTCTCCGAGGCGCCGGTGGGGCTGCGCCGTTCCCGCCTCGGGCGCTTCTGGGCGATTTTGAGGCGGGGGGAGCCCACCGCGGCAGTGGCGGGAAAAGGGGGTGCGGAGTATAAAAGGGGGCGCCGGCGTCGCGGCCCCTCAGTCGGGGGGCGGCGGCGGCGGCGGCAGGAGCTCCGCGGGCTGGCCCGGATGCGGGGACGCCGCCGTGTGCGGCCGAAGGCGCCGGCCCTGAGGCGCGGAGAGAGCGGCGTGGCAGCCGCGCATCGGCTCCGTCATCGGCAGCGCCGCTTCGTGCCGGTAGGGAGCGGGAGAACGCGGCGGCGGGCGGCGGGTGGTGAGTGCCGTCGGCGAGACGGGGCTTGGGCCGCGTGCGGTGTGCGATCTCCCGAGAGCAGCGGGGAGGCCCCCGGGGAGCGGCGGCGGGCGGGGCGCTGTGGGAGCCGGCGCATGTCCCCGAATGAGGCGCCCGGCGCAACGCGCGAGGTGCCAATGAAATAAAATAGAAAACGGTAAAGTGCTATAGAGGAGCCGCACCTAGAGGGCTCTCGGCCCCTGCCCCGTGTCACTAAGGGAGCTGCACCGCGGGAGCGTCGGGGCAGCGCTGCTGGTTAAAAAGAGCGGCACGGGAAAGGCTGGGAAACGTCAGCGCAATAAAGTATTGACAATGGTCTAAGAAATATTGTAAAGGTACTGCAGCAGGAGTGGCCGCTGCCCCGCATCACTAAAAGAGCTGCACCGCGGGACGGTCGGGGCAGCGCTGCTGGTTAAAAAGGGGTCCGGAAAGCGTGAGAGGTGTAAAGGGAATAAAATGCTGAGCATGGTAAACGAGGTACAATAAAGGTACAGCAGCAGGTGTGGCCGCTGCCCCGTGTGACTAAAAGAGCTGCACCTCGGGAGCGTCGGGGCAGCGCTGCTGGTTAAAAAGGGGTCCGGAAAGCGTGAGAGGTGTAAAGGGAATGAAATGCTGAGCATGATAAAAGAGGTACAATAAAGATACTGCTGCAGGAGTGGCCGCTGCCCCGCATCACTAAAAGAGCTGCACCGCGGGACCGTCGGGGCAGCGCTGCTGGCTAAAAAGAGCAGCACGGAAAGGCTGGGAAGTGTGAGCGCAATAAAATATTGAGAATGGTCTAAGAAATACTCAAAAGGTACAGCAGCAGTTGTGGCCGCTGCGTGGGTTCACTAAAACAGCTGCACCGCGGCACCTTTGGGGTGGTGCTGATGGTAAACGTGCGGCACGTAAAAGCCTGGAGGTGTGAGGGAAATAAAATATAGAGAAAGGTCTGAGAAATAATAACAACACCGCAGCAGGAGTAGCCACTTCCTCAGGATAAAATGAGCTGCACCGCGGCGCACGTGGGGCAGGGGCGCTGCTTCAAAGGTGTCACGGCAAAGGTCGCATCTGTGAAGGGTATAAAATAAAACGGTCGAAAATCCTTTAAAAGTACTGCAGCAGGAGTGGCTGCTGCCCCGTGTCACTAAAAGAGCTGCACCGCGGGAGCGTCGGGGCAGCGCTGCTGGTTAAAAAGGGGCCCGGAAAGCGTGAGAGGTGTAAAGGGAATAAACTGCTGAGCATGGTAAACGAGGTACAATAAAGGTACAGCAGCAGGTGTGGCCGCTGCCCCGTGTGACTAAAAGAGCTGCACCGCGGGAGCGTCGGGGCAGCGCTGCTGGTTAAAAAGAGCGGCACGGGAAAGGCTGAGAAGTGTAAAGGGAATGAAATGCTGAGCATGGTAAACGAGGTACAATAAAGGTACTGCAGGAGGGGTGGCCGCTGCTCCTTGTCACTAGAAGAGCTTCTCCGAGGCGCCGGTGGGGCTGCGCCGTTCCCGCCTCGGGCGCTTCTGGGCGATTTTGAGGCGGGGGGAGCCCACCGCGGCAGTGGCGGGAAAAGGGGGTGCGGAGTATAAAAGGGGGCGCCGGCGTCGCGGCCCCTCAGTCGGGGGGCGGCGGCGGCGGCGGCAGGAGCTCCGCGGGCTGGCCCGGATGCGGGGACGCCGCCGTGTGCGGCCGAAGGCGCCGGCCCTGAGGCGCGGAGAGAGCGGCGTGGCAGCCGCGCATCGGCTCCGTCATCGGCAGCGCCGCTTCGTGCCGGTAGGGAGCGGGAGAACGCGGCGGCGGGCGGCGGGTGGTGAGTGCCGTCGGCGAGACGGGGCTTGGGCCGCGTGCGGTGTGCGATCTCCCGAGAGCAGCGGGGAGGCCCCCGGGGAGCGGCGGCGGGCGGGGCGCTGTGGGAGCCGGCGCATGTCCCCGAATGAGGCGCCCGGCGCAACGCGCGAGGTGCCAATGAAATAAAATAGAAAACGGTAAAGTGCTATAGAGGAGCCGCACCTAGAGGGCTCTCGGCCCCTGCCCCGTGTCACTAAGGGAGCTGCACCGCGGGAGCGTCGGGGCAGCGCTGCTGGTTAAACAGAGCAGCACGGGAAAGGCTGGGAAACGTCAGCGCAATAAAGTATTGACAATGGTCTAAGAAATATTGTAAAGGTACTGCAGCAGGAGTGGCCGCTGCCCCGCATCACTAAAAGAGCTGCACCGCGGGACGGTCGGGGCAGCGCTGCTGGTTAAAAAGGGGTCCGGAAAGCGTGAGAGGTGTAAAGGGAATAAAATGCTGAGCATGGTAAACGAGGTACAATAAAGGTACAGCAGCAGGTGTGGCCGCTGCCCCGCGTCACTAAAAGAGCTGCACCGCGGGAGCGTCGGGGCAGCGCTGCTGGTTAAAAAGAGCGGCACGGGAAAGGCTGAGAGGTGTAAAGGGAATAAAATGCTGAGCATGGTAAACGAGGTACAATAAAGATACTGCTGCAGGAGTGGCCGCTGCCCCGCATCACTAAAAGAGCTGCACCGCGGGAGCGTCGGGGCAGCGCTGCTGGCTAAAAAGGGGTCCGGAAAGCGTGAGAGGTGTAAAGGGAATGAAATGCTGAGCATGGTAAACGAGGTACAATAAAGGTACAGCAGCAGGTGTGGCCGCTGCCCCGCATCACTAAAAGAGCTGCACCGCGGGACCGTCGGGGCAGCGCTGCTGGTTACAAAGGGGTCCGGAAAGCGTGAGAGGTGTAAAGGGAATGAAATGCTGAGCATGGTAAACGAGGTACAATAAAGGTACAGCAGCAGGTGTGGCCGCTGCCCCGCATCACTAAAAGAGCTGCACCGCGGGAGCGTCGGGGCAGCGCTGCTGGTTAAAAAGAGCAGCACGGAAAGGCTGGGAAGTGTGAGCGGAATAAAATATTGAGAATGGTCTAAGAAATACTCAAAAGGTACAGCAGCAGTTGTGGCCGCTGCGTGGGTTCACTAAAACAGCTGCACCGCGGCACCTTTGGGGTGGTGCTGATGGTAAACGTGCGGCACGTAAAAGGACTGGAGGTGTGAGGGAAATAAAATATAGAGAAAGGTCTGAGAAATAACAACAACACCGCAGCAGGAGTAGCCACTTCCTCAGGATAAAATGAGCTGCACCGCGGCGCACGTGGGGCTGGGGTGCTGCTTCAAAGGTGTCACGGCAAAGGTCGCATCTGTGAAGGGTATAAAATAAAATGGTCGAAAATCCTTTAAAAGTACTGCAGCAGGAGTGGCTGCTGCCCCGTGTCAATAAAAGAGCTGCACCGCGGGAGCGTCGGGGCAGCGCTGCTGGCTAAAAAGGGGCCCGGAAGGCGTGAGAGGTGTAAAGGGAATAAAATGCTGAGCATGGTAAAAGAGGTACAATAAAGGTACAGCAGCAGGTGTGGCCGCTGCCCCGCATCACTAAAAGAGCTGCACCGCGGGACCGTCGGGGCAGCGCTGCTGGTTAAAAAGGGGTCCGGAAAGCGTGAGAGGTGTAAAGGGAATAAAATGCTGAGCATGGTAAACGAGGTACAATAAAGGTACAGCAGCAGGAGTGGCCGCTGCCCCGCATCACTAAAAGAGCTGCACCGCGGGAGCGTCGGGGCAGCCCTGCTGGTTAAAAAGAGCGGCACGGGAAAGGCTGAGAGGTGTAAAGGGAATGAAATGCTGAGCATGGTAAAAGAGGTACAATAAAGGTACTGCAGGAGGGGTGGCCGCTGCTCCTTGTCACTAGAAGAGCTTCTCCGAGGCGCCGGTGGGGCTGCGCCGTTCCCGCCTCGGGCGCTTCTGGGCGATTTTGAGGCGGGGGGAGCCCACCGCGGCAGTGGCGGGAAAAGGGGGTGCGGAGTATAAAAGGGGGCGCCGGCGTCGCGGCCCCTCAGTCGGGGGGCGGCGGCGGCGGCGGCAGGAGCTCCGCGGGCTGGCCCGGATGCGGGGACGCCGCCGTGTGCGGCCGAAGGCGCCGGCCCTGAGGCGCGGAGAGAGCGGCGTGGCAGCCGCGCATCGGCTCCGTCATCGGCAGCGCCGCTTCGTGCCGGTAGGGAGCGGGAGAACGCGGCGGCGGGCGGCGGGTGGTGAGTGCCGTCGGCGAGACGGGGCTTGGGCCGCGTGCGGTGTGCGATCTCCCGAGAGCAGCGGGGAGGCCCCCGGGGAGCGGCGGCGGGCGGGGCGCTGTGGGAGCCGGCGCATGTCCCCGAATGAGGCGCCCGGCGCAACGCGCGAGGTGCCAATGAAATAAAATAGAAAACGGTAAAGTGCTATAGAGGAGCCGCACCTAGAGGGCTCTCGGCCCCTGCCCCGTGTCACTAAGGGAGCTGCACCGCGGGAGCGTCGGGGCAGCGCTGCTGGTTAAAAAGAGCGGCACGGGAAAGGCTGGGAAACGTCAGCGCAATAAAGTATTGACAATGGTCTAAGAAATATTGTAAAGGTACTGCAGCAGGAGTGGCCGCTGCCCCGCATCACTAAAAGAGCTGCACCGCGGGACGGTCGGGGCAGCGCTGCTGGTTAAAAAGGGGTCCGGAAAGCGTGAGAGGTGGAAAGGGAATAAAATGCTGAGCATGGTAAACGAGGTACAATAAAGGTACAGCAGCAGGTGTGGCCGCTGCCCCGCGTCACTAAAAGAGCTGCACCTCGGGAGCGTCGGGGCAGCGCTGCTGGTTAAAAAGGGGTCCGGAAAGCGTGAGAGGTGTAAAGGGAATGAAATGCTGAGCATGATAAAAGAGGTACAATAAAGATACTGCTGCAGGAGTGGCCGCTGCCCCGCATCACTAAAAGAGCTGCACCGCGGGACCGTCGGGGCAGCGCTGCTGGCTAAAAAGAGCAGCACGGAAAGGCTGGGAAGTGTGAGCGCAATAAAATATTGAGAATGGTCTAAGAAATACTCAAAAGGTACAGCAGCAGTTGTGGCCGCTGCGTGGGTTCACTAAAACAGCTGCACCGCGGCACCTTTGGGGTGGTGCTGATGGTAAACGTGCGGCACGTAAAAGCCTGGAGGTGTGAGGGAAATAAAATATAGAGAAAGGTCTGAGAAATAATAACAACACCGCAGCAGGAGTAGCCACTTCCTCAGGATAAAATGAGCTGCACCGCGGCGCACGTGGGGCAGGGGCGCTGCTTCAAAGGTGTCACGGCAAAGGTCGCATCTGTGAAGGGTATAAAATAAAATGGTCGAAAATCCTTAAAAAGTACTGCAGCAGGAGTGGCTGCTGCCCCGTGTCACTAAAAGAGCTGCACCGCGGGAGCGTCGGGGCAGCGCTGCTGGTTAAAAAGGGGTCCGGAAAGCGTGAGAGGTGTAAAGGGAATGAAATGCTGAGCATGGTAAACGAGGTACAAAAAAGGTACAGCAGCAGGTGTGGCCGCTGCCCCGCGTCACTAAAAGAGCTGCACCGCGGGACGTGATTCGTTTGTTCTTAGGTTTGGAATGAAAGGCGCTCTTCCAGAGGGGACTATTGACCTGTTAATATTCTGTTGGATACAGGAAAAGAGGGAGGAAGCAAGCAGCTGGGGAATGAAGGGGTGGATTTTTTGGTGGATACAGGGAAAGACACGGGAAGGGGCTCTCAAGTAAAATGCACCTCACGGGCAGCACCAGGAGAAGCCTCAAGTGCCCTTTTTTTCCAAGCTCTGACATTCCAGAGGAGTAAGCAGTGGTCAGCCCATCACTTTCTGTATTCCTTGGATGCCCAGTGCTTTGTTGGGAAGAGATAATATTTGGAAATGAACAAATCCGGGGATGTAATTTCCTGATAGTAAAGCCCCAGAGAGCCTGGTTTTGATATCCTTCCAGCACCCAAACGCAGCAGAGGGAATCCTGGCAGAGCTGGAAAACGCTGTCGCTCCGTCGGTGGAATTCCTGGGAACTGGAAAGCAGCAGAAGCAGCGAGAACAGAGTTGGAAGCAGGCTCCAGCCGGGTAAGGCAGACACCAAATCCTTTGGAACTGGGCAGGGGTGGGAAGAATGAATTCTTACATTTGTAGCCCAGGGATTCCTGAGCAGGATCCCGGCAGGGAAGACTGCAGGGATCAGGCTGGGGCCTGATCGCAGCTGGGGGCAGCGAGCCTTGGAATTGGCTGAAGGGAAGAAAGAGGGATCCTTTGAGCACAAGGATCAGGTGTCAAATGCGGAGATGGCATCAGACAATTCCTCGGGAGGGTTTAGTTCCTGGGCCAAATCGATCTGCTGCCTTGTGAAGGAGCTCAGAGAGCTGGGAAGAGCCCAAGCAACGCAGGGAATGCACCGGCAGATGAAAGTGCCGGGGAACGGTGGGGAAAAGCATCCGAACAGGGGGCCTCGTTTTGTACAGGGACGGTACAAAAAATTGTCCGGAAGAGTAGGAATGGAATGGGATTTTACGTATTCCTCGGAGGCCACAATCCAGTGGGAAGGCTGAGAGAAAGAAACAAGGCCTAAAAAGGCAGATGAGCCAAATCTGCCCAAAGCCTCCAATGGCCACATTCCCTGGCACTGCTGAGGACTTCAGCCAAGCTCCAAGCAAAAGGTGAGCCCCTGATTTTGGTGCCAAGGGAAACTCCAAGTTAAGAATGATCCAAATATGAAGCGCTTCTCACAAAACTCAGCTTTGCAAACCTTTCTTTGGGCTAAAAAAGAAAAGATGGGAATGCCCTTGGCAGAAAAGCAGCTGTGAGGCACAGCAGGCTTCAAATGCCTGTCAGCAGGAGCTCCAGGAGAAACGGCTGCTGGCTCCGGGCATCCTGGGCTTTCCAGGCAGGTTTTGTAGCGGATTGCAAGGCAGTTTTCCTGCCTCTGGGGGGTGGCACCTGCATCCCGCTGGAAAGGGAAAATGTGGAGAGAGGGGCAAGCGGGAAGACGGTTGCTGATGTGTGTCCTTGGATCGCAGTTCCTCCCGGTGAGTCTGTGCTGCTGGAAGTTTGAAGGAGATCAGTCCTGGAGTACGTGTGGGTTCACCTGTGGGGTTTGGGAGCGACGCCGGCCATGAAATTCCAGGGATGTTCCCTTTGCTGGAGTGAGAAGCAGTGGAAGCACTTTGCTGTCTGCTTCTTCATCGCCTTCGCCTCGGTCCCCTGGGGCTCCAGGTAATCCCCTCTCACCTTTGCTTTTCCAAGGGTCTCTAAATGAGGGCTTGAGCTTTGGTGTAGCTCCCTTTACAGGGAAGATCTGTTCCAGGAAAGGTCTCCTGGTCTGGACCGATGGCGTTGCAGGAAGAGCAGGAAACCCTGCAGCTCCTGTGGCTCCCTCATCCGATTTGCCTGCAGGCAGCAGCAAGGATCATTCCCAAGTGTCATCCCCTGGCTCCGTGACTCGGTGAGGTTGTGTTCCCCCAAAGGCCAGGGGCCGCTTTGTTTTGCAGCTCACAAAAGTCCAGCTCGGTGGTGCTGGGTTTGGTTTTTGTGTGTAATGAAGGCACTAAAAAATTCCCCTCCTTCACTGGCACAGCCCTGGAGTGGGAGCAGATTCCCCTTATCCCGGAGTTATCCCGCTCCTGCCCTGGATCCCTGCGGTGCCGTGTGTTCTCCAAGCTCACAGCACTGCTGGCTCTAAACAAGAAAAACAATCCCTGTTCCTTCTCTTCTCCGTCCTTGATGTTCCCAGGCCCTGCATCTCCCTGGCTATTCCCTGTGGGAGTCTTCATCTCCATCCCACCTTATCCCGATCAGGTAAGGGTCTGAGACGTGTTTAGCAGCAAATGCATTCCTGTGAAGAAAGCCAAGAGCAAAGAGCATCCAGATGCAGAGAAGTCTTTAGAAAAGCGTTCCAGACGTGCAAATGAGGGATGTGTCTTCCTGAATCTCCTGTTGTTTTTCTCTGTCACGTTTTGGAAGGGTTTCTCTCAGTGATTTCCTGCAGTCCAGGTGCGTCCCTTCTTTTGTCCAAATCCAGTGCCAGAGGATCGAACAACTGACGAGTGGGGCCTGGGATGAAAACGGTTCTCCTAAAATGAGGGAAACAATGCTAGAAGAGAAATGAGCATCCTTTTAATGCCTGGAATAAAAATGCTGGAAAAGGGCACTTTTTATTTGCTATGGTGTCATTCTCCATTTTTTTTCCATAGCTAAAACTCCACGGTGAGCAATCAGAGCAGAAATAGGAAATGCAGGAGTCTTGGATTCCACAGTGGGATTAACTTCCCTTTTCTGCTCTCTTTCAGGACAGGAAAAACCACTGAACTCGCCCCATCTTTGGGACCAAGAGCTGTGGTGTTGGAGTAGGCAAAGCCAGCTAGGGCCCCCCTTGTCCTGCCCATGGTGTGGGTCAGGGACAGGCTCCTCTTCTCCTCTGCGCTGGGATGAACTGCCTAGGGAATGCTATTTCTGACAGCCCGGTCCTAGCCCCGGCTACTGGAAATGGGTGGAGGTGAAGAGGCAAGTGCCAGAGTTGCTTGGGGATGATGGAATTGTGGTGTTTGGCTGTGCCCAGAGGGGCAGGTTGGGCATTTCTGTGTGTCTGAGGACCGGTTTGGGTGCTGGGGAGCCCGGGGAGCCGAGCTCTCAGTGCATTCCCAGCTCACCCGGGGGTGGGAGCTGGTGCAGGGCTCTGGTCGGGCTCGGGGCAGGCCCTGGCCCTGGCACAGACACGCTGGGGTGCTTTGGGGCCGCTTGGGGAGCCGTGGGAGGAGAATGAGGGATGGTGCTGGGCGGAACGGTCAGCCTGCGCTCGTGTCAGCGCAGCCGTGCAGGGCACTGGGATCTGGGTAAAACACCGGCTCTCCTGGTGTTCAGGGAAGCAAGGTCTGTATTTATCCATACGTATTTATCCATACATATTTATCCCTATATTTATCCATGGATTATCCATATATGTTTATCCATATACATTTATCCATATTTTTATCCACGTATTTACCCATGAATTTATCCCTATATTTACCCATGTATTTACCCAGGTATTTTATGAACACTCAAGTGCCATATCCATGTATTTTATGAGCACTTCCAGGGTTGGTGACTCCACCACTGCCCTGGGCAGCTGTTCCAGCGCTGGACAACCCTTCCCATGCTGGGCCAGGAGATGGATTCTGGAAATGCAGACTCTGAGGAGCTGGGGATTAAGGCAGCATTGGATTCCTTTATTCTCCCAGAAGGATAAAGGAGATTTATCCCCAGACGAACCAGAGGTGATCACACTGAGGTCATTAGTGGGATTTCTTCCTTACTCCCACAAATACCCACTGGGGTGACAGAGTTCCCTACAAGGGCGGTGTTGGAAGGAGCTGCTGGCATGTTTTGCTGTTTATTGGGATCCACAGGATGTTTGGTGTCTCTCAGAGCTGTTCCAGGCTCTCCACAGACCCAAACACTCCTCACACTTCTCCTCAGAGTAGAGAGGTTTCCCAGAGTGCTGGTTTTTAATTTCAGATGCTGGGATAACGACACGGCTTCAGGAGGCAGGAGACTCATTGTGCTGTGCCTCAGTCCAGGCAGGGACAACCCCCAGCTAATAAAAACCTCTTTAAAGCACAAAAAGTCCCATTAAACTGATATTATAAAGGCTGCAAATTGAAGCAGGCCTCAATCAGAAAGCAGCAGAATTTAATTCCCCCCCTTACCCATTTGCATGATCATCTCCTTCCTAATTGCCCATCCACGCTTTTCCCACAGAAGTGCTGTCCCGAGGTTGGAGATGGTTCCAGCTTTATGGAGCTTTGATCTTTATCTGGTTTTACTTTTTACAGAGCACAGAACCCGAGAGTGGCAGCTGCTTTCCTCTTGTTCCTCCTGTGGCAGTGAACTGCTCTTCCCGAGGACGGCTGCAGGAATTCTCAGGCAGCAGAACGTATGGAATGCCAGGCACGCTACAGAATTCCAGTGGGAGCAGCAGGAACTTCTGTTCTTTACTGGCAGGGCTGTGCCATGAAGGGGAGCTCGGAGATATTGGTCAGCTCAGGGAATGAGCCTGGCTCATGGTAAGGAAATTCACTGTGCAGTTACTTTGGGCCCTTTCTCTCCTCCTTCTCCTTCTCCTCCTTCTCCTCCTTCTCCTTCTCCTTCTCCTTCTCCTTCTCCTTCTCCTTCTCCTTCTCCTTCTCCTTCTCCTTCTCCTTCTCCTTCTCCTTCTCCTTCTCCTTCTCCCTCTCTTTCCAACACCAGTTCCAGACCTCAGTATAATCCATGTTCCCACAGCCTGACCTTGCAGTTTTCCCAGTTTAGCAGCCCCAGCCACACTTGCAGCCTCTCTGTCTGGACTTTGTCTTGCTGAAATCTCCCTTTGTTGATCCTTTGCTGCCTGACCTTTTATCCAGCAATAACGTGCAGTGGGTGGAAGCTTCTCAGAATTCCCTCCCTGTTCCACTGGAAACATTCCCAAGTGGAAGCAGCTGCACTGCCCATCAGCACTTGCCTGCTTTTAGGGGTGGTTGAGGCATGAAGGATGCAACAAATGGAGTTGGCTCCAAGGGGATGAAATGCTCCCCCTGAGGCTGCTCAGAGAGCTGGAGCTGAGGAATCCGGGTGGGAATCACTCCAAGAAAAAGGAAGGAAAAGAGAGCAGAGGAACAGGGATGCAATTCCAACCTCTCCAAGGACTGGGATGGGCACATTCACCAACACCATTTAATCTAGACACGATTTCTTCTTTGCCTCTGGCTGCCAGGAGCAGGATGAGCAGTTTAATGAGTTTAAATAGTGAATAGTTTAATTAGCTGGAAGAGACTGGATCAATAGCTGCTTAAACAAACAACTGGATCCCTGTTTCCAAGCTTGGATGTAGTTTTGGAAGGTTCCTGGCAGTTTGGCAGGGATTAGTGATGCTGAGAATGTGCTTTTTTGTGGGTTTGGGGCTTTTACTCCTGTTCACGTGGCTGCTCTTTTTCTTGTTGAGTGGAAAACAGGAGGGAAAGAGCAACGATGGAAGGAATTCCACTCTTGCTGCTTGAAGGGATGGATCAGGAAGGGAACAGGCTGCAGGGAATTTGGAGTGCAAACTGAGATCTCTCCGATATTTTCGGCTCAGTCAGTCCATCAGTGCTTGGTGGCTGTTTAGGCCACGTGCAAGGTGAATGATGGTGCACATGGCAGAGCTGCTGGTGGCTCCTTCCCCTGCCCGGCTGTCAGTCACCCTGCAGGGTGCTGGAGCAGCGTGCCAGAGGCCGTGGATCCTATGGATCCCATGGATCCCAGGGGCGTGATCAGGAGCCTGGGCCTGCTGGCCACTCCTTGCTCTCTCTTACCCTGATTTTTCAGCTCTGCAGCGAATCCAGCTTGAGTTTTTCAACCCCCTAGAAACCCAGGGACCTTTCATGTCTGTTCTCAGATCTGGGATTTAAATCCAGCCCTTATCAAAGCACCCCGTGACCAGGCAGGCCCTGAATCCCAGCAGGGATCTGATAAAGAGGGACCTGACATCCTAAAGAAACCCTTTGAAATCCTGCTGGGATTGATTTGTATCCATAATGGAGCCCCGAGCTCTCTGCCAGGGAGAGATGAAGCTGCTCCTTTGCTTTATTATCCTCAGGCCCTTCCCAGCTTTGAGGGAAATTCAGTCCCTCTTCAAGCCCCAAAATCATGGAAAAGCTCCTTTGTATCCTTTCCACAGCCCCTACGTGGATTAATCAACTTTTTATTTGATATGGTGTCATTCTCCTTTTTTTTTCCATGGCTAAAACTCCACGGTGAGCAATCAGAGCAGAAATAGGAAATGCAGGAGTCTTGGATTCCACAGTGGGATTAACTTCCCTTTTCTGCTCTCTTTCAGGACAGGAAAAACCACTGAACTCGCCCCATCTTTGGGACCAAGAGCTTTGGTGTTGGAGTAGGCAAAGCCAGCTAGGGCCCCCCTTGTCCTGCCCATGGTGTGGGCTCCTCTTCTCCTCTGTGCTGGGATGAACTGCCTAGGGAATGCTATTTTTGACAGCCCGGTCCTAGCCCTGGCTACTGGAAATGGGCGGAGGTGAAGAGGCAAGTGCCAGAGTTGCTTGGGGATGATGGAATTGTGGTGTTTGGCTGTGCCCAGAGGGGCAGGTTGGGCATTTCTGTGTGTCTGAGGACCGGTTTGGGTGCTGGGGAGCCCGGGGAGCCGAGCTCTCAGTGCATTCCCAGCTCACCCGGGGGTGGGAGCTGGTGCAGGGCTCTGGTCGGGCTCGGGGCAGGCCCTGGCCCCGGCACAGACACGCTGGGGTGGTTTGGGGACGCTTGGGGAGCAATGGGAAGAAAATGAGGGATGGTGCTGGGCGGAGCGATCGGCCTGTGCTCGTGTCAGCGCAGCCGTGCAGGGCACTGGGATCTGGGTAAAACACCGGCTCTCCTGGTGTTCAGGGATGCAAGGTCTGAGGGACCGGATTTACTTGGGGTTTTCCAGGACAGCAGGAAGAAGAGGAAATGTGGTGCCAGAGGTGCGTCCCATCAGGTTGCAGTTCCCTCTTTCCCATTTCCATTTCCTCCTCAGTGCGGGTGTCCCCTGCAGCCCATGAGCACGGGGCCGGTGACAACTCCCTGTCTGTAGAGGGATTCCTTATGGAACAAGGGCAGATGACACTTGTGTGAGGCTTACGACTGTTAGAATTAGACCGGGATGGGTTTAAGGAAAACTAGAATCGTGTGTTAATCTTACTGGTCAATGAACAAATGGAATCCACACTTCTATAAGAAAAATTATAGTGTATGGAGCATATAGAAGAAGCTGTTTTTGCCTGCTGCTGCTGCTTGGCTGTATCATGTAACCCCATTCGAACTCTGCCTTCAAGACAGCTGTGAGACCGTGAAATAAAGAACTTAGCAGAACAGCAGCCTCCTCTGCTCTTTCACCCTGGTCCGAGAAGGAGGGGTACCCTGTCAAAGGCTCAACACTTGCCTTTCTGACTTTGTTTCTAAATTTCTACCTTTCTAATTTTGTTTGTTTCTAATTTTTTTGTTTGTTTGTTTCTAACTTTGTTTGTTTTCAACTTTCTCCCTTTAGAAATTTGTTTGTTTCTTGTATTTTACCTCTTTGTTTGTTTCTAAATTTCTGCCGTTGTAACTTTGTTTCTAACTTTCTACTTTTAAAATTTCATTTGTTTTTAACTTTTTACCATTCCTCCCAGCGAGGGCTGTGTGCAGAATACTAAAACCTGTTAAGTTCTTCACTTTTACGTCTATAGGCAAATGCTAGTGATTTAGATGTAAATTCATTTTGAAATAAGCCAGCCCTCTCTGTCTACTCTGTCGCATACAGCAATATAAGAAGCTGGGAATAGAGATCCGCAGGTTTTGAGAATAAGGAGCCGGCGTTTTTCTGTAGGAAGGAAAGCAGCAAGCGCCTGGCCGCAGGAGCCGAGACGCTCGGGCTGCAGGAGCTGCAGAGCGCCCGGAGCCGGCTTTTCCCTGTGCTCTGTGCCTGCCCCCGGGCTGAGCTGGGCGGCGCTGCTGCCGCCTGGTGGCGAGAGCGCGGCACTGCCGCCCCCGACACGGCGCCCCGGCGCTGCTGCCGCCCGGTGGCGGCTGAGCCGAGAGGGCGGCGGCCTCGGTGGCTGCCGAGCGTGGCAAGGAGCGGGAGCGAGCGGGGCCGGGTGTGTCAGCGGAGGGGAGGGGCGAAGGGCGGTTGGCAGCGCCAAGGGACACGGCCGTGCATGAGCGGGGCCACAGCTATGGAAAGGAACGGGCGCCGTGCGGAGCGGTGACCGCGGGGAATGACAGCGCGGGGGGCGGCCCGGCGGGGCCGGTTTTGCCGGGCAGCAGAGGCGCGGTCGCAGCGCGACCCGGGCGGGAGGCACCGGGCGGGCACGGTCGGAATCGAGCCGCCCGCGTGTCGCTCTCAAGGAGGCGGCTCGGAAAGGAAGGCGCAGTTCCGCGCTCTCGGGACGGCGTTAAGTGACGTTTTTATTAGAATATGACAGTATTTATTTGATTTTATTATTTTATTATCTGCCAGGACCTTGCAGAAGGTGGTTTACACTTCCGCCACACTCAAGATGGCGGACGCAGTAGGCCCCCTGCGAGAGGTGTCCCTGCCGATGCCTGCCGCCGGTCGCGGAGCCGTCGCCCGCCTCCGGCGCGGCTGACCCCGCCAGCCGTGTCCTCGCACCGGGAAGCACGGCGGAAAATCGCGCGGAAAGCGCGGGGCCGGCGTCGGAGTCCGGGCCGGATTCAGGCAGCCGACTAGACAGAAGCCCTTGTGAGGGGGCGGCGGGGGCCCTAAGTGTACCACACTAAAGATGGCGGCTCGACCGGAAGTGGCTTCTGCCAGCACCCAAGATGGCGGCGAAGGGCGGAAGTGTCGTCACTGCCACACTAAAGATGGCGGTCGTGTGCGCTGTTTTCTGACCTTCTCAATATGGCGGCAGGGAAGGCCCCCCCCCCAAGCTGCGTCTATTCGGCTGCCTGAACGCGACGCCGACGCCGACGCCAGCCCAGCGCTTGCGCGCAATTTTCTGAGGCGTTTCCCGCTACGCGGACACCGACTGTGGGGTCAGCGGCGCCTGGGGCAGGCGGGAGCATTCAGGCAGTCGAATAGACGGACCGGGGCGGGGGGGGGGGGGGGGGTCCTTCGCGGCCGCCATCTTGAGAAGGTCGAATAGCCACATCGGTGCGGTACCGGTGACTTCCGCCCTTCTTCGCCAGGAGCGGCGATGGCGGGGAGCCCGGGGAGCAGCGCTGCCGGGCCGGGGGCACCGGGGCGGGTGCTCCGGGCTCGGAGGTGAGCGGGGAACGGGGACAGCCCCGAGCGGACGGTGGGGGCCGCGGGGGATCGGTATTCCGGCCCAGGGATGAGTGTTCCGGCACAGGGGTGGCTGTCCCGGCACAGGGATGCGTTCATGGACTGTCTAATAATATTATTTAACGATCGTGCAAGGAGATCTGTATAAAAAAATCCTCCGTGGTCATCCTTCTCCCAGCCCCGCTGTGTTTTCAGGATCTTGGGGGAAGAGTTTGGGTCTGAACAAGGCTCTCGGGCACAGGGTGGGATTCTTGGGGTGCAGGGCCAGGATTTGGACTCGATGCTCCCTGTGGGTCCCTTGCAGCCCAGGAAATGCTGCGATCCTGTGCCTCTGAGGGTGAAATAAAGGGGAGCGGTGGGGTTTGTGCCCGCTGTGTTCACGGCCCCGCCGGCTCAGGGCGGGTTAAAGGCGCAGCTGCCCCGAGACAGCGGGACCGGCCGGGGCTGCTCGCTCCCGGTGCTGCCGCCTCGTGGGGAGAGCCCGGCACTGCAGCCCGCGCAGGCGCTGGACCACGGGATGGGCGTGGAACAGCAGCGCAGGGGATGCTGAGGCAGCCCAGGGAATGCTGCGGTCCCAGGGAAGGCTGAGGCGTCCCCTGCCCGGGGCACTCGGCAGCAAACCCCTGATGTTGAGCAGAAAAAGGAAAGTTCTGGGTTAGTGGGAGGAGGTTTCTGGAATGGAGCTGGGACAGGTGCTGATCCACGCATGGAATCACGGGCTGGTTTGGCTTGGAAGGGACCACCAGGATCATTTACACTCTGTTTGTTGTCTGATTGCACAGCGAAGAACATCCAGAACTGCCGCCTCACCCTCACGGACAGCAGGAATGCCTTCCATAGCTCTTGTTTTGGAATGGGAATGGCTGTTGGGAGCTCTGGCAGGACCAGGTAAGAAGAGAAATGGGATCATTGTGGCTGCTGCTGGAGGTGGTTTTCTGCTTTCCGGCTGTTCTTCTCATTGATCCTTTCACAGCAGTGTTCTAGGGCACATTTGAGGGTAATTCCAGGAATCTGAAACCAGATAAAAACTGGTGGGGAAAAAATGTGAACGTGATCCATTTCTGGTAGTTCCAAGCTTCTCCCACAACACCGTTCCAGGGGAAAGCTGATAAAAGGGTAAAGATGCAGAGGAACAAGTGCTGTAAAGCCCCCTGGCGCTCTGAGAGAGCAAACCTTCCAGTAGTCCCAGCAGATCTCTTGGAGAAAGTGTGGGATCGCAAGGTTTTCCAGGAAAGCAAAACAAGGGTGGAGATGAGGGAATAGGCTTCCAGTTCTTCCTTGAGCTGAAAGCCTGGGGGAATTGAGAGGGGCCACAAGAACTGTTTGTGTAGGCAAATGGGAGTTTGGGGGCTGAATCTGAGTTTCCCTCTGGGGCATTTTTGAGGGAAAAGCTGAGGTGCTGTTTAAGGGAGAGAATGCAGATTTTTGGGGTGGAAAAGGTTGAATCAATATTGTAGAGGAAGTAAAACGCTGGGGGTAAAAGTGGATGCAATGTGGAGGGGACAGATTGAATATTTTGGAGGCAAAATGGGGAACTGAGTAGTGGAGAGATGGGGAACATTTTGGAGGCAACACTTGACAAACTCTCTGGGGTGGAGAACGACCACATTGAGGGAAAAATGAGGTGATGAGCAGTGGGCACGTAGGGAAGGTCGTGGGGGTAAATCTTGAGAAAAGCCCCGTGGTATTCAAGAAATCCTTGGAAGCAGGACTGAGGAATTCAGTGGTGGAAAAATAGGGGAATTTTGCGGGGGTAAAACTTTAAAAGATCTAAGAGTTGAGAGTGTGTGTTTTTAGGTAGAAAGGATGTCTTGTTGAAGTTGGGCGTCTGGATTGTGGCATTTATGGATCCAGAAAGTAGAAGATAAAGGAGACTCCCAAAGCCTCGGTAGCTGTGTTAAGAAATCCCTGCCAGGGAAGAAAGGTACCTAAACCTCCTAGAAGTAGGGACTAATTGGCATGGGAAGGGGAAAACCCACCCCCAGTGGGAGAGAGCACGCCGGGTAAGGGAAGAGAAGGATGCCCTTAAGAACAAGCAGGGAAGGTGAATTTCTCGGCTTGCTAAAATGTATCAAAAAGTTTGGAACCTGGGTCTGTGTGGAGGCCGGGATTTTCTCGGCCATATGCAGAGCCCAGCACTAGGAATAAAGGAATTCCAGGCTTTACAACGCCAAAAATGCAGTACCAGAGAGTTCTGTTATCCCGAGGACTTGGGGGACATTTGGCAAAAATTTCCGGGGGCCCAGGCTGGACCGAGCTTTTAACGCTCCCCGGATTCACGGGATCGGGGATTCCGGCGTGCCCTGCACGGGTTTTTTCAGGGAAGTCCCAAATCCTTCGTGTGAGCACGAAGCAGAATCCCCTGGGAGCTGTGAAGGCAACAGGATATTTCTTGGGAATTTTGAAGGGTTGGGTGAGTCCTCAGTGTTAGGTTGGAATGAACGCAAATTGTCCGGGAGTTGCTGGTTTGGGGATGGCCGGGTCTGGGTTTGGATTTGTGGGCACCGAGTGTTCCTTGTGTCAGCTTTAGGTCTTCTGGATTGGTGGGAGTAGTCAGAGAAAAGAGAAGGCAATTGAAATGCGGAGCTCCATTCCCGGAGAAATGGTCGGGATGGGAGAGGAAAGGCTGTGGAGCTGCTGGGAGCTCGTGGAGAACGAAAGGATCTGAGGCCTGGAGGCAAAAGCTGTGGAACAAAGCCTGAAAAGGGTGTGGGGTGGGGCGGGAGGGGGAGGAGGAGGGCACCGTGGTGGGGGGAAAGAGGGAAAGGATCCCTGCTCCGGGAATCCAGCAGGGACCAGGAGAGGATCATTTTCCATCCACTGCTCTCAGTGGAATCCTAATAAGGACGGTGGAAGGGAAGTGATTCGTTTGTTCTTAGGTTTGGAATGAAAGGTGCTCTTGCAGAGGGGACTATTGACCTGTTAAAATTCTGTTGGATACAGGAAAAGAGGGAGGAAGCAAGCAGCTGGGGAATGAAGGGGTGGATTTTTTGGTGGATACAGGGAAAGACACGGGAAGGGGCTCTCAAGTAAAATACACCTCACGGGCAGCACCAGGAGAAGCCTCAAGTGCCCTTTTTTTCCAAGCTCTGACATTCCAGAGGAGTAAGCAGTGGTCAGCCCATCACTTTCTGTATTCCTTGGATGCCCAGTGCTTTGTTGGGAAGAGATAATATTTGGAAATGAACAAATCCGGGGATGTAATTTCCTGATAGTAAAGCCCCAGAGAGCCTGGTTTTGATATCCTTCCAGCACCCAAACGCAGCAGAGGGAATCCTGGCGGAGCTGGAAAACGCTGTCGCTCCGTCGGTGGAATTCCTGGGAACTGGAAAGCAGCAGAAGCAGCAAGAACAGAGTTGGAAGCAGGCTCCAGCCAGGTAAGGCAGACACCAAATCCTTTGGAACTGGGCAGGGGTGGGAAGAATGAATTCTTACATTTGTAGCCCAGGGATTCCTGAGCAGGATCCCGGCAGGGAAGACTGCAGGGATCAGGCTGGGGCCTGATCGCAGCTGGGGGCAGCGAGCCTTGGAATTGGCTGAAGGGAAGAAAGAGGGATCCTTTGAGCACAAGGATCAGGTGTCAAATGCGGAGATGGCATCAGACAATTCCTCGGGAGGGTTTAGTTCCTGGGCCAAATCGATCTGCTGCCTTGTGAAGGAGCTCAGAGAGCTGGGAAGAGCCCAAGCAACGCAGGGAATGCACCGGCAGATGAAAGTGCCGGGGAACGGTGGGGAAAAGCATCCGAACAGGGGGCCTCGTTTTGTACAGGGACGGTACAAAAAATTGTCCGAAAGAATAGGAATGGAATGGGATTTTACGTATTCCTCGGAGGCCACAATCCAGTGGGAAGGCTGAGAGAAAGAAACAAGGCCTAAAAAGGCAGATGAGCCAAATCTGCCCAAAGCCTCCAATGGCCACATTCCCTGGCACTGCTGAGGACTTCAGCCAAGCTCCAAGCAAAAGGTGAGCCCCTGATTTTGGTGCCAAGGGAAACTCCAAGTTAAGAATGATCCAAATATGAAGCGCTTCTCACAAAACTCAGCTTTGCAAACCTTTCTTTGGGCTAAAAAAGAAAAGATGGGAATGCCCTTGGCAGAAAAGCAGCTGTGAGGCACAGCAGGCTTCAAATGCCTGTCAGCAGGAGCTCCAGGAGAAACGGCTGCTGGCTCCGGGCATCCTGGGCTTTCCAGGCAGGTTTTGTAGCGGATTGCAAGGCAGTTTTCCTGCCTCTGGGGGGTGGCACCTGCATCCCGCTGGAAAGGGAAAATGTGGAGAGAGGGGCAAGCGGGAAGACGGTTGCTGATGTGTGTCCTTGGATCGCAGTTCCTCCCGGTGAGTCTGTGCTGCTGGAAGTTTGAAGGAGATCAGTCCTGGAGTACGTGTGGGTTCACCTGTGGGGTTTGGGAGCGACGCCGGCCATGAAATTCCAGGGATGTTCCCTTTGCTGGAGTGAGAAGCAGTGGAAGCACTTTGCTGTCTGCTTCTTCATCGCCTTCGCCTCGGTCCCCTGGGGCTCCAGGTAATCCCCTCTCACCTTTGCTTTTCCAAGGGTCTCTAAATGAGGGCTTGAGCTTTGGTGTAGCTCCCTTTACAGGGAAGATCTGTTCCAGGAAAGGTCTCCTGGTCTGGACCGATGGCGTTGCAGGAAGAGCAGGAAACCCCGCAGCTCCTGTGGCTCCCTCATCTGATTTGCCTGCAGGCAGCAGCAAGGATCATTCCCAAGTGTCATCCCCTGGCTCCGTGACTCGGTGAGGTTGTGTTCCCCCAAAGGCCAGGGGCCGCTTTGTTTTGCGGCTCACGAAAGTCCAGCTCGGTGGTGCTGGGTTTGGTTTTTGTGTGTAATGAAGGCACTAAAAAATTCCCCTCCTTCACTGGCACAGCCCTGGAGTGGGAGCAGATTCCCCTTATCCCGCAGTTATCCCGCTCCTGCCCTGGATCCCTGCGGTGCCGTGTGTTCTCCAAGCTCACAGCACTGCTGGCTCTAAACAAGAAAAACAATCCCTGTTCCTTCTCTTCTCCGTCCTTGATGTTCCCAGGCCCTGCATCTCCCTGGCTATTCCCTGTGGGAGTCTTCATCTCCATCCCACCTTATCCCGATCAGGTAAGGGTCTGAGACGTGTTTAGCAGCAAATGCATTCCTGTGAAGAAAGCCAAGAGCAAAGAGCATCCAGATGCAGAGAAGTCTTTAGAAAAGCGTTCCAGACGTGCAAATGAGGGATGTGTCTTCCTGCATCTCCTGTTGTTTTTCTCTGTCACGTTTTGGAAGGGTTTCTCTCAGTGATTTCCTGCAGTCCAGGTGCGTCCCTTCTTTTGTCCAAATCCAGTGCCAGAGGATCGAACAACTGACGAGTGGGGCCTGGGATGAAAACGGTTCTCCTAAAATGAGGGAAACAATGCTAGAAGAGAAATGAGCATCCTTTTAATGCCTGGAATAAAAATGCTGGAAAAGGGCACTTTTTATTTGCTATGGTGTCATTCTCCTTTTTTTTTCCATAGCTAAAACTCCACGGTGAGCAATCAGAGCAGAAATAGGAAATGCAGGAGTCTTGGATTCCACAGTGGGATTAACTTCCCTTTTCTGCTCTCTTTCAGGACAGGAAAAACCACTGAACTTGCCCCATCTTTGGGACCAAGAGCTGTGGTGTTGGAGTAGGCAAAGCCAGCTAGGGCCCCCCTTGTCCTGCCCATGGTGTGGGTCAGGGACAGGCTCCTCTTCTCCTCTGCGCTGGGATGAACTGCCTAGGGAATGCTATTTCTGACAGCCCGGTCCTAGCCCCGGCTACTGGAAATGGGCGGAGGTGAAGAGGCAAGTGCCAGAGTTGCTTGGGGATGATGGAATTGTGGTGTTTGGCTGTGCCCAGAGGGGCAGGTTGGGCATTTCTGTGTGTCTGAGGACCGGTTTGGGTGCTGGGGAGCCCGGGGAGCCGAGCTCTCAGTGCATTCCCAGCTCACCCGGGGGTGGGAGCTGGTGCAGGGCTCTGGTCGGGCTCGGGGCAGGCCCTGGCCCTGGCACAGACACGCTGGGGTGGTTTGGGGCCGCTTGGGGAGCAATGGGAGGAAAATGAGGGATGGTGCTGGGCGGAACGGTCAGCCTGCGCTCGTGTCAGCGCAGCCGTGCAGGGCACTGGGATCTGGGTAAAACACCGGCTCTCCTGGTGTTCAGGGAAGCAAGGTCTGTATTTATCCATACATATTTATCCCTACATATTTATCCCTATATTTATCCATATGTTTATCCATGTATTTACCCATGAATTTATTCCTATATTTACCCATGTATTTACCCAGGTATTTTATGAACACTCAAGTGCCATATCCATGTATTTTATGAGCACTTCCAGGGTTGGTGACTCCACCACTGCTCTGGGCAGCTGTTCCAGCGCTGGACAACCCTTCCCATGCTGGGCCAGGAGATGGATTCTGGAAATGCAGACTCCGAGGAGCAGGGGATTAAGGCAGCATTGGATTCCTTTATTCTCCCAGAAGGATAAAGGAGATTTATCCCCAGACGAACCAGAGGTGATCACACTGAGGTCATTAGTGGGATTTCTTCCTTACTCCCACAAATACCCACTGGGGTGACAGAGTTCCCTACAAGGGCGGTGTTGGAAGGAGCTGCTGGCATGTTTTGCTGTTTATTGGGATCCACAGGATGTTTGGTGTCTCTCAGAGCTGTTCCAGGCTCTCCACAGACCCAAACACTCCTCACACTTCTCCTCAGAGTAGAGAGGTTTCCCAGAGTGCTGGTTTTTAATTTCAGATGCTGGGATAACGACACGGCTTCAGGAGGCAGGAGACTCATTGTGCTGTGCCTCAGTCCAGGCAGGGACAACCCCCAGCTAATAAAAACCTTTTTAAAGCACAAAAAGTCCCATTAAACTGATATTATAAAGGCTGCAAATTGAAGCAGGCCTCAATCAGAAAGCAGCAGAATTTAATTCCCCCCCTTACCCATTTGCATGATCATCTCCTTCCTAATTGCCCATCCACGCTTTTCCCACAGAAGTGCTGTCCCGAGGTTGGAGATGGTTCCAGCTTTATGGAGCTTTGATCTTTATCTGGTTTTACTTTTTACAGAGCACAGAACCCGAGAGTGGCAACTGCTTTCCTCTTGTTCCTCCTGTGGCAGTGAACTGCTCTTCCCGAGGACGGCTGCAGGAATTCTCAGGCAGCAGAACGTATGGAATGCCAGGCACGCTACAGAATTCCAGTGGGAGCAGCAGGAACTTCTGTTCTTTACTGGCAGGGCTGTGCCATGAAGGGGAGCTCGGAGATATTGGTCAGCTCAGGGAATGAGCCTGGCTCATGGTAAGGAAATTCACTGTGCAGTTACTTTGGGCCCTTTCTCTCCTCCTTCTCCTTCTCCTTCTCCTTCTCCTTCTCCTTCTCCTTCTCCTTCTCCTTCTCCTTCTCCTTCTCCTTCTCCTTCTCCTTCTCCTTCTCCTTCTCCTTCTCCTTCTCCCTCTCTTCCCAACACCAGTTCCAGACCTCAGTATAATCCATGTTCCCACAGCCTGACCTTGCAGTTTTCCCAGTTTAGCAGCCCCAGCCACACTTGCAGCCTCTCTGTCTGGACTTTGTCTTGCTGAAATCTCCCTTTGTTGATCCTTTGCTGCCTGACCTTTTATCCAGCAATAACGTGCAGTGGGTGGAAGCTTCTCAGAATTCCCTCCCTGTTCCACTGGAAACATTCCCAAGTGGAAGCAGCTGCACTGCCCATCAGCACTTGCCTGCTTTTAGGGGTGGTTGAGGCATGAAGGATGCAACAAATGGAGTTGGCTCCAAGGGGATGAAATGCTCCCCCTGAGGCTGCTCAGAGAGCTGGAGCTGAGGAATCCGGGTGGGAATCACTCCAAGAAAAAGGAAGGAAAAGAGAGCAGAGGAACAGGGATGCAATTCCAACCTCTCCAAGGACTGGGATGGGCACATTCACCAACACCATTTAATCTAGACACGATTTCTTCTTTGCCTCTGGCTGCCAGGAGCAGGATGAGCAGTTTAATGAGTTTAAATAGTGAATAGTTTAATTAGCTGGAAGAGACTGGATCAATAGCTGCTTAAACAAACAACTGGATCCCTGTTTCCAAGCTTGGATGTAGTTTTGGAAGGTTCCTGGCAGTTTGGCAGGGATTAGTGATGCTGAGAATGTGCTTTTTTGTGGGTTTGGGGCTTTTACTCCTGTTCACGTGGCTGCTCTTTTTCTTGTTGAGTGGAAAACAGGAGGGAAAGAGCAACGATGGAAGGAATTCCACTCTTGCTGCTTGAAGGGATGGATCAGGAAGGGAACAGGCTGCAGGGAATTTGGAGTGCAAACTGAGATCTCTCCGATATTTTCGGCTCAGTCAGTCCATCAGTGCTTGGTGGCTGTTTAGGCCACGTGCAAGGTGAATGATGGTGCACATGGCAGAGCTGCTGGTGGCTCCTTCCCCTGCCCGGCTGTCAGTCACCCTGCAGGGTGCTGGAGCAGCGTGCCAGAGGCCGTGGATCCTATGGATCCCATGGATCCCAGGGGCGTGATCAGGAGCCTGGGCCTGCTGGCCACTCCTTGCTCTCTCTTACCCTGATTTTTCAGCTCTGCAGCGAATCCAGCTTGAGTTTTTCAACCCCCTAGAAACCCAGGGACCTTTCATGTCTGTTCTCAGATCTGGGATTTAAATCCAGCCCTTATCAAAGCACCCCGTGACCAGGCAGGCCCTGAATCCCAGCAGGGATCTGATAAAGAGGGACCTGACATCCTAAAGAAACCCTTTGAAATCCTGCTGGGATTGATTTGTATCCATAATGGAGCCCCGAGCTCTCTGCCAGGGAGAGATGAAGCTGCTCCTTTGCTTTATTATCCTCAGGCCCTTCCCAGCTTTGAGGGAAATTCAGTCCCTCTTCAAGCCCCAAAATCATGGAAAAGCTCCTTTGTATCCTTTCCACAGCCCCTACGTGGATTAATCAACTTTTTATTTGATATGGTGTCATTCTCCTTTTTTTTTCCATGGCTAAAACTCCACGGTGAGCAATCAGAGCAGAAATAGGAAATGCAGGAGTCTTGGATTCCACAGTGGGATTAACTTCCCTTTTCTGCTCTCTTTCAGGACAGGAAAAACCACTGAACTCGCCCCATCTTTGGGACCAAGAGCTTTGGTGTTGGAGTAGGCAAAGCCAGCTAGGGCCCCCCTTGTCCTGCCCATGGTGTGGGCTCCTCTTCTCCTCTGTGCTGGGATGAACTGCCTAGGGAATGCTATTTTTGACAGCCCGGTCCTAGCCCTGGCTACTGGAAATGGGCGGAGGTGAAGAGGCAAGTGCCAGAGTTGCTTGGGGATGATGGAATTGTGGTGTTTGGCTGTGCCCAGAGGGGCAGGTTGGGCATTTCTGTGTGTCTGAGGACCGGTTTGGGTGCTGGGGAGCCCGGGGAGCCGAGCTCTCAGTGCATTCCCAGCTCACCCGGGGGTGGGAGCTGGTGCAGGGCTCTGGTCGGGCTCGGGGCAGGCCCTGGCCCCGGCACAGACACGCTGGGGTGGTTTGGGGACGCTTGGGGAGCAATGGGAAGAAAATGAGGGATGGTGCTGGGCGGAGCGATCGGCCTGTGCTCGTGTCAGCGCAGCCGTGCAGGGCACTGGGATCTGGGTAAAACACCGGCTCTCCTGGTGTTCAGGGATGCAAGGTCTGAGGGACCGGATTTACTTGGGGTTTTCCAGGACAGCAGGAAGAAGAGGAAATGTGGTGCCAGAGGTGCGTCCCATCAGGTTGCAGTTCCCTCTTTCCCATTTCCATTTCCTCCTCAGTGCGGGTGTCCCCTGCAGCCCATGAGCACGGGGCCGGTGACAACTCCCTGTCTGTAGAGGGATTCCTTATGGAACAAGGGCAGATGACACTTGTGTGAGGCTTACGACTGTTAGAATTAGACCGGGATGGGTTTAAGGAAAACTAGAATCGTGTGTTAATCTTACTGGTCAATGAACAAATGGAATCCACACTTCTATAAGAAAAATTATAGTGTATGGAGCATATAGAAGAAGCTGTTTTTGCCTGCTGCTGCTGCTTGGCTGTATCATGTAACCCCATTCGAACTCTGCCTTCAAGACAGCTGTGAGACCGTGAAATAAAGAACTTAGCAGAACAGCAGCCTCCTCTGCTCTTTCACCCTGGTCCGAGAAGGAGGGGTACCCTGTCAAAGGCTCAACACTTGCCTTTCTGACTTTGTTTCTAAATTTCTACCTTTCTAATTTTGTTTGTTTCTAATTTTTTTGTTTGTTTGTTTCTAACTTTGTTTGTTTTCAACTTTCTCCCTTTAGAAATTTGTTTGTTTCTTGTATTTTACCTCTTTGTTTGTTTCTAAATTTCTGCCGTTGTAACTTTGTTTCTAACTTTCTACTTTTAAAATTTCATTTGTTTTTAACTTTTTACCATTCCTCCCAGCGAGGGCTGTGTGCAGAATACTAAAACCTGTTAAGTTCTTCACTTTTACGTCTATAGGCAAATGCTAGTGATTTAGATGTAAATTCATTTTGAAATAAGCCAGCCCTCTCTGTCTACTCTGTCGCATACAGCAATATAAGAAGCTGGGAATAGAGATCCGCAGGTTTTGAGAATAAGGAGCCGGCGTTTTTCTGTAGGAAGGAAAGCAGCAAGCGCCTGGCCGCAGGAGCCGAGACGCTCGGGCTGCAGGAGCTGCAGAGCGCCCGGAGCCGGCTTTTCCCTGTGCTCTGTGCCTGCCCCCGGGCTGAGCTGGGCGGCGCTGCTGCCGCCTGGTGGCGAGAGCGCGGCACTGCCGCCCCCGACACGGCGCCCCGGCGCTGCTGCCGCCCGGTGGCGGCTGAGCCGAGAGGGCGGCGGCCTCGGTGGCTGCCGAGCGTGGCAAGGAGCGGGAGCGAGCGGGGCCGGGTGTGTCAGCGGAGGGGAGGGGCGAAGGGCGGTTGGCAGCGCCAAGGGACACGGCCGTGCATGAGCGGGGCCACAGCTATGGAAAGGAACGGGCGCCGTGCGGAGCGGTGACCGCGGGGAATGACAGCGCGGGGGGCGGCCCGGCGGGGCCGGTTTTGCCGGGCAGCAGAGGCGCGGTCGCAGCGCGACCCGGGCGGGAGGCACCGGGCGGGCACGGTCGGAATCGAGCCGCCCGCGTGTCGCTCTCAAGGAGGCGGCTCGGAAAGGAAGGCGCAGTTCCGCGCTCTCGGGACGGCGTTAAGTGACGTTTTTATTAGAATATGACAGTATTTATTTGATTTTATTATTTTATTATCTGCCAGGACCTTGCAGAAGGTGGTTTACACTTCCGCCACACTCAAGATGGCGGATGCAGTAGGCCCCCTGCGAGAGGTGTCCCTGCCGATGCCTGCCGCCGGTCGCGGAGCCGTCGGCCGCCTCCGGCGCGGCTGACCCCGCCAGCCGTGTCCTCGCACCGGGAAGCACGGCGGAAAATCGCGCGGAAAGCGCGGGGCCGGCGTCGGAGTCCGGGCCGGATTCAGGCAGCCGACTAGACAGAAGCCCTTGTGAGGGGGCGGCGGGGGCCCTAAGTGTACCACACTAAAGATGGCGGCTCGACCGGAAGTGGCTTCTGCCAGCACCCAAGATGGCGGCGAAGGGCGGAAGTGTCGTCACTGCCACACTAAAGATGGCGGTCGTGTGCGCTGTTTTCTGACCTTCTCAATATGGCGGCAGGGAAGGCCCCCCCCCCCCCAAGCTGCGTCTATTCGGCTGCCTGAACGCGACGCCGACGCCGACGCCAGCCCAGCGCTTGCGCGCAATTTTCTGAGGCGTTTCCCGCTACGCGGACACCGACTGTGGGGTCAGCGGCGCCTGGGGCAGGCGGGAGCATTCAGGCAGTCGAATAGACGGACCGGGGTGGGGGGGGGGGGGGGGGGGTCCTTCGCGGCCGCCATCTTGAGAAGGTCGAATAGCCACATCGGTGCGGTACCGGTGACTTCCGCCCTTCTTCGCCAGGAGCGGCGATGGCGGGGAGCCCGGGGAGCAGCGCTGCCGGGCCGGGGGCACCGGGGCGGGTGCTCCGGGCTCGGAGGTGAGCGGGGAACGGGGACAGCCCCGAGCGGACGGTGGGGGCCGCGGGGGATCGGTATTCCGGCCCAGGGATGAGTGTTCCGGCACAGGGGTGGCTGTCCCGGCACAGGGATGCGTTCATGGACTGTCTAATAATATTATTTAACGATCGTGCAAGGAGATCTGTATAAAAAAATCCTCCGTGGTCATCCTTCTCCCAGCCCCGCTGTGTTTTCAGGATCTTGGGGGAAGAGTTTGGGTCTGAACAAGGCTCTCGGGCACAGGGTGGGATTCTTGGGGTGCAGGGCCAGGATTTGGACTCGATGCTCCCTGTGGGTCCCTTGCAGCCCAGGAAATGCTGCGATCCTGTGCCTCTGAGGGTGAAATAAAGGGGAGCGGTGGGGTTTGTGCCCGCTGTGTTCACGGCCCCGCCGGCTCAGGGCGGGTTAAAGGCGCAGCTGCCCCGAGACAGCGGGACCGGCCGGGGCTGCTCGCTCCCGGTGCTGCCGCCTCGTGGGGAGAGCCCGGCACTGCAGCCCGCGCAGGCGCTGGACCACGGGATGGGCGTGGAACAGCAGCGCAGGGGATGCTGAGGCAGCCCAGGGAATGCTGCGGTCCCAGGGAAGGCTGAGGCGTCCCCTGCCCGGGGCACTCGGCAGCAAACCCCTGATGTTGAGCAGAAAAAGGAAAGTTCTGGGTTAGTGGGAGGAGGTTTCTGGAATGGAGCTGGGACAGGTGCTGATCCACGCATGGAATCACGGGCTGGTTTGGCTTGGAAGGGACCACCAGGATCATTTACACTCTGTTTGTTGTCTGATTGCACAGCGAAGAACATCCAGAACTGCCGCCTCACCCTCACGGACAGCAGGAATGTCTTCCATAGCTCTTGTTTTGGAATGGGAATGGCTGTTGGGAGCTCTGGCAGGACCAGGTAAGAAGAGAAATGGGATCATTGTGGCTGCTGCTGGAGGTGGTTTTCTGCTTTCCGGCTGTTCTTCTCATTGATCCTTTCACAGCAGTGTTCTAGGGCACATTTGAGGGTAATTCCAGGAATCTGAAACCAGATAAAAACTGGTGGGGAAAAAATGTGAACGTGATCCATTTCTGGTAGTTCCAAGCTTCTCCCACAACACCGTTCCAGGGGAAAGCTGATAAAAGGGTAAAGATGCAGAGGAACAAGTGCTGTAAAGCCCCCTGGCGCTCTGAGAGAGCAAACCTTCCAGTAGTCCCAGCAGATCTCTTGGAGAAAGTGTGGGATCGCAAGGTTTTCCAGGAAAGCAAAACAAGGGTGGAGATGAGGGAATAGGCTTCCAGTTCTTCCTTGAGCTGAAAGCCTGGGGGAATTGAGAGGGGCCACAAGAACTGTTTGTGTAGGCAAATGGGAGTTTGGGGGCTGAATCTGAGTTTCCCTCTGGGGCATTTTTGAGGGAAAAGCTGAGGTGCTGTTTAAGGGAGAGAATGCAGATTTTTGGGGTGGAAAAGGTTGAATCAATATTGTAGAGGAAGTAAAACGCTGGGGGTAAAAGTGGATGCAATGTGGAGGGGACAGATTGAATATTTTGGAGGCAAAATGGGGAACTGAGTAGTGGAGAGATGGGGAACATTTTGGAGGCAACACTTGACAAACTCTCTGGGGTGGAGAACGACCACATTGAGGGAAAAATGAGGTGATGAGCAGTGGGCACGTAGGGAAGGTCGTGGGGGTAAATCTTGAGAAAAGCCCCGTGGTATTCAAGAAATCCTTGGAAGCAGGACTGAGGAATTCAGTGGTGGAAAAATAGGGGAATTTTGCGGGGGTAAAACTTTAAAAGATCTAAGAGTTGAGAGTGTGTGTTTTTAGGTAGAAAGGATGTCTTGTTGAAGTTGGGCGTCTGGATTGTGGCATTTATGGATCCAGAAAGTAGAAGATAAAGGAGACTCCCAAAGCCTCGGTAGCTGTGTTAAGAAATCCCTGCCAGGGAAGAAAGGTACCTAAACCTCCTAGAAGTAGGGACTAATTGGCATGGGAAGGGGAAAACCCACCCCCAGTGGGAGAGAGCACGCCGGGTAAGGGAAGAGAAGGATGCCCTTAAGAACAAGCAGGGAAGGTGAATTTCTCGGCTTGCTAAAATGTATCAAAAAGTTTGGAACCTGGGTCTGTGTGGAGGCCGGGATTTTCTCGGCCATATGCAGAGCCCAGCACTAGGAATAAAGGAATTCCAGGCTTTACAACGCCAAAAATGCAGTACCAGAGAGTTCTGTTATCCCGAGGACTTGGGGGACATTTGGCAAAAATTTCCGGGGGCCCAGGCTGGACCGAGCTTTTAACGCTCCCCGGATTCACGGGATCGGGGATTCCGGCGTGCCCTGCACGGGTTTTTTCAGGGAAGTCCCAAATCCTTCGTGTGAGCACGAAGCAGAATCCCCTGGGAGCTGTGAAGGCAACAGGATATTTCTTGGGAATTTTGAAGGGTTGGGTGAGTCCTCAGTGTTAGGTTGGAATGAACGCAAATTGTCCGGGAGTTGCTGGTTTGGGGATGGCCGGGTCTGGGTTTGGATTTGTGGGCACCGAGTGTTCCTTGTGTCAGCTTTAGGTCTTCTGGATTGGTGGGAGTAGTCAGAGAAAAGAGAAGGCAATTGAAATGCGGAGCTCCATTCCCGGAGAAATGGTCGGGATGGGAGAGGAAAGGCTGTGGAGCTGCTGGGAGCTCGTGGAGAACGAAAGGATCTGAGGCCTGGAGGCAAAAGCTGTGGAACAAAGCCTGAAAAGGGTGTGGGGTGGGGCGGGAGGGGGAGGAGGAGGGCACCGTGGTGGGGGGAAAGAGGGAAAGGATCCCTGCTCCGGGAATCCAGCAGGGACCAGGAGAGGATCATTTTCCATCCACTGCTCTCAGTGGAATCCTAATAAGGACGGTGGAAGGGAAGTGATTCGTTTGTTCTTAGGTTTGGAATGAAAGGTGCTCTTGCAGAGGGGACTATTGACCTGTTAAAATTCTGTTGGATACAGGAAAAGAGGGAGGAAGCAAGCAGCTGGGGAATGAAGGGGTGGATTTTTTGGTGGATACAGGGAAAGACACGGGAAGGGGCTCTCAAGTAAAATACACCTCACGGGCAGCACCAGGAGAAGCCTCAAGTGCCCTTTTTTTCCAAGCTCTGACATTCCAGAGGAGTAAGCAGTGGTCAGCCCATCACTTTCTGTATTCCTTGGATGCCCAGTGCTTTGTTGGGAAGAGATAATATTTGGAAATGAACAAATCCGGGGATGTAATTTCCTGATAGTAAAGCCCCAGAGAGCCTGGTTTTGATATCCTTCCAGCACCCAAACGCAGCAGAGGGAATCCTGGCGGAGCTGGAAAACGCTGTCGCTCCGTCGGTGGAATTCCTGGGAACTGGAAAGCAGCAGAAGCAGCAAGAACAGAGTTGGAAGCAGGCTCCAGCCAGGTAAGGCAGACACCAAATCCTTTGGAACTGGGCAGGGGTGGGAAGAATGAATTCTTACATTTGTAGCCCAGGGATTCCTGAGCAGGATCCCGGCAGGGAAGACTGCAGGGATCAGGCTGGGGCCTGATCGCAGCTGGGGGCAGCGAGCCTTGGAATTGGCTGAAGGGAAGAAAGAGGGATCCTTTGAGCACAAGGATCAGGTGTCAAATGCGGAGATGGCATCAGACAATTCCTCGGGAGGGTTTAGTTCCTGGGCCAAATCGATCTGCTGCCTTGTGAAGGAGCTCAGAGAGCTGGGAAGAGCCCAAGCAACGCAGGGAATGCACCGGCAGATGAAAGTGCCGGGGAACGGTGGGGAAAAGCATCCGAACAGGGGGCCTCGTTTTGTACAGGGACGGTACAAAAAATTGTCCGAAAGAATAGGAATGGAATGGGATTTTACGTATTCCTCGGAGGCCACAATCCAGTGGGAAGGCTGAGAGAAAGAAACAAGGCCTAAAAAGGCAGATGAGCCAAATCTGCCCAAAGCCTCCAATGGCCACATTCCCTGGCACTGCTGAGGACTTCAGCCAAGCTCCAAGCAAAAGGTGAGCCCCTGATTTTGGTGCCAAGGGAAACTCCAAGTTAAGAATGATCCAAATATGAAGCGCTTCTCACAAAACTCAGCTTTGCAAACCTTTCTTTGGGCTAAAAAAGAAAAGATGGGAATGCCCTTGGCAGAAAAGCAGCTGTGAGGCACAGCAGGCTTCAAATGCCTGTCAGCAGGAGCTCCAGGAGAAACGGCTGCTGGCTCCGGGCATCCTGGGCTTTCCAGGCAGGTTTTGTAGCGGATTGCAAGGCAGTTTTCCTGCCTCTGGGGGGTGGCACCTGCATCCCGCTGGAAAGGGAAAATGTGGAGAGAGGGGCAAGCGGGAAGACGGTTGCTGATGTGTGTCCTTGGATCGCAGTTCCTCCCGGTGAGTCTGTGCTGCTGGAAGTTTGAAGGAGATCAGTCCTGGAGTACGTGTGGGTTCACCTGTGGGGTTTGGGAGCGACGCCGGCCATGAAATTCCAGGGATGTTCCCTTTGCTGGAGTGAGAAGCAGTGGAAGCACTTTGCTGTCTGCTTCTTCATCGCCTTCGCCTCGGTCCCCTGGGGCTCCAGGTAATCCCCTCTCACCTTTGCTTTTCCAAGGGTCTCTAAATGAGGGCTTGAGCTTTGGTGTAGCTCCCTTTACAGGGAAGATCTGTTCCAGGAAAGGTCTCCTGGTCTGGACCGATGGCGTTGCAGGAAGAGCAGGAAACCCCGCAGCTCCTGTGGCTCCCTCATCTGATTTGCCTGCAGGCAGCAGCAAGGATCATTCCCAAGTGTCATCCCCTGGCTCCGTGACTCGGTGAGGTTGTGTTCCCCCAAAGGCCAGGGGCCGCTTTGTTTTGCGGCTCACGAAAGTCCAGCTCGGTGGTGCTGGGTTTGGTTTTTGTGTGTAATGAAGGCACTAAAAAATTCCCCTCCTTCACTGGCACAGCCCTGGAGTGGGAGCAGATTCCCCTTATCCCGCAGTTATCCCGCTCCTGCCCTGGATCCCTGCGGTGCCGTGTGTTCTCCAAGCTCACAGCACTGCTGGCTCTAAACAAGAAAAACAATCCCTGTTCCTTCTCTTCTCCGTCCTTGATGTTCCCAGGCCCTGCATCTCCCTGGCTATTCCCTGTGGGAGTCTTCATCTCCATCCCACCTTATCCCGATCAGGTAAGGGTCTGAGACGTGTTTAGCAGCAAATGCATTCCTGTGAAGAAAGCCAAGAGCAAAGAGCATCCAGATGCAGAGAAGTCTTTAGAAAAGCGTTCCAGACGTGCAAATGAGGGATGTGTCTTCCTGCATCTCCTGTTGTTTTTCTCTGTCACGTTTTGGAAGGGTTTCTCTCAGTGATTTCCTGCAGTCCAGGTGCGTCCCTTCTTTTGTCCAAATCCAGTGCCAGAGGATCGAACAACTGACGAGTGGGGCCTGGGATGAAAACGGTTCTCCTAAAATGAGGGAAACAATGCTAGAAGAGAAATGAGCATCCTTTTAATGCCTGGAATAAAAATGCTGGAAAAGGGCACTTTTTATTTGCTATGGTGTCATTCTCCTTTTTTTTTCCATAGCTAAAACTCCACGGTGAGCAATCAGAGCAGAAATAGGAAATGCAGGAGTCTTGGATTCCACAGTGGGATTAACTTCCCTTTTCTGCTCTCTTTCAGGACAGGAAAAACCACTGAACTTGCCCCATCTTTGGGACCAAGAGCTGTGGTGTTGGAGTAGGCAAAGCCAGCTAGGGCCCCCCTTGTCCTGCCCATGGTGTGGGTCAGGGACAGGCTCCTCTTCTCCTCTGCGCTGGGATGAACTGCCTAGGGAATGCTATTTTTGACAGCCCGGTCCTAGCCCCGGCTACTGGAAATGGGCGGAGGTGAAGAGGCAAGTGCCAGAGTTGCTTGGGGATGATGGAATTGTGGTGTTTGGCTGTGCCCAGAGGGGCAGGTTGGGCATTTCTGTGTGTCTGAGGACCGGTTTGGGTGCTGGGGAGCCCGGGGAGCCGAGCTCTCAGTGCATTCCCAGCTCACCCGGGGGTGGGAGCTGGTGCAGGGCTCTGGTCGGGCTCGGGGCAGGCCCTGGCCCTGGCACAGACACGCTGGGGTGGTTTGGGGCCGCTTGGGGAGCAATGGGAGGAAAATGAGGGATGGTGCTGGGCGGAACGGTCAGCCTGCGCTCGTGTCAGCGCAGCCGTGCAGGGCACTGGGATCTGGGTAAAACACCGGCTCTCCTGGTGTTCAGGGAAGCAAGGTCTGTATTTATCCATACATATTTATCCCTACATATTTATCCCTATATTTATCCATATGTTTATCCATGTATTTACCCATGAATTTATTCCTATATTTACCCATGTATTTACCCAGGTATTTTATGAACACTCAAGTGCCATATCCATGTATTTTATGAGCACTTCCAGGGTTGGTGACTCCACCACTGCTCTGGGCAGCTGTTCCAGCGCTGGACAACCCTTCCCATGCTGGGCCAGGAGATGGATTCTGGAAATGCAGACTCTGAGGAGCTGGGGATTAAGGCAGCATTGGATTCCTTTATTCTCCCAGAAGGATAAAGGAGATTTATCCCCAGACGAACCAGAGGTGATCACACTGAGGTCATTAGTGGGATTTCTTCCTTACTCCCACAAATACCCACTGGGGTGACAGAGTTCCCTACAAGGGCGGTGTTGGAAGGAGCTGCTGGCATGTTTTGCTGTTTATTGGGATCCACAGGATGTTTGGTGTCTCTCAGAGCTGTTCCAGGCTCTCCACAGACCCAAACACTCCTCACACTTCTCCTCAGAGTAGAGAGGTTTCCCAGAGTGCTGGTTTTTAATTTCAGATGCTGGGATAACGACACGGCTTCAGGAGGCAGGAGACTCATTGTGCTGTGCCTCAGTCCAGGCAGGGACAACCCCCAGCTAATAAAAACCTTTTTAAAGCACAAAAAGTCCCATTAAACTGATATTATAAAGGCTGCAAATTGAAGCAGGCCTCAATCAGAAAGCAGCAGAATTTAATTCCCCCCCTTACCCATTTGCATGATCATCTCCTTCCTAATTGCCCATCCACGCTTTTCCCACAGAAGTGCTGTCCCGAGGTTGGAGATGGTTCCAGCTTTATGGAGCTTTGATCTTTATCTGGTTTTACTTTTTACAGAGCACAGAACCCGAGAGTGGCAACTGCTTTCCTCTTGTTCCTCCTGTGGCAGTGAACTGCTCTTCCCGAGGACGGCTGCAGGAATTCTCAGGCAGCAGAACGTATGGAATGCCAGGCACGCTACAGAATTCCAGTGGGAGCAGCAGGAACTTCTGTTCTTTACTGGCAGGGCTGTGCCATGAAGGGGAGCTCGGAGATATTGGTCAGCTCAGGGAATGAGCCTGGCTCATGGTAAGGAAATTCACTGTGCAGTTACTTTGGGCCCTTTCTCTCCTCCTTCTCCTTCTCCTTCTCCTTCTCCTTCTCCTTCTCCTTCTCCTTCTCCTTCTCCTTCTCCTTCTCCTTCTCCTTCTCCTTCTCCTTCTCCTTCTCCTTCTCCTTCTCCTTCTCCTTCTCCTTCTCCTTCTCCTTCTCCTTCTCCTTCTCCTTCTCCTTCTCCTTCTCCCTCTCTTCCCAACACCAGTTCCAGACCTCAGTATAATCCATGTTCCCACAGCCTGACCTTGCAGTTTTCCCAGTTTAGCAGCCCCAGCCACACTTGCAGCCTCTCTGTCTGGACTTTGTCTTGCTGAAATCTCCCTTTGTTGATCCTTTGCTGCCTGACCTTTTATCCAGCAATAACGTGCAGTGGGTGGAAGCTTCTCAGAATTCCCTCCCTGTTCCACTGGAAACATTCCCAAGTGGAAGCAGCTGCACTGCCCATCAGCACTTGCCTGCTTTTAGGGGTGGTTGAGGCATGAAGGATGCAACAAATGGAGTTGGCTCCAAGGGGATGAAATGCTCCCCCTGAGGCTGCTCAGAGAGCTGGAGCTGAGGAATCCGGGTGGGAATCACTCCAAGAAAAAGGAAGGAAAAGAGAGCAGAGGAACAGGGATGCAATTCCAACCTCTCCAAGGACTGGGATGGGCACATTCACCAACACCATTTAATCTAGACACGATTTCTTCTTTGCCTCTGGCTGCCAGGAGCAGGATGAGCAGTTTAATGAGTTTAAATAGTGAATAGTTTAATTAGCTGGAAGAGACTGGATCAATAGCTGCTTAAACAAACAACTGGATCCCTGTTTCCAAGCTTGGATGTAGTTTTGGAAGGTTCCTGGCAGTTTGGCAGGGATTAGTGATGCTGAGAATGTGCTTTTTTGTGGGTTTGGGGCTTTTACTCCTGTTCACGTGGCTGCTCTTTTTCTTGTTGAGTGGAAAACAGGAGGGAAAGAGCAACGATGGAAGGAATTCCACTCTTGCTGCTTGAAGGGATGGATCAGGAAGGGAACAGGCTGCAGGGAATTTGGAGTGCAAACTGAGATCTCTCCGATATTTTCGGCTCAGTCAGTCCATCAGTGCTTGGTGGCTGTTTAGGCCACGTGCAAGGTGAATGATGGTGCACATGGCAGAGCTGCTGGTGGCTCCTTCCCCTGCCCGGCTGTCAGTCACCCTGCAGGGTGCTGGAGCAGCGTGCCAGAGGCCGTGGATCCTATGGATCCCATGGATCCCAGGGGCGTGATCAGGAGCCTGGGCCTGCTGGCCACTCCTTGCTCTCTCTTACCCTGATTTTTCAGCTCTGCAGCGAATCCAGCTTGAGTTTTTCAACCCCCTAGAAACCCAGGGACCTTTCATGTCTGTTCTCAGATCTGGGATTTAAATCCAGCCCTTATCAAAGCACCCCGTGACCAGGCAGGCCCTGAATCCCAGCAGGGATCTGATAAAGAGGGACCTGACATCCTAAAGAAACCCTTTGAAATCCTGCTGGGATTGATTTGTATCCATAATGGAGCCCCGAGCTCTCTGCCAGGGAGAGATGAAGCTGCTCCTTTGCTTTATTATCCTCAGGCCCTTCCCAGCTTTGAGGGAAATTCAGTCCCTCTTCAAGCCCCAAAATCATGGAAAAGCTCCTTTGTATCCTTTCCACAGCCCCTACGTGGATTAATCAACTTTTTATTTGATATGGTGTCATTCTCCTTTTTTTTTCCATGGCTAAAACTCCACGGTGAGCAATCAGAGCAGAAATAGGAAATGCAGGAGTCTTGGATTCCACAGTGGGATTAACTTCCCTTTTCTGCTCTCTTTCAGGACAGGAAAAACCACTGAACTCGCCCCATCTTTGGGACCAAGAGCTTTGGTGTTGGAGTAGGCAAAGCCAGCTAGGGCCCCCCTTGTCCTGCCCATGGTGTGGGCTCCTCTTCTCCTCTGTGCTGGGATGAACTGCCTAGGGAATGCTATTTTTGACAGCCCGGTCCTAGCCCTGGCTACTGGAAATGGGCGGAGGTGAAGAGGCAAGTGCCAGAGTTGCTTGGGGATGATGGAATTGTGGTGTTTGGCTGTGCCCAGAGGGGCAGGTTGGGCATTTCTGTGTGTCTGAGGACCGGTTTGGGTGCTGGGGAGCCCGGGGAGCCGAGCTCTCAGTGCATTCCCAGCTCACCCGGGGGTGGGAGCTGGTGCAGGGCTCTGGTCGGGCTCGGGGCAGGCCCTGGCCCCGGCACAGACACGCTGGGGTGGTTTGGGGACGCTTGGGGAGCAATGGGAAGAAAATGAGGGATGGTGCTGGGCGGAGCGATCGGCCTGTGCTCGTGTCAGCGCAGCCGTGCAGGGCACTGGGATCTGGGTAAAACACCGGCTCTCCTGGTGTTCAGGGATGCAAGGTCTGAGGGACCGGATTTACTTGGGGTTTTCCAGGACAGCAGGAAGAAGAGGAAATGTGGTGCCAGAGGTGCGTCCCATCAGGTTGCAGTTCCCTCTTTCCCATTTCCATTTCCTCCTCAGTGCGGGTGTCCCCTGCAGCCCATGAGCACGGGGCCGGTGACAACTCCCTGTCTGTAGAGGGATTCCTTATGGAACAAGGGCAGATGACACTTGTGTGAGGCTTACGACTGTTAGAATTAGACCGGGATGGGTTTAAGGAAAACTAGAATCGTGTGTTAATCTTACTGGTCAATGAACAAATGGAATCCACACTTCTATAAGAAAAATTATAGTGTATGGAGCATATAGAAGAAGCTGTTTTTGCCTGCTGCTGCTGCTTGGCTGTATCATGTAACCCCATTCGAACTCTGCCTTCAAGACAGCTGTGAGACCGTGAAATAAAGAACTTAGCAGAACAGCAGCCTCCTCTGCTCTTTCACCCTGGTCCGAGAAGGAGGGGTACCCTGTCAAAGGCTCAACACTTGCCTTTCTGACTTTGTTTCTAAATTTCTACCTTTCTAATTTTGTTTGTTTCTAATTTTTTTGTTTGTTTGTTTCTAACTTTGTTTGTTTTCAACTTTCTCCCTTTAGAAATTTGTTTGTTTCTTGTATTTTACCTCTTTGTTTGTTTCTAAATTTCTGCCGTTGTAACTTTGTTTCTAACTTTCTACTTTTAAAATTTCATTTGTTTTTAACTTTTTACCATTCCTCCCAGCGAGGGCTGTGTGCAGAATACTAAAACCTGTTAAGTTCTTCACTTTTACGTCTATAGGCAAATGCTAGTGATTTAGATGTAAATTCATTTTGAAATAAGCCAGCCCTCTCTGTCTACTCTGTCGCATACAGCAATATAAGAAGCTGGGAATAGAGATCCGCAGGTTTTGAGAATAAGGAGCCGGCGTTTTTCTGTAGGAAGGAAAGCAGCAAGCGCCTGGCCGCAGGAGCCGAGACGCTCGGGCTGCAGGAGCTGCAGAGCGCCCGGAGCCGGCTTTTCCCTGTGCTCTGTGCCTGCCCCCGGGCTGAGCTGGGCGGCGCTGCTGCCGCCTGGTGGCGAGAGCGCGGCACTGCCGCCCCCGACACGGCGCCCCGGCGCTGCTGCCGCCCGGTGGCGGCTGAGCCGAGAGGGCGGCGGCCTCGGTGGCTGCCGAGCGTGGCAAGGAGCGGGAGCGAGCGGGGCCGGGTGTGTCAGCGGAGGGGAGGGGCGAAGGGCGGTTGGCAGCGCCAAGGGACACGGCCGTGCATGAGCGGGGCCACAGCTATGGAAAGGAACGGGCGCCGTGCGGAGCGGTGACCGCGGGGAATGACAGCGCGGGGGGCGGCCCGGCGGGGCCGGTTTTGCCGGGCAGCAGAGGCGCGGTCGCAGCGCGACCCGGGCGGGAGGCACCGGGCGGGCACGGTCGGAATCGAGCCGCCCGCGTGTCGCTCTCAAGGAGGCGGCTCGGAAAGGAAGGCGCAGTTCCGCGCTCTCGGGACGGCGTTAAGTGACGTTTTTATTAGAATATGACAGTATTTATTTGATTTTATTATTTTATTATCTGCCAGGACCTTGCAGAAGGTGGTTTACACTTCCGCCACACTCAAGATGGCGGATGCAGTAGGCCCCCTGCGAGAGGTGTCCCTGCCGATGCCTGCCGCCGGTCGCGGAGCCGTCGGCCGCCTCCGGCGCGGCTGACCCCGCCAGCCGTGTCCTCGCACCGGGAAGCACGGCGGAAAATCGCGCGGAAAGCGCGGGGCCGGCGTCGGAGTCCGGGCCGGATTCAGGCAGCCGACTAGACAGAAGCCCTTGTGAGGGGGCGGCGGGGGCCCTAAGTGTACCACACTAAAGATGGCGGCTCGACCGGAAGTGGCTTCTGCCAGCACCCAAGATGGCGGCGAAGGGCGGAAGTGTCGTCACTGCCACACTAAAGATGGCGGTCGTGTGCGCTGTTTTCTGACCTTCTCAATATGGCGGCAGGGAAGGCCCCCCCCCCCCCAAGCTGCGTCTATTCGGCTGCCTGAACGCGACGCCGACGCCGACGCCAGCCCAGCGCTTGCGCGCAATTTTCTGAGGCGTTTCCCGCTACGCGGACACCGACTGTGGGGTCAGCGGCGCCTGGGGCAGGCGGGAGCATTCAGGCAGTCGAATAGACGGACCGGGGCGGGGGGGGGGGGGGGGGGGTCCTTCGCGGCCGCCATCTTGAGAAGGTCGAATAGCCACATCGGTGCGGTACCGGTGACTTCCGCCCTTCTTCGCCAGGAGCGGCGATGGCGGGGAGCCCGGGGAGCAGCGCTGCCGGGCCGGGGGCACCGGGGCGGGTGCTCCGGGCTCGGAGGTGAGCGGGGAACGGGGACAGCCCCGAGCGGACGGTGGGGGCCGCGGGGGATCGGTATTCCGGCCCAGGGATGAGTGTTCCGGCACAGGGGTGGCTGTCCCGGCACAGGGATGCGTTCATGGACTGTCTAATAATATTATTTAACGATCGTGCAAGGAGATCTGTATAAAAAAATCCTCCGTGGTCATCCTTCTCCCAGCCCCGCTGTGTTTTCAGGATCTTGGGGGAAGAGTTTGGGTCTGAACAAGGCTCTCGGGCACAGGGTGGGATTCTTGGGGTGCAGGGCCAGGATTTGGACTCGATGCTCCCTGTGGGTCCCTTGCAGCCCAGGAAATGCTGCGATCCTGTGCCTCTGAGGGTGAAATAAAGGGGAGCGGTGGGGTTTGTGCCCGCTGTGTTCACGGCCCCGCCGGCTCAGGGCGGGTTAAAGGCGCAGCTGCCCCGAGACAGCGGGACCGGCCGGGGCTGCTCGCTCCCGGTGCTGCCGCCTCGTGGGGAGAGCCCGGCACTGCAGCCCGCGCAGGCGCTGGACCACGGGATGGGCGTGGAACAGCAGCGCAGGGGATGCTGAGGCAGCCCAGGGAATGCTGCGGTCCCAGGGAAGGCTGAGGCGTCCCCTGCCCGGGGCACTCGGCAGCAAACCCCTGATGTTGAGCAGAAAAAGGAAAGTTCTGGGTTAGTGGGAGGAGGTTTCTGGAATGGAGCTGGGACAGGTGCTGATCCACGCATGGAATCACGGGCTGGTTTGGCTTGGAAGGGACCACCAGGATCATTTACACTCTGTTTGTTGTCTGATTGCACAGCGAAGAACATCCAGAACTGCCGCCTCACCCTCACGGACAGCAGGAATGTCTTCCATAGCTCTTGTTTTGGAATGGGAATGGCTGTTGGGAGCTCTGGCAGGACCAGGTAAGAAGAGAAATGGGATCATTGTGGCTGCTGCTGGAGGTGGTTTTCTGCTTTCCGGCTGTTCTTCTCATTGATCCTTTCACAGCAGTGTTCTAGGGCACATTTGAGGGTAATTCCAGGAATCTGAAACCAGATAAAAACTGGTGGGGAAAAAATGTGAACGTGATCCATTTCTGGTAGTTCCAAGCTTCTCCCACAACACCGTTCCAGGGGAAAGCTGATAAAAGGGTAAAGATGCAGAGGAACAAGTGCTGTAAAGCCCCCTGGCGCTCTGAGAGAGCAAACCTTCCAGTAGTCCCAGCAGATCTCTTGGAGAAAGTGTGGGATCGCAAGGTTTTCCAGGAAAGCAAAACAAGGGTGGAGATGAGGGAATAGGCTTCCAGTTCTTCCTTGAGCTGAAAGCCTGGGGGAATTGAGAGGGGCCACAAGAACTGTTTGTGTAGGCAAATGGGAGTTTGGGGGCTGAATCTGAGTTTCCCTCTGGGGCATTTTTGAGGGAAAAGCTGAGGTGCTGTTTAAGGGAGAGAATGCAGATTTTTGGGGTGGAAAAGGTTGAATCAATATTGTAGAGGAAGTAAAACGCTGGGGGTAAAAGTGGATGCAATGTGGAGGGGACAGATTGAATATTTTGGAGGCAAAATGGGGAACTGAGTAGTGGAGAGATGGGGAACATTTTGGAGGCAACACTTGACAAACTCTCTGGGGTGGAGAACGACCACATTGAGGGAAAAATGAGGTGATGAGCAGTGGGCACGTAGGGAAGGTCGTGGGGGTAAATCTTGAGAAAAGCCCCGTGGTATTCAAGAAATCCTTGGAAGCAGGACTGAGGAATTCAGTGGTGGAAAAATAGGGGAATTTTGCGGGGGTAAAACTTTAAAAGATCTAAGAGTTGAGAGTGTGTGTTTTTAGGTAGAAAGGATGTCTTGTTGAAGTTGGGCGTCTGGATTGTGGCATTTATGGATCCAGAAAGTAGAAGATAAAGGAGACTCCCAAAGCCTCGGTAGCTGTGTTAAGAAATCCCTGCCAGGGAAGAAAGGTACCTAAACCTCCTAGAAGTAGGGACTAATTGGCATGGGAAGGGGAAAACCCACCCCCAGTGGGAGAGAGCACGCCGGGTAAGGGAAGAGAAGGATGCCCTTAAGAACAAGCAGGGAAGGTGAATTTCTCGGCTTGCTAAAATGTATCAAAAAGTTTGGAACCTGGGTCTGTGTGGAGGCCGGGATTTTCTCGGCCATATGCAGAGCCCAGCACTAGGAATAAAGGAATTCCAGGCTTTACAACGCCAAAAATGCAGTACCAGAGAGTTCTGTTATCCCGAGGACTTGGGGGACATTTGGCAAAAATTTCCGGGGGCCCAGGCTGGACCGAGCTTTTAACGCTCCCCGGATTCACGGGATCGGGGATTCCGGCGTGCCCTGCACGGGTTTTTTCAGGGAAGTCCCAAATCCTTCGTGTGAGCACGAAGCAGAATCCCCTGGGAGCTGTGAAGGCAACAGGATATTTCTTGGGAATTTTGAAGGGTTGGGTGAGTCCTCAGTGTTAGGTTGGAATGAACGCAAATTGTCCGGGAGTTGCTGGTTTGGGGATGGCCGGGTCTGGGTTTGGATTTGTGGGCACCGAGTGTTCCTTGTGTCAGCTTTAGGTCTTCTGGATTGGTGGGAGTAGTCAGAGAAAAGAGAAGGCAATTGAAATGCGGAGCTCCATTCCCGGAGAAATGGTCGGGATGGGAGAGGAAAGGCTGTGGAGCTGCTGGGAGCTCGTGGAGAACGAAAGGATCTGAGGCCTGGAGGCAAAAGCTGTGGAACAAAGCCTGAAAAGGGTGTGGGGTGGGGCGGGAGGGGGAGGAGGAGGGCACCGTGGTGGGGGGAAAGAGGGAAAGGATCCCTGCTCCGGGAATCCAGCAGGGACCAGGAGAGGATCATTTTCCATCCACTGCTCTCAGTGGAATCCTAATAAGGACGGTGGAAGGGAAGTGATTCGTTTGTTCTTAGGTTTGGAATGAAAGGTGCTCTTGCAGAGGGGACTATTGACCTGTTAAAATTCTGTTGGATACAGGAAAAGAGGGAGGAAGCAAGCAGCTGGGGAATGAAGGGGTGGATTTTTTGGTGGATACAGGGAAAGACACGGGAAGGGGCTCTCAAGTAAAATACACCTCACGGGCAGCACCAGGAGAAGCCTCAAGTGCCCTTTTTTTCCAAGCTCTGACATTCCAGAGGAGTAAGCAGTGGTCAGCCCATCACTTTCTGTATTCCTTGGATGCCCAGTGCTTTGTTGGGAAGAGATAATATTTGGAAATGAACAAATCCGGGGATGTAATTTCCTGATAGTAAAGCCCCAGAGAGCCTGGTTTTGATATCCTTCCAGCACCCAAACGCAGCAGAGGGAATCCTGGCGGAGCTGGAAAACGCTGTCGCTCCGTCGGTGGAATTCCTGGGAACTGGAAAGCAGCAGAAGCAGCAAGAACAGAGTTGGAAGCAGGCTCCAGCCAGGTAAGGCAGACACCAAATCCTTTGGAACTGGGCAGGGGTGGGAAGAATGAATTCTTACATTTGTAGCCCAGGGATTCCTGAGCAGGATCCCGGCAGGGAAGACTGCAGGGATCAGGCTGGGGCCTGATCGCAGCTGGGGGCAGCGAGCCTTGGAATTGGCTGAAGGGAAGAAAGAGGGATCCTTTGAGCACAAGGATCAGGTGTCAAATGCGGAGATGGCATCAGACAATTCCTCGGGAGGGTTTAGTTCCTGGGCCAAATCGATCTGCTGCCTTGTGAAGGAGCTCAGAGAGCTGGGAAGAGCCCAAGCAACGCAGGGAATGCACCGGCAGATGAAAGTGCCGGGGAACGGTGGGGAAAAGCATCCGAACAGGGGGCCTCGTTTTGTACAGGGACGGTACAAAAAATTGTCCGAAAGAATAGGAATGGAATGGGATTTTACGTATTCCTCGGAGGCCACAATCCAGTGGGAAGGCTGAGAGAAAGAAACAAGGCCTAAAAAGGCAGATGAGCCAAATCTGCCCAAAGCCTCCAATGGCCACATTCCCTGGCACTGCTGAGGACTTCAGCCAAGCTCCAAGCAAAAGGTGAGCCCCTGATTTTGGTGCCAAGGGAAACTCCAAGTTAAGAATGATCCAAATATGAAGCGCTTCTCACAAAACTCAGCTTTGCAAACCTTTCTTTGGGCTAAAAAAGAAAAGATGGGAATGCCCTTGGCAGAAAAGCAGCTGTGAGGCACAGCAGGCTTCAAATGCCTGTCAGCAGGAGCTCCAGGAGAAACGGCTGCTGGCTCCGGGCATCCTGGGCTTTCCAGGCAGGTTTTGTAGCGGATTGCAAGGCAGTTTTCCTGCCTCTGGGGGGTGGCACCTGCATCCCGCTGGAAAGGGAAAATGTGGAGAGAGGGGCAAGCGGGAAGACGGTTGCTGATGTGTGTCCTTGGATCGCAGTTCCTCCCGGTGAGTCTGTGCTGCTGGAAGTTTGAAGGAGATCAGTCCTGGAGTACGTGTGGGTTCACCTGTGGGGTTTGGGAGCGACGCCGGCCATGAAATTCCAGGGATGTTCCCTTTGCTGGAGTGAGAAGCAGTGGAAGCACTTTGCTGTCTGCTTCTTCATCGCCTTCGCCTCGGTCCCCTGGGGCTCCAGGTAATCCCCTCTCACCTTTGCTTTTCCAAGGGTCTCTAAATGAGGGCTTGAGCTTTGGTGTAGCTCCCTTTACAGGGAAGATCTGTTCCAGGAAAGGTCTCCTGGTCTGGACCGATGGCGTTGCAGGAAGAGCAGGAAACCCCGCAGCTCCTGTGGCTCCCTCATCTGATTTGCCTGCAGGCAGCAGCAAGGATCATTCCCAAGTGTCATCCCCTGGCTCCGTGACTCGGTGAGGTTGTGTTCCCCCAAAGGCCAGGGGCCGCTTTGTTTTGCGGCTCACGAAAGTCCAGCTCGGTGGTGCTGGGTTTGGTTTTTGTGTGTAATGAAGGCACTAAAAAATTCCCCTCCTTCACTGGCACAGCCCTGGAGTGGGAGCAGATTCCCCTTATCCCGCAGTTATCCCGCTCCTGCCCTGGATCCCTGCGGTGCCGTGTGTTCTCCAAGCTCACAGCACTGCTGGCTCTAAACAAGAAAAACAATCCCTGTTCCTTCTCTTCTCCGTCCTTGATGTTCCCAGGCCCTGCATCTCCCTGGCTATTCCCTGTGGGAGTCTTCATCTCCATCCCACCTTATCCCGATCAGGTAAGGGTCTGAGACGTGTTTAGCAGCAAATGCATTCCTGTGAAGAAAGCCAAGAGCAAAGAGCATCCAGATGCAGAGAAGTCTTTAGAAAAGCGTTCCAGACGTGCAAATGAGGGATGTGTCTTCCTGCATCTCCTGTTGTTTTTCTCTGTCACGTTTTGGAAGGGTTTCTCTCAGTGATTTCCTGCAGTCCAGGTGCGTCCCTTCTTTTGTCCAAATCCAGTGCCAGAGGATCGAACAACTGACGAGTGGGGCCTGGGATGAAAACGGTTCTCCTAAAATGAGGGAAACAATGCTAGAAGAGAAATGAGCATCCTTTTAATGCCTGGAATAAAAATGCTGGAAAAGGGCACTTTTTATTTGCTATGGTGTCATTCTCCTTTTTTTTTCCATAGCTAAAACTCCACGGTGAGCAATCAGAGCAGAAATAGGAAATGCAGGAGTCTTGGATTCCACAGTGGGATTAACTTCCCTTTTCTGCTCTCTTTCAGGACAGGAAAAACCACTGAACTTGCCCCATCTTTGGGACCAAGAGCTGTGGTGTTGGAGTAGGCAAAGCCAGCTAGGGCCCCCCTTGTCCTGCCCATGGTGTGGGTCAGGGACAGGCTCCTCTTCTCCTCTGCGCTGGGATGAACTGCCTAGGGAATGCTATTTTTGACAGCCCGGTCCTAGCCCCGGCTACTGGAAATGGGCGGAGGTGAAGAGGCAAGTGCCAGAGTTGCTTGGGGATGATGGAATTGTGGTGTTTGGCTGTGCCCAGAGGGGCAGGTTGGGCATTTCTGTGTGTCTGAGGACCGGTTTGGGTGCTGGGGAGCCCGGGGAGCCGAGCTCTCAGTGCATTCCCAGCTCACCCGGGGGTGGGAGCTGGTGCAGGGCTCTGGTCGGGCTCGGGGCAGGCCCTGGCCCTGGCACAGACACGCTGGGGTGGTTTGGGGCCGCTTGGGGAGCAATGGGAGGAAAATGAGGGATGGTGCTGGGCGGAACGGTCAGCCTGCGCTCGTGTCAGCGCAGCCGTGCAGGGCACTGGGATCTGGGTAAAACACCGGCTCTCCTGGTGTTCAGGGAAGCAAGGTCTGTATTTATCCATACATATTTATCCCTACATATTTATCCCTATATTTATCCATATGTTTATCCATGTATTTACCCATGAATTTATTCCTATATTTACCCATGTATTTACCCAGGTATTTTATGAACACTCAAGTGCCATATCCATGTATTTTATGAGCACTTCCAGGGTTGGTGACTCCACCACTGCTCTGGGCAGCTGTTCCAGCGCTGGACAACCCTTCCCATGCTGGGCCAGGAGATGGATTCTGGAAATGCAGACTCCGAGGAGCAGGGGATTAAGGCAGCATTGGATTCCTTTATTCTCCCAGAAGGATAAAGGAGATTTATCCCCAGACGAACCAGAGGTGATCACACTGAGGTCATTAGTGGGATTTCTTCCTTACTCCCACAAATACCCACTGGGGTGACAGAGTTCCCTACAAGGGCGGTGTTGGAAGGAGCTGCTGGCATGTTTTGCTGTTTATTGGGATCCACAGGATGTTTGGTGTCTCTCAGAGCTGTTCCAGGCTCTCCACAGACCCAAACACTCCTCACACTTCTCCTCAGAGTAGAGAGGTTTCCCAGAGTGCTGGTTTTTAATTTCAGATGCTGGGATAACGACACGGCTTCAGGAGGCAGGAGACTCATTGTGCTGTGCCTCAGTCCAGGCAGGGACAACCCCCAGCTAATAAAAACCTTTTTAAAGCACAAAAAGTCCCATTAAACTGATATTATAAAGGCTGCAAATTGAAGCAGGCCTCAATCAGAAAGCAGCAGAATTTAATTCCCCCCCTTACCCATTTGCATGATCATCTCCTTCCTAATTGCCCATCCACGCTTTTCCCACAGAAGTGCTGTCCCGAGGTTGGAGATGGTTCCAGCTTTATGGAGCTTTGATCTTTATCTGGTTTTACTTTTTACAGAGCACAGAACCCGAGAGTGGCAACTGCTTTCCTCTTGTTCCTCCTGTGGCAGTGAACTGCTCTTCCCGAGGACGGCTGCAGGAATTCTCAGGCAGCAGAACGTATGGAATGCCAGGCACGCTACAGAATTCCAGTGGGAGCAGCAGGAACTTCTGTTCTTTACTGGCAGGGCTGTGCCATGAAGGGGAGCTCGGAGATATTGGTCAGCTCAGGGAATGAGCCTGGCTCATGGTAAGGAAATTCACTGTGCAGTTACTTTGGGCCCTTTCTCTCCTCCTTCTCCTTCTCCTTCTCCTTCTCCTTCTCCTTCTCCTTCTCCTTCTCCTTCTCCTTCTCCTTCTCCTTCTCCTTCTCCTTCTCCTTCTCCTTCTCCTTCTCCTTCTCCTTCTCCCTCTCTTCCCAACACCAGTTCCAGACCTCAGTATAATCCATGTTCCCACAGCCTGACCTTGCAGTTTTCCCAGTTTAGCAGCCCCAGCCACACTTGCAGCCTCTCTGTCTGGACTTTGTCTTGCTGAAATCTCCCTTTGTTGATCCTTTGCTGCCTGACCTTTTATCCAGCAATAACGTGCAGTGGGTGGAAGCTTCTCAGAATTCCCTCCCTGTTCCACTGGAAACATTCCCAAGTGGAAGCAGCTGCACTGCCCATCAGCACTTGCCTGCTTTTAGGGGTGGTTGAGGCATGAAGGATGCAACAAATGGAGTTGGCTCCAAGGGGATGAAATGCTCCCCCTGAGGCTGCTCAGAGAGCTGGAGCTGAGGAATCCGGGTGGGAATCACTCCAAGAAAAAGGAAGGAAAAGAGAGCAGAGGAACAGGGATGCAATTCCAACCTCTCCAAGGACTGGGATGGGCACATTCACCAACACCATTTAATCTAGACACGATTTCTTCTTTGCCTCTGGCTGCCAGGAGCAGGATGAGCAGTTTAATGAGTTTAAATAGTGAATAGTTTAATTAGCTGGAAGAGACTGGATCAATAGCTGCTTAAACAAACAACTGGATCCCTGTTTCCAAGCTTGGATGTAGTTTTGGAAGGTTCCTGGCAGTTTGGCAGGGATTAGTGATGCTGAGAATGTGCTTTTTTGTGGGTTTGGGGCTTTTACTCCTGTTCACGTGGCTGCTCTTTTTCTTGTTGAGTGGAAAACAGGAGGGAAAGAGCAACGATGGAAGGAATTCCACTCTTGCTGCTTGAAGGGATGGATCAGGAAGGGAACAGGCTGCAGGGAATTTGGAGTGCAAACTGAGATCTCTCCGATATTTTCGGCTCAGTCAGTCCATCAGTGCTTGGTGGCTGTTTAGGCCACGTGCAAGGTGAATGATGGTGCACATGGCAGAGCTGCTGGTGGCTCCTTCCCCTGCCCGGCTGTCAGTCACCCTGCAGGGTGCTGGAGCAGCGTGCCAGAGGCCGTGGATCCTATGGATCCCATGGATCCCAGGGGCGTGATCAGGAGCCTGGGCCTGCTGGCCACTCCTTGCTCTCTCTTACCCTGATTTTTCAGCTCTGCAGCGAATCCAGCTTGAGTTTTTCAACCCCCTAGAAACCCAGGGACCTTTCATGTCTGTTCTCAGATCTGGGATTTAAATCCAGCCCTTATCAAAGCACCCCGTGACCAGGCAGGCCCTGAATCCCAGCAGGGATCTGATAAAGAGGGACCTGACATCCTAAAGAAACCCTTTGAAATCCTGCTGGGATTGATTTGTATCCATAATGGAGCCCCGAGCTCTCTGCCAGGGAGAGATGAAGCTGCTCCTTTGCTTTATTATCCTCAGGCCCTTCCCAGCTTTGAGGGAAATTCAGTCCCTCTTCAAGCCCCAAAATCATGGAAAAGCTCCTTTGTATCCTTTCCACAGCCCCTACGTGGATTAATCAACTTTTTATTTGATATGGTGTCATTCTCCTTTTTTTTTCCATGGCTAAAACTCCACGGTGAGCAATCAGAGCAGAAATAGGAAATGCAGGAGTCTTGGATTCCACAGTGGGATTAACTTCCCTTTTCTGCTCTCTTTCAGGACAGGAAAAACCACTGAACTCGCCCCATCTTTGGGACCAAGAGCTTTGGTGTTGGAGTAGGCAAAGCCAGCTAGGGCCCCCCTTGTCCTGCCCATGGTGTGGGCTCCTCTTCTCCTCTGTGCTGGGATGAACTGCCTAGGGAATGCTATTTTTGACAGCCCGGTCCTAGCCCTGGCTACTGGAAATGGGCGGAGGTGAAGAGGCAAGTGCCAGAGTTGCTTGGGGATGATGGAATTGTGGTGTTTGGCTGTGCCCAGAGGGGCAGGTTGGGCATTTCTGTGTGTCTGAGGACCGGTTTGGGTGCTGGGGAGCCCGGGGAGCCGAGCTCTCAGTGCATTCCCAGCTCACCCGGGGGTGGGAGCTGGTGCAGGGCTCTGGTCGGGCTCGGGGCAGGCCCTGGCCCCGGCACAGACACGCTGGGGTGGTTTGGGGACGCTTGGGGAGCAATGGGAAGAAAATGAGGGATGGTGCTGGGCGGAGCGATCGGCCTGTGCTCGTGTCAGCGCAGCCGTGCAGGGCACTGGGATCTGGGTAAAACACCGGCTCTCCTGGTGTTCAGGGATGCAAGGTCTGAGGGACCGGATTTACTTGGGGTTTTCCAGGACAGCAGGAAGAAGAGGAAATGTGGTGCCAGAGGTGCGTCCCATCAGGTTGCAGTTCCCTCTTTCCCATTTCCATTTCCTCCTCAGTGCGGGTGTCCCCTGCAGCCCATGAGCACGGGGCCGGTGACAACTCCCTGTCTGTAGAGGGATTCCTTATGGAACAAGGGCAGATGACACTTGTGTGAGGCTTACGACTGTTAGAATTAGACCGGGATGGGTTTAAGGAAAACTAGAATCGTGTGTTAATCTTACTGGTCAATGAACAAATGGAATCCACACTTCTATAAGAAAAATTATAGTGTATGGAGCATATAGAAGAAGCTGTTTTTGCCTGCTGCTGCTGCTTGGCTGTATCATGTAACCCCATTCGAACTCTGCCTTCAAGACAGCTGTGAGACCGTGAAATAAAGAACTTAGCAGAACAGCAGCCTCCTCTGCTCTTTCACCCTGGTCCGAGAAGGAGGGGTACCCTGTCAAAGGCTCAACACTTGCCTTTCTGACTTTGTTTCTAAATTTCTACCTTTCTAATTTTGTTTGTTTCTAATTTTTTTGTTTGTTTGTTTCTAACTTTGTTTGTTTTCAACTTTCTCCCTTTAGAAATTTGTTTGTTTCTTGTATTTTACCTCTTTGTTTGTTTCTAAATTTCTGCCGTTGTAACTTTGTTTCTAACTTTCTACTTTTAAAATTTCATTTGTTTTTAACTTTTTACCATTCCTCCCAGCGAGGGCTGTGTGCAGAATACTAAAACCTGTTAAGTTCTTCACTTTTACGTCTATAGGCAAATGCTAGTGATTTAGATGTAAATTCATTTTGAAATAAGCCAGCCCTCTCTGTCTACTCTGTCGCATACAGCAATATAAGAAGCTGGGAATAGAGATCCGCAGGTTTTGAGAATAAGGAGCCGGCGTTTTTCTGTAGGAAGGAAAGCAGCAAGCGCCTGGCCGCAGGAGCCGAGACGCTCGGGCTGCAGGAGCTGCAGAGCGCCCGGAGCCGGCTTTTCCCTGTGCTCTGTGCCTGCCCCCGGGCTGAGCTGGGCGGCGCTGCTGCCGCCTGGTGGCGAGAGCGCGGCACTGCCGCCCCCGACACGGCGCCCCGGCGCTGCTGCCGCCCGGTGGCGGCTGAGCCGAGAGGGCGGCGGCCTCGGTGGCTGCCGAGCGTGGCAAGGAGCGGGAGCGAGCGGGGCCGGGTGTGTCAGCGGAGGGGAGGGGCGAAGGGCGGTTGGCAGCGCCAAGGAACACGGCCGTGCATGAGCGGGGCCACAGCTATGGAAAGGAACGGGCGCCGTGCGGAGCGGTGACCGCGGGGAATGACAGCGCGGGGGGCGGCCCGGCGGGGCCGGTTTTGCCGGGCAGCAGAGGCGCGGTCGCAGCGCGACCCGGGCGGGAGGCACCGGGCGGGCACGGTCGGAATCGAGCCGCCCGCGTGTCGCTCTCAAGGAGGCGGCTCGGAAAGGAAGGCGCAGTTCCGCGCTCTCGGGACGGCGTTAAGTGACGTTTTTATTAGAATATGACAGTATTTATTTGATTTTATTATTTTATTATCTGCCAGGACCTTGCAGAAGGTGGTTTACACTTCCGCCACACTCAAGATGGCGGATGCAGTAGGCCCCCTGCGAGAGGTGTCCCTGCCGATGCCTGCCGCCGGTCGCGGAGCCGTCGCCCGCCTCCGGCGCGGCTGACCCCGCCAGCCGTGTCCTCGCACCGGGAAGCACGGCGGAAAATCGCGCGGAAAGCGCGGGGCCGGCGTCGGAGTCCGGGCCGGATTCAGGCAGCCGACTAGACAGAAGCCCTTGTGAGGGGGCGGCGGGGGCCCTAAGTGTACCACACTAAAGATGGCGGCTCGACCGGAAGTGGCTTCTGCCAGCACCCAAGATGGCGGCGAAGGGCGGAAGTGTCGTCACTGCCACACTAAAGATGGCGGTCGTGTGCGCTGTTTTCTGACCTTCTCAATATGGCGGCAGGGAAGGCCCCCCCCCCCCCCCAAGCTGCGTCTATTCGGCTGCCTGAACGCGACGCCGACGCCGACGCCAGCCCAGCGCTTGCGCGCAATTTTCTGAGGCGTTTCCCGCTACGCGGACACCGACTGTGGGGTCAGCGGCGCCTGGGGCAGGCGGGAGCATTCAGGCAGTCGAATAGACGGACCGGGGCGGGGGGGGGGGGGGGGTGGGTCCTTCGCGGCCGCCATCTTGAGAAGGTCGAATAGCCACATCGGTGCGGTACCGGTGACTTCCGCCCTTCTTCGCCAGGAGCGGCGATGGCGGGGAGCCCGGGGAGCAGCGCTGCCGGGCCGGGGGCACCGGGGCGGGTGCTCCGGGCTCGGAGGTGAGCGGGGAACGGGGACAGCCCCGAGCGGACGGTGGGGGCCGCGGGGGATCGGTATTCCGGCCCAGGGATGAGTGTTCCGGCACAGGGGTGGCTGTCCCGGCACAGGGATGCGTTCATGGACTGTCTAATAATATTATTTAACGATCGTGCAAGGAGATCTGTATAAAAAAATCCTCCGTGGTCATCCTTCTCCCAGCCCCGCTGTGTTTTCAGGATCTTGGGGGAAGAGTTTGGGTCTGAACAAGGCTCTCGGGCACAGGGTGGGATTCTTGGGGTGCAGGGCCAGGATTTGGACTCGATGCTCCCTGTGGGTCCCTTGCAGCCCAGGAAATGCTGCGATCCTGTGCCTCTGAGGGTGAAATAAAGGGGAGCGGTGGGGTTTGTGCCCGCTGTGTTCACGGCCCCGCCGGCTCAGGGCGGGTTAAAGGCGCAGCTGCCCCGAGACAGCGGGACCGGCCGGGGCTGCTCGCTCCCGGTGCTGCCGCCTCGTGGGGAGAGCCCGGCACTGCAGCCCGCGCAGGCGCTGGACCACGGGATGGGCGTGGAACAGCAGCGCAGGGGATGCTGAGGCAGCCCAGGGAATGCTGCGGTCCCAGGGAAGGCTGAGGCGTCCCCTGCCCGGGGCACTCGGCAGCAAACCCCTGATGTTGAGCAGAAAAAGGAAAGTTCTGGGTTAGTGGGAGGAGGTTTCTGGAATGGAGCTGGGACAGGTGCTGATCCACGCATGGAATCACGGGCTGGTTTGGCTTGGAAGGGACCACCAGGATCATTTACACTCTGTTTGTTGTCTGATTGCACAGCGAAGAACATCCAGAACTGCCGCCTCACCCTCACGGACAGCAGGAATGTCTTCCATAGCTCTTGTTTTGGAATGGGAATGGCTGTTGGGAGCTCTGGCAGGACCAGGTAAGAAGAGAAATGGGATCATTGTGGCTGCTGCTGGAGGTGGTTTTCTGCTTTCCGGCTGTTCTTCTCATTGATCCTTTCACAGCAGTGTTCTAGGGCACATTTGAGGGTAATTCCAGGAATCTGAAACCAGATAAAAACTGGTGGGGAAAAAATGTGAACGTGATCCATTTCTGGTAGTTCCAAGCTTCTCCCACAACACCGTTCCAGGGGAAAGCTGATAAAAGGGTAAAGATGCAGAGGAACAAGTGCTGTAAAGCCCCCTGGCGCTCTGAGAGAGCAAACCTTCCAGTAGTCCCAGCAGATCTCTTGGAGAAAGTGTGGGATCGCAAGGTTTTCCAGGAAAGCAAAACAAGGGTGGAGATGAGGGAATAGGCTTCCAGTTCTTCCTTGAGCTGAAAGCCTGGGGGAATTGAGAGGGGCCACAAGAACTGTTTGTGTAGGCAAATGGGAGTTTGGGGGCTGAATCTGAGTTTCCCTCTGGGGCATTTTTGAGGGAAAAGCTGAGGTGCTGTTTAAGGGAGAGAATGCAGATTTTTGGGGTGGAAAAGGTTGAATCAATATTGTAGAGGAAGTAAAACGCTGGGGGTAAAAGTGGATGCAATGTGGAGGGGACAGATTGAATATTTTGGAGGCAAAATGGGGAACTGAGTAGTGGAGAGATGGGGAACATTTTGGAGGCAACACTTGACAAACTCTCTGGGGTGGAGAACGACCACATTGAGGGAAAAATGAGGTGATGAGCAGTGGGCACGTAGGGAAGGTCGTGGGGGTAAATCTTGAGAAAAGCCCCGTGGTATTCAAGAAATCCTTGGAAGCAGGACTGAGGAATTCAGTGGTGGAAAAATAGGGGAATTTTGCGGGGGTAAAACTTTAAAAGATCTAAGAGTTGAGAGTGTGTGTTTTTAGGTAGAAAGGATGTCTTGTTGAAGTTGGGCGTCTGGATTGTGGCATTTATGGATCCAGAAAGTAGAAGATAAAGGAGACTCCCAAAGCCTCGGTAGCTGTGTTAAGAAATCCCTGCCAGGGAAGAAAGGTACCTAAACCTCCTAGAAGTAGGGACTAATTGGCATGGGAAGGGGAAAACCCACCCCCAGTGGGAGAGAGCACGCCGGGTAAGGGAAGAGAAGGATGCCCTTAAGAACAAGCAGGGAAGGTGAATTTCTCGGCTTGCTAAAATGTATCAAAAAGTTTGGAACCTGGGTCTGTGTGGAGGCCGGGATTTTCTCGGCCATATGCAGAGCCCAGCACTAGGAATAAAGGAATTCCAGGCTTTACAACGCCAAAAATGCAGTACCAGAGAGTTCTGTTATCCCGAGGACTTGGGGGACATTTGGCAAAAATTTCCGGGGGCCCAGGCTGGACCGAGCTTTTAACGCTCCCCGGATTCACGGGATCGGGGATTCCGGCGTGCCCTGCACGGGTTTTTTCAGGGAAGTCCCAAATCCTTCGTGTGAGCACGAAGCAGAATCCCCTGGGAGCTGTGAAGGCAACAGGATATTTCTTGGGAATTTTGAAGGGTTGGGTGAGTCCTCAGTGTTAGGTTGGAATGAACGCAAATTGTCCGGGAGTTGCTGGTTTGGGGATGGCCGGGTCTGGGTTTGGATTTGTGGGCACCGAGTGTTCCTTGTGTCAGCTTTAGGTCTTCTGGATTGGTGGGAGTAGTCAGAGAAAAGAGAAGGCAATTGAAATGCGGAGCTCCATTCCCGGAGAAATGGTCGGGATGGGAGAGGAGAGGCTGTGGAGCTGCTGGGAGCTCGTGGAGAACGAAAGGATCTGAGGCCTGGAGGCAAAAGCTGTGGAACAAAGCCTGAAAAGGGTGTGGGGTGGGGCGGGAGGGGGAGGAGGAGGGCACCGTGGTGGGGGGAAAGAGGGAAAGGATCCCTGCTCCGGGAATCCAGCAGGGACCAGGAGAGGATCATTTTCCATCCACTGCTCTCAGTGGAATCCTAATAAGGACGGTGGAAGGGAAGTGATTCGTTTGTTCTTAGGTTTGGAATGAAAGGTGCTCTTGCAGAGGGGACTATTGACCTGTTAAAATTCTGTTGGATACAGGAAAAGAGGGAGGAAGCAAGCAGCTGGGGAATGAAGGGGTGGATTTTTTGGTGGATACAGGGAAAGACACGGGAAGGGGCTCTCAAGTAAAATACACCTCACGGGCAGCACCAGGAGAAGCCTCAAGTGCCCTTTTTTTCCAAGCTCTGACATTCCAGAGGAGTAAGCAGTGGTCAGCCCATCACTTTCTGTATTCCTTGGATGCCCAGTGCTTTGTTGGGAAGAGATAATATTTGGAAATGAACAAATCCGGGGATGTAATTTCCTGATAGTAAAGCCCCAGAGAGCCTGGTTTTGATATCCTTCCAGCACCCAAACGCAGCAGAGGGAATCCTGGCGGAGCTGGAAAACGCTGTCGCTCCGTCGGTGGAATTCCTGGGAACTGGAAAGCAGCAGAAGCAGCAAGAACAGAGTTGGAAGCAGGCTCCAGCCAGGTAAGGCAGACACCAAATCCTTTGGAACTGGGCAGGGGTGGGAAGAATGAATTCTTACATTTGTAGCCCAGGGATTCCTGAGCAGGATCCCGGCAGGGAAGACTGCAGGGATCAGGCTGGGGCCTGATCGCAGCTGGGGGCAGCGAGCCTTGGAATTGGCTGAAGGGAAGAAAGAGGGATCCTTTGAGCACAAGGATCAGGTGTCAAATGCGGAGATGGCATCAGACAATTCCTCGGGAGGGTTTAGTTCCTGGGCCAAATCGATCTGCTGCCTTGTGAAGGAGCTCAGAGAGCTGGGAAGAGCCCAAGCAACGCAGGGAATGCACCGGCAGATGAAAGTGCCGGGGAACGGTGGGGAAAAGCATCCGAACAGGGGGCCTCGTTTTGTACAGGGACGGTACAAAAAATTGTCCGAAAGAATAGGAATGGAATGGGATTTTACGTATTCCTCGGAGGCCACAATCCAGTGGGAAGGCTGAGAGAAAGAAACAAGGCCTAAAAAGGCAGATGAGCCAAATCTGCCCAAAGCCTCCAATGGCCACATTCCCTGGCACTGCTGAGGACTTCAGCCAAGCTCCAAGCAAAAGGTGAGCCCCTGATTTTGGTGCCAAGGGAAACTCCAAGTTAAGAATGATCCAAATATGAAGCGCTTCTCACAAAACTCAGCTTTGCAAACCTTTCTTTGGGCTAAAAAAGAAAAGATGGGAATGCCCTTGGCAGAAAAGCAGCTGTGAGGCACAGCAGGCTTCAAATGCCTGTCAGCAGGAGCTCCAGGAGAAACGGCTGCTGGCTCCGGGCATCCTGGGCTTTCCAGGCAGGTTTTGTAGCGGATTGCAAGGCAGTTTTCCTGCCTCTGGGGGGTGGCACCTGCATCCCGCTGGAAAGGGAAAATGTGGAGAGAGGGGCAAGCGGGAAGACGGTTGCTGATGTGTGTCCTTGGATCGCAGTTCCTCCCGGTGAGTCTGTGCTGCTGGAAGTTTGAAGGAGATCAGTCCTGGAGTACGTGTGGGTTCACCTGTGGGGTTTGGGAGCGACGCCGGCCATGAAATTCCAGGGATGTTCCCTTTGCTGGAGTGAGAAGCAGTGGAAGCACTTTGCTGTCTGCTTCTTCATCGCCTTCGCCTCGGTCCCCTGGGGCTCCAGGTAATCCCCTCTCACCTTTGCTTTTCCAAGGGTCTCTAAATGAGGGCTTGAGCTTTGGTGTAGCTCCCTTTACAGGGAAGATCTGTTCCAGGAAAGGTCTCCTGGTCTGGACCGATGGCGTTGCAGGAAGAGCAGGAAACCCCGCAGCTCCTGTGGCTCCCTCATCTGATTTGCCTGCAGGCAGCAGCAAGGATCATTCCCAAGTGTCATCCCCTGGCTCCGTGACTCGGTGAGGTTGTGTTCCCCCAAAGGCCAGGGGCCGCTTTGTTTTGCGGCTCACGAAAGTCCAGCTCGGTGGTGCTGGGTTTGGTTTTTGTGTGTAATGAAGGCACTAAAAAATTCCCCTCCTTCACTGGCACAGCCCTGGAGTGGGAGCAGATTCCCCTTATCCCGCAGTTATCCCGCTCCTGCCCTGGATCCCTGCGGTGCCGTGTGTTCTCCAAGCTCACAGCACTGCTGGCTCTAAACAAGAAAAACAATCCCTGTTCCTTCTCTTCTCCGTCCTTGATGTTCCCAGGCCCTGCATCTCCCTGGCTATTCCCTGTGGGAGTCTTCATCTCCATCCCACCTTATCCCGATCAGGTAAGGGTCTGAGACGTGTTTAGCAGCAAATGCATTCCTGTGAAGAAAGCCAAGAGCAAAGAGCATCCAGATGCAGAGAAGTCTTTAGAAAAGCGTTCCAGACGTGCAAATGAGGGATGTGTCTTCCTGCATCTCCTGTTGTTTTTCTCTGTCACGTTTTGGAAGGGTTTCTCTCAGTGATTTCCTGCAGTCCAGGTGCGTCCCTTCTTTTGTCCAAATCCAGTGCCAGAGGATCGAACAACTGACGAGTGGGGCCTGGGATGAAAACGGTTCTCCTAAAATGAGGGAAACAATGCTAGAAGAGAAATGAGCATCCTTTTAATGCCTGGAATAAAAATGCTGGAAAAGGGCACTTTTTATTTGCTATGGTGTCATTCTCCTTTTTTTTTCCATAGCTAAAACTCCACGGTGAGCAATCAGAGCAGAAATAGGAAATGCAGGAGTCTTGGATTCCACAGTGGGATTAACTTCCCTTTTCTGCTCTCTTTCAGGACAGGAAAAACCACTGAACTTGCCCCATCTTTGGGACCAAGAGCTGTGGTGTTGGAGTAGGCAAAGCCAGCTAGGGCCCCCCTTGTCCTGCCCATGGTGTGGGTCAGGGACAGGCTCCTCTTCTCCTCTGCGCTGGGATGAACTGCCTAGGGAATGCTATTTTTGACAGCCCGGTCCTAGCCCCGGCTACTGGAAATGGGCGGAGGTGAAGAGGCAAGTGCCAGAGTTGCTTGGGGATGATGGAATTGTGGTGTTTGGCTGTGCCCAGAGGGGCAGGTTGGGCATTTCTGTGTGTCTGAGGACCGGTTTGGGTGCTGGGGAGCCCGGGGAGCCGAGCTCTCAGTGCATTCCCAGCTCACCCGGGGGTGGGAGCTGGTGCAGGGCTCTGGTCGGGCTCGGGGCAGGCCCTGGCCCTGGCACAGACACGCTGGGGTGGTTTGGGGCCGCTTGGGGAGCAATGGGAGGAAAATGAGGGATGGTGCTGGGCGGAACGGTCAGCCTGCGCTCGTGTCAGCGCAGCCGTGCAGGGCACTGGGATCTGGGTAAAACACCGGCTCTCCTGGTGTTCAGGGAAGCAAGGTCTGTATTTATCCATACATATTTATCCCTACATATTTATCCCTATATTTATCCATATGTTTATCCATGTATTTACCCATGAATTTATTCCTATATTTACCCATGTATTTACCCAGGTATTTTATGAACACTCAAGTGCCATATCCATGTATTTTATGAGCACTTCCAGGGTTGGTGACTCCACCACTGCTCTGGGCAGCTGTTCCAGCGCTGGACAACCCTTCCCATGCTGGGCCAGGAGATGGATTCTGGAAATGCAGACTCCGAGGAGCAGGGGATTAAGGCAGCATTGGATTCCTTTATTCTCCCAGAAGGATAAAGGAGATTTATCCCCAGACGAACCAGAGGTGATCACACTGAGGTCATTAGTGGGATTTCTTCCTTACTCCCACAAATACCCACTGGGGTGACAGAGTTCCCTACAAGGGCGGTGTTGGAAGGAGCTGCTGGCATGTTTTGCTGTTTATTGGGATCCACAGGATGTTTGGTGTCTCTCAGAGCTGTTCCAGGCTCTCCACAGACCCAAACACTCCTCACACTTCTCCTCAGAGTAGAGAGGTTTCCCAGAGTGCTGGTTTTTAATTTCAGATGCTGGGATAACGACACGGCTTCAGGAGGCAGGAGACTCATTGTGCTGTGCCTCAGTCCAGGCAGGGACAACCCCCAGCTAATAAAAACCTTTTTAAAGCACAAAAAGTCCCATTAAACTGATATTATAAAGGCTGCAAATTGAAGCAGGCCTCAATCAGAAAGCAGCAGAATTTAATTCCCCCCCTTACCCATTTGCATGATCATCTCCTTCCTAATTGCCCATCCACGCTTTTCCCACAGAAGTGCTGTCCCGAGGTTGGAGATGGTTCCAGCTTTATGGAGCTTTGATCTTTATCTGGTTTTACTTTTTACAGAGCACAGAACCCGAGAGTGGCAACTGCTTTCCTCTTGTTCCTCCTGTGGCAGTGAACTGCTCTTCCCGAGGACGGCTGCAGGAATTCTCAGGCAGCATAACGTATGGAATGCCAGGCACGCTACAGAATTCCAGTGGGAGCAGCAGGAACTTCTGTTCTTTACTGGCAGGGCTGTGCCATGAAGGGGAGCTCGGAGATATTGGTCAGCTCAGGGAATGAGCCTGGCTCATGGTAAGGAAATTCACTGTGCAGTTACTTTGGGCCCTTTCTCTCCTCCTTCTCCTTCTCCTTCTCCTTCTCCTTCTCCTTCTCCTTCTCCTTCTCCTTCTCCTTCTCCTTCTCCTTCTCCTTCTCCTTCTCCTTCTCCTTCTCCTTCTCCTTCTCCTTCTCCTTCTCCTTCTCCTTCTCCTTCTCCTTCTCCTTCTCCCTCTCTTCCCAACACCAGTTCCAGACCTCAGTATAATCCATGTTCCCACAGCCTGACCTTGCAGTTTTCCCAGTTTAGCAGCCCCAGCCACACTTGCAGCCTCTCTGTCTGGACTTTGTCTTGCTGAAATCTCCCTTTGTTGATCCTTTGCTGCCTGACCTTTTATCCAGCAATAACGTGCAGTGGGTGGAAGCTTCTCAGAATTCCCTCCCTGTTCCACTGGAAACATTCCCAAGTGGAAGCAGCTGCACTGCCCATCAGCACTTGCCTGCTTTTAGGGGTGGTTGAGGCATGAAGGATGCAACAAATGGAGTTGGCTCCAAGGGGATGAAATGCTCCCCCTGAGGCTGCTCAGAGAGCTGGAGCTGAGGAATCCGGGTGGGAATCACTCCAAGAAAAAGGAAGGAAAAGAGAGCAGAGGAACAGGGATGCAATTCCAACCTCTCCAAGGACTGGGATGGGCACATTCACCAACACCATTTAATCTAGACACGATTTCTTCTTTGCCTCTGGCTGCCAGGAGCAGGATGAGCAGTTTAATGAGTTTAAATAGTGAATAGTTTAATTAGCTGGAAGAGACTGGATCAATAGCTGCTTAAACAAACAACTGGATCCCTGTTTCCAAGCTTGGATGTAGTTTTGGAAGGTTCCTGGCAGTTTGGCAGGGATTAGTGATGCTGAGAATGTGCTTTTTTGTGGGTTTGGGGCTTTTACTCCTGTTCACGTGGCTGCTCTTTTTCTTGTTGAGTGGAAAACAGGAGGGAAAGAGCAACGATGGAAGGAATTCCACTCTTGCTGCTTCAAGGGATGGATCAGGAAGGGAACAGGCTGCAGGGAATTTGGAGTGCAAACTGAGATCTCTCCGATATTTTCGGCTCAGTCAGTCCATCAGTGCTTGGTGGCTGTTTAGGCCACGTGCAAGGTGAATGATGGTGCACATGGCAGAGCTGCTGGTGGCTCCTTCCCCTGCCCGGCTGTCAGTCACCCTGCAGGGTGCTGGAGCAGCGTGCCAGAGGCCGTGGATCCTATGGATCCCATGGATCCCAGGGGCGTGATCAGGAGCCTGGGCCTGCTGGCCACTCCTTGCTCTCTCTTACCCTGATTTTTCAGCTCTGCAGCGAATCCAGCTTGAGTTTTTCAACCCCCTAGAAACCCAGGGACCTTTCATGTCTGTTCTCAGATCTGGGATTTAAATCCAGCCCTTATCAAAGCACCCCGTGACCAGGCAGGCCCTGAATCCCAGCAGGGATCTGATAAAGAGGGACCTGACATCCTAAAGAAACCCTTTGAAATCCTGCTGGGATTGATTTGTATCCATAATGGAGCCCCGAGCTCTCTGCCAGGGAGAGATGAAGCTGCTCCTTTGCTTTATTATCCTCAGGCCCTTCCCAGCTTTGAGGGAAATTCAGTCCCTCTTCAAGCCCCAAAATCATGGAAAAGCTCCTTTGTATCCTTTCCACAGCCCCTACGTGGATTAATCAACTTTTTATTTGATATGGTGTCATTCTCCTTTTTTTTTCCATGGCTAAAACTCCACGGTGAGCAATCAGAGCAGAAATAGGAAATGCAGGAGTCTTGGATTCCACAGTGGGATTAACTTCCCTTTTCTGCTCTCTTTCAGGACAGGAAAAACCACTGAACTCGCCCCATCTTTGGGACCAAGAGCTTTGGTGTTGGAGTAGGCAAAGCCAGCTAGGGCCCCCCTTGTCCTGCCCATGGTGTGGGCTCCTCTTCTCCTCTGTGCTGGGATGAACTGCCTAGGGAATGCTATTTTTGACAGCCCGGTCCTAGCCCTGGCTACTGGAAATGGGCGGAGGTGAAGAGGCAAGTGCCAGAGTTGCTTGGGGATGATGGAATTGTGGTGTTTGGCTGTGCCCAGAGGGGCAGGTTGGGCATTTCTGTGTGTCTGAGGACCGGTTTGGGTGCTGGGGAGCCCGGGGAGCCGAGCTCTCAGTGCATTCCCAGCTCACCCGGGGGTGGGAGCTGGTGCAGGGCTCTGGTCGGGCTCGGGGCAGGCCCTGGCCCCGGCACAGACACGCTGGGGTGGTTTGGGGACGCTTGGGGAGCCGTGGGAGGAGAATGAGGGATGGTGCTGGGCGGAGCGATCGGCCTGTGCTCGTGTCAGCGCAGCCGTGCAGGGCACTGGGATCTGGGTAAAGCACCGGCTCTCCTGGTTTTCAGGGATGCAAGGTCTGAGGGACCGGATTTACTTGGGGTTTTCCAGGACAGCAGGAAGAAGAGGAAATGTGGTGCCAGAGGTGCGTCCCATCAGGTTGCAGTTCCCTCTTTCCCATTTCCATTTCCTCCTCAGTGCGGGTGTCCCCTGCAGCCCATGAGCACGGGGCCGGTGACAACTCCCTGTCTGTAGAGGGATTCCTTATGGAACAAGGGCAGATGACACTTGTGTGAGGCTTACGACTGTTAGAATTAGACCGGGATGGGTTTAAGGAAAACTAGAATCGTGTGTTAATCTTACTGGTCAATGAACAAATGGAATCCACACTTCTATAAGAAAAATTATAGTGTATGGAGCATATAGAAGAAGCTGTTTTTGCCTGCTGCTGCTGCTTGGCTGTATCATGTAACCCCATTCGAACTCTGCCTTCAAGACAGCTGTGAGACCGTGAAATAAAGAACTTAGCAGAACAGCAGCCTCCTCTGCTCTTTCACCCTGGTCCGAGAAGGAGGGGTACCCTGTCAAAGGCTCAACACTTGCCTTTCTGACTTTGTTTCTAAATTTCTACCTTTCTAATTTTGTTTGTTTCTAATTTTTTTGTTTGTTTGTTTCTAACTTTGTTTGTTTTCAACTTTCTCCCTTTAGAAATTTGTTTGTTTCTTGTATTTTACCTCTTTGTTTGTTTCTAAATTTCTGCCGTTGTAACTTTGTTTCTAACTTTCTACTTTTAAAATTTCATTTGTTTTTAACTTTTTACCATTCCTCCCAGCGAGGGCTGTGTGCAGAATACTAAAACCTGTTAAGTTCTTCACTTTTACGTCTATAGGCAAATGCTAGTGATTTAGATGTAAATTCATTTGGAAATAAGCCAGCCCTCTCTGTCTACTCTGTCGCATACAGCAATATAAGAAGCTGGGAATAGAGATCCGCAGGTTTTGAGAATAAGGAGCCGGCGTTTTTCTGTAGGAAGGAAAGCAGCAAGCGCCTGGCCGCAGGAGCCGAGACGCTCGGGCTGCAGGAGCTGCAGAGCGCCCGGAGCCGGCTTTTCCCTGTGCTCTGTGCCTGCCCCCGGGCTGAGCTGGGCGGCGCTGCTGCCGCCTGGTGGCGAGAGCGCGGCACTGCCGCCCCCGACACGGCGCCCCGGCGCTGCTGCCGCCCGGTGGCGGCTGAGCCGAGAGGGCGGCGGCCTCGGTGGCTGCCGAGCGTGGCAAGGAGCGGGAGCGAGCGGGGCCGGGTGTGTCAGCGGAGGGGAGGGGCGAAGGGCGGTTGGCAGCGCCAAGGAACACGGCCGTGCATGAGCGGGGCCACAGCTATGGAAAGGAACGGGCGCCGTGCGGAGCGGTGACCGCGGGGAATGACAGCGCGGGGGGCGGCCCGGCGGGGCCGGTTTTGCCGGGCAGCAGAGGCGCGGTCGCAGCGCGACCCGGGCGGGAGGCACCGGGCGGGCACGGTCGGAATCGAGCCGCCCGCGTGTCGCTCTCAAGGAGGCGGCTCGGAAAGGAAGGCGCAGTTCCGCGCTCTCGGGACGGCGTTAAGTGACGTTTTTATTAGAATATGACAGTATTTATTTGATTTTATTATTTTATTATCTGCCAGGACCTTGCAGAAGGTGGTTTACACTTCCGCCACACTCAAGATGGCGGATGCAGTAGGCCCCCTGCGAGAGGTGTCCCTGCCGATGCCTGCCGCCGGTCGCGGAGCCGTCGCCCGCCTCCGGCGCGGCTGACCCCGCCAGCCGTGTCCTCGCACCGGGAAGCACGGCGGAAAATCGCGCGGAAAGCGCGGGGCCGGCGTCGGAGTCCGGGCCGGATTCAGGCAGCCGACTAGACAGAAGCCCTTGTGAGGGGGCGGCGGGGGCCCTAAGTGTACCACACTAAAGATGGCGGCTCGACCGGAAGTGGCTTCTGCCAGCACCCAAGATGGCGGCGAAGGGCGGAAGTGTCGTCACTGCCACACTAAAGATGGCGGTCGTGTGCGCTGTTTTCTGACCTTCTCAATATGGCGGCAGGGAAGGCCCCCCCCCCCCCCCAAGCTGCGTCTATTCGGCTGCCTGAACGCGACGCCGACGCCGACGCCAGCCCAGCGCTTGCGCGCAATTTTCTGAGGCGTTTCCCGCTACGCGGACACCGACTGTGGGGTCAGCGGCGCCTGGGGCAGGCGGGAGCATTCAGGCAGTCGAATAGACGGACCGGGGCGGGGGGGGGGGGGGGGTGGGTCCTTCGCGGCCGCCATCTTGAGAAGGTCGAATAGCCACATCGGTGCGGTACCGGTGACTTCCGCCCTTCTTCGCCAGGAGCGGCGATGGCGGGGAGCCCGGGGAGCAGCGCTGCCGGGCCGGGGGCACCGGGGCGGGTGCTCCGGGCTCGGAGGTGAGCGGGGAACGGGGACAGCCCCGAGCGGACGGTGGGGGCCGCGGGGGATCGGTATTCCGGCCCAGGGATGAGTGTTCCGGCACAGGGGTGGCTGTCCCGGCACAGGGATGCGTTCATGGACTGTCTAATAATATTATTTAACGATCGTGCAAGGAGATCTGTATAAAAAAATCCTCCGTGGTCATCCTTCTCCCAGCCCCGCTGTGTTTTCAGGATCTTGGGGGAAGAGTTTGGGTCTGAACAAGGCTCTCGGGCACAGGGTGGGATTCTTGGGGTGCAGGGCCAGGATTTGGACTCGATGCTCCCTGTGGGTCCCTTGCAGCCCAGGAAATGCTGCGATCCTGTGCCTCTGAGGGTGAAATAAAGGGGAGCGGTGGGGTTTGTGCCCGCTGTGTTCACGGCCCCGCCGGCTCAGGGCGGGTTAAAGGCGCAGCTGCCCCGAGACAGCGGGACCGGCCGGGGCTGCTCGCTCCCGGTGCTGCCGCCTCGTGGGGAGAGCCCGGCACTGCAGCCCGCGCAGGCGCTGGACCACGGGATGGGCGTGGAACAGCAGCGCAGGGGATGCTGAGGCAGCCCAGGGAATGCTGCGGTCCCAGGGAAGGCTGAGGCGTCCCCTGCCCGGGGCACTCGGCAGCAAACCCCTGATGTTGAGCAGAAAAAGGAAAGTTCTGGGTTAGTGGGAGGAGGTTTCTGGAATGGAGCTGGGACAGGTGCTGATCCACGCATGGAATCACGGGCTGGTTTGGCTTGGAAGGGACCACCAGGATCATTTACACTCTGTTTGTTGTCTGATTGCACAGCGAAGAACATCCAGAACTGCCGCCTCACCCTCACGGACAGCAGGAATGTCTTCCATAGCTCTTGTTTTGGAATGGGAATGGCTGTTGGGAGCTCTGGCAGGACCAGGTAAGAAGAGAAATGGGATCATTGTGGCTGCTGCTGGAGGTGGTTTTCTGCTTTCCGGCTGTTCTTCTCATTGATCCTTTCACAGCAGTGTTCTAGGGCACATTTGAGGGTAATTCCAGGAATCTGAAACCAGATAAAAACTGGTGGGGAAAAAATGTGAACGTGATCCATTTCTGGTAGTTCCAAGCTTCTCCCACAACACCGTTCCAGGGGAAAGCTGATAAAAGGGTAAAGATGCAGAGGAACAAGTGCTGTAAAGCCCCCTGGCGCTCTGAGAGAGCAAACCTTCCAGTAGTCCCAGCAGATCTCTTGGAGAAAGTGTGGGATCGCAAGGTTTTCCAGGAAAGCAAAACAAGGGTGGAGATGAGGGAATAGGCTTCCAGTTCTTCCTTGAGCTGAAAGCCTGGGGGAATTGAGAGGGGCCACAAGAACTGTTTGTGTAGGCAAATGGGAGTTTGGGGGCTGAATCTGAGTTTCCCTCTGGGGCATTTTTGAGGGAAAAGCTGAGGTGCTGTTTAAGGGAGAGAATGCAGATTTTTGGGGTGGAAAAGGTTGAATCAATATTGTAGAGGAAGTAAAACGCTGGGGGTAAAAGTGGATGCAATGTGGAGGGGACAGATTGAATATTTTGGAGGCAAAATGGGGAACTGAGTAGTGGAGAGATGGGGAACATTTTGGAGGCAACACTTGACAAACTCTCTGGGGTGGAGAACGACCACATTGAGGGAAAAATGAGGTGATGAGCAGTGGGCACGTAGGGAAGGTCGTGGGGGTAAATCTTGAGAAAAGCCCCGTGGTATTCAAGAAATCCTTGGAAGCAGGACTGAGGAATTCAGTGGTGGAAAAATAGGGGAATTTTGCGGGGGTAAAACTTTAAAAGATCTAAGAGTTGAGAGTGTGTGTTTTTAGGTAGAAAGGATGTCTTGTTGAAGTTGGGCGTCTGGATTGTGGCATTTATGGATCCAGAAAGTAGAAGATAAAGGAGACTCCCAAAGCCTCGGTAGCTGTGTTAAGAAATCCCTGCCAGGGAAGAAAGGTACCTAAACCTCCTAGAAGTAGGGACTAATTGGCATGGGAAGGGGAAAACCCACCCCCAGTGGGAGAGAGCACGCCGGGTAAGGGAAGAGAAGGATGCCCTTAAGAACAAGCAGGGAAGGTGAATTTCTCGGCTTGCTAAAATGTATCAAAAAGTTTGGAACCTGGGTCTGTGTGGAGGCCGGGATTTTCTCGGCCATATGCAGAGCCCAGCACTAGGAATAAAGGAATTCCAGGCTTTACAACGCCAAAAATGCAGTACCAGAGAGTTCTGTTATCCCGAGGACTTGGGGGACATTTGGCAAAAATTTCCGGGGGCCCAGGCTGGACCGAGCTTTTAACGCTCCCCGGATTCACGGGATCGGGGATTCCGGCGTGCCCTGCACGGGTTTTTTCAGGGAAGTCCCAAATCCTTCGTGTGAGCACGAAGCAGAATCCCCTGGGAGCTGTGAAGGCAACAGGATATTTCTTGGGAATTTTGAAGGGTTGGGTGAGTCCTCAGTGTTAGGTTGGAATGAACGCAAATTGTCCGGGAGTTGCTGGTTTGGGGATGGCCGGGTCTGGGTTTGGATTTGTGGGCACCGAGTGTTCCTTGTGTCAGCTTTAGGTCTTCTGGATTGGTGGGAGTAGTCAGAGAAAAGAGAAGGCAATTGAAATGCGGAGCTCCATTCCCGGAGAAATGGTCGGGATGGGAGAGGAAAGGCTGTGGAGCTGCTGGGAGCTCGTGGAGAACGAAAGGATCTGAGGCCTGGAGGCAAAAGCTGTGGAACAAAGCCTGAAAAGGGTGTGGGGTGGGGCGGGAGGGGGAGGAGGAGGGCACCGTGGTGGGGGGAAAGAGGGAAAGGATCCCTGCTCCGGGAATCCAGCAGGGACCAGGAGAGGATCATTTTCCATCCACTGCTCTCAGTGGAATCCTAATAAGGACGGTGGAAGGGAAGTGATTCGTTTGTTCTTAGGTTTGGAATGAAAGGTGCTCTTGCAGAGGGGACTATTGACCTGTTAAAATTCTGTTGGATACAGGAAAAGAGGGAGGAAGCAAGCAGCTGGGGAATGAAGGGGTGGATTTTTTGGTGGATACAGGGAAAGACACGGGAAGGGGCTCTCAAGTAAAATACACCTCACGGGCAGCACCAGGAGAAGCCTCAAGTGCCCTTTTTTTCCAAGCTCTGACATTCCAGAGGAGTAAGCAGTGGTCAGCCCATCACTTTCTGTATTCCTTGGATGCCCAGTGCTTTGTTGGGAAGAGATAATATTTGGAAATGAACAAATCCGGGGATGTAATTTCCTGATAGTAAAGCCCCAGAGAGCCTGGTTTTGATATCCTTCCAGCACCCAAACGCAGCAGAGGGAATCCTGGCGGAGCTGGAAAACGCTGTCGCTCCGTCGGTGGAATTCCTGGGAACTGGAAAGCAGCAGAAGCAGCAAGAACAGAGTTGGAAGCAGGCTCCAGCCAGGTAAGGCAGACACCAAATCCTTTGGAACTGGGCAGGGGTGGGAAGAATGAATTCTTACATTTGTAGCCCAGGGATTCCTGAGCAGGATCCCGGCAGGGAAGACTGCAGGGATCAGGCTGGGGCCTGATCGCAGCTGGGGGCAGCGAGCCTTGGAATTGGCTGAAGGGAAGAAAGAGGGATCCTTTGAGCACAAGGATCAGGTGTCAAATGCGGAGATGGCATCAGACAATTCCTCGGGAGGGTTTAGTTCCTGGGCCAAATCGATCTGCTGCCTTGTGAAGGAGCTCAGAGAGCTGGGAAGAGCCCAAGCAACGCAGGGAATGCACCGGCAGATGAAAGTGCCGGGGAACGGTGGGGAAAAGCATCCGAACAGGGGGCCTCGTTTTGTACAGGGACGGTACAAAAAATTGTCCGAAAGAATAGGAATGGAATGGGATTTTACGTATTCCTCGGAGGCCACAATCCAGTGGGAAGGCTGAGAGAAAGAAACAAGGCCTAAAAAGGCAGATGAGCCAAATCTGCCCAAAGCCTCCAATGGCCACATTCCCTGGCACTGCTGAGGACTTCAGCCAAGCTCCAAGCAAAAGGTGAGCCCCTGATTTTGGTGCCAAGGGAAACTCCAAGTTAAGAATGATCCAAATATGAAGCGCTTCTCACAAAACTCAGCTTTGCAAACCTTTCTTTGGGCTAAAAAAGAAAAGATGGGAATGCCCTTGGCAGAAAAGCAGCTGTGAGGCACAGCAGGCTTCAAATGCCTGTCAGCAGGAGCTCCAGGAGAAACGGCTGCTGGCTCCGGGCATCCTGGGCTTTCCAGGCAGGTTTTGTAGCGGATTGCAAGGCAGTTTTCCTGCCTCTGGGGGGTGGCACCTGCATCCCGCTGGAAAGGGAAAATGTGGAGAGAGGGGCAAGCGGGAAGACGGTTGCTGATGTGTGTCCTTGGATCGCAGTTCCTCCCGGTGAGTCTGTGCTGCTGGAAGTTTGAAGGAGATCAGTCCTGGAGTACGTGTGGGTTCACCTGTGGGGTTTGGGAGCGACGCCGGCCATGAAATTCCAGGGATGTTCCCTTTGCTGGAGTGAGAAGCAGTGGAAGCACTTTGCTGTCTGCTTCTTCATCGCCTTCGCCTCGGTCCCCTGGGGCTCCAGGTAATCCCCTCTCACCTTTGCTTTTCCAAGGGTCTCTAAATGAGGGCTTGAGCTTTGGTGTAGCTCCCTTTACAGGGAAGATCTGTTCCAGGAAAGGTCTCCTGGTCTGGACCGATGGCGTTGCAGGAAGAGCAGGAAACCCCGCAGCTCCTGTGGCTCCCTCATCTGATTTGCCTGCAGGCAGCAGCAAGGATCATTCCCAAGTGTCATCCCCTGGCTCCGTGACTCGGTGAGGTTGTGTTCCCCCAAAGGCCAGGGGCCGCTTTGTTTTGCGGCTCACGAAAGTCCAGCTCGGTGGTGCTGGGTTTGGTTTTTGTGTGTAATGAAGGCACTAAAAAATTCCCCTCCTTCACTGGCACAGCCCTGGAGTGGGAGCAGATTCCCCTTATCCCGCAGTTATCCCGCTCCTGCCCTGGATCCCTGCGGTGCCGTGTGTTCTCCAAGCTCACAGCACTGCTGGCTCTAAACAAGAAAAACAATCCCTGTTCCTTCTCTTCTCCGTCCTTGATGTTCCCAGGCCCTGCATCTCCCTGGCTATTCCCTGTGGGAGTCTTCATCTCCATCCCACCTTATCCCGATCAGGTAAGGGTCTGAGACGTGTTTAGCAGCAAATGCATTCCTGTGAAGAAAGCCAAGAGCAAAGAGCATCCAGATGCAGAGAAGTCTTTAGAAAAGCGTTCCAGACGTGCAAATGAGGGATGTGTCTTCCTGCATCTCCTGTTGTTTTTCTCTGTCACGTTTTGGAAGGGTTTCTCTCAGTGATTTCCTGCAGTCCAGGTGCGTCCCTTCTTTTGTCCAAATCCAGTGCCAGAGGATCGAACAACTGACGAGTGGGGCCTGGGATGAAAACGGTTCTCCTAAAATGAGGGAAACAATGCTAGAAGAGAAATGAGCATCCTTTTAATGCCTGGAATAAAAATGCTGGAAAAGGGCACTTTTTATTTGCTATGGTGTCATTCTCCTTTTTTTTTCCATAGCTAAAACTCCACGGTGAGCAATCAGAGCAGAAATAGGAAATGCAGGAGTCTTGGATTCCACAGTGGGATTAACTTCCCTTTTCTGCTCTCTTTCAGGACAGGAAAAACCACTGAACTTGCCCCATCTTTGGGACCAAGAGCTGTGGTGTTGGAGTAGGCAAAGCCAGCTAGGGCCCCCCTTGTCCTGCCCATGGTGTGGGTCAGGGACAGGCTCCTCTTCTCCTCTGCGCTGGGATGAACTGCCTAGGGAATGCTATTTTTGACAGCCCGGTCCTAGCCCCGGCTACTGGAAATGGGCGGAGGTGAAGAGGCAAGTGCCAGAGTTGCTTGGGGATGATGGAATTGTGGTGTTTGGCTGTGCCCAGAGGGGCAGGTTGGGCATTTCTGTGTGTCTGAGGACCGGTTTGGGTGCTGGGGAGCCCGGGGAGCCGAGCTCTCAGTGCATTCCCAGCTCACCCGGGGGTGGGAGCTGGTGCAGGGCTCTGGTCGGGCTCGGGGCAGGCCCTGGCCCTGGCACAGACACGCTGGGGTGGTTTGGGGCCGCTTGGGGAGCAATGGGAGGAAAATGAGGGATGGTGCTGGGCGGAACGGTCAGCCTGCGCTCGTGTCAGCGCAGCCGTGCAGGGCACTGGGATCTGGGTAAAACACCGGCTCTCCTGGTGTTCAGGGAAGCAAGGTCTGTATTTATCCATACATATTTATCCCTACATATTTATCCCTATATTTATCCATATGTTTATCCATGTATTTACCCATGAATTTATTCCTATATTTACCCATGTATTTACCCAGGTATTTTATGAACACTCAAGTGCCATATCCATGTATTTTATGAGCACTTCCAGGGTTGGTGACTCCACCACTGCTCTGGGCAGCTGTTCCAGCGCTGGACAACCCTTCCCATGCTGGGCCAGGAGATGGATTCTGGAAATGCAGACTCCGAGGAGCAGGGGATTAAGGCAGCATTGGATTCCTTTATTCTCCCAGAAGGATAAAGGAGATTTATCCCCAGACGAACCAGAGGTGATCACACTGAGGTCATTAGTGGGATTTCTTCCTTACTCCCACAAATACCCACTGGGGTGACAGAGTTCCCTACAAGGGCGGTGTTGGAAGGAGCTGCTGGCATGTTTTGCTGTTTATTGGGATCCACAGGATGTTTGGTGTCTCTCAGAGCTGTTCCAGGCTCTCCACAGACCCAAACACTCCTCACACTTCTCCTCAGAGTAGAGAGGTTTCCCAGAGTGCTGGTTTTTAATTTCAGATGCTGGGATAACGACACGGCTTCAGGAGGCAGGAGACTCATTGTGCTGTGCCTCAGTCCAGGCAGGGACAACCCCCAGCTAATAAAAACCTTTTTAAAGCACAAAAAGTCCCATTAAACTGATATTATAAAGGCTGCAAATTGAAGCAGGCCTCAATCAGAAAGCAGCAGAATTTAATTCCCCCCCTTACCCATTTGCATGATCATCTCCTTCCTAATTGCCCATCCACGCTTTTCCCACAGAAGTGCTGTCCCGAGGTTGGAGATGGTTCCAGCTTTATGGAGCTTTGATCTTTATCTGGTTTTACTTTTTACAGAGCACAGAACCCGAGAGTGGCAACTGCTTTCCTCTTGTTCCTCCTGTGGCAGTGAACTGCTCTTCCCGAGGACGGCTGCAGGAATTCTCAGGCAGCAGAACGTATGGAATGCCAGGCACGCTACAGAATTCCAGTGGGAGCAGCAGGAACTTCTGTTCTTTACTGGCAGGGCTGTGCCATGAAGGGGAGCTCGGAGATATTGGTCAGCTCAGGGAATGAGCCTGGCTCATGGTAAGGAAATTCACTGTGCAGTTACTTTGGGCCCTTTCTCTCCTCCTTCTCCTTCTCCTTCTCCTTCTCCTTCTCCTTCTCCTTCTCCTTCTCCTTCTCCTTCTCCTTCTCCTTCTCCTTCTCCTTCTCCTTCTCCTTCTCCTTCTCCTTCTCCTTCTCCCTCTCTTCCCAACACCAGTTCCAGACCTCAGTATAATCCATGTTCCCACAGCCTGACCTTGCAGTTTTCCCAGTTTAGCAGCCCCAGCCACACTTGCAGCCTCTCTGTCTGGACTTTGTCTTGCTGAAATCTCCCTTTGTTGATCCTTTGCTGCCTGACCTTTTATCCAGCAATAACGTGCAGTGGGTGGAAGCTTCTCAGAATTCCCTCCCTGTTCCACTGGAAACATTCCCAAGTGGAAGCAGCTGCACTGCCCATCAGCACTTGCCTGCTTTTAGGGGTGGTTGAGGCATGAAGGATGCAACAAATGGAGTTGGCTCCAAGGGGATGAAATGCTCCCCCTGAGGCTGCTCAGAGAGCTGGAGCTGAGGAATCCGGGTGGGAATCACTCCAAGAAAAAGGAAGGAAAAGAGAGCAGAGGAACAGGGATGCAATTCCAACCTCTCCAAGGACTGGGATGGGCACATTCACCAACACCATTTAATCTAGACACGATTTCTTCTTTGCCTCTGGCTGCCAGGAGCAGGATGAGCAGTTTAATGAGTTTAAATAGTGAATAGTTTAATTAGCTGGAAGAGACTGGATCAATAGCTGCTTAAACAAACAACTGGATCCCTGTTTCCAAGCTTGGATGTAGTTTTGGAAGGTTCCTGGCAGTTTGGCAGGGATTAGTGATGCTGAGAATGTGCTTTTTTGTGGGTTTGGGGCTTTTACTCCTGTTCACGTGGCTGCTCTTTTTCTTGTTGAGTGGAAAACAGGAGGGAAAGAGCAACGATGGAAGGAATTCCACTCTTGCTGCTTGAAGGGATGGATCAGGAAGGGAACAGGCTGCAGGGAATTTGGAGTGCAAACTGAGATCTCTCCGATATTTTCGGCTCAGTCAGTCCATCAGTGCTTGGTGGCTGTTTAGGCCACGTGCAAGGTGAATGATGGTGCACATGGCAGAGCTGCTGGTGGCTCCTTCCCCTGCCCGGCTGTCAGTCACCCTGCAGGGTGCTGGAGCAGCGTGCCAGAGGCCGTGGATCCTATGGATCCCATGGATCCCAGGGGCGTGATCAGGAGCCTGGGCCTGCTGGCCACTCCTTGCTCTCTCTTACCCTGATTTTTCAGCTCTGCAGCGAATCCAGCTTGAGTTTTTCAACCCCCTAGAAACCCAGGGACCTTTCATGTCTGTTCTCAGATCTGGGATTTAAATCCAGCCCTTATCAAAGCACCCCGTGACCAGGCAGGCCCTGAATCCCAGCAGGGATCTGATAAAGAGGGACCTGACATCCTAAAGAAACCCTTTGAAATCCTGCTGGGATTGATTTGTATCCATAATGGAGCCCCGAGCTCTCTGCCAGGGAGAGATGAAGCTGCTCCTTTGCTTTATTATCCTCAGGCCCTTCCCAGCTTTGAGGGAAATTCAGTCCCTCTTCAAGCCCCAAAATCATGGAAAAGCTCCTTTGTATCCTTTCCACAGCCCCTACGTGGATTAATCAACTTTTTATTTGATATGGTGTCATTCTCCTTTTTTTTTCCATGGCTAAAACTCCACGGTGAGCAATCAGAGCAGAAATAGGAAATGCAGGAGTCTTGGATTCCACAGTGGGATTAACTTCCCTTTTCTGCTCTCTTTCAGGACAGGAAAAACCACTGAACTCGCCCCATCTTTGGGACCAAGAGCTTTGGTGTTGGAGTAGGCAAAGCCAGCTAGGGCCCCCCTTGTCCTGCCCATGGTGTGGGCTCCTCTTCTCCTCTGTGCTGGGATGAACTGCCTAGGGAATGCTATTTTTGACAGCCCGGTCCTAGCCCTGGCTACTGGAAATGGGCGGAGGTGAAGAGGCAAGTGCCAGAGTTGCTTGGGGATGATGGAATTGTGGTGTTTGGCTGTGCCCAGAGGGGCAGGTTGGGCATTTCTGTGTGTCTGAGGACCGGTTTGGGTGCTGGGGAGCCCGGGGAGCCGAGCTCTCAGTGCATTCCCAGCTCACCCGGGGGTGGGAGCTGGTGCAGGGCTCTGGTCGGGCTCGGGGCAGGCCCTGGCCCCGGCACAGACACGCTGGGGTGGTTTGGGGACGCTTGGGGAGCAATGGGAAGAAAATGAGGGATGGTGCTGGGCGGAGCGATCGGCCTGTGCTCGTGTCAGCGCAGCCGTGCAGGGCACTGGGATCTGGGTAAAACACCGGCTCTCCTGGTGTTCAGGGATGCAAGGTCTGAGGGACCGGATTTACTTGGGGTTTTCCAGGACAGCAGGAAGAAGAGGAAATGTGGTGCCAGAGGTGCGTCCCATCAGGTTGCAGTTCCCTCTTTCCCATTTCCATTTCCTCCTCAGTGCGGGTGTCCCCTGCAGCCCATGAGCACGGGGCCGGTGACAACTCCCTGTCTGTAGAGGGATTCCTTATGGAACAAGGGCAGATGACACTTGTGTGAGGCTTACGACTGTTAGAATTAGACCGGGATGGGTTTAAGGAAAACTAGAATCGTGTGTTAATCTTACTGGTCAATGAACAAATGGAATCCACACTTCTATAAGAAAAATTATAGTGTATGGAGCATATAGAAGAAGCTGTTTTTGCCTGCTGCTGCTGCTTGGCTGTATCATGTAACCCCATTCGAACTCTGCCTTCAAGACAGCTGTGAGACCGTGAAATAAAGAACTTAGCAGAACAGCAGCCTCCTCTGCTCTTTCACCCTGGTCCGAGAAGGAGGGGTACCCTGTCAAAGGCTCAACACTTGCCTTTCTGACTTTGTTTCTAAATTTCTACCTTTCTAATTTTGTTTGTTTCTAATTTTTTTGTTTGTTTGTTTCTAACTTTGTTTGTTTTCAACTTTCTCCCTTTAGAAATTTGTTTGTTTCTTGTATTTTACCTCTTTGTTTGTTTCTAAATTTCTGCCGTTGTAACTTTGTTTCTAACTTTCTACTTTTAAAATTTCATTTGTTTTTAACTTTTTACCATTCCTCCCAGCGAGGGCTGTGTGCAGAATACTAAAACCTGTTAAGTTCTTCACTTTTACGTCTATAGGCAAATGCTAGTGATTTAGATGTAAATTCATTTGGAAATAAGCCAGCCCTCTCTGTCTACTCTGTCGCATACAGCAATATAAGAAGCTGGGAATAGAGATCCGCAGGTTTTGAGAATAAGGAGCCGGCGTTTTTCTGTAGGAAGGAAAGCAGCAAGCGCCTGGCCGCAGGAGCCGAGACGCTCGGGCTGCAGGAGCTGCAGAGCGCCCGGAGCCGGCTTTTCCCTGTGCTCTGTGCCTGCCCCCGGGCTGAGCTGGGCGGCGCTGCTGCCGCCTGGTGGCGAGAGCGCGGCACTGCCGCCCCCGACACGGCGCCCCGGCGCTGCTGCCGCCCGGTGGCGGCTGAGCCGAGAGGGCGGCGGCCTCGGTGGCTGCCGAGCGTGGCAAGGAGCGGGAGCGAGCGGGGCCGGGTGTGTCAGCGGAGGGGAGGGGCGAAGGGCGGTTGGCAGCGCCAAGGAACACGGCCGTGCATGAGCGGGGCCACAGCTATGGAAAGGAACGGGCGCCGTGCGGAGCGGTGACCGCGGGGAATGACAGCGCGGGGGGCGGCCCGGCGGGGCCGGTTTTGCCGGGCAGCAGAGGCGCGGTCGCAGCGCGACCCGGGCGGGAGGCACCGGGCGGGCACGGTCGGAATCGAGCCGCCCGCGTGTCGCTCTCAAGGAGGCGGCTCGGAAAGGAAGGCGCAGTTCCGCGCTCTCGGGACGGCGTTAAGTGACGTTTTTATTAGAATATGACAGTATTTATTTGATTTTATTATTTTATTATCTGCCAGGACCTTGCAGAAGGTGGTTTACACTTCCGCCACACTCAAGATGGCGGATGCAGTAGGCCCCCTGCGAGAGGTGTCCCTGCCGATGCCTGCCGCCGGTCGCGGAGCCGTCGCCCGCCTCCGGCGCGGCTGACCCCGCCAGCCGTGTCCTCGCACCGGGAAGCACGGCGGAAAATCGCGCGGAAAGCGCGGGGCCGGCGTCGGAGTCCGGGCCGGATTCAGGCAGCCGACTAGACAGAAGCCCTTGTGAGGGGGCGGCGGGGGCCCTAAGTGTACCACACTAAAGATGGCGGCTCGACCGGAAGTGGCTTCTGCCAGCACCCAAGATGGCGGCGAAGGGCGGAAGTGTCGTCACTGCCACACTAAAGATGGCGGTCGTGTGCGCTGTTTTCTGACCTTCTCAATATGGCGGCAGGGAAGGCCCCCCCCCCCCCCCAAGCTGCGTCTATTCGGCTGCCTGAACGCGACGCCGACGCCGACGCCAGCCCAGCGCTTGCGCGCAATTTTCTGAGGCGTTTCCCGCTACGCGGACACCGACTGTGGGGTCAGCGGCGCCTGGGGCAGGCGGGAGCATTCAGGCAGTCGAATAGACGGACCGGGGCGGGGGGGGGGGGGGGGTGGGTCCTTCGCGGCCGCCATCTTGAGAAGGTCGAATAGCCACATCGGTGCGGTACCGGTGACTTCCGCCCTTCTTCGCCAGGAGCGGCGATGGCGGGGAGCCCGGGGAGCAGCGCTGCCGGGCCGGGGGCACCGGGGCGGGTGCTCCGGGCTCGGAGGTGAGCGGGGAACGGGGACAGCCCCGAGCGGACGGTGGGGGCCGCGGGGGATCGGTATTCCGGCCCAGGGATGAGTGTTCCGGCACAGGGGTGGCTGTCCCGGCACAGGGATGCGTTCATGGACTGTCTAATAATATTATTTAACGATCGTGCAAGGAGATCTGTATAAAAAAATCCTCCGTGGTCATCCTTCTCCCAGCCCCGCTGTGTTTTCAGGATCTTGGGGGAAGAGTTTGGGTCTGAACAAGGCTCTCGGGCACAGGGTGGGATTCTTGGGGTGCAGGGCCAGGATTTGGACTCGATGCTCCCTGTGGGTCCCTTGCAGCCCAGGAAATGCTGCGATCCTGTGCCTCTGAGGGTGAAATAAAGGGGAGCGGTGGGGTTTGTGCCCGCTGTGTTCACGGCCCCGCCGGCTCAGGGCGGGTTAAAGGCGCAGCTGCCCCGAGACAGCGGGACCGGCCGGGGCTGCTCGCTCCCGGTGCTGCCGCCTCGTGGGGAGAGCCCGGCACTGCAGCCCGCGCAGGCGCTGGACCACGGGATGGGCGTGGAACAGCAGCGCAGGGGATGCTGAGGCAGCCCAGGGAATGCTGCGGTCCCAGGGAAGGCTGAGGCGTCCCCTGCCCGGGGCACTCGGCAGCAAACCCCTGATGTTGAGCAGAAAAAGGAAAGTTCTGGGTTAGTGGGAGGAGGTTTCTGGAATGGAGCTGGGACAGGTGCTGATCCACGCATGGAATCACGGGCTGGTTTGGCTTGGAAGGGACCACCAGGATCATTTACACTCTGTTTGTTGTCTGATTGCACAGCGAAGAACATCCAGAACTGCCGCCTCACCCTCACGGACAGCAGGAATGTCTTCCATAGCTCTTGTTTTGGAATGGGAATGGCTGTTGGGAGCTCTGGCAGGACCAGGTAAGAAGAGAAATGGGATCATTGTGGCTGCTGCTGGAGGTGGTTTTCTGCTTTCCGGCTGTTCTTCTCATTGATCCTTTCACAGCAGTGTTCTAGGGCACATTTGAGGGTAATTCCAGGAATCTGAAACCAGATAAAAACTGGTGGGGAAAAAATGTGAACGTGATCCATTTCTGGTAGTTCCAAGCTTCTCCCACAACACCGTTCCAGGGGAAAGCTGATAAAAGGGTAAAGATGCAGAGGAACAAGTGCTGTAAAGCCCCCTGGCGCTCTGAGAGAGCAAACCTTCCAGTAGTCCCAGCAGATCTCTTGGAGAAAGTGTGGGATCGCAAGGTTTTCCAGGAAAGCAAAACAAGGGTGGAGATGAGGGAATAGGCTTCCAGTTCTTCCTTGAGCTGAAAGCCTGGGGGAATTGAGAGGGGCCACAAGAACTGTTTGTGTAGGCAAATGGGAGTTTGGGGGCTGAATCTGAGTTTCCCTCTGGGGCATTTTTGAGGGAAAAGCTGAGGTGCTGTTTAAGGGAGAGAATGCAGATTTTTGGGGTGGAAAAGGTTGAATCAATATTGTAGAGGAAGTAAAACGCTGGGGGTAAAAGTGGATGCAATGTGGAGGGGACAGATTGAATATTTTGGAGGCAAAATGGGGAACTGAGTAGTGGAGAGATGGGGAACATTTTGGAGGCAACACTTGACAAACTCTCTGGGGTGGAGAACGACCACATTGAGGGAAAAATGAGGTGATGAGCAGTGGGCACGTAGGGAAGGTCGTGGGGGTAAATCTTGAGAAAAGCCCCGTGGTATTCAAGAAATCCTTGGAAGCAGGACTGAGGAATTCAGTGGTGGAAAAATAGGGGAATTTTGCGGGGGTAAAACTTTAAAAGATCTAAGAGTTGAGAGTGTGTGTTTTTAGGTAGAAAGGATGTCTTGTTGAAGTTGGGCGTCTGGATTGTGGCATTTATGGATCCAGAAAGTAGAAGATAAAGGAGACTCCCAAAGCCTCGGTAGCTGTGTTAAGAAATCCCTGCCAGGGAAGAAAGGTACCTAAACCTCCTAGAAGTAGGGACTAATTGGCATGGGAAGGGGAAAACCCACCCCCAGTGGGAGAGAGCACGCCGGGTAAGGGAAGAGAAGGATGCCCTTAAGAACAAGCAGGGAAGGTGAATTTCTCGGCTTGCTAAAATGTATCAAAAAGTTTGGAACCTGGGTCTGTGTGGAGGCCGGGATTTTCTCGGCCATATGCAGAGCCCAGCACTAGGAATAAAGGAATTCCAGGCTTTACAACGCCAAAAATGCAGTACCAGAGAGTTCTGTTATCCCGAGGACTTGGGGGACATTTGGCAAAAATTTCCGGGGGCCCAGGCTGGACCGAGCTTTTAACGCTCCCCGGATTCACGGGATCGGGGATTCCGGCGTGCCCTGCACGGGTTTTTTCAGGGAAGTCCCAAATCCTTCGTGTGAGCACGAAGCAGAATCCCCTGGGAGCTGTGAAGGCAACAGGATATTTCTTGGGAATTTTGAAGGGTTGGGTGAGTCCTCAGTGTTAGGTTGGAATGAACGCAAATTGTCCGGGAGTTGCTGGTTTGGGGATGGCCGGGTCTGGGTTTGGATTTGTGGGCACCGAGTGTTCCTTGTGTCAGCTTTAGGTCTTCTGGATTGGTGGGAGTAGTCAGAGAAAAGAGAAGGCAATTGAAATGCGGAGCTCCATTCCCGGAGAAATGGTCGGGATGGGAGAGGAAAGGCTGTGGAGCTGCTGGGAGCTCGTGGAGAACGAAAGGATCTGAGGCCTGGAGGCAAAAGCTGTGGAACAAAGCCTGAAAAGGGTGTGGGGTGGGGCGGGAGGGGGAGGAGGAGGGCACCGTGGTGGGGGGAAAGAGGGAAAGGATCCCTGCTCCGGGAATCCAGCAGGGACCAGGAGAGGATCATTTTCCATCCACTGCTCTCAGTGGAATCCTAATAAGGACGGTGGAAGGGAAGTGATTCGTTTGTTCTTAGGTTTGGAATGAAAGGTGCTCTTGCAGAGGGGACTATTGACCTGTTAAAATTCTGTTGGATACAGGAAAAGAGGGAGGAAGCAAGCAGCTGGGGAATGAAGGGGTGGATTTTTTGGTGGATACAGGGAAAGACACGGGAAGGGGCTCTCAAGTAAAATACACCTCACGGGCAGCACCAGGAGAAGCCTCAAGTGCCCTTTTTTTCCAAGCTCTGACATTCCAGAGGAGTAAGCAGTGGTCAGCCCATCACTTTCTGTATTCCTTGGATGCCCAGTGCTTTGTTGGGAAGAGATAATATTTGGAAATGAACAAATCCGGGGATGTAATTTCCTGATAGTAAAGCCCCAGAGAGCCTGGTTTTGATATCCTTCCAGCACCCAAACGCAGCAGAGGGAATCCTGGCGGAGCTGGAAAACGCTGTCGCTCCGTCGGTGGAATTCCTGGGAACTGGAAAGCAGCAGAAGCAGCAAGAACAGAGTTGGAAGCAGGCTCCAGCCAGGTAAGGCAGACACCAAATCCTTTGGAACTGGGCAGGGGTGGGAAGAATGAATTCTTACATTTGTAGCCCAGGGATTCCTGAGCAGGATCCCGGCAGGGAAGACTGCAGGGATCAGGCTGGGGCCTGATCGCAGCTGGGGGCAGCGAGCCTTGGAATTGGCTGAAGGGAAGAAAGAGGGATCCTTTGAGCACAAGGATCAGGTGTCAAATGCGGAGATGGCATCAGACAATTCCTCGGGAGGGTTTAGTTCCTGGGCCAAATCGATCTGCTGCCTTGTGAAGGAGCTCAGAGAGCTGGGAAGAGCCCAAGCAACGCAGGGAATGCACCGGCAGATGAAAGTGCCGGGGAACGGTGGGGAAAAGCATCCGAACAGGGGGCCTCGTTTTGTACAGGGACGGTACAAAAAATTGTCCGAAAGAATAGGAATGGAATGGGATTTTACGTATTCCTCGGAGGCCACAATCCAGTGGGAAGGCTGAGAGAAAGAAACAAGGCCTAAAAAGGCAGATGAGCCAAATCTGCCCAAAGCCTCCAATGGCCACATTCCCTGGCACTGCTGAGGACTTCAGCCAAGCTCCAAGCAAAAGGTGAGCCCCTGATTTTGGTGCCAAGGGAAACTCCAAGTTAAGAATGATCCAAATATGAAGCGCTTCTCACAAAACTCAGCTTTGCAAACCTTTCTTTGGGCTAAAAAAGAAAAGATGGGAATGCCCTTGGCAGAAAAGCAGCTGTGAGGCACAGCAGGCTTCAAATGCCTGTCAGCAGGAGCTCCAGGAGAAACGGCTGCTGGCTCCGGGCATCCTGGGCTTTCCAGGCAGGTTTTGTAGCGGATTGCAAGGCAGTTTTCCTGCCTCTGGGGGGTGGCACCTGCATCCCGCTGGAAAGGGAAAATGTGGAGAGAGGGGCAAGCGGGAAGACGGTTGCTGATGTGTGTCCTTGGATCGCAGTTCCTCCCGGTGAGTCTGTGCTGCTGGAAGTTTGAAGGAGATCAGTCCTGGAGTACGTGTGGGTTCACCTGTGGGGTTTGGGAGCGACGCCGGCCATGAAATTCCAGGGATGTTCCCTTTGCTGGAGTGAGAAGCAGTGGAAGCACTTTGCTGTCTGCTTCTTCATCGCCTTCGCCTCGGTCCCCTGGGGCTCCAGGTAATCCCCTCTCACCTTTGCTTTTCCAAGGGTCTCTAAATGAGGGCTTGAGCTTTGGTGTAGCTCCCTTTACAGGGAAGATCTGTTCCAGGAAAGGTCTCCTGGTCTGGACCGATGGCGTTGCAGGAAGAGCAGGAAACCCCGCAGCTCCTGTGGCTCCCTCATCCGATTTGCCTGCAGGCAGCAGCAAGGATCATTCCCAAGTGTCATCCCCTGGCTCCGTGACTCGGTGAGGTTGTGTTCCCCCAAAGGCCAGGGGCCGCTTTGTTTTGCGGCTCACGAAAGTCCAGCTCGGTGGTGCTGGGTTTGGTTTTTGTGTGTAATGAAGGCACTAAAAAATTCCCCTCCTTCACTGGCACAGCCCTGGAGTGGGAGCAGATTCCCCTTATCCCGCAGTTATCCCGCTCCTGCCCTGGATCCCTGCAGTGCCGTGTGTTCTCCAAGCTCACAGCACTGCTGGCTCTAAACAAGAAAAACAATCCCTGTTCCTTCTCTTCTCCGTCCTTGATGTTCCCAGGCCCTGCATCTCCCTGGCTATTCCCTGTGGGAGTCTTCATCTCCATCCCACCTTATCCCGATCAGGTAAGGGTCTGAGACGTGTTTAGCAGCAAATGCATTCCTGTGAAGAAAGCCAAGAGCAAAGAGCATCCAGATGCAGAGAAGTCTTTAGAAAAGCGTTCCAGACGTGCAAATGAGGGATGTGTCTTCCTGCATCTCCTGTTGTTTTTCTCTGTCACGTTTTGGAAGGGTTTCTCTCAGTGATTTCCTGCAGTCCAGGTGCGTCCCTTCTTTTGTCCAAATCCAGTGCCAGAGGATCGAACAACTGACGAGTGGGGCCTGGGATGAAAACGGTTCTCCTAAAATGAGGGAAACAATGCTAGAAGAGAAATGAGCATCCTTTTAATGCCTGGAATAAAAATGCTGGAAAAGGGCACTTTTTATTTGCTATGGTGTCATTCTCCTTTTTTTTTCCATAGCTAAAACTCCACGGTGAGCAATCAGAGCAGAAATAGGAAATGCAGGAGTCTTGGATTCCACAGTGGGATTAACTTCCCTTTTCTGCTCTCTTTCAGGACAGGAAAAACCACTGAACTCGCCCCATCTTTGGGACCAAGAGCTGTGGTGTTGGAGTAGGCAAAGCCAGCTAGGGCCCCCCTTGTCCTGCCCATGGTGTGGGTCAGGGACAGGCTCCTCTTCTCCTCTGCGCTGGGATGAACTGCCTAGGGAATGCTATTTCTGACAGCCCGGTCCTAGCCCCGGCTACTGGAAATGGGCGGAGGTGAAGAGGCAAGTGCCAGAGTTGCTTGGGGATGATGGAATTGTGGTGTTTGGCTGTGCCCAGAGGGGCAGGTTGGGCATTTCTGTGTGTCTGAGGACCGGTTTGGGTGCTGGGGAGCCCGGGGAGCCGAGCTCTCAGTGCATTCCCAGCTCACCCGGGGGTGGGAGCTGGTGCAGGGCTCTGGTCGGGCTCGGGGCAGGCCCTGGCCCCGGCACAGACACGCTGGGGTGGTTTGGGGCCGCTTGGGGAGCCGTGGGAGGAAAATGAGGGATGGTGCTGGGCGGAACGGTCAGCCTGCGCTCGTGTCAGCGCAGCCGTGCAGGGCACTGGGATCTGGGTAAAACACCGGCTCTCCTGGTGTTCAGGGAAGCAAGGTCTGTATTTATCCATACATATTTATCCCTACATATTTATCCCTATATTTATCCATATGTTTATCCATGTATTTACCCATGAATTTATTCCTGTATTTACCCATGTATTTACCCAGGTATTTTATGAACACTCAAGTGCCATATCCATGTATTTTATGAGCACTTCCAGGGTTGGTGACTCCACCACTGCTCTGGGCAGCTGTTCCAGCGCTGGACAACCCTTCCCATGCTGGGCCAGGAGATGGATTCTGGAAATGCAGACTCCGAGGAGCAGGGGATTAAGGCAGCATTGGATTCCTTTATTCTCCCAGAAGGATAAAGGAGATTTATCCCCAGACGAACCAGAGGTGATCACACTGAGGTCATTAGTGGGATTTCTTCCTTACTCCCACAAATACCCACTGGGATGACAGAGTTCCCTACAAGGGCGGTGTTGGAAGGAGCTGCTGGCATGTTTTGCTGTTTATTGGGATCCACAGGATGTTTGGTGTCTCTCAGAGCTGTTCCAGGCTCTCCACAGACCCAAACACTCCTCACACTTCTCCTCAGAGTAGAGAGGTTTCCCAGAGTGCTGGTTTTTAATTTCAGATGCTGGGATAACGACACGGCTTCAGGAGGCAGGAGACTCATTGTGCTGTGCCTCAGTCCAGGCAGGGACAACCCCCAGCTAATAAAAACCTTTTTAAAGCACAAAAAGTCCCATTAAACTGATATTATAAAGGCTGCAAATTGAAGCAGGCCTCAATCAGAAAGCAGCAGAATTTAATTCCCCCCCTTACCCATTTGCATGATCATCTCCTTCCTAATTGCCCATCCACGCTTTTCCCACAGAAGTGCTGTCCCGAGGTTGGAGATGGTTCCAGCTTTATGGAGCTTTGATCTTTATCTGGTTTTACTTTTTACAGAGCACAGAACCCGAGAGTGGCAACTGCTTTCCTCTTGTTCCTCCTGTGGCAGTGAACTGCTCTTCCCGAGGACGGCTGCAGGAATTCTCAGGCAGCATAACGTATGGAATGCCAGGCACGCTACAGAATTCCAGTGGGAGCAGCAGGAACTTCTGTTCTTTACTGGCAGGGCTGTGCCATGAAGGGGAGCTTGGAGATATTGGTCAGCTCAGGGAATGAGCCTGGCTCATGGTAAGGAAATTCACTGTGCAGTTACTTCGGGCCCTTCTCCTTCTCCTTCTCCTTCTTCTCCTCCTCCTCCTCCTCCTTCTCCTCCTCCTCCTTCTCCTTCTCCTCCTCCTCCTCCTTCTCCTCCTCCTTCTCCTCCTCCTCCTCCTTCTCCTTCTCCTCCTCCTCCTCCTCCTCCTTCTCCTTCTCCTTCTCCTTCTCCTTCTCCTTCTCCTTCTCCTTCTCCTTCTCCTTCTCCTTCTCCTTCTCCTTCTCCTTCTCCTTCTCCTTCTCCTTCTCCTTCTCCTTCTCCTTCTCCTTCTCCTTCTCCTTCTCCCTCTCTTTCCAACACCAGTTCCAGACCTCAGTATAATCCATGTTCCCACAGCCTGACCTTGCAGTTTTCCCAGTTTAGCAGCCCCAGCCACACTTGCAGCCTCTCTGTCTGGACTTTGTCTTGCTGAAATCTCCCTTTGTTGATCCTTTGCTGCCTGACCTTTTATCCAGCAATAACGTGCAGTGGGTGGAAGCTTCTCAGAATTCCCTCCCTGTTCCACTGGAAACATTCCCAAGTGGAAGCAGCTGCACTGCCCATCAGCACTTGCCTGCTTTTAGGGGTGGTTGAGGCATGAAGGATGCAACAAATGGAGTTGGCTCCAAGGGGATGAAATGCTCCCCCTGAGGCTGCTCAGAGAGCTGGAGCTGAGGAATCCGGGTGGGAATCACTCCAAGAAAAAGGAAGGAAAAGAGAGCAGAGGAACAGGGATGCAATTCCAACCTCTCCAAGGACTGGGATGGGCACATTCACCAACACCATTTAATCTAGACACGATTTCTTCTTTGCCTCTGGCTGCCAGGAGCAGGATGAGCAGTTTAATGAGTTTAAATAGTGAATAGTTTAATTAGCTGGAAGAGACTGGATCAATAGCTGCTTAAACAAACAACTGGATCCCTGTTTCCAAGCTTGGATGTAGTTTTGGAAGGTTCCTGGCAGTTTGGCAGGGATTAGTGATGCTGAGAATGTGCTTTTTTGTGGGTTTGGGGCTTTTACTCCTGTTCACGTGGCTGCTCTTTTTCTTGTTGAGTGGAAAACAGGAGGGAAAGAGCAACGATGGAAGGAATTCCACTCTTGCTGCTTGAAGGGATGGATCAGGAAGGGAACAGGCTGCAGGGAATTTGGAGTGCAAACTGAGATCTCTCCGATATTTTCGGCTCAGTCAGTCCATCAGTGCTTGGTGGCTGTTTAGGCCACGTGCAAGGTGAATGATGGTGCACATGGCAGAGCTGCTGGTGGCTCCTTCCCCTGCTCGGCTGTCAGTCACCCTGCAGGGTGCTGGAGCAGCGTGCCAGAGGCCGTGGATCCTATGGATCCCATGGATCCCAGGGGCGTGATCAGGAGCCTGGGCCTGCTGGCCACTCCTTGCTCTCTCTTACCCTGATTTTTCAGCTCTGCAGCGAATCCAGCTTGAGTTTTTCAACCCCCTAGAAACCCAGGGACCTTTCATGTCTGTTCTCAGATCTGGGATTTAAATCCAGCCCTTATCAAAGCACCCCGTGACCAGGCAGGCCCTGAATCCCAGCAGGGATCTGATAAAGAGGGACCTGACATCCTAAAGAAACCCTTTGAAATCCTGCTGGGATTGATTTGTATCCATAATGGAGCCCCGAGCTCTCTGCCAGGGAGAGATGAAGCTGCTCCTTTGCTTTATTATCCTCAGGCCCTTCCCAGCTTTGAGGGAAATTCAGTCCCTCTTCAAGCCCCAAAATCATGGAAAAGCTCCTTTGTATCCTTTCCACAGCCCCTACGTGGATTAATCAACTTTTTATTTGATATGGTGTCATTCTCCTTTTTTTTTCCATGGCTAAAACTCCACGGTGAGCAATCAGAGCAGAAATAGGAAATGCAGGAGTCTTGGATTCCACAGTGGGATTAACTTCCCTTTTCTGCTCTCTTTCAGGACAGGAAAAACCACTGAACTCGCCCCATCTTTGGGACCAAGAGCTTTGGTGTTGGAGTAGGCAAAGCCAGCTAGGGCCCCCCTTGTCCTGCCCATGGTGTGGGTCAGGGACAGGCTCCTCTTCTCCTCTGTGCTGGGATGAACTGCCTAGGGAATGCTATTACTGACAGCCCGGTCCTAGCCCCGGCTACTGGAAATGGGCGGAGGTGAAGAGGCAAGTGCCAGAGTTGCTTGGGGATGATGGAATTGTGGTGTTTGGCTGTGCCCAGAGGGGCAGGTTGGGCATTTCTGTGTGTCTGAGGACCGGTTTGGGTGCTGGGGAGCCCGGGGAGCCGAGCTCTCAGTGCATTCCCAGCTCTCCCAGTGGTGGGAGCTGGTGCAGGGCTGGGTGACAGCCTCTGGTCGGGCTCGGGGCAGGCCCTGGCCCCGGCACAGACACGCTGGGGTGGTTTGGGGACGCTTGGGGAGCAATGGGAGGAGAATGAGGGATGGTGCTGGGCGGAGCGATCGGCCTGTGCTCGTGTCAGCGCAGCCGTGCAGGGCCCTGGGATCTGGGTAAAACTCCAGCTCTCCTGGCGTTCAGGGATGCAAGGTCTGAGGCACTGGATTTACTTGGGGCTTTCCAGGACAGCAGGAACAAGAGGAGGTGTGGTGCCAGAGGTGCGTCCCCTCCGGTTGCATTTCCCTCTTTCCCATTTCCATTTCCTCCTCAGTGCAGGTGTCCCCTGCAGCCCATGAGCACGGGGCCGGTGACAACTCCCTGTCTGTAGAGGGATTCCTTATGGAACAAGGGCAGATGACACTTGTGTGAGGCTTACGACTGTTAGAATTAGACCGGGATGGGTTTAAGGAAAACTAGAATCGTGTGTTAATCTTACTGGTCAATGAACAAATGGAATCCATACTTCTATAAGAAAAAATATAGTGTATGGAGCATATAGAAGAAGCTGTTTTTGCCTGCTGCTGCTGCTTGGCTGTATCATGTAACCCCATTCGAACTCTGCCTTCAAGACAGCTGTGAGACCGTGAAATAAAGAACTTAGCAGAACAGCAGCCTCCTCTGCTCTTTCACCCTGGTCCGAGAAGGAGGGGTACCCTGTCAAAGGCTCAACACTTGCCTTTCTGACTTTGTTTCTAAATTTCTACCTTTCTAATTTTGTTTGTTTCTAATTTTTTTGTTTGTTTGTTTCTAACTTTGTTTGTTTTTAACTTTCTACCTTTAGAAACGTGTTCGTTTCTTGTATTTTACCTCTTTGTTTGTTTCTAAATTTCTGCCGTTGTAACTTTGTTTCTAACTTTCTACTTTTAAAGTTTCATTTGTTTTTAACTTTTTACCATTCCTCCCAGCGAGGGATGTGTGCAGAATACTAAATCGTGTTAAGTTCTTCATTTTTACATCTATAGGCAAATGCTACTGATGTAGATGTAAATTCATTTTGAAATGAGCCAGCCCTCTCTCTCTACTCTGTCGCATACAGCAATATAAGAAGCTGGGAATAGAGATCCGCAGGTTTTGAGAATAAGGAGCCGGCGTTTTTCTGTAGGAAGGAAAGCAGCAAGCGCCTGGCCGCAGGAGCCGAGACGCTCGGGCTGCAGGAGCTGCAGAGCGCCCGGAGCCGGCTTCTCCCTGTGCTCTGTGCCTGCCCCCGGGCTGAGCTGGGCGGCGCTGCTGCCGCCCGGTGGCGGCTGAGCCGAGAGGGCGGCGGCCTCGGTGGCTGCCGAGCGTGGCAAGGAGCGGGAGCGAGCGGGGCGGTGTCTGTCAGCGGAGGGGAGGGTCCCGGGAGCGGCCCCGGTGCGGCCCCGGTGCGCGGGGCGGGTCCGGCCCGGGAGAGAGGGGCGGGGCCCCGAGCGATGGAGCCGCCCCCGTGCCGGGCAGGGCGAGCCCCGGGGCCGGGCGGGGCCGGGGCTCTGGGGCGGGGCCGAGCGGGGCCGGGCGGGGCCGGGGGCGGCTTCAGGGGCGGGGCCGGGCCCGGCTCAGGTGCGCGGGGCGGGGTCCGCACAGGTGCGCGGGGTCCCAGGGCGGCTGCGCAGGGCGGGGCCGAGGTGATTTAAGCCCCCGAAATCGCCCCTGCCGCCATTTGCTCCCTCAGAGCTCGGGGAGGCTGCGGCCGGGCCGGGCTCCCCCGGCGTGGCCCGGGAGAGGCCCCCGCTCCCCCTCTTTCTTCCCCGTCTTTCTTCCCCCTGTTTCTCCTGCCCTTATCCTCCTCCTTCTTCCCCCGCTTATCACCTCTTTCCTACCCCCCCCAGTTTCTTTCTCTCTCCCCCACACCCTCCCTGTCTCTCCCAATCCCCTGCCTGCCCTCTCCCCAGCGCCCCCCCACCCTCTCTCCCTGCTCCCCTGTGCATCCCCGACCCCCCCCGCCTCCTTTCTCCCCCACCCCTCCTTTCTCCCCTCTCCGTACCCCGCTCCCCAACCCGACTCCCCTCTCTTCCTCCTCCTCTGACCATCATCCCTCCCCCTCACCCGACCTTTCCCTTCCCCCCTCGTTCTCCCCAACCCACCCCGACTCCTCTCCCTACCCCATCTCATCCCTCCCCTTTCCCTCTTTCCCCCGCAGCCGCGGGGCTCGGGGCGCCGGAGAATAAAGCCCAGAGGGCCGGAGCCCGGCGCCCCTGCCCTCGCTGGAGCCTCGCACGGGGGACCCGCTCGGCGGGTCCCCCGTGCAGTACAAAAACAGCGCCGGGGCTCCGGCTTTCCACACATCACACTGGGGATCCCCTCCTCAGGAGGGGTTCCCGGGGGGGTGGTGGGTTTCGGGGAGGGTGGTGGGTTGGGGTGGGCCCCCTCCTCAGGAGGGGTTCCCGGGGGGGTGGTGGGTTTCGGGGAGGGGGGTGGGTTGGGGTTGGGGTGGGCCCCCTCCTCAGGAGGGGTTCCCGGGGGGGTGGTGGGTTTCGGGGAGGGTGGTGGGTTGGGGTTGGGGTGGGCCCCCTCCTTAGGAGGGGGTCCTGGGGGGGTGGGTGGGATGGGCCCCCTCCGGAGGAGGGGGTCCCGGGAGGGGGTCAGGGTGGGCCCCCTCCGGAGGAGGGGGTCCGGGGGAGGGGGGTGGGGCGGAGGGGGGACTTTCCCCCCCTCCAGTCCCCGCCCCCTCTCCCGGACCCCCTCCTCCGGACGGGGCTCACCCCGGCCCCCTCTCGGGACCCCCTCCTCCGGACCGGGGCCCCGGAGGGGGGGGGCGGGTGGGGTGGGGGGGTCCGGGCGGGAGGGGCTGTTGGTTTGGCCTGTGGTCTCTATGTCTGTTCATGCCACAGAGTGACGTGACCCCCCTCTGCTTCCCCCCCACCCCCCTCCCCGAGGCCCCGGTCCGGAGGAGGGGGTCCCGCGGAGGGGGCTGGGGTGAGCCCCGTCCGGAGGAGGGGGTCCGGGAGAGGGGGCGGGGACTGGAGGGGGGGGAAAGTCCCCCCTCCGCCCCACCCCCCTCCCCCCGACCCCCTCCTCCGGAGGGGGCCCACCCTAACCCCCTCCCGGGACCCCCTCCTCCGGAGGGGGCCCACCCCAACCCACCACCCTCCCTGAAACCCACCCACCCCCCCGGGACCCCCTCCTGAGGAGGGGGCCCACCCCAACCCACCACCCTCCCCGAAACCCACCACCCCCCCGGGAACCCCTCCTGAGGAGGGGATCCCCAGTGTGATGTGTGGAAAGCCGGAGCCCCGGCGCTGTTTTTGTACTGCACGGGGGACCCGCCGAGCGGGCCCGGCCCGTGTGGGGCTCCAGCGAGGGCAGGGGCGCCGGGCTCCGGCCCTCTGGGCTTTATTCTCCGGCGCCCCGTGCCCCGCGGCTGCGGGGGAAAGACGGGACAGAGGATGGGAATAAGGGAGCAGAGGGGGTCAAAGAAGGACCGCAGGTGGGGGGTTCGGGGTGTGCAGGGAGAGGTGGGATGGGGGGACAGGAAAGGAGGCGGGGGGAAGACGAGGACGGAGCACAAGTGGGGGGTCAAGGTGCAGAGGGGAAACGAGGGAAGAGGAACAGGGGGAGGTGGAGGGGGAAGGAAAGGTGGCAGACGGAGGGGGAGGATTGAGGGCAGGTGGGGGGAACTGCGAGGGGAAGGGGAGCAGGGTGAGGGGGCAGGGGGGACCCGGGATGGGGGCGAAGGAACGGTGGAGAAGGGGAGAGAGGGTGGAGGGGTAGGGCAGGGTTGGGGTGTGTAGGGGGACAGGGAGGGGGGATGGGGGGGACCGGGCCGGGGGGGGAGGGAGGGGAGGGCTAGGGGGGAGAGGGGGGGGGGTAGGGGGGGGGTGTAGGGGGTGGGGGAGGGGAGGCAGAGGGGGGAGAACGGAGAAGGGTTAGAAGAAGACAAACTAACACAAATATAAAGGAAAAGAACTACAGAGACATAGAAATATGGAAATACAGAGATCTAGAGCCCGGTCCGGCCACAACCGTTCCCACCGAGCGCCGAGGGAGCAAATGGCGGCGCCGCCGATTCCCGAGGCTTAAATCCCCTCGGCCCCGCCCCGCGCAGCCGCTCTGGGGCCCCGCGCACCTGTGCGGACCCCGCCCTTCACACCTGTGCCGGGCCCGCCCCGCCCCGCCCGCGCCCGTAAATGCCGGCGGATCCGCGCCCGCTCCGCTTTGTGCGGTGGATGCTCATCCTGCTCCTCCCGGGCTGTGGCGGGACCGTCGTTCGGAGCGCTGTGCGGAGCCCGGCACCGGGGGCTACTCCTGGCGCTGCGCCGAGCCCGAGGCGCTGAGGTGGGAACGGGACCCGGGCCCTGGGATTCGGGGCTGGGTCCTGTCGGTGTCTGTTGGGGGTCCCGGGCCGAGCCGCTTGTCTCTCGGCGGGCGGGGTGCGGCTGCCGGGCTCGGAGAACTGAGGTGGGATGGGGGATGGCATTAGGCATCGGGATCGCCGCGGCTGGCAAGTGCCGCTCCGGGATTGGCGCTGGTGCCGAGCCCGGCGCTGCCGCTCCGGCTGCGGCCAGCGCGGGGCTGGGCTCCCGCCGGAGCTCCGGCTACGCTCCCGCTGCGGCCGTGGGGAGCCGGGGCCGTGCCGGTGCCGGGCCCGCCGGGAGGGCGGCGCTTCCCCGCAGCAGGCACTGGATCGCGCCTGGAAGCGGCCGGGCCGCGGGGACCGCCCGTGCCCGCCCCGGCACCCCCCGAGGCCGCTGCTCCCTCAGCGCCGCCCGCCCTGTGGGGCGCCCCCTGGCGCAACCGGAGCGCCGGCGCTCCCGGCCCGGCCCCGCCCGCAGCCCCCGCGGGGACGCGGAGCTCCCCCAGCCCCGGCACTGCCGAGGTCGCCGCACCCCCTGCGCACGGCAGCGCCCGCCTCCCCCTGCCCCGGGCCGCTCCCCCGGGGGCCTCCCGCCCGCCGCGGCCCCGCCCAACCAGCGCGGCTGCAGCGGGACGAGCCGCTCCCCCGGCCCGGCCGCTGGCGCCGAGGCCGCTGCTGCCGCTCCTGCTCTGACTGCGCCCGCTGCGGGACCGGGGCCTCGCCGGGGCTCGCTGCTGCTTGAGCCGCTCATCCCACAACTGCCGCTTGAGACCTGATGCTCTCCTTCCTCCCCCCCCGCTTTCTCTGCGGCTTGCACGCTCCACTGCAAAAACCTCTGGCTTTAAAAGGCCAGGGAAAAATGTTTCTTCTTTATTTCCAGAGCACAGGAGATCCTGAGTGGCAATGGCTACACAAGGACCACCAAGTCGAACCCTTATGTGAATGGCTCCTCTGGCCACTGAACCCACACCTGGGCACTCTCAGCACCCTGCTCCAGCCAAGCCAATCTCAGCTCCTGGCAATGTCCTGCCTGGGATAGGAATGCCAAATGCCAGCAAGATCATTCCTATGCAAATACAACTCCTTCTTTTATGCTAATGCTGCTTGCCACACCAGCCCCTGTAATTGCCATAGGGCAGAGCTCCATGGCCAGCACCTGATCATGCAACAACACAGGTGAGCAGTTGTGTGACAGCACTGAACTCTTCCCATAACCCTGATTTCCTGCCCTTTCCAGGATTTACCCAACAGCTGTAAAGGTGCTTGTTCCATGGCCCTTTCCAGGGAGAAATGAGCAAGGCAAGTCCTGAGGGTTCACTTGGTCCACGGCCAAAGCTCTTCTGGAGAGGGTCAGGGCTGCTCCTGCCTGCAGAGGGGCCTTTCCCACAGGTGAGTGTTCACAGCCCAAAATCCCAGGGGCTGCTGAGGCCGGGCCAGCTTTTGTGGCCCAGAGCTGCACAGAGCTCTCAGCGACTCCTGCTCACTGCCAGGAGTGTTCCTTGGTGCTCCTTCCGTGTGTCCCAGCTGGCAGGGAATGGGGGGAAGGAGAAGACCAGGAGGCCCAGGAAGGGAAGCAGCAGCTCTTGTGCTTTGGATTTGCAGAGAGGAGCTGTGCCTGCAGTGTCTTGCCCGTGGCACGCAGTGTGCCAAACACACATCCCCGGAACGGGCACTGGGCTGCCCGGGCAGCGCTGGGATGGACATGGATAAAGGGCTGCCCGCGGCCCCTCGGCCAGGGGCTGCTCTGAACAGGCACCCAGAGATGCTTCAGTCCCGACAGACCCCACTGACACCCCAAAAATGCCCCAAGGAACAGCTGGCACTGGGCAATGTCAGAATGGGCTGTTTGCAGAGGGGCTCAGACAGCAATTCCCAGTGCTGACCTCCCACACACCTGCCAGCTATGTCCCAGCCACCCAAAATGCCTTCCCTTCCAGCCTGAGGCCATCATCCCTCAGCAGTGTTAAAGCCAAGGCAAGCTTCGCCCACAGCAATGAAATGCTAAGCAATGCCCTCAGAGATGCCTTCAAATGAAAGGTCAGAGTCAGAGAAATCTCTTTGGATTGAGTTGGGAGTTTTTGGGGAGCCAGCTGGAACTGCACAACTGATGGAAAGCTTTCCCAGGTGGCTCCCACTGCAGGTGCCCTGAAGGCAGGGATGTGCATCCCTTTCCTGAGGGAAAAGAACTTGCAGAGGCCACTCCTGAGGCTCTGGAATGAAATCAACTCCTGCAGGGAGAGAAGTCCTCCCGTGGGCACAGGGGCTGCCTCAGCACGGGCTGGGAGCGTGTCCAGCCAGTGCCTGTTCCTGCTTTCAAATATCACCTGGAGCCCCAGCTCGGGGGGTGCAGGCAGCTGAATTCCAGGGAACTCTGTCAGGTGCCCCCAGGGACATTGGGGGGGGGGCTGGGGGATGAGGGTTACAAACAGCAAATTCTATGGAACATGAAGCTGTCCTTGCCCTGACCCTGCTGAGCTTCCCTGGAAGCTCTGCTGGGTCCTGACACAGCTGGTGTTAAATAGGCAGCTCTGCATGGGAATATCCATGCTCCAGGAGGCGCTGGGAGGCTATGCCAGTGGCAATTCAGCAGGGAATTCAGGGCTTTGGGTAGAATTCATCTGAACTAGCAAAGCCAACCCCCAAATCTGCGCACCACCCAGGGAACAATCTTTGTGCTGCCCTGGCAGCCAAAGCCCCTGGGCTGGGAAATGTCAGCAGGCAAATGGATGGAATGATCTAAATGCCAGCATCCCCCAAAGGGACAATGCCATCACCTCCCTTTGCTCCCAAAGTGTCCACTGTGTTCCCCACAGGTACCCTGGGGATGCCAGGGAGGTGCCTTTGCCCACAGTGCCTTTCTCCTGCCCCTCTCCAGCCTGAGGCCTCTTCTCCCTTCCCTGCCAGCTGATGCCAAGGAAGGAAGACACAGTGAGTGCTGAGTTGACCTCCAAATAGTCCTTCCCTCACCTTGAGATGACCTGAGATTTTACCCCCAAAATGTCCCCATCTGCCTCCTTCTGAGTTCCTCATTTTTTACAAGGAAGCATTCTTTCTCTGCTCTGGAGATTACCACAAGATTTGCCCCCAAAACTTTCCCCACCTGTCCACTACCTCTTTCCTCATTTCCACCTCAATCTTTTCATTCTTTGCCCTACAGATGCTTTCAATTTTTACCCCTCTGAACTTCCCTACCTGTCCATAAGTGATTACCTCAGTTTACCCCATCAAGTGCATTCTCTCTGCTACAGATCACCTCAGATTTTACCTCCAACATTTTCCGTACATCTCCACCACTGACTGAGTACTTTATTTTTACCTCCAAATACTCATTTTCTACCATGGAGATTCCCTCAAGTTTTACCTGCCAGATTTACCCACCTGTCCACAGCAATTCCCTCCGTTTACCTCAGGATGCTCCTGCTCTCTCCTAGAGATGACCTCACATTTTACCCCCTCAGTTTTCCCTACCTGCCCAGTTCTGATCACCTCCTTTTTACCTCAAAACATGAGTTCTTTCTTCTACAGATGAACTCAGATTTTATTACCAAAATGTCTATTTTGTCCCCTGTGCACTGACTAGATTTTAAAACCCAAACCACGCAGGTTATGTCTGTCTTACCCCCAAAATGTTCATTCTGTCCCCTACAAATTAGGTCAGATTTTTTCTCAAAACCACTTATGGTTCCTACATAATTACCTCAGGGTTTGCCCCCCACATTCTACCTCATCTTGACTACTGATCACCTCATTGCTTCCTCAATATGTTCATTCTTTGCCCTACAGATCTTCCCAAGTTTTACACCCCAAATTTCCTTGCCTAGCCCCAGTGATTGCCTCAGTTCATGTCAGTGGTCACACTCTCCCTAGAGATTACCTCAAGTTTAACCCCCAAAATTTTCCTGAACTGTCCACAACTTATTACCTCATTTTTACCAAAAAAGATTCATTCTCAACCTTTAGATCATTTCAAGTTTGACCCCCCAAAATTCCCCTACCTGTCCACTACTGATTCCCTCATTCTTCCTTCAATATTTATTTCCTTTCTACCATGTAGCTTCTATCAAGATTTACCCCCAAAGTTTTCCATCTGTCTACTACTGCTTACCTCATTTTTACCTCAAAATGTTCTTTCTACAGCTTATTTAATATTATTTTTACACAAGTTTCCCTATCTGCCCACAACTGATTCCCTCATGTTACCTCAGTGTGTTCATGCTCTCCCCTAGAGATTAGCTCAGATTTAGCCCCCAAATTTTCCCCACATGCTCAGTATTCATCACCTCCTTTTTCCCTCCAAGTGTTCATTCTCTGCTCTTGAGACTTTGTCAAGTTTGGCCTCCAAAATTTTCCTTCTTTGTCTATTACTGAGTACCTCATTTTTGCTCCAAAATATTCATTCTGTCCCCTACAGATTACATCAAGTTTTACCCCCCAGTTTTTCCTTCCTGTACAATATTAACTCTTTTCTGCCCCAAAAATGTGCATTCTTTCCCCTAAACATCACCTCAGCTTTTCCCTCAAAAATGCCACCTTGCTCTGCTTGACATCACCTCCCATTTTCCTACACAAACAATTCTTGTGTCCCCTCTCAGTCACCCCAGGTTTTCAGCTGAAAATGTCTCCTCTGTCCCCTCAAAGTCATCCCAGGTTTTCCCAGTGAGGAGCTGCAAGGAATTCAGGCAGGGCCAATGACACCAGGGAACAGCTGTAAATTCAGAGGCAGAGAGAGAAGATCTACCAGGAAAGGGGAAAGGTTCAGAAAACATTTCTGCAATTAATTAATAATTATTTCCAGTTCCCCACTGAGAAGAACACAACCTCACAGCTGTTAAGGCCTGACAGTTCCCTGCAGGGAGAGCTCAGCCCATGTGCCCAGAGGCAATCGCAGCATCTGAAAGAAAGAAAGAAGCAGCAAAAGGTGATTGCTTCTCTTTCAAAGTTATTTCAAGTGCTCACACCCAAACCCACCTTTGCTCTTGATTCTGGCCGGGTGCATGGTGAGCGCTGGGCACAGGTCATGTCATCCATGCTGGTGTGAGTGATGCTTTCTGGGGGAAATCAGCTGATCTCCAAAGTTCCCTTCCTGCCCTGTGCCTGATCTGCACAGGAGAAAACCTCTTCCAGGAAGGGATTGTGCTCCCTCTAATCCCATTTGCCCAGTCTGTTCCATGGGGATATTGCCAGCCTGGGGCAGCAGAGGCACACGCAGCTCTCAGCACTCCCTGCTCCAAGCACAGCTCTGGGCTCCTTTGCAGACTGCCTCTGCCATGGGGTTTTCTCCAGGAGAAGCCAAGGAATTGCTCCTGGAAGGGTGCAGATTAAGTTATCCCAAAGGGAAGCAAAGAGTAAGTACTCCAGGAAGAGCCCTTGGGATCTGCTGGGCTGAGGTGGGAAGGGGACATTCATTCCCTGCAGGGCCAATACACAACAACCTCCAAGCCAAAGCACAGACTGGCAGGTGCGGTCTGACAGCAGCACTCTGACAAACCTCCTTGTCATTCTTCCCTGCAGTGACTTTTGCAAGCAAACACTGAAGCTGACAAGCCCAGAAGCTCCATCCAGCCACTCTGGAAGGAAAGGATACTCCCAGGGATGAGGCACATTCCCAGCAAACTCTCCCAACACAGCCTGGAGGCAGTGCTGGAGCTCGGGTGTGGGGCTGGGAAGGGCTGCCAGGAGCACGCAGCCCCCAGGTGGGGTGGGAGCCGCAGCAGCAAATTCCCACAGGCTGATGGCACAGCAGAGAGACAAAGGCCAGCAGTGCCCACGGGAGGTGCAGGGTTAATTCTGCTCCCTGCCCTGCCCCATCCCCGCAGGAAATCTCCAAGGGGGAGAGAAACTCTCAGGGTGCCCAAAATGCAGCATCTGTCACCCTGATCCAGCTTCAACTCAGCATGGGGGGCCAAACTCCCCCCACAGGTAAACACTGAGCTGACCTGGTCAGTCTCAAACACAGCCCCAGTTCTCACCTCCAGCCTGCTCCTGGGGCTGCTGCCACATTCCTGACAAGGAGCCCCTTTGGACAGGGCTCTCTGTGTGTCTCAGGTGCTGGGCACTGCAGGGACCAGGGCAGCCCCCTCTGGGGACAATTGGGGATTCATCCCACACCATGGGCAGGACCAGGGGCCCTCCAGTACAGGCTGGTGGGGCCAGAGCCCATTGGGTTTGGCTGCTCAAACACCAAAGCTTTTGGCAAAGATGGGACAAGTTAAGTGGGTTTTCCTGGCCTGAGAGAGAGAAGAAATTGTTGAAATTAAGCATGGCAATTAAGTCCACTGTGGAAGTCAAAGGCTCCTGGCTTTCCCACTCCTGTTCTGATTGCTCACTAGAAGGTTTTATCCATAAAAAAATGAGAGGTGGCACCAAATAAAAGAGCTCTTTTTCAACATTTTTCCCCTACTTACTTTCATACCTAAAAAGGATGTCCATTTTTTCTTAGTGTATTCTTTGCCTAATTTTAACAGAACTGTTTTCCTTCCAGGCCCCACTTGTGGGTTCTTCACTCCTTTGCCATTGGACTTTGGACAAAGGAAGAGAAGCATCTGCTCCAAACGGGTGTCATCCTATGGGGAACACCCCCTGTACCAGCCCCAGCCTGGGCCAAGCACGCTGCCTCACTCTCCCCATTCTGGATGCTGGCTCCAATCCAGTCTGAGTTTTCCCCTGTTTTCCATGTCTAAGGACAGGAACTTGTCCTGGTCAGGGTGTAAGGCCTTAAACTGCACCTTGATCTGGGGGGCTGGGACTGGGATTCCAGCAGGGAATTCACTGTTTTACAAATAAAAGTTATTCCAGGGAGCTGCTGCTTCACCACACAGTGTCAGCAAAAGAGAGAGAACACCAAAGGTGTATCCAAAACCAAGGATGGAATGATTCCTCCTGCTTTGAGTGGGATCAGGGCTTATGCTGCCCTGGAATGACAAAGAACTTCTCCCTCAGCCCCCTAGAGAGCCCTCAAAAAGCCAAAGTGCAGCAGGGAAGGAAGGAAAGGCACCTGCTGGGGACAGCACAGCTCCAGCTGCTCATGGGGACTGGGACTGAGTCTGGAGCCAAAAGCCCCTTCCCAGGCTGGAGGGGCTTGCCTAAAGCACCACCTCTGGGAAGCAAAGGGCTATGGAAGAAATGGAGTGGGAATTTACAATAATAATCATAATGGATCGGGAAAGAGCAACAACAGAAGCAACAATCATTCCAAGGGAGCAGGAGGGATGCTGAGCTTTAAACAAGGTTTGAGTGAGGCAGCAGCTCCTGGCAGTTCTAACCCACAGCTCCAGCTCTGCGATTCCAGGAGCACTGCAAGCTCCTCCTGCCCAGTCCCTGGCTTTGCCTCCTGCCAGTACTTGGCACCTCAGGCACGGGTGGGTGTGAGTGCTCCAGTGCTGCTGCCCCGAGGGAGTGGGAAAATGGCCACTAAACCCCTTCCCACTGGGCTGGCTCCGAGCTCTGGCTGGGGAAAACATTTGGCACCCCTGGCATTTCAATGCAATCAGTTTCCATCACTTTGAAGATGCACTGAATAAACCCAGGGCACATAAGTAAACCTCTCCCCATAAGGAGAGCCCCAGGGAATACGCAATTATTCCTATGCCTGGCCAAAGAAACCAGCAGCCAGGTTTTGGGGAAGAGACTCCAGACTCTTATCTCCTTCCCTGGCTGTAAACCACTTGCAGAGGCTTTGGAGTTCATACAAGCTTGTCAGGATTTGGCTACTTCATTTAAATTCTATTCAGATACTGGAATGGAAGTGTCCTAAAGGCACCTCACTCAGACTTTAAGCCCTCTACCACCAAAGAATTTAGATGCTCTTTTCTTAGGAACACCCCACCTCTGCTTCTTTAGGTGTCTCCATGTGGGACATCAATTAAATGCGGACAAATTTTAGAATGCAGCTTCCAAGTCAAGTTACCTGCTAGGAAATTACTTCAGCTCTCTGGCACCTTGGGCTGTTTTAAACACAGCCTGGCCCTTCATGGCTGAGGCTCTGAGCTACACAACTTGTGAGCTGGCAAGTAACAGCAGCTGAGGTCTCATCCCAGCTGTACACAAAAACAGGGAGTGGGGGCTGCACTTGGATACATGCAGGCAGGGTTGGGCCCCTTCTGAAAGGTTCAATCCCTGTTTTTCAGAGACTCAATCAGGGATAATGACATTTTCACAAAGCTCTCTTAAGGCACGTGAAAACCCGAGCAAGAAAATGGAATCAAAGCCTTTGTTCCACTGGCCTCACGCCCCAAATTCCAACGGGACAGACAAGTCCCTCTCCTCGCAAGGCAACGTCTCCTACCTGGATCTGTGCCTTCCCCAGCCTTTGGTGGCCGTTGTCTCCATCCTCCCACACCTCCTCATCTTCCTCCTCAGCAGGCCTGGCTTCCTCATCCTGCAGAGCAAGCACAGGGACACTCACCAGCCTGCTCATCCCAAACCTGGGCAGCAGGGATGGACTGCTGGGACCCCCTGGACACTCACCCCTCTGCTGGCCACCATCCCTGCTCTGCAGTCCATTCCCGTTCCTGGCCTGGCATCTCCTTTGAATGGGATGTTAAACCACAACCACTTGCTCTGCTGGGTTTTGGGACATCAGAGACTCCTCCAAGGCAGTGGACAAAGCTCCTGTTCCCACAGCCTCTGCCTCCCAAAGCCCTGCTAGGGCCAGGCAGAGCAAGGGAAACCCCTCAGTTCCTGCTGGAAATTTCCTCTTGTGCCCGTAAACCCAGGGAAATCGTGGCTGCCCCATCCCTGGAAGTGTTCAAGGCCAGGCTGGCCGCAGCTTGGAGCACCCTGGGGATGGAATGAGGTGATCCTTAAGGTCCCTTCCCACCCAAATTATTCCGCCATTCCAGGATGATTCTGTGATCTCTCCCTGCATTTATTTTGCATCGTTTCCTCTCTAATCTGAATTCCCAAATCGAAATGATTTTTTAAAGAAATCATTTAAAATTATCCCAGGAATAAAAAGGGGTGCATCAAACATACAAGAATCATTCCTACCTCCATCAAATCATTGTTAATTGGAAGCCTATTTCCTCATCTCTGTCCTTAGTTTTCCTTTCCTAGGAAACCTTATGATCCCACAGTTTCTCCAAGAGATTTACTGGGATTGCAGAAAGGTTTGCTTTGTCAGGGAGGCAAGGGGGTTTACAACACTTGTTCCTCTGCATCTTTATCCTTTCACCAGCTTTCCCCTGGAACGGTGCTGCAAGAGAAGTTCAGAATTACTAGAAATGGATCAGGTTCACCTTTTTTCCTCATTCTTTTCCAACGACTTCCAAATTCTTGGAATTATCCTCAAATGAGGCCTAGCAAGCTACTGTGAAAACATCAATCAGAGGAACATCTTGACAAGAGAAAACCACATCCAGCAGCAGCCAAAACAATGCCACTGCTATTCTTACCTGGTCTCCAGGTGCTCCAGCCAGAGCTCCCAACACCCACTGCCATTCCATGGGGGTGAGGAGGCAGTTTTGGACATGTTCTTTGCCACGGGATGGGATAACAGAGCCCAGAGGGTCTTTGTGTCCCTTCCAAGCCACCCCATGATTCCATGATACCATCAGCACCTATACCAATTCCATTCTGGAAAGCCCAATTCCATTCCTCCCATCAACTCAGAATTTCTCCCTTCCTCTCTCTGCTCCACATCAGGCATGTGTTGCCACAGGCATGGGATGCCTCAGCATTGCCTGGGAATGCCACTCAAGGCTGCCCTGGTGGCCTCAGTGCTCCAAAATGCCCAGCTGGCTCCCGTTCCAGTCAGGAATGTCCCAAACAGCAGCGTGGGGTGTGCCCTCTGCCATCCCACCATTGGGGCAGCTCCCATAGAATGTGACCGACTTACTGGGTTTGGAATTCCTGGCTTAAAAGTCAGGTGGTGGAATATCCTCTCCTGGGAATATCCAGAAGACCAGAAGGCTCCCTGGAAGTCACAGGTCAGGGACAGAGTCAGATGAACGATCCTGAACTGGTTTTCAGGGGATGCATCCCCAGCCTGTGGCTGCAAAAACTCCAGAGCTGTTCCTTCCCCTTGGGACAGCCAGAGAAAACATCCCCAGCATGGATTTCTGACAGGAAAAACCTCACTGCTCCAGGCTACTTGGCTCCTCCCAAATCCAGGCCAGCACTCCAACAGGCTCTAAGGACAAAACAACAGCAAAGACCATCTCAGGGCACACGCCACGAGCTGGGCGTCACATTCCTCACTGGAACTGGGCTGTTCCCACATCCCTGGGACAGTCGGGAGCATCCCCCGTTCCTCACTCTTCCATTCAGGACAAAGAGACAACAGAGCTGTCAAACAGCCAGTGTCTTACCCCAACAATCCAGGGAAAACCACCTTACTCTGGGGAGAAACATCATGCCCAGTTATGGAAAAAGCCAAAGAACAGTACTGGAAACACTCCCGGGCATGGAGGCTCCCAGCTCCGGAAATGCAGCTCACAGGCTTCTTCCCATGGGAACCCCAATCTTGCCCGGGACTGGGCTCAGGGAGAAAGTCCTGCCCATTCCACCACTCTGGCACAGACACCCCAGGAAGGTGTCCCTGACCATGGCAAGGGGCTGAACAGGATGGTCTGTAAGGTTCTTGCCAGCACAGACCATTCCAGGAGTTTAAGGTGGATTTGAGCAGCTCCTGGGGACATGAACACCACCCACACCTCCCACCTGGCTCAGCCCAGAGTCCATCCAGCACTCACAGAGAGCTGCTGGGAGCTGAAATTCTCCCTGCTCCCCCTGCCTGGGAAACCCTGCCTCCAGCTCCTGGGAAAGGGGAGCTGCATCCTGCTGGGTGCCCCTGGCTCTGGGCAGCTGCCGCCTTCAGGCGGGGGGATGGCTCGGGCAGCTCTGGTGACTGTTCCACCTCAATGATTTTGTGTTTTCCTGCATTTCCCTGGGCTGGAGGGGAGCAGGGGGTGCGGTGGGAGTGCGGGAAGGCAGCGGCGGGGAGGGCAAGGAGTGGGGCCGGGCACCGCACGGCGCAGGGGGGCTTCTGCTGGCACTGGAGGGGCGCGACCGTACGGAGGCGTCCCCGCCGCTGCCGGCCACTGCCCACGGGGCTCCTGCCCGCCCCCGGCGCCACTGACCCCACACCCCGTGTCCCCACACTGGGAACCACCACGGAAAATCATGCTGGAACCTCTAATCCTGAGCCCGAGCCTTGACCTTTTATCCCCTGACCTTTGACCCCTTGACCCATTCCTTGACAACCCGACCTTTGATCCCTTACCTTTGACCATCCAGCAAGTGGCCAAGATGCCCGCGGGTGGCTACGCCAGCGAGTAGGTGAAATGGAGACCGTGGCGATCGTGCCAGACCCGAAGGCGAGCTCCTCGGGCAAAAAGATCCACGATGATGTCGAGACTCAAAGGCCGATGACAGAGATGGGTGGGAACTGCCCTGCCCAGCAAAGGCTCAGGTGATGCTGAGGAGAAACCCTCTCCCTTTACTTCCAAGGGGCCCTCCCACAACAGCCCTCTCCTCTAAGCTAACTTCCAATTGCCTCCTGGAACTCCAAAGGCCTTTCCCTTCTCCCAACCACCGCTCCCAACACTTAGCTTTCTGAAGACAAACGGACAAAATCCATCCTTGGCAGAAAAAATGCATCAGCACCTCAGATGTCAACACGTTCCCCACGGTCCGCTTTGGCAGCTGCGAAAGATGGAGAACAAGGAGAAAATTCAGCCTCTGACAACACACGCCAAAAGAGACCCCTTCCGCAAGGCCCCCTCCCTCGAAACTGCCGAGGCTCAGCGCTTACCTGCTCTCTCCAAACTTCAGCTCCACACCTGCTCACGGTACCTAAGACAACAAAACAGAAAACGTCACTGTTGCCCTCCAGAAGAGCATCCCCGGGCTACTCCACACCACTGCCCCGGCTCACCTCAAATCCTGATCTGACTCTGGAGGTGGCCAGGACAAACCTGCACAATGAAAAGGGACACGCTCAGCACGCTGCCATAGACCGCTGGCCTATCAGCCACCCCACCTAAATGCCAACTCACCTGCTCACCTCTGTCCCTTGGCATGCCCAGGGCAGCAGCAGCACCTGCAGAGAAGCAAAGCAAAAACACACAAAACATGCTGAGAGACTGTGAAACCACAGCCTCCCTGCTCCGACTGAAGTACACCACACCTATACCTTAGGCTTGCACGCTCCAGCATCCAGGGCCAGGACATCCTGCAAGTGGACCACCTAAAACACACAAACAACAACGGATGCTTAGAGCTGCTCCAAAAATTGAGACCGAGGCCGTAACAACTCATTCTGTCCACCGGTCACTGCTCACCTCGCTCCATCGCCCCTGACTGCCAATATCCGGCATTACTTCCAAAAAAAAAAAAAAAGACATGGAACAATGCTGTAACATAGTAGCATGACATAGCCCAGCAGGACTGCAGAGAGGGGCAGAGAGGGAAAGCCGGCCAGGATCTCGTTCCCAGCCCTGAGCAGGGGCTTTACTGGCCTGACTGTCCTGTACTACCCGAGCTCTGGGGACAATGAACCAGGCTCAGTCCCTGCCTCACCACTGGCACCCTGAAATTCTGGCACTGCAAGAGTCAGGGGAGGTTTCAGCAGTGATTTCAGCAAGGTCAGAGCTGCTCCCAGCAAAAGCTGTTCTTAGACTACTCCTGGCAGAAGAACCCAGAGTACCTGCCACTGCAGGATGCTTGTGACTTCCAGGTGGAGGAGAAGGGTGGAAACAATCCAAGATGAAGACAGAATGATGAACACAGCAAAGAGGATTTCTGTATGCTCTGCACTGTTTTGTCACGTTCAGCCCTTCCTGGGCTGTTCTCTGCTTGTTGTTCTCAAGATCAACATCTCCGACTAAGGGCGGGTGATGTGAATTCCAAGGAAGTACAATTCAATTCTCCCCTAGATCTTTCCCTAAAGTACAAGATACTGATTCACCTCCCTTCCCACCAGAGTCAATCAAAGACTATCCAAAAACGTAAATGATGATAATGCGGAATCTGGTCTCCATTAGAAAAATTAATGTAGTATTTTTTATCAGAGCTTTGGTTAAATGTAACAACGCAGGAAGTGCCTGTGCTCAGGTTATTGGAGAGTGCGAGGTTTTCTCATCGCATCAGCCCTGTCAGCTGACAAGTGTGGCTGTGCACTAAGGCACAAAGCACCGACGTTTGCACACTACAGCTGGAATCTGCTATCTCCGTGTGCAGACACAACCACTGCTCATCACAGATAAACCCACAAGGGCTGCTCCAGCACTGACTTACCTGGGGAAAAACCAGCACTAAGAGGAGCAAAATAAAAAGCATGGGAGTAGTAGTTTCACCCTGAGCAGCTCCGTGAGATGGGCAGGAATCAGAGAATCCCCATAGTAACTCTGAACTTGCTTTTCCTGATCACCTTTCACAGAATCCATAGCAGCAACCCGTGAACATCCCGTGTGTAGGTTTATTCCAAAACCCACTTGCAGAAACATCAGGATATTGCACCTAAAGCTGCCTCTGCCAGAGGGAAGCAAGAGCTGGGGCTGGGAGAGGAAACAGGCAGGAACTTGCTCTCAGGAGAGGCAGCACGTGGGCTGCTGGCACTGCCAGCAGGAGGACGCAGGTGGGAGCAGGTAAAATTCCAATACAAAATGCAACTGGGGAATGTGACGGTGCAGAGGCTGTAGGTTGGCAGTCTAAGACTTTGGGGTTTATCACAGCTCCATGAAAGCACCGAATTTCGCCAGCAGGTACCACTCATCCTCCTCAGGACAAGCTTCCAAGAGTTCATCTCTCAATTTGTGCCCCAGTGTGGGCCAAGTGCTGGTGGAGCCTGGGCTGGCACCCCGAGCTCTCACCCCAGCTGGCACCCCCAGGCCTTTCCAATGTGCCACTGCCACCCAAGCCACAATGGTGGGGCCTGAGGAAAGGAAGGAATGAGGAGGGACTTAGGACACAATCCTGCCCTTCAGACAGGCAGATTTACCTGTGCTCCAGTCTCAAGGGGGCTCTCAGTGGATAACTCAAGCATCCCGCGTGGGACACTGGGGCCAAGGAGCAGCTGGAGGCAGCTCTGTCACCTGGGCTACCTGTGTGTAGCCATATTTAGCAATAACTGAATTGATTGAAATAAAGGGTAAAAGCTTGACTCAGCCTGTAACTTTCACCTTTCTTTCAAGTGCAAAAAGAAGCAGAAAAATCCATTCATATTGATGCTTTCCAGCTATGTCTCTTTCAGATTCCCAGGTATTCATCCCCTCACAGAGTTTTAGCGGTGACACAGAAGAAAGTTCTTTGCGTGCTGCCAGAAAAACGAGATTTCTCCCATTTTTTATTTTCACACCTAAAGTATGAAAACATTATCATCACACAGAAGAGTTCTGCACACTCTCCTGTGGGCAAGGGGAAGATTCCCTGATAGGCAGATTCCAACCCCTCCTGTCCATATTTACATCCCTAAGGCCTCAGACCCTCTGTAGGTAACCACGGGGTTCCCAGGTGAGAGGAGTCACTGTGAGAACAGAATTAAACCCCAAAGCACCTCTGAGGAGACAGCACCTGACTCTGGGAGTGCCTCCCTCTCGCGTGGAAGGTGTGGCTTACTCAGGAGTTACTCCAGGAGTTCCTACTCTGCCCAGGCCAGGCCTGCTCCGGACACTCCCCATGCCCTCAGAGCCACAAACCCAGCTCAGGGCTGGGCTCAGAGCTCCAACACCACCAGGAATGAGCACTCCCTGAGCCCCCTGCCCTCCCAGCCCTGCTCTAGGCTGGGCAGGCACTGAGGGGCTCACTGACACCTCCAGGGTGGCTCTTTAAAGGTGGTGGCACAGGTGCTCCACAGCAGACCTGTGCCAGACCCAACTTCTCCACGGGCAAGGAAGAACCTCCCAAAGCAGGTGACACAAAAAGCTCTGGTGTGGCCCAGGGACTGCTCAAGGTCACAACCAAAATTAGTTCTGAGCTCAGGGTGGTGTCACTTCAGTTCCCTGCCACTGCTGCCACTTCCTGCCACCTTCAGCTTTTGCTCCAGGCACCAAAATATGATTTTTTCAAGGCCAGCCCATCTAAACTATCTGAAATTGCAGCCTGGCCGATCTCGGGAGCTCCCACACTCACTCATGAGGATGAAGTGACAGACCAGCAGTGAGCACTTCTCCCTCTTCCAGCCAAGCTGTGAATTGCTCCTCCCTCAGCTTCAGCAACCACTTTTCGTGCCAGTTCCTGAAGAGAATCTCGTGCTGAACATCCATCACTTTTTCAGTGCAGAGCATTTGGCTTCATCCTCAAGCCCTAGAAACACTCAGCTAAACCAGCACTAAAACCTGATTAAACTTGCATCCTGCACAGCACAATGAACTTGGACTTGGGCAGGAATCAGAATATCTGGGAATGAAGAGAACCCAAGAGCTCGGAGAGGTTTGCTTTGCCCTTGTTCTGCCTTGGGCTCCTGGCTCTGCCACAGCAGTTACAAGAAGCAGAGCAGCGACCTCCCCTCCCCTCCTCATCAACACAAACCCCCAAAAGCAGAGTTTGTCTCTCTCAGACCCACCTTGAGCTGTGTCCGCAGCAACAACGAGGAAAAGCAGCAACCCCACAGCTCGGCGTCTGCAGGGCTGCACCCTCTCCATCCTACAGCCTCTCCATCTCCCCACAGCTTGGAGTGATCTGTTCTCCCAGTTTAGAGAAGGTGACACCAACCTCACTTTGGTTTGGGTACAAACTCTGAGGCAGACACTGAAGGCAAAGGAAGACGAGGCCTTGGTGGGAAGGGACCTTAAAGCCCATCCAGTGCCACCCCTGCCAAGGGCAGGGACACCTTCCACTGTCCCAGGCTGCTCCAAGCCCCAGTGTCCAGCCTGGCCTTGGACACTGCCAGGGATCCAGGGGCAGCCACAGCTGCTCTGGGCACCCTGTGCCAGGGCCTGCCCACCCTCACACAGAAGGATTTCTGCCGTGTATCTACTCTGAACTGAAGTTTAAGTATCTAAGCTCAAGTTTAGTTATTGCTGAGCCTCTGCTGAAGATAACTGAGACACCATAGTAGGAGAGAAAGGAAACAGGCCTGTAGAACAAACCACAGGCGAGTAACAAACCAAAATGATGTGGCCAAGAACAATTATTGCCACAGAAAAGAAACCTCAGTCACCAAAAACTCCAGTCTATTCCTACATCCTCACCCAGGGGGACTCCAAACACGACACTGCAACTCATGCTCCTCCCAGCTCCACACACACATTGCTGGGACCTCTTGCAAGCTGCTCGAGCTCTCTCCACGTGCCAAATCTGCCCATGGCAGAGGTGCTGCTTTCCTGGCTCAGCTCCCAAGACTCAACTCTCAGTATTTCCGTCCTCAATACTGTAAATTTCTGGTGATCTGGAGCAAAGATTTCTGGCTTGCTGTGTGGCTTCTCACACAGAACCTGACCCCAGGGGCTCAGTCTCACTCTCTCCATGTTTGACACAAGTCATAAAGCAAGAACTGCAAAGACATTTCGAGGCAGTATCAGGGGCCTGAGACAGCTTTTGAGATCAAAGTTGAAATCTACTGTTTTCTTTCATTGCTGTTAAACTGTACTGGAGTCCTGGGGGCACTTTTGGGCGCCACAATATAAAAAAGATAAAAAGCTGACAGCATCCAAAGAAGGGACATGGGGATGGGGAAGGGTGTGGAAGGACCATGAAAGAGCTGCTGAGGGTACTGGGTTTGTTCTGGTAGAGAAGTGTGAGGTCAGAACACATCGGGGGCTACAGCTCTGATCTCCGCTCCCTGGGACACAGACAGGACCCAGGGAGCAGCTGGAGCTGGGCCAGGGCAGGCTCACGCTGAGATCAGGGAAAGGCTCTTCCCCCAGAGGCTGCTGGGCACTGCCCAGGCTCCCCAGGGAATGGGCACGGCCCCGAGGCTGCCAGAGCTCCAGGAGCGTTTGGACAGCGATGCCAGGGATGCCCAGGCTGGGGTTGTTGGGGGGTCTGGGCAGGGACGGGGGTGGGACTGGGTGATCCCTGTGGGTCCCTTCCAGCTCAGGATATTCCAGGATTGTCTCAATCCCAAACAGGGGAGAGTCTGCTCTCACACAGAGCTGCAAACACACTGTGCAGAAGGCAGCAAATGACAACAATTGACATTGATACATTAATAAAGCCAAGATATTAAGCAAGCCAAAAGATAAATTTTCCCTTTTGCTCCTGACCAACAAGACCTGTCCCAGTCTCAGCACAGCCACTAAGCAACTCCAGTGTGACACCGGGACTGTCTCACACCTCGAGGCTGACACACAACAGCAGCACAGCGCCGGGAGTTTAATCACGTTTCCCTCATTAGAGGAGACAATTAAATGACCATTCAGGTGCACAACCACTCCTGCAGAGCACTTCACTAGACCCCGTTTTGCAGTAACTCCCCCAGGCTGCAAAGCCCCATTTGCCAGGGACCTGAGAGAAGAATTCGGTAGTTTTAAAGGAATGTCAGGAACTAGGAATACACCTGAGAGGAGTTCAGTAGCTGGGAGGGAGCCCAGGTGACAAATGAACACACAGGCCCCAGCAGAAGCAGTTCATTCCAAAGAGTGGCACTGACGAAGGGCCTGGGCAGTCCCACAGGGGCAGGTGGGCACCTGGCTGCCAGCACTGGGAACACAGGAATGCTTCAAAGCACCGGCACTCCTGAGAAAATGACCAAACAAGGCCGTAATAAGGCGAGAGATGAGCTGGGGGGGGGGGAGTGGGTCCCACACCTGCCCCTTTTCCCTTTCCACTGTACAGCATCTGCCCAGGCTGTGAGCGAGCTTTGGCACAAGCACTCAGTTCTCCCCCAAAATCCACTGAACCACTTGCTCATCTCCCGAAGAGAATCACAGGCACAGCACTGAATGCACCGGATACCTGGCTTACACCTCTCAACACTTTCTCGCTTCGTTTTGCTCATTGAAAAATGGCAAAAAAGGAAAAAAGTCAGCCCAGAGCCCAGGAACGTTAAACGACTTTTACAAAGTCCAACACAACCCCCCCAAGGATGAGGCTTTACGTAACAGCCGCCCGCTCACTCCGGGACGGGATTGTGTCCGGACCCGCGACTCTTCCCTCCTTCACCTTCGGCAGCAGCCGCCCGAAGTCAATTCCCCGAGCGAGCACGGCAGCCCCGCGAAGCCGCCCAGAGCCGCTGGCCGCCCCCAGAGCCCCGCAGCCCGTGCCGGTGCCGGCCCGCTCCATCCCGGAGCGGCTCCGGCGCCAAACCGGGAGAGCAAAGGGGAAGGAACAAAGCCCTGACAAAGCCAATGACCGGAACAGGATTCAACCCATCAGCGGGGAGGGCAGCACAGCGGCCCCGCCGGCCCCGAGTCCCCGTTCCAGGGAATGCCCCGGGTTGCGCTGCCCGGGGAGGGACCCCCGCCCTCCCGGGGTGTCCCCCACCGCGGGGCGCGAGCGCGGGGAAAGCTGCGGGTCCCGGCGGGAGCTGCGCCCGCAGCGGCCGATGCCGCCCTCGGGCCCGCCGCTGCCGCCCAGGGGGCGGCCGGGATGTCCCGGGAGTGCCCGGGGCGGGGACGGCGTGGCCCCGGCGCCGGCGGGAGGCCAGGCCCGGCCGTGCTCACCTGCGCTGGCCGCTCCGCTAGGCCCGGACTATCTCTTGGCTGCCGCCACCGGCGAACGATGGAGGAGCCGAGGAGCCGCCGGCGAGTCACGAAGCGCCGGGGGGCGCGGCCCGGGGGAGGGAGGGGAGGGCAGCTGCCAAGCGGGCGGCCGATCCGGAGGCGTCCCGGCGGTCCATGGCGGGCCGGCGCCGGGCTGGCGGCTCGCAGGGCTCGGGCAGGGCTGCGGCTTGGCCGGGGCTGCGCTGGGCCTGGGCCTGGGCCCGGTCCCGGTCCCGGTCCCGGTCCCGGTCCCGGTCCCGGTCCCGGTCCCGGTCCCGGTCCCGGTCCCGGTCCCGGTCCCGCCTGGCGCTTCCCGGCGGCCCCCGCCCCGATTACGTGACGCGCGGGGAACCACGTGACCCCGGCGGAGCGCGCGCGTAGGGGGCGTGGCGCGGGTCAGGCCCCGCCTCCCCGCGGGACAGACCGGGAAACACCGGGACCCAGCGGAACATGTTGATTATTATGCGGGTAATGACCACGGGTGCAGCAAAGAGGAGCAGGGTAACGGAGAACATGGAGATGAGAGCCACCCGGCAGTGCTCCTGCTCGTGTGACGGGCACAGGGAAGCCACTGTGGGAATGAGAATGATGGGAACGAAGAAGGTCAAGCATTGAGCACCCCACAGCACCCACATCATGGGATTGGGAAGGTCACAGCGGCAGCAGAGCTTGCAGAGCTTTTCCATGTCCTTTTTGGCACTGATGGCTGTCATCCAGAAGAGCACCCAGTAAGTAGCAGGAGAACGCTGACACCAGGTAAAGGAATCTCACGTACATCAGGGGCATGACAGGAGAGCAGGACATATCTTCCAGCAGGAAGAGCAGGGCAGAGGGGACCGCAATGAGGAGGAAGATGAAGTCAGTGACAGCCAGGCTAAAGATGCCGGCAGTACGCCCTTTCCATCTGAGGAGGCAGAAGAGCCCCGTTCCCGGCCAGCGCACAGAGACAGATGAGCAGTGTCACACTGTGTATGGCCATGTCGGTGACATCTATTTCACATGGATCATCTCCTTTGGTGGGTGAGGCAGAAGGTGGGGACACGGAGCTCACCGCCATGGATGGATGCTGGGCAGGCGGTGGGATGTGGCCCCGGCTGTGGTCAGAGTGGATGGGCAGTCAGTGCTTGGAGAATCCAGGGATGGACCAAGCGGCTCCTCAGCAGCTCCCTGCAGCGGGAAGGGTTTGGTGGAGAGAAGTGAGATGTGCAGGGGAGCAGGGTGGTGGGAATGGTGGGGTGGGAGAGGGAGGAGGGAGGGTTGGGCTGTTCAGCAGGGGATTGAGAAATAACATAGAGAATAAACATTTTCAGCTCCCCGATGTTGCTGAAAGACCAAGTAGTGAAAAAGATTAAAGGATTTAAATGTGTGCACACAGGGCAAGAAATTGAGGCTGGAGCCGGTGCTGGAACAGATCAGGAGGCCTGCAGTGGTTCTGGGGCAGTTCTGTCACAAGAAGCAACAGTGCACGCCCAGAAAAATAGCTCAAGGCAAGGTCACCTTTAATACTGAAGCATTCAGTGAATATGACCAGCAGGGACCCCTCTTAATGAATCTGCAGGACCATCAAAAGACTTCCAGGAGGAGGTGAATGCATGGAAATTCCTTCTAGGAAAGTGATTTTTGTGTATTAGATAGGAAACAGATTTTAATGACAATGTGTGTTTTCAGTGGATAAAACCCCGCCCACCCCGCCGCCCGCAGGTGCTGTTGCCGTGGCGGCCGCTGGAATGCGGCCCGGGCGCATCCCCAAGGGAAAAGGAGGCACAAAATGAGGAACTGGGAAGTAAAAGGGGAAGGCTGCACAGCGCCCGCGGCGCCCCGAGAGCGAGGAGCAGCCCCCGCTCCTCTGAGGGCCCATCTCTGCCCCCTGTCCATGTGCCGTGCCCGGGGAAGAGCAGAGTCTGGGATCAAAGAACCACCCAGTCCCCCACAGCAAGGAAAGCCCGGCACCCCGGTGTTTCAGGGGCACACCAAGGGCTGTGCAGGGCAGGGAAGGACCAGCAGGACCTTTCTCCTCCTCAGCCCCTGCTCCAAGGCGCAGCAGCCCCAGGTGTGAGCGGCCAGGATGAGGAGGGGGCGGCTCCTGCCAGAGGCCGTTCTCCGAGGGTTCCCCGGGCACAGCTGTGCAGGGAGCTGCTGGTCCAGAGGGGCAATGGGGGCATCCCGAGTGTCCCTCCAGGGACAATGGTCAGAGCATCCGGCAGGAGCTGGGGAGCAACCGGAGGCACCTGGGCACAGAGCACTGCTCCCAGAAAATGCCCAGGGAAAACCCCTCGTGCCAAGGGGCAGCACCTGAGCAGGCAGGGCAGCATGTGGGGTCCCAGGGAAACATTCCACTTTCCCCTTTCATCTTGGCAGCTCTTCCCCAGTGCCCCCAGAAAAAAAGGGGGGTTATGAGGAGAAAAGGGATTTAAACAGAGGGAAAAAACGTCCTTTTCCATAATTGTCTGTGTTTAAATTGAGGGGGAATCCCCTTCCTCTGCAATTTTAAGGGTATCAGTTGAAGGAAACCCTGCCTTTTCCATTCTCTTAGGGGTATCACTTGACAGGGAATCCCCATTTTCCATTATTCTCCAGTTTAAATAGAAGGGGAAAACCTTGACAATGCTGTTTTATTGGTTTGAATTAAGCATAACTCCCCCATTTTCATCATCCCAAGGTTTAAATTGAGGGAAAAACCCGGTTGTCCCTCCTTTATAAGGGTTTGAATTGAGGGAGAAATCCCCCTTTTTCCATCACCGGAGAGACCTGAAGTAAGGAAAACCCCTCTTTTTCCAGTATTTTCGGGGATTCAGAGGAGAGAACCCATTTATTGCTATGGCATCTATTTAAGTAGAGACAAACACTCCCTAGTCTCTCATTTGAAGGGGTTCAATTGAAAGAAGCTCCCCCTTTTTCAGCATTTTAAGAATTTAAATCTGTACCTCAGGGCACTTCTAGCTGGGTAGTGGTACCCAATCTCTCACAAGGGAGCAAGCCCAGCACTCACAAAACCCTCCTGCTGCCAGAGAGCCCATTATTTTTTCAGTTTTATTTATAATGAATACATCCCTAATTAGAGACCCCAACAGGAGTTACACCATGTATATTACTACTATTCTTCTCCACCCTCCATATTCCTGTGACTCAATAGTCACTAATGAACAATTACAGAACTTAACAAGGAAGAATGCAACTCATCTGTCTACGCTGCCAAAACAAGGAGTGTTTTTACCCTTTCAGTGGATGCAGCTGTAGTAAAACAGAAGGCATCTACAGAGCCCTTCACTCACCTGGAATTTAAGGCAGAGCAGCCAAACAGCTGCAGCTCCTCCCAGTGCTTTTATCCCTTATGGTAAAATTGCCTCCTCCCTTTTCCCCGGGCATGGTGGGAAAGAGAGGCGGGCCCGGCCAGGGGTATATTAACCCCAGCCCTGGGTAAAAGAGGCCCATTCCTGTTGTGGGGTTAGTGGGGGTGAGGGTGTCTTCTTATTTCCATGAAGGGGGGGGGGGGGGTCTTTCAGGTTTTTTCAGCTTTCTTTCAGCAGGTATTTTTGGCATCTAAAGCAATAGAGGCTTTGAAGACACTGTGAAGAAGATAGCATTGAGTCCGTAGTTCATGATTTTTGGATTGAGTGTTCAGGGTTGATAAGGTGCTTGGTACTTTTTGTAATTTTTTTTTCCCCTTGTTTTTCTTAGAAGCATTGTAACTTGCTGAAATTCCAGATTGTGTCAAGTATGACACTTCAAATTTGTTCAGCAGATTCATTGTGCTGCAAGAGGGAGCTACCCTGGGTCAGAGATGACATTGGAGATGGAGGCTTCTGATAGGTAAGTTAAAGACTGCAAGTATGAGTGGGAGCGGGAGCAGGGTCCCAGTTAGCAGCTGACTTGTTGGGATTTGGCTTGTATGCCACTACACTGGTGCATTGATTTTGGTTTTCTTTGTCACAGCTGACTAAGAGGCCAACCTGGTGATCCCAGTGCCTTTGGAGATGGCTGAGGTGGACTCCTTTGCATCCAGTGTGGATTCACATCACCGGTCATCTGAAAGCTAAGTTGGGGGCCGGGGCCCAGAGAAGGGATGATAGCAGGCTAGTGGGTTGGAAATTGCTGGGAGAGATTTAAAAAGTAGTGTAGGGGAAAGGGATGCTCTCCAAGGGGCTTCTTAGGTAAGCTAAAGGGAGTAGCCCTACTTTTGACTGCAACTGTAGGGTGTGCAGCGCAGAGCAGTTCCAGTGTGTGTTGTCTTGTCCGGTGTGTGTTCTGTGTCTTTGGCTTCCCTTGGATCAGATCTCTCTGCCTTTTATCCTTAAGGGGCTTGTCATAAGCATTGGCCATCATCTCTAGCTTCTTGAACTTTCGTACTTCTTGGTAGGATGCCAATATCACTTGTTCTTTTACCAGTGGGCTTGGCCACATCTTGGAATCACATCTTGAAAGCATTGAGTCGGATCTCTTTGGAGGCCTTGTTCCCGGCTGTACTGCCATCCATCCTTTCCAGCCGTGAGCTGTAATGTCCTGGGGCTTGTAAGATTGTCAGGATATGGGAGCATTCTAAATGTGGCCTTGTCTCTCACAGCCATCTTGATCATTGTGACTGACAGTTCTTAGAACAGGTCACTGTTCCAGTCTTTTCTTCTGCTCCTTAGAGCCCCCTTCATCCACCAATGCCATACTATTGGTTGTTTCTTTTGGCGTCATCTCTGTCCTTGCCATCGTTCTTCTTGCCGAGAGGTTTTTTTATCATCTTCATATCACACTGCTTGTAGTATAATGTGTTGTTTGAGTTTGTGTCTAGCCTGGAATTGCTCTGCCCTGTAGAGTAGTCCTGGTGGGGGGATAGGTGGAGAAGAAAGGAGACTTTACAGGGAGCCTTTTGCTTTGCTCAGCCACCTGAGCCACGCCTCGGATGGAGTGACTGTGGCCAGTCTGTGTGGTGTTCAGTGGAGACGTGGGAGTGGTGCAGTGGTGTCTTGCAGTTTCATAGTAGTTTGTCCTAAGGCCCACTGCTGTGGGATCCTAGGCAGTTTGCTTTGAGGAATGAGAACTTGGGAAAGGCTAAGCTGGGTAACTTTGACAAATAATTCTTTTGCAGAGGGAGAGCATGTAAACCTGATGTGAACAGAGGAGCACAGCAACGAGGTGGGTCAGTGCCTGAAGTCCAAGCTACGGCCTGACTTTGGGCTCTATGTTTACCTCACTGTTTGGATTTTCATTTTGAAGATGCGAGGCACTTGGCACAGCAGGGTATTGGCACCGGGGGGACCATGAGCTGGATGAGTATTGATTCAAGCACAGAACTGGCTGCTACTGGAGTTGTTGTATTAGTGATGAAACTATAAGCCTTTGATTTTTTTTTTTTGTGTTTTACAGGTGGTCTGCAGCATTCAAATCGCTACTCCAACATGACAGACACCCTTGCAGAAAGAGGTCACAGTCGAGCACTTTCAGGTGGAACCTACCTTGGCAATGCAACACTTTTGGACGCTACATGGGCATGTGCCTTTCCATTTTGTTTTGCCCCTTCTCCCCTGGGAAGGTTGGTCATCATTCAGCTTTTCAGGGGTGGTGTTTCATTTTGGTTATGTTGCAGGGCTGTTCTTTCTCTTTATTTTTAGGAAGTAAACCTGGATATCAGCAATCAAGGTCAAGTGAGTGAGGTAAGCAGTGACCAGTACCAGTGACCAGGTATTGCTTGGGTGCCAAATTCTGGGGCAGCTCAAAGCATGCATTGTCTAAGCATCCATTTGTGTGTTTTAGGTGGCCCACTTGTATTATGCCTGCAGGGGCTGAACCCCCTCATGGACCAGCTGATGGAGCCAGTTTATCACCCTTGAGCTGCCCCTGTGAGCCTTCCAGAAGTATTACAGGGCTCTGCAATGAAGCCTGTACCTTTTCTGTTTGAAGGTGCCATCTGGGCAGCTTTTGGCAATGGCTGAGGAGTTGCGGCGAGTCGGGGAGGGAGGGAGGAGCGAGGGTCCACTCAAGTTTCAGCAATGCCACATCACCTTGTCCCCCCTTAACCCAGGGATACCCTGCGACAGCGGCGTCGGAGTGCGGCCCCAGCGTGTGAGCCGAGGACCGGGGCGTTCTCAGGAGCCGGTGAGTAGTGGAATTGTTGGGTTTTGGCTGATGTGCTGCTGAGTTCAGGCACTGATGTTTGGTTTTCTTTATTGCAGTAGACTAAGAGAGAAGAGCCCTCTGAGGGCAGGAACTTCCCAGATGATGAGGCGGCCTTCTTTTGCACCTGATGAGGATTTGCATCCCTGGATATCTGAGAGCTAAGTCGAGGGCTACACCTCAGGGAGGGGGATGAGAGTGGGGTGCTGGGTCAGGACTTGGTGGGAGGGATTTTTGAATTAGCTTTGGAGATGGGGATGTCCACGAGAGGGGCCCTTAGGCCACGTAAAGGGCAAGTCTCGCTTTTGATCACAATGCTGAGGTGTGCAGGGCAGAGCAGTCCCGGTGTGTGTTGTGTCACTTGTCTATTGTGTGTTCTGTGTCTCTATTGTGGGCATCTTGTGTCACATGTCTTTTGCCTTACCCCTTTGAGGGGCTTATCGGAAATGCTGGGCATCATCCTTAGCAGCTCCTTTGCGTTCCTTGGCCCGACGCTGGTACCCTTGAACCTTTGACTTGCAGGCTCGGACATGCATCGGAATCGCATCTCTCTTTAGCACAATTGAGTCAGACACCTTTTACAGTCTTGTTCTGAGCTGTATTGACAGCTGTGCACTGCAACAATCCCTTATAACAGATTAGGACTTGGGAGAATGCGAGGATAGGTAGAGGATTCCAACCGTACGATTCTCGGGCGTCCATCTTTGCGGTTCTTGGCATAAGTCCTTCTGTTAGGGTCTTTTTCTGCCAGAGCTCTTTGAGCCTCATCGGCCTCATCTAGGTCATGTCATTGGTAATTCTTCTTGCTGAGAGTTTCCTCTCCTTGTTGCATCCCCTTGTTTGTCATCTCCTGTGTCACAGGTGTCTGTGTGTTTGGCCCGGGGCTGCTTTGCCCTGCTACATAGTCTGGGTGTAGGTGTAATAGGATAAGTCCTAGGGACTTGACACTTGTAATGTAGGGATTAGTTGGACTCAAGATGGTATTTCTAGATTGACACAAGATGTCTGGAGCTGCTAAGTTCTGATGCAGCACTTTGACTTTTGTCATAACTTTCTTTCAGATGCAGATGGATTGAATCTGTGGCAGAGTGCCCCATACCAGGTGAGGTGGTTCCCACAGGAAGGTCAGTCACCGTTTGTCTTTGCAGGGCAAGTGTAAATGGTGCCTGTGTTACAGCTTTGTTCTTCATCTTTATTTGTAGGAAGTAATGCTGAAGATCAGTGGTCAAGGTCGATGGAGCGAGGTGAGCGGTGACTGGTGGCCAGAATGAGTTGTTACTGCTTGGGTATCAGTTTCTGGTGCAGCTCTAAGCGTCTGTTTTTGTTTATGCATTTTAGGTGGTCCCGGCCCTGGGATGCTGGAGGCCAGGTGGGTGCAAGCTTAAGCTATAGGTGTGGTGTACTTCAGTTGGAGCAGGGAGGCTGTGGTTTCAGTCTCTCAGCATGTTTTTTTGCTTTGCTTCTCTGCAGGTGCTGCTGCTGCCCTGGGCATGCCAAGGGACAGAGGCGAGCAGGTGAGTTGGCATTTAGGTGGGGCGACTGATAGGTGAGAGGTACGTGGCAGCATGCGAAGCGTGTCCCTTTTCGCTTTGCAGGTATCGTCTGGGCCACCTCTGGAGTCGGATGGAGATTTGAGGTGAGCCTGGGCCAGTGGTGCAGAGGGAGCCCGTGCATTTATTCTTCTGGAGGGCAACAGTCGCAGTTTCTGTTTTGTTGTCTTAGGTACTACAAGTAGGTGCAGAGCCTAAGTTTGGAAATGGCCGGTGAGCGATGAGCCTCGGCAGTTATGAGGGAGAGGGGCATTGTGCAAGGGGTCACTTCTGGGATGTGTCATCACAGTCTGAATTTTGTCATTATTCTCTATCTTTTGTAGCTGCCCAAGTGGGCTGTGGGCCATGTATTGACATCCACGGTGCTGAAGCATTCTTTTCTGTCGAGGATGGATTTTGTCTGCTGGTCTTTGGAGAGCTAAGTGTGGGGACTGTTGGTTGGGAGAAGGCAAAAACCTTTGGAATCACAGGAGGCCATTTGAAGTTAGCTTAGAGGAGAGGGCTGTAGTAGGCCGGGCCCCTTGGAGTTAAGGGAGAGAGGGTTTCTCTTCAGCATCACTCGAGCCTTTGCCGGGCCGGGCAGTTCCAACCCATCTCCATGTTCTTGTGAGCTTCGCATCATTGGATTTTGAGTCTCGATGTCATTGTCCATCTTTTCACCTGAGGAGCCTGCCTTCAGGTCTGGCATGATTGCCACGGTCTAAAGTTTGCCTACTCTTCAGTGTAGCCACGCTTTGGAGCACTTTTGAACATAGCACGCAGGCACCTTGCATCTTGGCCATTTGTTGGTCGGTCATGTTTTGTGATGTCACTTCAGCCTTTGGCGGCAGAATCATTCTCTAGGGATCCCTTTGTATCAGCTGGCAGTCGTTGCCTCCTTCTCTAGGCCTACTGCGCTTCTTGAGCATCCTCTTACCAGCTTTGGCACTAACTTCTCATAAGGAGTTTACATTTCACTGTCCCGTACTACTGCCATAGAGCCTTCTTTCCTTCGGCGTCATTGGCCTCTGGCTCATCTTGCGCTAGGAATCTTGGTCCATCAAGTAAAATTGCTGGGCAGTTTCAGTTGATGTCTATGTTATGTGGTCTGTGTCCGTTGTCTTCAGTGTCATAGGGCTTTGTGATGTCTCAATGCTTTACAGGCATCGTTATGGGCCATATTGGCAGCAGGAGCACTTGCATACTTTCCTGGATCGGGCTTATTCTGGCATCTTTATGGTTTTGCTTTTTGAGACCAGAAGAAGTACACAAGGTGTTCCTATCCATCTTCCTTCTCAGTTTTGGTAGTATCTTTTTTTCATGTGCCATTCCCTTGGACTTCTATATGAAGTGTACTAGACCTTCCTCACTGCAGTAGTTTCGTAGCTTCCGTTGCCTCAAAGCATCCTGGTCTCAAGAATTTATCTTCTGAAGCGTTATCTCAAGTCTTCGTGTCATCTCTGCTTATATTTGATGCACTGTGTGTCCATGTGCTGCTTATGCTTGGAGCTGCCCTGCCCTGGCACATTCAGTCATGGCTAGTTTGAACAGTTTTAAACTCTCATCTCTTGTCTATGGGCTTTTGGGTAGAAAGCTTATGGGCCTGGTGTGGGGATAACTCCTATCTGTCAGCTACTTGCAGACTGCCTCATGCTGTCTTGCAGGTCCCCGAGGCAGATTTTGATCCCTATGGTCACTGATGCTACCAATTTTCCCAGGATCTACTGTTCCACATCAAGGAGCAGCAGATGGAAGAAGATGTTAAAGCATCTTCTTTAGGGGGGACTGTTTCTAGTAAGGGCCGCAGTCAGCGTGTAAGCTGAGGAAGGGGTGTCTGAGGGTGTGTCTGTCTGTGTGTGTGTTGACTGGCTCTAACCTTATGCATGTGTTGTTTCTTGCCTTTCAGGTTCTTCAGTTCATTTTAAAATTTAGAATACAAAAAACCCAGCTGGTCCTGCCCATGCTGTGGGGTCAGTCAGAGGGACACAGGGTTCCTCTTCTCCTCTGTGCTTGGATGAACTGCCTAGGGAATGCCATTTCTGACACCCCAGTCCTACCTGTGTCCTTTGGAAAAGGGCAGAGGTGAAGAGGCAACTGCCAGAGTTGCTTGGGGATGATGGAGTTGTGGTGTTTGGCTGTGCCCAGAGGGGCAGGTTGGGCATTATTTGTGTGTCTGAGGACTGGGGAGCCGAGCTCTCAGTGCATTCCCAGCTCTCCCAGGGGCAGCAGCTGGTGCAGGGCTGGGTGACAGCCTCTGGTCGGGCTTGGGGCAGGCCCTGGCCCCGGCACAGACACGGGGTGGTTTGGGGACACTTGGGGAGCAATGGGAGGAAAATGAGGGATGGTGCTGGGCGGAGCGATCGGCCTGTGCTCGTGTCAGCGCAGCCGTGCAGGGCACTGGGATCTGGGTAAAACTCCAGCTCTCCTGGTGTTCAGGGATGCAAGGTCTGAGGGACTGGATTTACTTGGGCTTTCCAGGAACAAGGGGAAATGCGGTGCCAGAGCTGTGCCCCGTCAGGTTCTGTTTCCCTTTGGGGACAGGGAGTCTCTGGGCTGAGGTGAGATTGCTGTGTGAGTGGCAGGGAACAGGGAGCTCAGAATTGCAGGCACTGATGGAATAATTGTCTTAGGTCTGTTTGGTTTGTGTTTGTGAAAACTGGGATTTGGGCTGGAGAGGTGCTCTTGGGAACAAGGGATAGAGTACATTTGCTCCATGGTTGTGTAAGGAAGGACAGGGAAGGGGAGTATTTATAAACTGTTCTCAGTATTTCATGCAAATTTGGGGTGGAGCAGCGATGCAGGTGGGTGGGTTTGGCCTGGGCCTGTCAGGACTAACCACAAAGAATCCAACCAAGCCCCTGACCCCTCAAGGCATCTGTGAAACACTTCCACAGCAACCCAAGTCAGAAATCCAGTGATTAGGGAGGTAAAATTATAGGTAATTGCCTATGATCCGTGGGGCATTTCCTTTGGAATTATCAATCAAGGCAGAGCATATCTTTCAGCTCTTTTCCTGATGTGCAGTTTCCTCTCTGGTTTAAATGAGTTTGTGTGCTCCTGTTAACAAGCAGTGTGTTTTCACCCTGAAATTTGGGGTGATAGTCTTTCTTTAGCGTTTTTCCCACAACTGAATAATCCCTTCCATGAATAGTTCATGTATTTCTACACAGCTGCTTTGGCCGTGGCTCAGAGAGAGAGAAGGGAAATGACTTTTTACAGGGGTGAAATTTCTCCAGGCAGGAGTGGGATGTTGTCTTGCTCCTCCCCAGAGCCCTGCAGGCGCATGGGAGTAGCTCAGTGCCAGCGCAGCTCTCTGAGAAATAACAACGCTTGGGAGGTTTGAGTGTTGATAACAACTCTCCTGTCTCCTGGTAGCAGTCCTAGGCAGAGGAGGGAAAAATGGAACTTGTGTTATTCATGGAAAACTTTCTGCTGTTTCTTGTGCAGAGTTTTAGATCTTTGTATGATTTGCTATCTGGTGTCTGTAGGAAGAGAATGACTTATTTTAGGTAAAAATTGAGATAATCAGTAATGGACAGGTAGGGAAAACTTTTGAACTAAACTCAAGGTGACCTGTAGTGGAGAGCATGAAGATTTTGAAGTAAACTATAGCAATCAGTTGTGCACAGGTAGGGAAACCTTTGGGGGTTAAATACAAGGTCATCTCTAGGTGAGGGAATGAACACTTTTTGAGGTAAAACTGAGTGAATCAGTTGTGGAAGTATTAGTAAATTCTGGGGGTGAAACTTGATGTAACCTCCATGGTAGAAAATAAATCAATCTTTTGAGGTAAAAAGGAAGTAATCAGTGTTGGAGAGGCAGGGAGATTTTGAGAGTAAACTTGAGTCTGTAGTGCAGAGAACGAACATACTGAAGTTAAATGGAGGTAGTAACTTGCAGACAGGGAAAAAATTTGGGGGTCAAGTCTGAGGTAATCTCTAGGGGAGACAGCATTTTTGAGGTAAACTGAGGCAATCACTAGGTGAGAGGTTGGAAAAGTTTTGGGAGGTAGAAATTAAAATGACCTGTTGGGCAGAGAATGGACCTACTGAAGTGAAAATCAGGTAATAAGTAGTGGACAAGCAGCAATAATTTTGGAGGTGAAATCTGGGGTGAAGTGTGGCAGGGAGAGCGTACATCATGAGGTAAAGTGAGACAGTACTGGAAAGATAGTGAAATATTTCAGGGTAAAACTTGATGAAATCTCCAGGGTAGAAAGAGAGTATTTATAGGTCAAAAAGAGTAAATAGTTAGTGGGCAGGTAGGGAAAATACTGGGGGTAAAATCTGAGGTTATCTGTAGGGGGAGAGAATGAACATACTGAGGTAAAAATCAGGCAATGACTAGTGAATGTTAGGGAAATTTTGGGGGGTAAAACTGGAGCTAATATCCAGAGTAGTGAATGAATACTTTCTTGTAAAAAAGAAGAAAGCAGAAGTGGACAGACAGGGACAGCTTGGAGGGAAAATCTGGAGCAATCCCCAGGGAAGAGAATGAACAGCATGAGGTAAACTGAGGTAGTCACTTGCAGAGGCACAGTGAAAATTTTGGGGATAGACACTGAGACATTCTTGAGGATAGAGAAAATTACTTTTTGGGGTAAAAATGGGATGATGGGTAGGGCAAAGCTTGTGGGAAAAACTTGAAATAATCTGTAGGAAAGAGCATGAGCATTTTGATGGAAAAATGAGATATTTTTCTTTACTTCCCTTTGGGATAACTTAATCTGCACTGTTCCATGAGCAATTCCTTTGCTTCTCCTGGAGAAAACCCCACGGCAGAGGCAGTCTGCAAAGGAGCCAAAATCGAGAGCAAAGGTTGGTTTGGGTTTGAGTACTTGAAATAACTTTTGAAAGAGAAGCAATAACCTTTTGCTGCTTCTTTCTTTCTTGCAGATGCTGGGATTGCCTCTGTGGACATGTGCTGAGCTCTCCCTGCAGGGAACTGTCAGCCCTGAATGCCTGTGCAATAACTCAGAGCCTCAGCCATGAAGGGCCAGGCTGTGTTTAAAACAGCCCAAGGTGCCAGAGAGCTGGAGTCATTTCCTAGCAGGTAACTTGACTTGGAAGCTGCATTCTAAAATTTGTCCACATTTAATTGATGTCCCACATGGAGACACTTAAAGAAGCAGAGGTGGGGTGTCCCAGATTTTCCCAAGGCATGCACCCCTCCAAAAGCGTACCTTGAATCAGTAGATGTATTTCCCTTCTTGTGTGCTAAATCTTCCAGTGCGCATAGTCCCCCCATCAACTAAAGCCTACCCTGACATTCTTTTTCCTTGGACACATCTGGAAGAACCGTCTCCAGATATTATTTCCTTCTGCAAGGGCTCGTTCCTCGAGATGGAACTTTGGCGTTTTGCTTCTCCTTTCAGAGGAGCAGCAGAAGCGGTCGTTGCCAGGGGAACGGTGCAGGCGAGGGAGGGAGGGGGGGTAGAAGGTGGGGATCCTCTCGGAGGCCGATTCCTGCAGGAGCGGGGGAGCAAAGGCGGAGGCTGCTGCCGGCACCGCCAAGGGCACCAGCTCTTGGGGCCGGTACCAGAGGCTGGCGTGGAGCCTCTGCACGGGTCCGCAGCAGCCACGGCGCCAGGAGGCCGAGCTGCCGGTGAGCCCAGCGCGGCCCGCGGGGCCGAAGCCGGGTTCAATGGAGCCGCGGCAGAGAACGCAGCGGGGGCAGGGGCTGCTGGAACGGCCGCGGACATCGGGAGCGGGGCTGGGGCCGGGGCGGGGCCGGGGTGGGCCCCAAAAGCGGCGGGCTGGGCTGGTGTGGAGCGGAGAGCCGGGCTAGGGACGGGCACAGGGGCACCGAAAGCGGCGGGCTGGGCTACCGCTGGAGCCGCAGGGGCTGGAGGGGGCGGCGGGAACAGCGGGGCTACCGGCGGAGCCGCCGCCGCTGGGACAAGCGCTGGAGCCGCGGGCGGTGCCTGAGAGCCGGCACAGGCGCGACCTCGGGCTCCGGGAGCGGCGCTGCAGCTGCGAGCGGCGCCACAGGAGCCTGGGCTTGGGGCGAGACAGGCGGGAGTGGAGGGGGCGATGCTTCCAGGGGCTCCCAGCCCTTCTCTTTCTTGCTTTCCCTTTGCTCCTTTCCTTGGGTCTCGGACAACTTTAAAATTCTTATCCCCTTAGACTCTGTTTCCCACCCAGCATGAAGCGTACTTGCTTTCTTCTGTGTTAACGAGTTCTTTTGAATTTACCAATACTTGTAAAGCCTGACAGATCCAGACTTCAAGAGCCATGTCTGGGCCAGAAGACATGGTCGGATCTTATTTCCTTCTCGGCCCAACCAAACATACAAAACTGGATCATTTTGACTTTGCTCGTTTCCTTTGTACTTGGGTTTGTATTCCAGTTAGCCAGCATAACTCCCCAAGGGCTTTCCTGGGGTATTTCCACTGGCACGCCTCTATTCCCTTTTTTTATTCCCTGACTCTTGCTTACTAGTTTTATGTCCCATTTTCTCAGAATCTTATCTATCTTTCCCAGGCCTTTGTTTCCCACCTTTTTAATAAAAACCAACAAAACAACTCTTCAAACTTCACCACCTCTTTCCCGTTTCTTCTCCTAGAATACAACAGTTCCCACCTCTTAATAAAATATGCCTCCTTCCAGAAAAGTTATATTTCAAGCTTTAGCATTTCTATCACATACATTCTCATTCATTCTCATCGCTCCTTTTTATTGTTCCAACTTCTCTTTCTCAAGCGTTATCAGTCACAACCACACAAGGCTTAGGTCCCTTTTAATTTCAAATTGTTAGCCGATGCTCACCCCTGGGCCCAAAATTCCAGGTTTCTTGAAGTAATCCTCAATTTGACAGAATTAAGCCTGGATTTCTTGAATTTTTTTTTTTTTTTTTTTTTTTTTTTAACTTTCAACCCAGCAGCCTCAAGCCCCAAATGTCTCGGATTTGTCCTCAATTTGGCAGAATTAAGCCTGGATTTCTTGAAATCTTTTAAACTCTCAATCCAGCAGTCTCAAAACCCAAATGTCTCGGAACTAACCCTCCATTTAGCAGGATTTTTGAACCCTCAATCCAGCAGTCTTAAACCCTAAATTTCTTGGATCCAATACTAGGAAATTCTTGACTCCCCTCCTTCAAGGACTCCAATCCCTTCCCTGAAAGCCCGTCCCAGTTAACCTGGGGCTTCTCTCACTCCTTTTATCTTTGGCTTCACCTCTTTACTGACTGCTTCCCTGGCGGCAGAGCAGAGCCGCAGCCTCAGAGGCTCCACACTCGCTTCGCAGCTCTGGGGTAACCAGCCCGCGTCTCATGCACACACTTTCATCCCCCTTATCCCCCCAAAAAGAGGAAAGAAAAAATACTCACTTTTCTCGGAGTCTTGGTGCACAAGATTTTATGTGTTTAATTACCGTGGTACCTCAGGGAGCCTTTTCTTTCCTTTCTTGTTGCTTTGTCTCCTCTCTTGCCCTCCGGGTGTTTGACTGCAAACCCCCCTGACCCCGCCGAGAAACACAAAGCGAGGCCGCCAAAAGTGGGCGGGGGCACCCCCCTGCTCTGGGTTCCCCGGGAGATCCCAGAGCTGAGCCTTTATCCCCGTATGGGCCACCAAATTGTGAAACACTGATGGAACATGCAAAAAGCCAACATCACAATCCCGTTCAGAACAGAGGGATCAGCGGTGATGCGGCCCTGCCCGCGGAGGGATCAGCGGTTATGCGCAGGCGGAGTGATCCGCCAGGAGGGACTATTTGTGATGCGGTCCTGCCCGCGGAGGGATCAGCGGTGATGCGCCCCCACGCGGAGTGATACGCCAAAAGGGACTATTTGTGATGCGGTCCTGCCCGCGGAGGCATCACCGGTGATGCGTCCCCGCCCGCGCATGCGCACTGATCCGCGCGCCCCGGCCATCTGCGCACGCGGAAGGATCCGCGCACGCGCAGCTGCCAAAACGAGCTTCACTCTAGAATTTGAAGGAAAGTTGAAGAAAAGGGACCGTTTAAGAAAAGTTTAAGGAAATCAGGAGACAGCAGCACAAAGGGCGCTACGGCCGGGTGCTTCGCACAGAGACAAAGGCGCACCCAAACACCCAAAAGATCGCCTTTAACAGCGAGCTCCCGCAGCCAGCTCACAATCCCAGCCCGCCTTCCCGGGCAGGGTTTCTTTCGGACCTGGGCTGCATTTCCATCCCCCGCTCTGGGAGTCACCAGGTGCGTTAGGAGCGAGCCGATCCCGCTCCCTGAGACACAAGGGCTTGCTCGAGGAGACTGTTCCTGTTCCTCTCTTCCAGCCACTCTGCTCTCCCCAAAACACCCATTTCCTCGGAGCTCCTCTGAAACTGCATTTCCATGGACCCAGGGCTCCAGAAGCTGCAGAGTCGTGCAATGGGGTTTTTTTGGGAAGGGACCTTAAGCTCTTGCACTTCCACCTCTGTCATGAGAATTTCAGGGCTCTAAGACTCACAGAACCATTTGGGCTTGGAAGGACCTTCAAGCTCATCCAGTGCCAGCGCTGCCACGGGCAGGGACACCTCCCACTGTCCTGGGCTCTTCCCAGCCCCAATGTCCAGCCTGGCCTGGAACATTCCAGGGGATCCAGGAGCAGATCCCCCCTCTCTGGGCAGACAGAATGAGCTAAACCTGGCTATTCCTGAGGGAGTGATGGCAGCACAGCCGAGTCCTGCATCCCTGATTCCCACTGGGAATCTCCATGTCCTTCCTGCTGTGGGATCCAGGAGTTGCAGTAGGATTTTTGTGTTTTGTGCTGCATTCCCAGCACAGCAGAACCTGTCACCCTCGGAAACACGGCCAGCGTGACAAGTTTTTTGCTCCCTTTCTGCTTTGTTTTTGCTGTGTTTTGTTTCTCTCGACAGCTGGTTTAGAACTTCTGTGTTGCTGTTTAGACATCAAGCTTTGGGGCTGAGGTTTTTTATTCCCAGGTGCTTGCTGGCAGTAAAAATACACATCTGCAGTGTGTGCACGTGGCTTGGGCTGTGGATTCACAGTTCTGGGGCAAAAAGAAGTCCCTTCACATCTGTGCTGCTGGTGGTGTCCCCTGTGAGAAGTTTGGTGGCTTGTTTGTGGCTCTCTCAGTTGTTCCCTTTCACAGAGCTCGGCATTTCTCCCCTTTTCAGTTTCATCCTGCAGAGCTTCGTTCCTGCTGCCGCAGCGTGTTCTGAACCCTCCGCTCGCAGCCTGGGGGTGCCTTTTGTGCTGCTCCTCCGTGGGGCTGACTTGAGAGCGGAATCAAGGTTGGAAAAGACCTCGGAGATCACTGAGTGCAACCAGCACCACCACGGCCACCGCTGACCACGTCCGCCCATGCCACAGCCACAGGTGTTGGAGCACTCCCGGGGTGGGCACTCCAAACCTCCCTGGGCAGCTGTGCCAAGGCCGGAGCGCCCTTTCCATGGAGGAATTTCCCCAATATCCACCCTGAGCCTCCCCTGGCCCAGCCTGAGGCCGTTCCCTCTCCTCCTGTCCCTGTTCCCTGGGAGCAGAGCCCGACCCCCCCGGCTGCCCCCTCCTGTCAGGGACTTGTGCAGAGCCACAAGGTCCCCCCTGAGCCTCCTTTGCTCCAGCCTGAGCCCCTTTCCCAGCTCCCTCAGGAACTCTCCAGCCCCTTCCCAGCTCCGTTCCCTTCCCTGGACTGGCTCCAGCCCCTCCATGTCCCTCTTGTCCCAGAGCTGCCCCCAGCACTGGAGGTGCCCCAGCAGTGCCAGCACAGGGACGGGCACTGCCCCGGCCCTGCTGTCACCCCAAGGTGGCACAGCCCAGGTGCCCTTGGCTTTGCCCACCTGGGCACACCCAGCTCGTGTCCAGCTGCTGTCCCCAGCACCCCCAGGGCCTTTCCCAGTTTTCCAGCCCCTGTTCCCCCAGCCTGGAGTGTTCCACGGTGGCCCAGGTGCAGGAGGCGGCACCATCTCACTCCATGGTGGGATTTTTACATTCCTTTCATTTTGCCACTCCGAACGCTTATGCAGCTGCATCTGGGCTGGAAAAGTCACTTTTTTACTGGTGTAGCTACTCAGGAGATCTGTGATAACTCTGTTATCCAAGAACAGGGAAGGATGTGTGATGTCCAAGGCCCTGTGCCAGCAAATCCCAGTTTTTGTGGTGTCTGTTCTCCCCCAGCACAGTTTGATGAGATTTGTCCAAAACAGCTTTCCTGGGGAAGCTCTTCGTTGTGTGGTCATTAAGGGAGAAATGGAAACAATGCTGAGCATGCGCGGTGTTGTGGGAAGGGAAGCGCAGGAGCAGTGCTGTGCCTGGTTACGTCATGTGGTGTTGAAGGGCGGGGCGGAGCCGGGCAGCGCTGCGCATGCGCACTGGCTTTACCCGCCCGGTGCTGTTGCTCTGTGGGTACCGTCGGGCGCTGCCCGGGAGCGGCTTGGGAGCGCCGGGTTCGGTTCCCGGCTGCGGCAGCGGTGGGCGAGGGTTGTGGTGACAATGGAGGAGGGCGGCTGTTGCTGTGGCTGCAGCGGGGTGGAAAGTGAGCGGAGAACGGCGACGCAGCGTGTGCCGGGAAAAGACCCGAGGGGGGGCGGCCCCGGAGCAGAGCCGGGCGGGAGCGGGCGGCGGGGGCTGCGCGGGGTGAAGGCGGTCCCGGCGCGGGCGCGGAGCCGGGGAGGAGCTGCGGGGCTGGGGCTGGGGCCGGGGCCGGGGCTTGCGGGCGGCACGGCGGGACCTCCCTGCAGAGCCTTTCCTGGGAAACAAAACCTGGAGTTTGTCCCACCTCGGCCCCGTGGCAAGGGGCAGCGCAACCGAGGGGAGCAGCGCCTGAGCAGGGGCGGCAGTGTGCGGGCGCAGGGAAGACGCGGCTGGTGCTGGAGCGAGAACGTGCAGGTTTCTTACATTTAAATGAACGTGGAAAGCAGGGAGAGAGGTGGTATAAAAGCACCGGGTGCTCGGGCAGGTGAGACAGGACTCAGGGGAGGGAGTCGCTTTCCTGAGCTCCTGAAGTTCCACTTGACTCTCTCAGGAGCACTCGTGAGAAGTTTCCCATTTGGAGTTGGGCTCGAAAAAGAAGGAACTTGAAACTGCTTCTTCTGATAAATCCATAAGTATGGGAGGCCCTATGAAGCCCACGGGTGTAAGCAGCCAATAACGCCCACGAGTATTTTAACTACTAAAAATAGCAACTTTTATTTCTTCTGCACACAAACGACTTGGCTGTCCTGTGCAGGGTTCACTGAGGCTGTGAATTGCAATCCAGGGCATCTTCAGGCTCCTGGTGCTCGGGACTGTGGCGTTTGGTGTGCAGAAAAGATCCCAGGCTGTCCAGCTTGGGTGTGGATGTGCATTTCCACAGTTCCTCAGAGTGGGAAAAGGCCAAGAGGGTGATGGGAAGGCCTTTCTTCTAGGCCTGGGCATCCTCAAGACACCTCAAGGATGTTTTTTAAATGTTTGTTGTCTTTTGTTTCCCAGCCCAGGGCTGAGCTGGAGAACGGGTGGAGACAGTGGCAAGCGGGAGTCCCATGTTTACATCTGCCCTTGGATTCCAGTTTCTTCCAGTGGGTCTGTGCTGCCCGAAGTACAAAAGAAGGAGGTGTTGGAGTACCTGTTTGTTCACCTGTTGAGCTTGGAAGAGATGCTGAGTGTGAAATTCCAGGGGTGCCAGCTCCTTGCGAGCTGTTGGTTGCTCAGGAGATTGGGTCGGGGAAAGGGGGGGAGAGTCCGAGCACAGCACAGTGGTAGGAGCTGGATCTCAATCTAAGGCATCTCAAAGCCTGATAAGCTGGAAAGAAGACTTTGCTGTGTTAATGCACAATTACATTTTTGTGCAATTTTTTGAAATTAGGGCTGGGATCAGTCTGGGGAGGTTATCTGGCCCAATTCCCTGTGCCCTGCTTTGCCATGAGGAATGGATGCCTGACCTCTTTGCAGAGAGCTGCTGCTGCTAAAGATTTCTCAGTTTCTATAGTGAATTTATCCCAGTACTTTGCTGCTATAAAGAAATCTCCTCTTGCTGCCATTTCCCCTTATTACATTTAAGATCAGCTCCAGCTGAGTTAGAATTTAATCCCGACCTTTCCCCCCTTTTTTTTTTCCCAAGAGGCCTCAGCTATCTCGCTATTTCTTTCCTCTCTCACCCTCCAGGTCCTGTTTTTCAGACCTCGTTCTTTCCTTATAAAACCCTTGATAACCCATTCCCCACTTAAGGCTTTGTTGTATCCTTGTTTTGCTACCTTCTGGGTGCTATGGATGAAGGTCTGGCTTTGAGGAGCACACCCTGCTCCCTTTGCTCAAGGGATTGCAGTTATTCCAATCTCCTGCTGCTGAGGGCTTCCTTAGGCTCTTGCTGAAATGAAAAATATCCAGGAAGTTTTTCCTTTTTTGAGATTAGACTGGTTTCTGCAGGTCCTTGAGATGTGACCATGATGGTTAAAAACCCACAGTGCAAATGAAGGTTTCTCCTGTCTTCCCCCCTGCCCCCCACCTGCTCCATGCACAGTTCATTACTTTGTAATCACAACTGCTAAGGAAACCTTTCTAATCCTGTCAATTGGCAATGCAACTGCTTTTAAATTCTGGTTTAAAATAGGTTTTGAAGTCAGGCTCTGCCCTTGCTATTGATTTGAATTCTTGACTGAGTAAATTATTGGTGCTTAACAAGCCCTTTGTTGCTTTAAAGCCTTTCTCCAAGGGTCAAAGAATAACACTGACAGGGAGTGAAGGAGCGCTGCCCAGTAGTTGCTTAGAAACGGAGTGTGTTAAACCCGGTTTCTTTAAAAGCAGTTTTGAGTAAGTGAAATTCAGGCACTTGAATTACTTTGGGAAATGGTCCATTTAGGATAGATCCACACTGACAGAAGCTGTTTATCTGAGGTCAGTACATGCTTTGATCAGTGCAGGGCCTTCCCCTCAAGAAATGCATGAGCCAAGCCCAGCAAGGTAGAGGAAAAGACACAAGTTCAGCTTAGGGAGCTGCACAGGTGAAATCCCATGGATGTGCCTGGAGCATGGCCCTCCCCAGCAGCTTTTCTTACCGTTAAATTCTTTAAAAAGCTAAAAGCTGATGCTCAGTACTTTGGGATCTGGCTCAAAACTGTGGAGAGGATAAACTCCCTTACTGGAACTCAGGCAGTGGAGTGCTCACAAGCCAGCAGCCACATTGCTTCTTGTTCAGCTTCAATTCAACGTTGGCTTTTTGTTGTTGTTTTGGTTGGTTGGCTGGTTTTAAAGTATTCTTAGAGATGCTACAAGTGGAAGAAGAGAACAGAAATAGAGTGGAGCACCACTGGCACAGTAACTGATATTTTACTGTTCCTCTTTTTCTTTTAAAAATTTATGTAGATAACATGAACTTTTAAACTCTGTGACTTGGGAGAAACACTCTTTTTTCTCCCTCTCTTTGGAAGAGATATGCAAGTCCTGAGCCGTTGGGCCAACGCTTGCTGCATTTTGTTTACGATTTTACAATCAAACAAGGGGCTGATAAGATTGACAAGGAAGATACAACTCAGGAGCTCACTAGGCAGCAGCCTCCAAACTCTTTGGGTGATGCAATAGAGTATGAAGACTGTTTTCCAGTGCGAGATTAATCCATAATAACATGCTCACTGACATAAAAGTCACTTCTTATAAGCCACTTCTTATTCCCTGAAGTGCAGGAGCTGAGGTGTTTGACAAAGCCTTGGCAGAATGATGAAGTATGTCCCTGTCAGATTTCTCCTGCTAGCAAGAGCAATCCGTCTTCTTTAAGGGTTTTGTTCCTTTGGGATTGTGTGTAGTTTAGAGGGAGAACAGTACCCAGAAGCATTAATTATTTAATCTGCACTGCTTTTTTCCTCGACGTGTGAGGTCTGAGTATTGTGCTGGGAAGTGGGGCCAATAAAATTTCTGGGAGTCAGACTTGGAGCTTGAAAGTTTTAGAATTAACACTGGAGACTCAGCTCTCTCTATGGTCAGAAGAGGGGGAGACACCTTCCTTCAGGATGTCTCTCCAGGGAATGCTTTTGCAAAGTTTTCTCTCGTAACGGCTGAAGTCTTGCCTCTCCCTGAAATTGCGGTGTAGATCCCACTGGAGGCAGTAAATCTCTCAAATGTATGAGCTTGGGCCTACACACCTGCTAAGGTGTGACTAGAGGTGTGAGAGCTTTTGCAAATGAATTTGGAATAATGAGAATCATAGAACCACTGAGGTTGGAAAAGCCCTCTAAGGTCATCGAGTCCAACGTGTGCCCAATCCCTACCTTGTCACCCAGCCCAGAGCACTGAGTGCCATGTCCAGGTGTTCCTCGGACACCTCCAGGAACGGGGACTCCAAACCTCCCTGGGCAGCCCCTGCCAAGGCCTGACCACCCTTTCCAGGAAGAAAGTCCTCTTGATGTCCAACCCTGGTGCGGCTTGAGGCCGTTTCCTCTTGTCCTGTTCCTGGTTGCCTGGGAGAAGCAGCCAATCCTCACCTGGCTACACCCTCCTGTCAGGGAGTTGTAGAGAGCAAGGTCTTCTCTGGGCCTGTTCTTCTTAGGACTGGTATGGAATCACTATTTTGCATTAAAGGACAATAAGCAGATGTTTTGAAAAAATACTTTGAAATGTTTTTGCATTGCCCTGGAAATCTGCCAAGAAATGGAGTTGCTTACCAGGTTAGGTGTTCTTGCCTGCAGCTTCCCAGGGGCTGCTGGAGGTGGGATGAGGCTATTGCAGAGGAATTACAAGTACGTGGTTTCTCACTCAGGAGACTCTGGGTTTACTGTAGTTATGGGACTGGTTTTCCAGACTAGAGGAACCCCTTAAAGGACTGCAGAGGGAGGTGGAGATGGGATTTGGGGTTTGCATCCCCACCTCCTGAGCACACATGGGGTTAGATGCCCCTTGGCAGAGCTGTAAGGTGTAATGTGGGCAGCAGCTCCTCCTCTCTTTGGGGGCCTAAATTGAAACGCTCAGGAGCCAAATCACCTCTGAGCTGCTCTGTTGTGAGCAGGAGAGGAAGGGACACCTCCAAAGGCCACACAGCTCACTCATAGTCAGAAAAATCCTACTGCTGAACCTGGAACCCCCCCAAGGACGCCCGGGACCCCCCGGGCCCCTCTGTGATCCTCGACAATGCACCCCCCCATCATCAGACCATGCAGTGTCCCCCAGTGTTCTGCCAGTGGGAGCACTGGAAGAGATACTGGGAACACTGGGAGGGAACTGGGAGGAAACTTCCCACCACTCTCCAACGTGCAGCAGCCCCAAGTGCGACCAGTGAGGCGGAGGAAGTGCTCCTAGTGCCCCGCCCCCCCCCCCCCCCCCCAAAAAAAAAGTTGGGGGGGGGTGCGGGGGGGAGTACGAGAAGAAAAAGGATTTAAATGGAGGAGAAAACAGTTTCTGTAACTGTGTTTGAACTTAGGAGGATCCCACTTCATCTACGATTTGGAAGGTCTCAATTGAAGGAACACACATTTTCATGATTTTGTATCTCAATTGGCAGGGAATCACCGTTTTCCATTATTTTTGTATCTAAATGGAAGAAGAAAGCCTTTATGGTGCTGTTTGATGGATTTGAATTGAGGGAAACCGCCCCATTTTCATCATCTTAAGGTTAAAATTGAGGGCAAAACACCACCGTCCCTGGTTTTAAAGGGCTTCCCTTGAGAAGAACCTCTTTATGTGCCATTATAAGAGTTCCATCGAGGGGGGACCCTCATTTGAAGGGACCTTCAGAGAGGAAAAATGTGTCCAAAAGACCCCAAAATGGTGTTTCTTGAGGGAAATTGAAGAGGGAGCTGCATTTCCCCTCATTTTAGGAGGCAAAATTGAGCAAAACTCCTCCTTGATTCACTTTTTATTTGGGTTTAAATTTAGGGGAGACCCTCCTTATGCATCAATTACGGGTCTAAATTGAGAGGGAACCTCCGTTTTCCCCTTGATTCAAGGCTTTGAAATGGCGACTAAAGGGAGTTTTCCCTTAATTCATTAAGAAATTGAAAAAGAACAGTAAAGATGAGCTGGCGCTGCCGGTTTGGACTCAATTTATCTGTCGGGATTGCAAACTCCGACAGACACCGAGCGCCGACGGACGCCCAGCAGTGACTGTGTCACGCCCCGACAGATCAAACAGGGGCTGGAAGCTCCATGGAGCAGCTCAGCGCCTGCTCCACTCTTGCCCCCCAAAGCCCGGGATGGACCGGCGGGTCTGGACACATCCCCATTGAGGAGGGGCAGAGCCGCTGCTCGGGGGCCCCGGGGGATCCTTTATCCCCCTCGTGCAGCTGCGAGCTGCCGAGGAAAAAGTCCTCGTTCCTAGGCTTGAACCCCTGCAGCTTTACCTCTCATTCTCTTGCTCTGATTTGTTTGACAAGAAATTCAATTTATTCCCCCCAGTCGTGTCTCTTGCTCCAGTGACCGGTGAGTGATCTGTCTAGGCCCTTTTCCCGATCCTCAAGTCTTTCCTGATGTGTTCTGTTCCCTGCCCAGGGTGAGGAGGAGAGGGACAGAGCGGTTTTGCTGCCACCAGGCACCTGGCCAGGCCCAGCCCACCCCAATAATCCCTGCGATAATTCACGCCACCATTACCCAGGCGCGCGGCGGGTCCGGCTCCGCGGGCAGGCGGCTACAGTAGTTCAAAGTGGGCAAACTGGGACGGAGTGAGAGGAAGCAGGTGGTGCCGGTGGGTGAAATGTCTCTGCTGCGACCTGCCTGGGAAAGAAGGAGGGAGAACCTGGTGCAAAGTAAAGGGGAGAGAAAGAGGGACAAGGCTGGAGCTGTGGAAGGAAGCGGAGATGGCCAAGGGGCAGCTGAGCATTTTGCTTTCCAACTCTGTGGGGGGGAAAGAAAGCGCTGTCAAATCCATCCAGGAAAACAGAGGAGAAATAGCATGTGGTGGGAATCGCCGGCAATTTGGATTCAATATGTCTGTCTGAACTGCAAACGCCGACAGACACCGAGCACCGCTGGACGCCTGCTGGCGTTGCCGTGTGTCCTGCTCCGGCGGCAGCCCGCCTGGCGAGCCCCCCAGCAGCAGCTGCCCGGGGGCTGCGCATCGCGCAGCAGCCAATCGGAAGCGTCGCAGCGTCCGGCAGCCAATAGGAGCCCTGGCCACTCCGGCAGCCAATGGAAAGCGCCGTTACCTGAGGGACCAGGCACAGCTCGAAGCCCCTCACAGCTGCTTCGTTTTTTGGGACATTTGTGGAAAGCTCGGAGTTCTATTTTTTTTCTTTACCTTACCTCTTCCAGGACAGGAGGGATTCCGGCGCGGGGGATATCATGCCTCGGGCGCTTCTGGGCGATTTTGAGGCGGGGGGAGCCCACCGCGGCGGTGGCGGGAAAAGGGGGTGCGGAGTATAAAAGGGGGCGCCGGCGTCGCGGCCCCTCAGTCGGGGGGCGGCGGCGGCGGCGGCAGGAGCTCCGCGGGCTGGCCCGGATGCGGGGACGCCGCCCTGTGCGGCCGAAGGCGCCGGCCCTGAGGCGCGGGGAGAGCGGCGTGGCAGCCGCGCATCGGCTCCGTCATCGGCAGCGCCGCTTCGTGCCGGTAGGGAGCGGGAGAACGCGGCGGCGGGCGGCGGGTGGTGAGTGCCGTCGGCGAGACGGGGCTTGGGCCGCGTGCGGTGTGCGATCTCCCGAGAGCAGCGGGGAGGCCCCCGGGGAGCGGCGGCGGGCGGGGCGCTGTGGGAGCCGGCGCATGTCCCCGAATGAGGCGCCCGGCGCAACGCGCGAGGTGCCAATGAAATAAAATAGAAAACGGTAAAGTGCTATAGAGGAGCCGCACCTAGAGGGCTCTCGGCCCCTGCCCCGTGTCACTAAGGGAGCTACACCGCGGGAGCGTCGGGGCAGAGCTGCTGGTTAAAAAGAGCAGCACGGAAAGGCTGGGAAACGTGAGCGCAATAAAATATTGAGAATGGTCTAAGAAATACTCAAAAGGTACAGCAGCAGTTGTGGCCGCTGCGTGGGTTCACTAAAACAGCTGCACCGCGGCACCTTTGGGGTGGTGTTGATGGTAAACGTGCGGCACGTAAAAGGACTGGAGGTGTGAGGGAAATAAAATATAGAGAAAGGTCTGAGAAATAATAACAACACCGCAGCAGGAGTAGCCACTTCCTCAGGATAAAATGAGCTGCACCGCGGCGCACCCGGAGCAGGGGCGCTGCTTCAAAGGTGTCACGGCAAAGGTCGAATCTGTGAAGGGTATGAAATAAAATGGTCGAAAATCCTTTAAAAGTACTGCAGCAGGAGTGGCTGCTGCCCCGTGTCACTAAAAGAGCTGCACCGCGGGAGCGTCGGGGCAGCGCTGCTGGTTAAACAGAGCAGCATGGAAAAGGCTGGGAAGTGTGAGCGCAATAAAATATTGACAATGGTCTAAGAAATATTGTAAAGGTACTGCAGCAGGAGTGGCCGCTGCCCCGCGTCACTAAAAGAGCTGCACCGCGGGAGCGTCGGGGCAGCGCTGCTGGTTAAAAAGGGGCCCGGAAAGCGTGAGAGGTGTAAAGGGAATAAAATGCTGAGCATGGTAAACGAGGTACAATAAAGGTACAGCAGCAGGTGTGGCCGCTGCCCCGTGTGACTAAAAGAGCTGCACCGCGGGAGCGTCGGGGCAGCGCTGCTGGTTAAAAAGAGCAGCACGGGAAAGGCTGAGAGGTGTAAAGGGAATGAAATGCTGAGCATGGTAAACGAGGTACAATAAAGGTACAGCAGCAGTTGTGGCCGCTGCGTGGGTTCACTAAAACAGCTGCACCGTGGCACCTTTGGGGTGGTGCTGATGGTAAACGTGCGGCACGTAAAAGGACTGGAGGTGTGAGGGAAATAAAATAAAGAGAAAGGTCTGAGAAATAATAACAACACCGCAGCAGGAGTAGCCACTTCCTCAGGATAAAATGAGCTGCACCGCGGCGCACGTGGGGCAGGGGTGCTGCTTCAAAGGTGTCACGGCAAAGGTCGCATCTGTGAAGGGTATAAAATAAAATGGTCGAAAATCCTTTAAAAGAACTGCAGCAGGAGTGGCCGCTGCCCCGCATCACTAAAAGAGCTGCACCGCGGGACGGTCGGGGCAGCGCTGCTGGCTAAAAAGGGGTCCGGAAAGCATGAGAGGTGTAAAGGGAATGAAATGCTGAGCATGGTAAAAGAGGTACAAAAAAGGTACAGCAGCAGGATTGGCCGCTGCGTGGGTTCACTAAAAGAGCTGCACCGCGGCACCTTTGGGGTGGTGTTGATGGTAAACGTGCGGCACGTAAAAGCCTGGAGGTGTGAGGGAAATAAAATATAGAGAAAGGTCTGAGAAATAACAACAACACCGCAGCAGGAGTAGCCACTTCCTCAGGATAAAATGAGCTGCACCGCGGCGCACGTGGGGCAGGGGCGCTGCTTCAAAGGTGTCACGGCAAAGGTCGCATCTGTGAAGGGTATAAAATAAAACGGTCGAAAATCCTTTAAAAGTACTGCAGCAGGAGTGGCTGCTGCCCCGTGTCACTAAAAAAGCTGCACCGCGGGAGCGTCGGGGCAGCGCTGCTGGTTAAAAAGGGGTCCGGAAAGCGTGAGAGGTGTAAAGGGAATAAAATGCTGAGCATGGTAAACGAGGTACAATAAAGGTACAGCAGCAGGTGTGGCCGCTGCCCCGCATCACTAAAAGAGCTGCACCGCGGGAGCGTCGGGGCAGCGCTGCTGGTTAAAAAGGGGTCCGGAAAGGCTGAGAGGTGTAAAGGGAATGAAATGCTGAGCATGGTAAACGAGGTACAATAAAGATACTGCAGCAGGTGTGGCCGCTGCCCCGCGTCACTAAAAGAGCTGCACCGCGGGAGCGTCGGGGCAGCGCTGCTGGTCAAAAAGAGCAGCACGGAAAGGCTGGGAAGTGTGAGCGCAATAAAATATTGAGAATGGTCTAAGAAATACTCAAAAGGTACAGCAGCAGGAGTGGCCGCTGCGTGGGTTCACTAAAACAGCTGCACCGCGGCACCTTTGGGGTGGTGCTGATGGTAAACGTGCGGCACGTAAAAGGACTGGAGGTGTGAGGGAAATAAAATATAGAGAAAGGTCTGAGAAATAATAACAACACCGCAGCAGGAGTAGCCACTTCCTCAGGATAAAATGAGCTGCACCGCGGCGCACCTGGGGCAGGGGCGCTGCTTCAAAGGTGTCACGGCAAAGGTCGCATCTGTGAAGGGTATAAAATAAAATGGTCGAAAATCCTTTAAAAGTACTGCAGCAGGAGTGGCTGCTGCCCCGTGTCACTAAAAGAGCTGCACCGCGGGAGCGTCGGGGCAGCGCTGCTAGTTAAAAAGAGCGGCACGGGAAAGGCTGAGAGGTGTAAAGGGAATGAAATGCTGAGCATGGTAAACGAGGTACAATAAAGGTACAGCAGCAGGTGTGGCCGCTGCTCCGCATCACTAAAAGAGCTGCACCTCGGGAGCGTCGGGGCAGCGCTGCTGGTTAAAAAGAGCGGCACGGGAAAGGCTGAGAGGTGTAAAGGGAATGAAATGCTGAGCATGGTAAACGAGGTACAATAAAGGTACAGCAGCAGTTGTGGCCGCTGCCCCGTGTGACTAAAAGAGCTGCACCGCGGGACCGTCGGGGCAGCTCTGCTGGTTAAAAAGGGGCCCGGAAAGCGTGAGAGGTGTAAAGGGAATGAAATGCTGAGCATGGTAAACGAGGTACAATAAAGGTACAGCAGCAGGAGTGGCCGCTGCCCCGTGTGACTAAAAGAGCTGCACCGCGGGACCGTCGGGGCAGCGCTGCTGGTTAAAAAGGGGTCCGGAAAGCGTGAGAGGTGTAAAGGGAATAAAATGCTGAGCATGGTAAACGAGGTACAATAAAGATACTGCTGCAGGAGTGGCCCCTGCCCCGCATCACTAAAAGAGCTGCATTTCGGGAGCGTCGGGGCAGTGCTGCTGTTTAAAAAGGGGTCCGGAAAGCGTGAGAGGTGTAAAGGGAATAAAATGCTGAGCATGGTAAACGAGGTACAATAAAGGTACAGCAGCAGGTGTGGCCGCTGCCCCGCGTCACTAAAAGAGCTGCACCGCGGGACCGTCGGGGCAGCGCTGCTGGTTAAAAAGGGGTCCGGAAAGCGTGAGAGGTGTAAAGGGAATGAAATGCTGAGCATGGTAAACGAGGTACAATAAAGGTACAGCAGCAGGTGTGGCCGCTGCTCCGCATCACTACAAGAGCTGCACCTCGGGAACGTCGGGGCAGCGCTGCTGGTTAAAAAGAGCGGCACGGGAAAGGCTGAGAGGTGTAAAGGGAATGAAATGCTGAGCATGGTAAACGAGGTACAATAAAGGTACTGCAGGAGGGGTGGCCGCTGCTCCTTGTCACTAGAAGAGCTTCTCCGAGGCGCCGGTGGGGCTGCGCCGTTCCCGCCTCGGGCGCTTCTGGGCGATTTTGAGGCGGGGGGAGCCCACCGCGGCAGTGGCGGGAAAAGGGGGTGCGGAGTATAAAAGGGGGCGCCGGCGTCGCGGCCCCTCAGTCGGGGGGCGGCGGCGGCGGCGGCAGGAGCTCCGCGGGCTGGCCCGGATGCGGGGACGCCGCCGTGTGCGGCCGAAGGCGCCGGCCCTGAGGCGCGGAGAGAGCGGCGTGGCAGCCGCGCATCGGCTCCGTCATCGGCAGCGCCGCTTCGTGCCGGTAGGGAGCGGGAGAACGCGGCGGCGGGCGGCGGGTGGTGAGTGCCGTCGGCGAGACGGGGCTTGGGCCGCGTGCGGTGTGCGATCTCCCGAGAGCAGCGGGGAGGCCCCCGGGGAGCGGCGGCGGGCGGGGCGCTGTGGGAGCCGGCGCATGTCCCCGAATGAGGCGCCCGGCGCAACGCGCGAGGTGCCAATGAAATAAAATAGAAAACGGTAAAGTGCTATAGAGGAGCCGCACCTAGAGGGCTCTCGGCCCCTGCCCCGTGTCACTAAGGGAGCTGCACCGCGGGAGCGTCGGGGCAGCGCTGCTGGTTAAAAAGAGCGGCACGGGAAAGGCTGGGAAACGTCAGCGCAATAAAGTATTGACAATGGTCTAAGAAATATTGTAAAGGTACTGCAGCAGGAGTGGCCGCTGCCCCGCATCACTAAAAGAGCTGCACCGCGGGACGGTCGGGGCAGCGCTGCTGGTTAAAAAGGGGTCCGGAAAGCGTGAGAGGTGTAAAGGGAATAAAATGCTAAGCATGGTAAACGAGGTACAATAAAGGTACAGCAGCAGGTGTGGCCGGTGCCCCGCGTCACTAAAAGAGCTGCACCGCGGGAGCGTCGGGGCAGCGCTGCTGGTTAAAAAGGGGTCCGGAAAGCGTGAGAGGTGTAAAGGGAATGAAATGGTGAGCATGGTAAAAGAGGTACAATAAAGGTACAGCAGCAGGTGTGGCCGCTGCCCCGTGTGACTAAAAGAGCTGCACCGCGGGAGCGTCGGGGCAGCGCTGCTGGTTAAAAAGGGGTCCGGAAAGCGTGAGAGGTGTAAAGGGAATGAAATGCTGAGCATGGTAAACGAGGTACAATAAAGGTACTGCAGCAGGTGTGGCCGCTGCCCCGCATCACTAAAAGAGCTGCACCGCGGGAGCGTCGGGGCAGCGCTGCTGGTTAAAAAGAGCGGCACGGGAAAGGCTGGGAAACGTCAGCGCAATAAAGTATTGACAATGGTCTAAGAAATATTGTAAAGGTACTGCAGCAGGAGTGGCCGCTGCCACGCATCACTAAAAGAGCTGCACCGCGGGAGCGTCGGAGCAGCTCTGCTGGTTAAAAAGGGGTCCGGAAAGCGTGAGAGGTGTAAAGGGAATGAAATGCTGAGCATGGTAAAAGAGGTACAATAAAGATACTGCTGCAGGAGTGGCCGCTGCCCCGCATCACTAAAAGAGCTGCACCGCGGGAGCGTCGGGGCAGCGCTGCTGGTTAAAAAGAGCGGCACGGGAAAGGCTGAGAGGTGTAAAGGGAATAAAATGCTGAGCATGGTAAACGAGGTACAATAAAGGTACAGCAGCAGGTGTGGCCGCTGCCCCGCATCACTAAAAGAGCTGCACCGCGGGAGCGTCGGGGCAGCGCTGCTGGTTAAAAAGGGGTCCGGAAAGCGTGAGAGGTGTAAAGGGAATGAAATGCTGAGCATGGTAAAAGAACTACAATAAAGATACTGCTGCAGGAGTGGCCGCTGCCCCGCATCACTAAAAGAGCTGCACCGCGGGACCGTCGGGGCAGCGCTGCTGGTTAAAAAGGGGTCCGGAAAGCGTGAGAGGTGTAAAGGGAATGAAATGCTGAGCATGGTAAAAGAGGTACAATAAAGATACTGCAGCAGGAGTGGCCGCTGCCCCGCATCACTAAAAAGCTGCACCGCGGGAGCGTCGGGGCAGCGCTGTTGGTTAAAAAGGGGTCCGGAAAGCTTGAGAGGTGTAAAGGGAATAAAATGCTGAGCATGGTAAACGAGGTACAATAAAGATACTGCAGCAGGTGTGGCCGCTGCCCCGTGTCACTAAAAGAGCTGCACCGCGGGAGCGTCGGGGCAGCGCTGCTGGTTAAAAAGAGCGGCACGGGAAAGGCTGGGAAACGTCAGCGCAATAAAGTATTGACAATGGTCTAAGATATATTGTAAAGGTACTGCAGCAGGAGTGGCCGCTGCCCCGCATCACTAAAAGAGCTGCACCGCGGGAGCGTCGGGGCAGCGCTGCTGGTTAAAAAGGGGTCCGGAAAGCGTGAGAGGTGTAAAGGGAATAAAATGCTGAGCATGGTAAACGAGGTACAATAAAGATACTGCAGCAGGAGTGGCCGCTGCCCCGTGTGACTAAAAGAGCTGCACCGCGGGAGCGTCGGGGCAGCGCTGCTGGTTAAAAAGAGCGGCACGGGAAAGGCTGAGAGGTGTAAAGGGAATAAAATGCTGAGCATGGTAAACGAGGTACAATAAAGGTACAGCAGCAGGAGTGGCCGCTGCCCCGCATCACTAAAAGAGCTGCACCGCGGGAGCGTCGGGGCAGCGCTGCTGGTTAAAAAGAGCAGCACGGAAAGGCTGGGAAGTGTGAGCGGAATAAAATATTGACAATGGTCTAAGAAATATTGTAAAGGTACTGCAGCAGGAGTGGCCGCTGCCCCGCATCACTAAAAGAGCTGCACCGCGGGACGGTCGGGGCAGCGCTGCTGGCTAAAAAGGGGTCCGGAAAGCGTGAGAGGTGTAAAGGGAATAAAATGCTGAGCATGGTAAACGAGGTACAATAAAGGTACAGCAGCAGGAGTGGCCGCTGCTCCGCGTCACTAAAAGAGCTGCACCGCGGGAGCGTCGGGGCAGCGCTGCTGGTTAAACAGAGCAGCATGGGAAAGGCTGGGAAGTGTGAGCGCAATAAAATATTGACAATGGTTTAAGAAATACTGTAAAGGTACAGCAGCAGGAGTGGCCGCTGCCCCGCATCACTAAAAGAGCTGCACCGCGGGACCGTCGGGGCAGCGCTGCTGGTTAAAAAGGGGTCCGGAAAGCGTGAGAGGTGGAAAGGGAATGAAATGCTGAGCATGGTAAAAGAGGTACAATAAAGGTACTGCAGCAGGTGTGGCCGCTGCCCCGCATCACTAAAAGAGCTGCACCTCGGGAGCGTCGGGGCAGCGCTGCTGGTTAAACAGAGCAGCATGGGAAAGGCTGGGAAGTGTGAGCGCAATAAAATATTGACAATGGTCTAAGAAATATTGTAAAGGTACAGCAGCAGGAGTGGCCGCTGCCCCGCATCACTAAAAGAGCTGCACCGCGGGAGCGTCGGGGCAGCGCTGCTGGTTAAAAAGGGGTCCGGAAAGCGTGAGAGGTGTAAAGGGAATGAAATGCTGAGCATGGTAAAAGAGGTACAATAAAGATACTGCAGCAGGAGTGGCCGCTGCCCCGCATCACTAAAAAGCTGCACCGCGGGAGCGTCGGGGCAGCGCTGCTGGTTAAAAAGGGGTCCGGAAAGCTTGAGAGGTGTAAAGGGAATAAAATGCTGAGCATGGTAAACGAGGTACAATAAAGATACTGCAGCAGGAGTGGCCGCTGCCCCGTGTGACTAAAAGAGCTGCACCGCGGGAGCGTCGGGGCAGCGCTGCTGGTTAAAAAGAGCGGCACGGGAAAGGCTGAGAGGTGTAAAGGGAATGAAATGCTGAGCATGGTAAACGAGGTACAATAAAGGTACTGCAGCAGGTGTGGCCGCTGCCCCGTGTCACTAAAAGAGCTGCACCGCGGGAGCGTCGGGGCAGCGCTGCTGGTTAAAAAGAGCGGCACGGGAAAGGCTGGGAAACGTCAGCGCAATAAAGTATTGACAATGGTCTAAGATATATTGTAAAGGTACTGCAGCAGGAGTGGCCGCTGCCCCGCATCACTAAAAGAGCTGCACCGCGGGAGCGTCGGAGCAGCTCTGCTGGTTAAAAAGGGGTCCGGAAAGCGTGAGAGGTGTAAAGGGAATGAAATGCTGAGCATGGTAAAAGAGGTACAATAAAGATACTGCAGCAGGAGTGGCCGCTGCCCCGCATCACTAAAAGAGCTGCACCGCGGGAGCCTCGGGGCAGCGCTGCTGGTTAAAAAGGGGTCCGGAAAGCGTGAGAGGTGTAAAGGGAATGAAATGCTGAGCATGGTAAAAGAGGTACAATAAAGATACTGCTGCAGGAGTGGCCGCTGCCCCGCATCACTAAAAGAGCTGCACCGCGGGAGCGTCGGGGCAGCGCTGCTGGTTAAAAAGAGCGGCACGGGAAAGGCTGAGAGGTGTAAAGGGAATGAAATGCTGAGCATGGTAAACGAGGTACAATAAAGGTACAGCAGCAGGTGTGGCCGCTGCCCCGCATCACTAAAAGAGCTGCACCGCGGGAGCGTCGGGGCAGCGCTGCTGGTTAATAAGAGCAGCACGGAAAGGCTGGGAAGTGTGAGCGCAATAAAATATTGACAATGGTCTAAGAAATACTCAAAAGGTACAGCAGCAGGAGTGGCCGCTGCGTGGGTTCACTAAAACAGCTGCACCGCGGCACCTTTGGGGTGGTGCTGATGGTAAACGTGCGGCACGTAAAAGGACTGGAGGTGTGAGGGAAATAAAATATAGAGAAAGGTCTGAGAAATAACAACAACACCGCAGCAGGAGTAGCCACTTCCTCAGGATAAAATGAGCTGCACCGCGGCGCACGTGGGGCAGGGGCGCTGCTTCAAAGGTGTCACGGCAAAGGTCGCATCTGTGAAGGGTATAAAATAAAATGGTCGAAAATCCTTTAAAAGTACTGCAGCAGGAGTGGCTGCTGCCCCGTGTCACTAAAAGAGCTGCACCGCGGGAGCGTCGGGGCAGCGCTGCTGGTTAAACAGAGCAGCATGGGAAAGGCTGGGAAGTGTGAGCGCAATAAAATATTGACAATGGTCTAAGAAATATTGTAAAGGTACTGCAGCAGGAGTGGCCGCTGCCCCGCATCACTACAAGAGCTGCACCTCGGGAACGTCGGGGCGGCGCTGCTGGTTAAAAAGGGGTCCGGAAAGCGTGAGAGGTGTAAAGGGAATGAAATGCTGAGCATGGTAAAAGAGGTACAATAAAGGTACAGCAGCAGGTGTGGCCGCTGCCCCGCGTCACTAAAAGAGCTGCACCGCGGGACCGTCGGGGCAGCGCTGCTGGTTAAAAAGGGGCCCGGAAAGCGTGAGAGGTGTAAAGGGAATAAAATGCTGAGCATGGTAAACGAGGTACAATAAAGGTACAGCAGCAGGTGTGGCCGCTGCTCCGAATCACTACAAGAGCTGCACCTCGGGAACGTCGGGGCAGCGCTGCTGGTTAAAAAGAGCGGCACGGGAAAGGCTGAGAGGTGTAAAGGGAATGAAATGCTGAGCATGGTAAACGAGGTACAATAAAGGTACTGCAGGAGGGGTGGCCGCTGCTCCTTGTCACTAGAAGAGCTTCTCCGAGGCGCCGGTGGGGCTGCGCCGTTCCCGCCTCGGGCGCTTCTGGGCGATTTTGAGGCGGGGGGAGCCCACCGCGGCAGTGGCGGGAAAAGGGGGTGCGGAGTATAAAAGGGGGCGCCGGCGTCGCGGCCCCTCAGTCGGGGGGCGGCGGCGGCGGCGGCAGGAGCTCCGCGGGCTGGCCCGGATGCGGGGACGCCGCCGTGTGCGGCCGAAGGCGCCGGCCCTGAGGCGCGGAGAGAGCGGCGTGGCAGCCGCGCATCGGCTCCGTCATCGGCAGCGCCGCTTCGTGCCGGTAGGGAGCGGGAGAACGCGGCGGCGGGCGGCGGGTGGTGAGTGCCGTCGGCGAGACGGGGCTTGGGCCGCGTGCGGTGTGCGATCTCCCGAGAGCAGCGGGGAGGCCCCCGGGGAGCGGCGGCGGGCGGGGCGCTGTGGGAGCCGGCGCATGTCCCCGAATGAGGCGCCCGGCGCAACGCGCGAGGTGCCAATGAAATAAAATAGAAAACGGTAAAGTGCTATAGAGGAGCCGCACCTAGAGGGCTCTCGGCCCCTGCCCCGTGTCACTAAGGGAGCTGCACCGCGGGAGCGTCGGGGCAGCGCTGCTGGTTAAAAAGAGCGGCACGGGAAAGGCTGGGAAACGTCAGCGCAATAAAGTATTGACAATGGTCTAAGAAATATTGTAAAGGTACTGCAGCAGGAGTGGCCGCTGCCCCGCATCACTAAAAGAGCTGCACCGCGGGACGGTCGGGGCAGCGCTGCTGGTTAAAAAGGGGTCCGGAAAGCGTGAGAGGTGTAAAGGGAATAAAATGCTAAGCATGGTAAACGAGGTACAATAAAGGTACAGCAGCAGGTGTGGCCGGTGCCCCGCGTCACTAAAAGAGCTGCACCGCGGGAGCGTCGGGGCAGCGCTGCTGGTTAAAAAGGGGTCCGGAAAGCGTGAGAGGTGTAAAGGGAATGAAATGGTGAGCATGGTAAAAGAGGTACAATAAAGGTACAGCAGCAGGTGTGGCCGCTGCCCCGTGTGACTAAAAGAGCTGCACCGCGGGAGCGTCGGGGCAGCGCTGCTGGTTAAAAAGGGGTCCGGAAAGCGTGAGAGGTGTAAAGGGAATGAAATGCTGAGCATGGTAAACGAGGTACAATAAAGGTACTGCAGCAGGTGTGGCCGCTGCCCCGCATCACTAAAAGAGCTGCACCGCGGGAGCGTCGGGGCAGCGCTGCTGGTTAAAAAGAGCGGCACGGGAAAGGCTGGGAAACGTCAGCGCAATAAAGTATTGACAATGGTCTAAGAAATATTGTAAAGGTACTGCAGCAGGAGTGGCCGCTGCCACGCATCACTAAAAGAGCTGCACCGCGGGAGCGTCGGAGCAGCTCTGCTGGTTAAAAAGGGGTCCGGAAAGCGTGAGAGGTGTAAAGGGAATGAAATGCTGAGCATGGTAAAAGAGGTACAATAAAGATACTGCTGCAGGAGTGGCCGCTGCCCCGCATCACTAAAAGAGCTGCACCGCGGGAGCGTCGGGGCAGCGCTGCTGGTTAAAAAGAGCGGCACGGGAAAGGCTGAGAGGTGTAAAGGGAATAAAATGCTGAGCATGGTAAACGAGGTACAATAAAGGTACAGCAGCAGGTGTGGCCGCTGCCCCGCATCACTAAAAGAGCTGCACCGCGGGAGCGTCGGGGCAGCGCTGCTGGTTAAAAAGGGGTCCGGAAAGCGTGAGAGGTGTAAAGGGAATGAAATGCTGAGCATGGTAAAAGAACTACAATAAAGATACTGCTGCAGGAGTGGCCGCTGCCCCGCATCACTAAAAGAGCTGCACCGCGGGACCGTCGGGGCAGCGCTGCTGGTTAAAAAGGGGTCCGGAAAGCGTGAGAGGTGTAAAGGGAATGAAATGCTGAGCATGGTAAAAGAGGTACAATAAAGATACTGCAGCAGGAGTGGCCGCTGCCCCGCATCACTAAAAAGCTGCACCGCGGGAGCGTCGGGGCAGCGCTGTTGGTTAAAAAGGGGTCCGGAAAGCTTGAGAGGTGTAAAGGGAATAAAATGCTGAGCATGGTAAACGAGGTACAATAAAGATACTGCAGCAGGTGTGGCCGCTGCCCCGTGTCACTAAAAGAGCTGCACCGCGGGAGCGTCGGGGCAGCGCTGCTGGTTAAAAAGAGCGGCACGGGAAAGGCTGGGAAACGTCAGCGCAATAAAGTATTGACAATGGTCTAAGATATATTGTAAAGGTACTGCAGCAGGAGTGGCCGCTGCCCCGCATCACTAAAAGAGCTGCACCGCGGGAGCGTCGGGGCAGCGCTGCTGGTTAAAAAGGGGTCCGGAAAGCGTGAGAGGTGTAAAGGGAATAAAATGCTGAGCATGGTAAACGAGGTACAATAAAGATACTGCAGCAGGAGTGGCCGCTGCCCCGTGTGACTAAAAGAGCTGCACCGCGGGAGCGTCGGGGCAGCGCTGCTGGTTAAAAAGAGCGGCACGGGAAAGGCTGAGAGGTGTAAAGGGAATAAAATGCTGAGCATGGTAAACGAGGTACAATAAAGGTACAGCAGCAGGAGTGGCCGCTGCCCCGCATCACTAAAAGAGCTGCACCGCGGGAGCGTCGGGGCAGCGCTGCTGGTTAAAAAGAGCAGCACGGAAAGGCTGGGAAGTGTGAGCGGAATAAAATATTGACAATGGTCTAAGAAATATTGTAAAGGTACTGCAGCAGGAGTGGCCGCTGCCCCGCATCACTAAAAGAGCTGCACCGCGGGACGGTCGGGGCAGCGCTGCTGGCTAAAAAGGGGTCCGGAAAGCGTGAGAGGTGTAAAGGGAATAAAATGCTGAGCATGGTAAACGAGGTACAATAAAGGTACAGCAGCAGGAGTGGCCGCTGCTCCGCGTCACTAAAAGAGCTGCACCGCGGGAGCGTCGGGGCAGCGCTGCTGGTTAAACAGAGCAGCATGGGAAAGGCTGGGAAGTGTGAGCGCAATAAAATATTGACAATGGTTTAAGAAATACTGTAAAGGTACAGCAGCAGGAGTGGCCGCTGCCCCGCATCACTAAAAGAGCTGCACCGCGGGACCGTCGGGGCAGCGCTGCTGGTTAAAAAGGGGTCCGGAAAGCGTGAGAGGTGGAAAGGGAATGAAATGCTGAGCATGGTAAAAGAGGTACAATAAAGGTACTGCAGCAGGTGTGGCCGCTGCCCCGCATCACTAAAAGAGCTGCACCTCGGGAGCGTCGGGGCAGCGCTGCTGGTTAAACAGAGCAGCATGGGAAAGGCTGGGAAGTGTGAGCGCAATAAAATATTGACAATGGTCTAAGAAATATTGTAAAGGTACAGCAGCAGGAGTGGCCGCTGCCCCGCATCACTAAAAGAGCTGCACCGCGGGAGCGTCGGGGCAGCGCTGCTGGTTAAAAAGGGGTCCGGAAAGCGTGAGAGGTGTAAAGGGAATGAAATGCTGAGCATGGTAAAAGAGGTACAATAAAGATACTGCAGCAGGAGTGGCCGCTGCCCCGCATCACTAAAAAGCTGCACCGCGGGAGCGTCGGGGCAGCGCTGCTGGTTAAAAAGGGGTCCGGAAAGCTTGAGAGGTGTAAAGGGAATAAAATGCTGAGCATGGTAAACGAGGTACAATAAAGATACTGCAGCAGGAGTGGCCGCTGCCCCGTGTGACTAAAAGAGCTGCACCGCGGGAGCGTCGGGGCAGCGCTGCTGGTTAAAAAGAGCGGCACGGGAAAGGCTGAGAGGTGTAAAGGGAATGAAATGCTGAGCATGGTAAACGAGGTACAATAAAGGTACTGCAGCAGGTGTGGCCGCTGCCCCGTGTCACTAAAAGAGCTGCACCGCGGGAGCGTCGGGGCAGCGCTGCTGGTTAAAAAGAGCGGCACGGGAAAGGCTGGGAAACGTCAGCGCAATAAAGTATTGACAATGGTCTAAGATATATTGTAAAGGTACTGCAGCAGGAGTGGCCGCTGCCCCGCATCACTAAAAGAGCTGCACCGCGGGAGCGTCGGAGCAGCTCTGCTGGTTAAAAAGGGGTCCGGAAAGCGTGAGAGGTGTAAAGGGAATGAAATGCTGAGCATGGTAAAAGAGGTACAATAAAGATACTGCAGCAGGAGTGGCCGCTGCCCCGCATCACTAAAAGAGCTGCACCGCGGGAGCCTCGGGGCAGCGCTGCTGGTTAAAAAGGGGTCCGGAAAGCGTGAGAGGTGTAAAGGGAATGAAATGCTGAGCATGGTAAAAGAGGTACAATAAAGATACTGCTGCAGGAGTGGCCGCTGCCCCGCATCACTAAAAGAGCTGCACCGCGGGAGCGTCGGGGCAGCGCTGCTGGTTAAAAAGAGCGGCACGGGAAAGGCTGAGAGGTGTAAAGGGAATGAAATGCTGAGCATGGTAAACGAGGTACAATAAAGGTACAGCAGCAGGTGTGGCCGCTGCCCCGCATCACTAAAAGAGCTGCACCGCGGGAGCGTCGGGGCAGCGCTGCTGGTTAATAAGAGCAGCACGGAAAGGCTGGGAAGTGTGAGCGCAATAAAATATTGACAATGGTCTAAGAAATACTCAAAAGGTACAGCAGCAGGAGTGGCCGCTGCGTGGGTTCACTAAAACAGCTGCACCGCGGCACCTTTGGGGTGGTGCTGATGGTAAACGTGCGGCACGTAAAAGGACTGGAGGTGTGAGGGAAATAAAATATAGAGAAAGGTCTGAGAAATAACAACAACACCGCAGCAGGAGTAGCCACTTCCTCAGGATAAAATGAGCTGCACCGCGGCGCACGTGGGGCAGGGGCGCTGCTTCAAAGGTGTCACGGCAAAGGTCGCATCTGTGAAGGGTATAAAATAAAATGGTCGAAAATCCTTTAAAAGTACTGCAGCAGGAGTGGCTGCTGCCCCGTGTCACTAAAAGAGCTGCACCGCGGGAGCGTCGGGGCAGCGCTGCTGGTTAAACAGAGCAGCATGGGAAAGGCTGGGAAGTGTGAGCGCAATAAAATATTGACAATGGTCTAAGAAATATTGTAAAGGTACTGCAGCAGGAGTGGCCGCTGCCCCGCATCACTACAAGAGCTGCACCTCGGGAACGTCGGGGCGGCGCTGCTGGTTAAAAAGAGCGGCACGGGAAAGGCTGGGAGGTGTAAAGGGAATGAAATGCTGAGCATGGTAAAAGAGGTACAATAAAGGTAGTGCAGGAGGGGTGGCCGCTGCTCCTTGTCACTAGAAGAGCTTCTCCGAGGCGCCGGTGGGGCTGCGCCGTTCCCGCCTCGGGCGCTTCTGGGCGATTTTGAGGCGGGGGGAGCCCACCGCGGCAGTGGCGGGAAAAGGGGGTGCGGAGTATAAAAGGGGGCGCCGGCGTCGCGGCCCCTCAGTCGGGGGGCGGCGGCGGCGGCGGCAGGAGCTCCGCGGGCTGGCCCGGATGCGGGGACGCCGCCGTGTGCGGCCGAAGGCGCCGGCCCTGAGGCGCGGAGAGAGCGGCGTGGCAGCCGCGCATCGGCTCCGTCATCGGCAGCGCCGCTTCGTGCCGGTAGGGAGCGGGAGAACGCGGCGGCGGGCGGCGGGTGGTGAGTGCCGTCGGCGAGACGGGGCTTGGGCCGCGTGCGGTGTGCGATCTCCCGAGAGCAGCGGGGAGGCCCCCGGGGAGCGGCGGCGGGCGGGGCGCTGTGGGAGCCGGCGCATGTCCCCGAATGAGGCGCCCGGCGCAACGCGCGAGGTGCCAATGAAATAAAATAGAAAACGGTAAAGTGCTATAGAGGAGCCGCACCTAGAGGGCTCTCGGCCCCTGCCCCGTGTCACTAAGGGAGCTGCACCGCGGGAGCGTCGGGGCAGCGCTGCTGGTTAAAAAGAGCGGCACGGGAAAGGCTGGGAAACGTCAGCGCAATAAAGTATTGACAATGGTCTAAGATATATTGTAAAGGTACTGCAGCAGGAGTGGCCGCTGCCCCGCATCACTAAAAGAGCTGCACCGCGGGAGCGTCGGGGCAGCGCTGCTGGTTAAAAAGGGGTCCGGAAAGCGTGAGAGGTGTAAAGGGAATAAAATGCTGAGCATGGTAAACGAGGTACAATAAAGATACTGCAGCAGGAGTGGCCGCTGCCCCGTGTGACTAAAAGAGCTGCACCGCGGGAGCGTCGGGGCAGCGCTGCTGGTTAAAAAGAGCGGCACGGGAAAGGCTGAGAGGTGTAAAGGGAATAAAATGCTGAGCATGGTAAACGAGGTACAATAAAGGTACAGCAGCAGGAGTGGCCGCTGCCCCGCATCACTAAAAGAGCTGCACCGCGGGAGCGTCGGGGCAGCGCTGCTGGTTAAAAAGAGCAGCACGGAAAGGCTGGGAAGTGTGAGCGGAATAAAATATTGACAATGGTCTAAGAAATATTGTAAAGGTACTGCAGCAGGAGTGGCCGCTGCCCCGCATCACTAAAAGAGCTGCACCGCGGGACGGTCGGGGCAGCGCTGCTGGCTAAAAAGGGGTCCGGAAAGCGTGAGAGGTGTAAAGGGAATAAAATGCTGAGCATGGTAAACGAGGTACAATAAAGGTACAGCAGCAGGAGTGGCCGCTGCTCCGCGTCACTAAAAGAGCTGCACCGCGGGAGCGTCGGGGCAGCGCTGCTGGTTAAACAGAGCAGCATGGGAAAGGCTGGGAAGTGTGAGCGCAATAAAATATTGACAATGGTTTAAGAAATACTGTAAAGGTACAGCAGCAGGAGTGGCCGCTGCCCCGCATCACTAAAAGAGCTGCACCGCGGGACCGTCGGGGCAGCGCTGCTGGTTAAAAAGGGGTCCGGAAAGCGTGAGAGGTGGAAAGGGAATGAAATGCTGAGCATGGTAAAAGAGGTACAATAAAGGTACTGCAGCAGGTGTGGCCGCTGCCCCGCATCACTAAAAGAGCTGCACCTCGGGAGCGTCGGGGCAGCGCTGCTGGTTAAACAGAGCAGCATGGGAAAGGCTGGGAAGTGTGAGCGCAATAAAATATTGACAATGGTCTAAGAAATATTGTAAAGGTACAGCAGCAGGAGTGGCCGCTGCCCCGCATCACTAAAAGAGCTGCACCGCGGGAGCGTCGGGGCAGCGCTGCTGGTTAAAAAGGGGTCCGGAAAGCGTGAGAGGTGTAAAGGGAATGAAATGCTGAGCATGGTAAAAGAGGTACAATAAAGATACTGCAGCAGGAGTGGCCGCTGCCCCGCATCACTAAAAAGCTGCACCGCGGGAGCGTCGGGGCAGCGCTGCTGGTTAAAAAGGGGTCCGGAAAGCTTGAGAGGTGTAAAGGGAATAAAATGCTGAGCATGGTAAACGAGGTACAATAAAGATACTGCAGCAGGAGTGGCCGCTGCCCCGTGTGACTAAAAGAGCTGCACCGCGGGAGCGTCGGGGCAGCGCTGCTGGTTAAAAAGAGCGGCACGGGAAAGGCTGAGAGGTGTAAAGGGAATGAAATGCTGAGCATGGTAAACGAGGTACAATAAAGGTACTGCAGCAGGTGTGGCCGCTGCCCCGTGTCACTAAAAGAGCTGCACCGCGGGAGCGTCGGGGCAGCGCTGCTGGTTAAAAAGAGCGGCACGGGAAAGGCTGGGAAACGTCAGCGCAATAAAGTATTGACAATGGTCTAAGATATATTGTAAAGGTACTGCAGCAGGAGTGGCCGCTGCCCCGCATCACTAAAAGAGCTGCACCGCGGGAGCGTCGGAGCAGCTCTGCTGGTTAAAAAGGGGTCCGGAAAGCGTGAGAGGTGTAAAGGGAATGAAATGCTGAGCATGGTAAAAGAGGTACAATAAAGATACTGCAGCAGGAGTGGCCGCTGCCCCGCATCACTAAAAGAGCTGCACCGCGGGAGCCTCGGGGCAGCGCTGCTGGTTAAAAAGGGGTCCGGAAAGCGTGAGAGGTGTAAAGGGAATGAAATGCTGAGCATGGTAAAAGAGGTACAATAAAGATACTGCTGCAGGAGTGGCCGCTGCCCCGCATCACTAAAAGAGCTGCACCGCGGGAGCGTCGGGGCAGCGCTGCTGGTTAAAAAGAGCGGCACGGGAAAGGCTGAGAGGTGTAAAGGGAATGAAATGCTGAGCATGGTAAACGAGGTACAATAAAGGTACAGCAGCAGGTGTGGCCGCTGCCCCGCATCACTAAAAGAGCTGCACCGCGGGAGCGTCGGGGCAGCGCTGCTGGTTAATAAGAGCAGCACGGAAAGGCTGGGAAGTGTGAGCGCAATAAAATATTGACAATGGTCTAAGAAATACTCAAAAGGTACAGCAGCAGGAGTGGCCGCTGCGTGGGTTCACTAAAACAGCTGCACCGCGGCACCTTTGGGGTGGTGCTGATGGTAAACGTGCGGCACGTAAAAGGACTGGAGGTGTGAGGGAAATAAAATATAGAGAAAGGTCTGAGAAATAACAACAACACCGCAGCAGGAGTAGCCACTTCCTCAGGATAAAATGAGCTGCACCGCGGCGCACGTGGGGCAGGGGCGCTGCTTCAAAGGTGTCACGGCAAAGGTCGCATCTGTGAAGGGTATAAAATAAAATGGTCGAAAATCCTTTAAAAGTACTGCAGCAGGAGTGGCTGCTGCCCCGTGTCACTAAAAGAGCTGCACCGCGGGAGCGTCGGGGCAGCGCTGCTGGTTAAACAGAGCAGCATGGGAAAGGCTGGGAAGTGTGAGCGCAATAAAATATTGACAATGGTCTAAGAAATATTGTAAAGGTACTGCAGCAGGAGTGGCCGCTGCCCCGCATCACTACAAGAGCTGCACCTCGGGAACGTCGGGGCGGCGCTGCTGGTTAAAAAGAGCGGCACGGGAAAGGCTGGGAGGTGTAAAGGGAATGAAATGCTGAGCATGGTAAAAGAGGTACAATAAAGGTAGTGCAGGAGGGGTGGCCGCTGCTCCTTGTCACTAGAAGAGCTTCTCCGAGGCGCCGGTGGGGCTGCGCCGTTCCCGCCTCGGGCGCTTCTGGGCGATTTTGAGGCGGGGGGAGCCCACCGCGGCAGTGGCGGGAAAAGGGGGTGCGGAGTATAAAAGGGGGCGCCGGCGTCGCGGCCCCTCAGTCGGGGGGCGGCGGCGGCGGCGGCAGGAGCTCCGCGGGCTGGCCCGGATGCGGGGACGCCGCCGTGTGCGGCCGAAGGCGCCGGCCCTGAGGCGCGGAGAGAGCGGCGTGGCAGCCGCGCATCGGCTCCGTCATCGGCAGCGCCGCTTCGTGCCGGTAGGGAGCGGGAGAACGCGGCGGCGGGCGGCGGGTGGTGAGTGCCGTCGGCGAGACGGGGCTTGGGCCGCGTGCGGTGTGCGATCTCCCGAGAGCAGCGGGGAGGCCCCCGGGGAGCGGCGGCGGGCGGGGCGCTGTGGGAGCCGGCGCATGTCCCCGAATGAGGCGCCCGGCGCAACGCGCGAGGTGCCAATGAAATAAAATAGAAAACGGTAAAGTGCTATAGAGGAGCCGCACCTAGAGGGCTCTCGGCCCCTGCCCCGTGTCACTAAGGGAGCTGCACCGCGGGAGCGTCGGGGCAGCGCTGCTGGTTAAAAAGAGCGGCACGGGAAAGGCTGGGAAACGTCAGCGCAATAAAGTATTGACAATGGTCTAAGATATATTGTAAAGGTACTGCAGCAGGAGTGGCCGCTGCCCCGCATCACTAAAAGAGCTGCACCGCGGGAGCGTCGGGGCAGCGCTGCTGGTTAAAAAGGGGTCCGGAAAGCGTGAGAGGTGTAAAGGGAATAAAATGCTGAGCATGGTAAACGAGGTACAATAAAGATACTGCAGCAGGAGTGGCCGCTGCCCCGTGTGACTAAAAGAGCTGCACCGCGGGAGCGTCGGGGCAGCGCTGCTGGTTAAAAAGAGCGGCACGGGAAAGGCTGAGAGGTGTAAAGGGAATAAAATGCTGAGCATGGTAAACGAGGTACAATAAAGGTACAGCAGCAGGAGTGGCCGCTGCCCCGCATCACTAAAAGAGCTGCACCGCGGGAGCGTCGGGGCAGCGCTGCTGGTTAAAAAGAGCAGCACGGAAAGGCTGGGAAGTGTGAGCGGAATAAAATATTGACAATGGTCTAAGAAATATTGTAAAGGTACTGCAGCAGGAGTGGCCGCTGCCCCGCATCACTAAAAGAGCTGCACCGCGGGACGGTCGGGGCAGCGCTGCTGGCTAAAAAGGGGTCCGGAAAGCGTGAGAGGTGTAAAGGGAATAAAATGCTGAGCATGGTAAACGAGGTACAATAAAGGTACAGCAGCAGGAGTGGCCGCTGCTCCGCGTCACTAAAAGAGCTGCACCGCGGGAGCGTCGGGGCAGCGCTGCTGGTTAAACAGAGCAGCATGGGAAAGGCTGGGAAGTGTGAGCGCAATAAAATATTGACAATGGTTTAAGAAATACTGTAAAGGTACAGCAGCAGGAGTGGCCGCTGCCCCGCATCACTAAAAGAGCTGCACCGCGGGACCGTCGGGGCAGCGCTGCTGGTTAAAAAGGGGTCCGGAAAGCGTGAGAGGTGTAAAGGGAATAAAATGCTGAGCATGGTAAACGAGGTACAATAAAGGTACAGCAGCAGGAGTGGCCGCTGCTCCGCGTCACTAAAAGAGCTGCACCGCGGGAGCGTCGGGGCAGCGCTGCTGGTTAAAAAGAGCAGCATGGGAAAGGCTGGGAAGTGTGAGCGCAATAAAATATTGACAATGGTTTAAGAAATTCTGTAAAGGTACAGCAGCAGGAGTGGCCGCTGCCCCGTGTGACTAAAAGAGCTGCACCGCGGGACCGTCGGGGCAGCGCTGCTGGTTAAAAAGAGCGGCACGGGAAAGGCTGAGAGGTGTAAAGGGAATAAAATGCTGAGCATGGTAAACGAGGTACAATAAAGGTACTGCAGCAGGTGTGGCCGCTGCCCCGCGTCACTAAAAGAGCTGCACCGCGGGACGGTCGGGGCAGCGCTGCTGGCTAAAAAGGGGTCCGGAAACCGTGAGAGGTGTAAAGGGAATGAAATGCTGAGCATGGTAAAAGAACTACAATAAAGATACTGCTGCAGGAGTGGCCGCTGCCGCGCATCACTAAAAGAGCTGCACCGCGGGAGCGTCGGGGCAGCGCTGCTGGTTAAACAGAGCAGCATGGGAAAGGCTGAGAAGTGTGAGCGCAATAAAATATTGACAACGGTCTAAGAAATATTGTAAAGGTACTGCAGCAGGAGTGGCCGCTGCCCCGCATCACTAAAAGAGCTGCACCGCGGGACGGTCGGGGCAGCGCTGCTGGTTAAAAAGGGGTCCGGAAAGCGTGAGAGGTGTAAAGGGAATGAAATGCTGAGCATGGTAAAAGAGGTACAATAAAGATACTGCAGCAGGAGTGGCCGCTGCCCCGCATCACTAAAAAGCTGCACCGCGGGAGCGTCGGGGCAGCGCTGCTGGTTAAAAAGGGGTCCGGAAAGCTTGAGAGGTGTAAAGGGAATAAAATGCTGAGCATGGTAAACGAGGTACAATAAAGATACTGCAGCAGGAGTGGCCGCTGCCCCGTGTGACTAAAAGAGCTGCACCGCGGGAGCGTCGGGGCAGCGCTGCTGGTTAAAAAGAGCGGCACGGGAAAGGCTGAGAGGTGTAAAGGGAATGAAATGCTGAGCATGGTAAACGAGGTACAATAAAGGTACTGCAGCAGGTGTGGCCGCTGCCCCGTGTCACTAAAAGAGCTGCACCGCGGGAGCGTCGGGGCAGCGCTGCTGGTTAAAAAGAGCGGCACGGGAAAGGCTGGGAAACGTCAGCGCAATAAAGTATTGACAATGGTCTAAGATATATTGTAAAGGTACTGCAGCAGGAGTGGCCGCTGCCCCGCATCACTAAAAGAGCTGCACCGCGGGAGCGTCGGAGCAGCTCTGCTGGTTAAAAAGGGGTCCGGAAAGCGTGAGAGGTGTAAAGGGAATGAAATGCTGAGCATGGTAAAAGAGGTACAATAAAGATACTGCAGCAGGAGTGGCCGCTGCCCCGCATCACTAAAAGAGCTGCACCGCGGGAGCCTCGGGGCAGCGCTGCTGGTTAAAAAGGGGTCCGGAAAGCGTGAGAGGTGTAAAGGGAATGAAATGCTGAGCATGGTAAAAGAGGTACAATAAAGATACTGCTGCAGGAGTGGCCGCTGCCCCGCATCACTAAAAGAGCTGCACCGCGGGAGCGTCGGGGCAGCGCTGCTGGTTAAAAAGAGCGGCACGGGAAAGGCTGAGAGGTGTAAAGGGAATGAAATGCTGAGCATGGTAAACGAGGTACAATAAAGGTACAGCAGCAGGTGTGGCCGCTGCCCCGCATCACTAAAAGAGCTGCACCGCGGGAGCGTCGGGGCAGCGCTGCTGGTTAATAAGAGCAGCACGGAAAGGCTGGGAAGTGTGAGCGCAATAAAATATTGACAATGGTCTAAGAAATACTCAAAAGGTACAGCAGCAGGAGTGGCCGCTGCGTGGGTTCACTAAAACAGCTGCACCGCGGCACCTTTGGGGTGGTGCTGATGGTAAACGTGCGGCACGTAAAAGGACTGGAGGTGTGAGGGAAATAAAATATAGAGAAAGGTCTGAGAAATAACAACAACACCGCAGCAGGAGTAGCCACTTCCTCAGGATAAAATGAGCTGCACCGCGGCGCACGTGGGGCAGGGGCGCTGCTTCAAAGGTGTCACGGCAAAGGTCGCATCTGTGAAGGGTATAAAATAAAATGGTCGAAAATCCTTTAAAAGTACTGCAGCAGGAGTGGCTGCTGCCCCGTGTCACTAAAAGAGCTGCACCGCGGGAGCGTCGGGGCAGCGCTGCTGGTTAAACAGAGCAGCATGGGAAAGGCTGGGAAGTGTGAGCGCAATAAAATATTGACAATGGTCTAAGAAATATTGTAAAGGTACTGCAGCAGGAGTGGCCGCTGCCCCGCATCACTACAAGAGCTGCACCTCGGGAACGTCGGGGCGGCGCTGCTGGTTAAAAAGAGCGGCACGGGAAAGGCTGGGAGGTGTAAAGGGAATGAAATGCTGAGCATGGTAAAAGAGGTACAATAAAGGTAGTGCAGGAGGGGTGGCCGCTGCTCCTTGTCACTAGAAGAGCTTCTCCGAGGCGCCGGTGGGGCTGCGCCGTTCCCGCCTCGGGCGCTTCTGGGCGATTTTGAGGCGGGGGGAGCCCACCGCGGCAGTGGCGGGAAAAGGGGGTGCGGAGTATAAAAGGGGGCGCCGGCGTCGCGGCCCCTCAGTCGGGGGGCGGCGGCGGCGGCGGCAGGAGCTCCGCGGGCTGGCCCGGATGCGGGGACGCCGCCGTGTGCGGCCGAAGGCGCCGGCCCTGAGGCGCGGAGAGAGCGGCGTGGCAGCCGCGCATCGGCTCCGTCATCGGCAGCGCCGCTTCGTGCCGGTAGGGAGCGGGAGAACGCGGCGGCGGGCGGCGGGTGGTGAGTGCCGTCGGCGAGACGGGGCTTGGGCCGCGTGCGGTGTGCGATCTCCCGAGAGCAGCGGGGAGGCCCCCGGGGAGCGGCGGCGGGCGGGGCGCTGTGGGAGCCGGCGCATGTCCCCGAATGAGGCGCCCGGCGCAACGCGCGAGGTGCCAATGAAATAAAATAGAAAACGGTAAAGTGCTATAGAGGAGCCGCACCTAGAGGGCTCTCGGCCCCTGCCCCGTGTCACTAAGGGAGCTGCACCGCGGGAGCGTCGGGGCAGCGCTGCTGGTTAAAAAGAGCGGCACGGGAAAGGCTGGGAAACGTCAGCGCAATAAAGTATTGACAATGGTCTAAGATATATTGTAAAGGTACTGCAGCAGGAGTGGCCGCTGCCCCGCATCACTAAAAGAGCTGCACCGCGGGAGCGTCGGGGCAGCGCTGCTGGTTAAAAAGGGGTCCGGAAAGCGTGAGAGGTGTAAAGGGAATAAAATGCTGAGCATGGTAAACGAGGTACAATAAAGATACTGCAGCAGGAGTGGCCGCTGCCCCGTGTGACTAAAAGAGCTGCACCGCGGGAGCGTCGGGGCAGCGCTGCTGGTTAAAAAGAGCGGCACGGGAAAGGCTGAGAGGTGTAAAGGGAATAAAATGCTGAGCATGGTAAACGAGGTACAATAAAGGTACAGCAGCAGGAGTGGCCGCTGCCCCGCATCACTAAAAGAGCTGCACCGCGGGAGCGTCGGGGCAGCGCTGCTGGTTAAAAAGAGCAGCACGGAAAGGCTGGGAAGTGTGAGCGGAATAAAATATTGACAATGGTCTAAGAAATATTGTAAAGGTACTGCAGCAGGAGTGGCCGCTGCCCCGCATCACTAAAAGAGCTGCACCGCGGGACGGTCGGGGCAGCGCTGCTGGCTAAAAAGGGGTCCGGAAAGCGTGAGAGGTGTAAAGGGAATAAAATGCTGAGCATGGTAAACGAGGTACAATAAAGGTACAGCAGCAGGAGTGGCCGCTGCTCCGCGTCACTAAAAGAGCTGCACCGCGGGAGCGTCGGGGCAGCGCTGCTGGTTAAACAGAGCAGCATGGGAAAGGCTGGGAAGTGTGAGCGCAATAAAATATTGACAATGGTTTAAGAAATACTGTAAAGGTACAGCAGCAGGAGTGGCCGCTGCCCCGCATCACTAAAAGAGCTGCACCGCGGGACCGTCGGGGCAGCGCTGCTGGTTAAAAAGGGGTCCGGAAAGCGTGAGAGGTGGAAAGGGAATGAAATGCTGAGCATGGTAAAAGAGGTACAATAAAGGTACTGCAGCAGGTGTGGCCGCTGCCCCGCATCACTAAAAGAGCTGCACCTCGGGAGCGTCGGGGCAGCGCTGCTGGTTAAACAGAGCAGCATGGGAAAGGCTGGGAAGTGTGAGCGCAATAAAATATTGACAATGGTCTAAGAAATATTGTAAAGGTACAGCAGCAGGAGTGGCCGCTGCCCCGCATCACTAAAAGAGCTGCACCGCGGGAGCGTCGGGGCAGCGCTGCTGGTTAAAAAGGGGTCCGGAAAGCGTGAGAGGTGTAAAGGGAATGAAATGCTGAGCATGGTAAAAGAGGTACAATAAAGATACTGCAGCAGGAGTGGCCGCTGCCCCGCATCACTAAAAAGCTGCACCGCGGGAGCGTCGGGGCAGCGCTGCTGGTTAAAAAGGGGTCCGGAAAGCTTGAGAGGTGTAAAGGGAATAAAATGCTGAGCATGGTAAACGAGGTACAATAAAGATACTGCAGCAGGAGTGGCCGCTGCCCCGTGTGACTAAAAGAGCTGCACCGCGGGAGCGTCGGGGCAGCGCTGCTGGTTAAAAAGAGCGGCACGGGAAAGGCTGAGAGGTGTAAAGGGAATGAAATGCTGAGCATGGTAAACGAGGTACAATAAAGGTACTGCAGCAGGTGTGGCCGCTGCCCCGTGTCACTAAAAGAGCTGCACCGCGGGAGCGTCGGGGCAGCGCTGCTGGTTAAAAAGAGCGGCACGGGAAAGGCTGGGAAACGTCAGCGCAATAAAGTATTGACAATGGTCTAAGATATATTGTAAAGGTACTGCAGCAGGAGTGGCCGCTGCCCCGCATCACTAAAAGAGCTGCACCGCGGGAGCGTCGGAGCAGCTCTGCTGGTTAAAAAGGGGTCCGGAAAGCGTGAGAGGTGTAAAGGGAATGAAATGCTGAGCATGGTAAAAGAGGTACAATAAAGATACTGCAGCAGGAGTGGCCGCTGCCCCGCATCACTAAAAGAGCTGCACCGCGGGAGCCTCGGGGCAGCGCTGCTGGTTAAAAAGGGGTCCGGAAAGCGTGAGAGGTGTAAAGGGAATGAAATGCTGAGCATGGTAAAAGAGGTACAATAAAGATACTGCTGCAGGAGTGGCCGCTGCCCCGCATCACTAAAAGAGCTGCACCGCGGGAGCGTCGGGGCAGCGCTGCTGGTTAAAAAGAGCGGCACGGGAAAGGCTGAGAGGTGTAAAGGGAATGAAATGCTGAGCATGGTAAACGAGGTACAATAAAGGTACAGCAGCAGGTGTGGCCGCTGCCCCGCATCACTAAAAGAGCTGCACCGCGGGAGCGTCGGGGCAGCGCTGCTGGTTAATAAGAGCAGCACGGAAAGGCTGGGAAGTGTGAGCGCAATAAAATATTGACAATGGTCTAAGAAATACTCAAAAGGTACAGCAGCAGGAGTGGCCGCTGCGTGGGTTCACTAAAACAGCTGCACCGCGGCACCTTTGGGGTGGTGCTGATGGTAAACGTGCGGCACGTAAAAGGACTGGAGGTGTGAGGGAAATAAAATATAGAGAAAGGTCTGAGAAATAACAACAACACCGCAGCAGGAGTAGCCACTTCCTCAGGATAAAATGAGCTGCACCGCGGCGCACGTGGGGCAGGGGCGCTGCTTCAAAGGTGTCACGGCAAAGGTCGCATCTGTGAAGGGTATAAAATAAAATGGTCGAAAATCCTTTAAAAGTACTGCAGCAGGAGTGGCTGCTGCCCCGTGTCACTAAAAGAGCTGCACCGCGGGAGCGTCGGGGCAGCGCTGCTGGTTAAACAGAGCAGCATGGGAAAGGCTGGGAAGTGTGAGCGCAATAAAATATTGACAATGGTCTAAGAAATATTGTAAAGGTACTGCAGCAGGAGTGGCCGCTGCCCCGCATCACTACAAGAGCTGCACCTCGGGAACGTCGGGGCGGCGCTGCTGGTTAAAAAGAGCGGCACGGGAAAGGCTGGGAGGTGTAAAGGGAATGAAATGCTGAGCATGGTAAAAGAGGTACAATAAAGGTAGTGCAGGAGGGGTGGCCGCTGCTCCTTGTCACTAGAAGAGCTTCTCCGAGGCGCCGGTGGGGCTGCGCCGTTCCCGCCTCGGGCGCTTCTGGGCGATTTTGAGGCGGGGGGAGCCCACCGCGGCAGTGGCGGGAAAAGGGGGTGCGGAGTATAAAAGGGGGCGCCGGCGTCGCGGCCCCTCAGTCGGGGGGCGGCGGCGGCGGCGGCAGGAGCTCCGCGGGCTGGCCCGGATGCGGGGACGCCGCCGTGTGCGGCCGAAGGCGCCGGCCCTGAGGCGCGGAGAGAGCGGCGTGGCAGCCGCGCATCGGCTCCGTCATCGGCAGCGCCGCTTCGTGCCGGTAGGGAGCGGGAGAACGCGGCGGCGGGCGGCGGGTGGTGAGTGCCGTCGGCGAGACGGGGCTTGGGCCGCGTGCGGTGTGCGATCTCCCGAGAGCAGCGGGGAGGCCCCCGGGGAGCGGCGGCGGGCGGGGCGCTGTGGGAGCCGGCGCATGTCCCCGAATGAGGCGCCCGGCGCAACGCGCGAGGTGCCAATGAAATAAAATAGAAAACGGTAAAGTGCTATAGAGGAGCCGCACCTAGAGGGCTCTCGGCCCCTGCCCCGTGTCACTAAGGGAGCTGCACCGCGGGAGCGTCGGGGCAGCGCTGCTGGTTAAAAAGAGCGGCACGGGAAAGGCTGGGAAACGTCAGCGCAATAAAGTATTGACAATGGTCTAAGATATATTGTAAAGGTACTGCAGCAGGAGTGGCCGCTGCCCCGCATCACTAAAAGAGCTGCACCGCGGGAGCGTCGGGGCAGCGCTGCTGGTTAAAAAGGGGTCCGGAAAGCGTGAGAGGTGTAAAGGGAATAAAATGCTGAGCATGGTAAACGAGGTACAATAAAGATACTGCAGCAGGAGTGGCCGCTGCCCCGTGTGACTAAAAGAGCTGCACCGCGGGAGCGTCGGGGCAGCGCTGCTGGTTAAAAAGAGCGGCACGGGAAAGGCTGAGAGGTGTAAAGGGAATAAAATGCTGAGCATGGTAAACGAGGTACAATAAAGGTACAGCAGCAGGAGTGGCCGCTGCCCCGCATCACTAAAAGAGCTGCACCGCGGGAGCGTCGGGGCAGCGCTGCTGGTTAAAAAGAGCAGCACGGAAAGGCTGGGAAGTGTGAGCGGAATAAAATATTGACAATGGTCTAAGAAATATTGTAAAGGTACTGCAGCAGGAGTGGCCGCTGCCCCGCATCACTAAAAGAGCTGCACCGCGGGACGGTCGGGGCAGCGCTGCTGGCTAAAAAGGGGTCCGGAAAGCGTGAGAGGTGTAAAGGGAATAAAATGCTGAGCATGGTAAACGAGGTACAATAAAGGTACAGCAGCAGGAGTGGCCGCTGCTCCGCGTCACTAAAAGAGCTGCACCGCGGGAGCGTCGGGGCAGCGCTGCTGGTTAAACAGAGCAGCATGGGAAAGGCTGGGAAGTGTGAGCGCAATAAAATATTGACAATGGTTTAAGAAATACTGTAAAGGTACAGCAGCAGGAGTGGCCGCTGCCCCGCATCACTAAAAGAGCTGCACCGCGGGACCGTCGGGGCAGCGCTGCTGGTTAAAAAGGGGTCCGGAAAGCGTGAGAGGTGTAAAGGGAATAAAATGCTGAGCATGGTAAACGAGGTACAATAAAGGTACAGCAGCAGGAGTGGCCGCTGCTCCGCGTCACTAAAAGAGCTGCACCGCGGGAGCGTCGGGGCAGCGCTGCTGGTTAAAAAGAGCAGCATGGGAAAGGCTGGGAAGTGTGAGCGCAATAAAATATTGACAATGGTTTAAGAAATTCTGTAAAGGTACAGCAGCAGGAGTGGCCGCTGCCCCGTGTGACTAAAAGAGCTGCACCGCGGGACCGTCGGGGCAGCGCTGCTGGTTAAAAAGAGCGGCACGGGAAAGGCTGAGAGGTGTAAAGGGAATAAAATGCTGAGCATGGTAAACGAGGTACAATAAAGGTACTGCAGCAGGTGTGGCCGCTGCCCCGCGTCACTAAAAGAGCTGCACCGCGGGACGGTCGGGGCAGCGCTGCTGGCTAAAAAGGGGTCCGGAAACCGTGAGAGGTGTAAAGGGAATGAAATGCTGAGCATGGTAAAAGAACTACAATAAAGATACTGCTGCAGGAGTGGCCGCTGCCGCGCATCACTAAAAGAGCTGCACCGCGGGAGCGTCGGGGCAGCGCTGCTGGTTAAACAGAGCAGCATGGGAAAGGCTGAGAAGTGTGAGCGCAATAAAATATTGACAACGGTCTAAGAAATATTGTAAAGGTACTGCAGCAGGAGTGGCCGCTGCCCCGCATCACTAAAAGAGCTGCACCGCGGGACGGTCGGGGCAGCGCTGCTGGTTAAAAAGGGGTCCGGAAAGCGTGAGAGGTGTAAAGGGAATGAAATGCTGAGCATGGTAAAAGAGGTACAATAAAGATACTGCAGCAGGAGTGGCCGCTGCCCCGCATCACTAAAAAGCTGCACCGCGGGAGCGTCGGGGCAGCGCTGCTGGTTAAAAAGGGGTCCGGAAAGCTTGAGAGGTGTAAAGGGAATAAAATGCTGAGCATGGTAAACGAGGTACAATAAAGATACTGCAGCAGGAGTGGCCGCTGCCCCGTGTGACTAAAAGAGCTGCACCGCGGGAGCGTCGGGGCAGCGCTGCTGGTTAAAAAGAGCGGCACGGGAAAGGCTGAGAGGTGTAAAGGGAATGAAATGCTGAGCATGGTAAACGAGGTACAATAAAGGTACTGCAGCAGGTGTGGCCGCTGCCCCGTGTCACTAAAAGAGCTGCACCGCGGGAGCGTCGGGGCAGCGCTGCTGGTTAAAAAGAGCGGCACGGGAAAGGCTGGGAAACGTCAGCGCAATAAAGTATTGACAATGGTCTAAGATATATTGTAAAGGTACTGCAGCAGGAGTGGCCGCTGCCCCGCATCACTAAAAGAGCTGCACCGCGGGAGCGTCGGAGCAGCTCTGCTGGTTAAAAAGGGGTCCGGAAAGCGTGAGAGGTGTAAAGGGAATGAAATGCTGAGCATGGTAAAAGAGGTACAATAAAGATACTGCAGCAGGAGTGGCCGCTGCCCCGCATCACTAAAAGAGCTGCACCGCGGGAGCCTCGGGGCAGCGCTGCTGGTTAAAAAGGGGTCCGGAAAGCGTGAGAGGTGTAAAGGGAATGAAATGCTGAGCATGGTAAAAGAGGTACAATAAAGATACTGCTGCAGGAGTGGCCGCTGCCCCGCATCACTAAAAGAGCTGCACCGCGGGAGCGTCGGGGCAGCGCTGCTGGTTAAAAAGAGCGGCACGGGAAAGGCTGAGAGGTGTAAAGGGAATGAAATGCTGAGCATGGTAAACGAGGTACAATAAAGGTACAGCAGCAGGTGTGGCCGCTGCCCCGCATCACTAAAAGAGCTGCACCGCGGGAGCGTCGGGGCAGCGCTGCTGGTTAATAAGAGCAGCACGGAAAGGCTGGGAAGTGTGAGCGCAATAAAATATTGACAATGGTCTAAGAAATACTCAAAAGGTACAGCAGCAGGAGTGGCCGCTGCGTGGGTTCACTAAAACAGCTGCACCGCGGCACCTTTGGGGTGGTGCTGATGGTAAACGTGCGGCACGTAAAAGGACTGGAGGTGTGAGGGAAATAAAATATAGAGAAAGGTCTGAGAAATAACAACAACACCGCAGCAGGAGTAGCCACTTCCTCAGGATAAAATGAGCTGCACCGCGGCGCACGTGGGGCAGGGGCGCTGCTTCAAAGGTGTCACGGCAAAGGTCGCATCTGTGAAGGGTATAAAATAAAATGGTCGAAAATCCTTTAAAAGTACTGCAGCAGGAGTGGCTGCTGCCCCGTGTCACTAAAAGAGCTGCACCGCGGGAGCGTCGGGGCAGCGCTGCTGGTTAAACAGAGCAGCATGGGAAAGGCTGGGAAGTGTGAGCGCAATAAAATATTGACAATGGTCTAAGAAATATTGTAAAGGTACTGCAGCAGGAGTGGCCGCTGCCCCGCATCACTACAAGAGCTGCACCTCGGGAACGTCGGGGCGGCGCTGCTGGTTAAAAAGAGCGGCACGGGAAAGGCTGGGAGGTGTAAAGGGAATGAAATGCTGAGCATGGTAAAAGAGGTACAATAAAGGTAGTGCAGGAGGGGTGGCCGCTGCTCCTTGTCACTAGAAGAGCTTCTCCGAGGCGCCGGTGGGGCTGCGCCGTTCCCGCCTCGGGCGCTTCTGGGCGATTTTGAGGCGGGGGGAGCCCACCGCGGCAGTGGCGGGAAAAGGGGGTGCGGAGTATAAAAGGGGGCGCCGGCGTCGCGGCCCCTCAGTCGGGGGGCGGCGGCGGCGGCGGCAGGAGCTCCGCGGGCTGGCCCGGATGCGGGGACGCCGCCGTGTGCGGCCGAAGGCGCCGGCCCTGAGGCGCGGAGAGAGCGGCGTGGCAGCCGCGCATCGGCTCCGTCATCGGCAGCGCCGCTTCGTGCCGGTAGGGAGCGGGAGAACGCGGCGGCGGGCGGCGGGTGGTGAGTGCCGTCGGCGAGACGGGGCTTGGGCCGCGTGCGGTGTGCGATCTCCCGAGAGCAGCGGGGAGGCCCCCGGGGAGCGGCGGCGGGCGGGGCGCTGTGGGAGCCGGCGCATGTCCCCGAATGAGGCGCCCGGCGCAACGCGCGAGGTGCCAATGAAATAAAATAGAAAACGGTAAAGTGCTATAGAGGAGCCGCACCTAGAGGGCTCTCGGCCCCTGCCCCGTGTCACTAAGGGAGCTGCACCGCGGGAGCGTCGGGGCAGCGCTGCTGGTTAAAAAGAGCGGCACGGGAAAGGCTGGGAAACGTCAGCGCAATAAAGTATTGACAATGGTCTAAGATATATTGTAAAGGTACTGCAGCAGGAGTGGCCGCTGCCCCGCATCACTAAAAGAGCTGCACCGCGGGAGCGTCGGGGCAGCGCTGCTGGTTAAAAAGGGGTCCGGAAAGCGTGAGAGGTGTAAAGGGAATAAAATGCTGAGCATGGTAAACGAGGTACAATAAAGATACTGCAGCAGGAGTGGCCGCTGCCCCGTGTGACTAAAAGAGCTGCACCGCGGGAGCGTCGGGGCAGCGCTGCTGGTTAAAAAGAGCGGCACGGGAAAGGCTGAGAGGTGTAAAGGGAATAAAATGCTGAGCATGGTAAACGAGGTACAATAAAGGTACAGCAGCAGGAGTGGCCGCTGCCCCGCATCACTAAAAGAGCTGCACCGCGGGAGCGTCGGGGCAGCGCTGCTGGTTAAAAAGAGCAGCACGGAAAGGCTGGGAAGTGTGAGCGGAATAAAATATTGACAATGGTCTAAGAAATATTGTAAAGGTACTGCAGCAGGAGTGGCCGCTGCCCCGCATCACTAAAAGAGCTGCACCGCGGGACGGTCGGGGCAGCGCTGCTGGCTAAAAAGGGGTCCGGAAAGCGTGAGAGGTGTAAAGGGAATAAAATGCTGAGCATGGTAAACGAGGTACAATAAAGGTACAGCAGCAGGAGTGGCCGCTGCTCCGCGTCACTAAAAGAGCTGCACCGCGGGAGCGTCGGGGCAGCGCTGCTGGTTAAACAGAGCAGCATGGGAAAGGCTGGGAAGTGTGAGCGCAATAAAATATTGACAATGGTTTAAGAAATACTGTAAAGGTACAGCAGCAGGAGTGGCCGCTGCCCCGCATCACTAAAAGAGCTGCACCGCGGGACCGTCGGGGCAGCGCTGCTGGTTAAAAAGGGGTCCGGAAAGCGTGAGAGGTGTAAAGGGAATAAAATGCTGAGCATGGTAAACGAGGTACAATAAAGGTACAGCAGCAGGAGTGGCCGCTGCTCCGCGTCACTAAAAGAGCTGCACCGCGGGAGCGTCGGGGCAGCGCTGCTGGTTAAAAAGAGCAGCATGGGAAAGGCTGGGAAGTGTGAGCGCAATAAAATATTGACAATGGTTTAAGAAATTCTGTAAAGGTACAGCAGCAGGAGTGGCCGCTGCCCCGTGTGACTAAAAGAGCTGCACCGCGGGACCGTCGGGGCAGCGCTGCTGGTTAAAAAGAGCGGCACGGGAAAGGCTGAGAGGTGTAAAGGGAATAAAATGCTGAGCATGGTAAACGAGGTACAATAAAGGTACTGCAGCAGGAGTGGCCGCTGCCCCGCGTCACTAAAAGAGCTGCACCGCGGGACGGTCGGGGCAGCGCTGCTGGCTAAAAAGGGGTCCGGAAACCGTGAGAGGTGTAAAGGGAATGAAATGCTGAGCATGGTAAAAGAACTACAATAAAGATACTGCTGCAGGAGTGGCCGCTGCCCCGCATCACTAAAAGAGCTGCACCGCGGGAGCGTCGGGGCAGCGCTGCTGGTTAAAAAGGGGTCCGGAAAGCGTGAGAGGTGGAAAGGGAATGAAATGCTGAGCATGGTAAAAGAGGTACAATAAAGGTACTGCAGCAGGTGTGGCCGCTGCCCCGCATCACTAAAAGAGCTGCACCTCGGGAGCGTCGGGGCAGCGCTGCTGGTTAAACAGAGCAGCATGGGAAAGGCTGGGAAGTGTGAGCGCAATAAAATATTGACAATGGTCTAAGAAATATTGAAAAGGTACAGCAGCAGGAGTGGCCGCTGCCCCGCATCACTAAAAGAGCTGCACCGCGGGACGGTCGGGGCAGCGCTGCTGGTTAAAAAGGGGTCCGGAAAGCGTGAGAGGTGTAAAGGGAATGAAATGCTGAGCATGGTAAAAGAGGTACAATAAAGATACTGCAGCAGGAGTGGCCGCTGCCCCGCATCACTAAAAAGCTGCACCGCGGGAGCGTCGGGGCAGCGCTGCTGGTTAAAAAGGGGTCCGGAAAGCTTGAGAGGTGTAAAGGGAATAAAATGCTGAGCATGGTAAACGAGGTACAATAAAGATACTGCAGCAGGTGTGGCCGCTGCCCCGTGTCACTAAAAGAGCTGCACCGCGGGAGCGTCGGGGCAGCGCTGCTGGTTAAAAAGAGCGGCACGGGAAAGGCTGGGAAACGTCAGCGCAATAAAGTATTGACAATGGTCTAAGATATATTGTAAAGGTACTGCAGCAGGAGTGGCCGCTGCCCCGCATCACTAAAAGAGCTGCACCGCGGGAGCGTCGGAGCAGCTCTGCTGGTTAAAAAGGGGTCCGGAAAGCGTGAGAGGTGTAAAGGGAATAAAATGCTGAGCATGGTAAAAGAGGTACAATAAAGATACTGCTGCAGGAGTGGCCGCTGCCCCGCATCACTAAAAGAGCTGCACCGCGGGAGCGTCGGGGCAGCGCTGCTGGTTAAAAAGAGCGGCACGGAAAGGCTGGGAAGTGTGAGCGCAATAAAATATTGAGAATGGTCTAAGAAATACTCAAAAGGTACAGCAGCAGGTGTGGCCGCTGCGTGGGTTCACTAAAACAGATGCACCGCGGCACCTTTGGGGTGGTGCTGATGGTAAACGTGCGGCACGTAAAAGCCTGGAGGTGTGAGGGAAATAAAATATAGAGAAAGGTCTGAGAAATAATAACAACACCGCAGCAGGAGTAGCCACTTCCTCAGGATAAAATGAGCTGCACCGCGGCGCACGTGGGGCAGGGGCGCTGCTTCAAAGGTGTCACGGCAAAGGTCGCATCTGTGAAGGGTATAAAATAAAATGGTCGAAAATCCTTTAAAAGTACTGCAGCAGGAGTGGCTGCTGCCCCGTGTCACTAAAAGAGCTGCACCGCGGGAGCGTCGGGGCAGCGCTGCTGGTTAAACAGAGCAGCATGGGAAAGGCTGGGAAGTGTGAGCGCAATAAAATATTGACAATGGTCTAAGAAATATTGTAAAGGTACTGCAGCAGGAGTGGCCGCTGCCCCGCATCACTACAAGAGCTGCACCTCGGGAACGTCGGGGCAGCGCTGCTGGTTAAAAAGAGCGGCACGGGAAAGGCTGGGAGGTGTAAAGGGAATGAAATGCTGAGCATGGTAAAAGAGGTACAATAAAGGTAGTGCAGGAGGGGTGGCCGCTGCTCCTTGTCACTAGAAGAGCTTCTCCGAGGCGCCGGTGGGGCTGCGCCGTTCCCGCCTCGGGCGCTTCTGGGCGATTTTGAGGCGGGGGGAGCCCACCGCGGCAGTGGCGGGAAAAGGGGGTGCGGAGTATAAAAGGGGGCGCCGGCGTCGCGGCCCCTCAGTCGGGGGGCGGCGGCGGCGGCGGCAGGAGCTCCGCGGGCTGGCCCGGATGCGGGGACGCCGCCGTGTGCGGCCGAAGGCGCCGGCCCTGAGGCGCGGAGAGAGCGGCGTGGCAGCCGCGCATCGGCTCCGTCATCGGCAGCGCCGCTTCGTGCCGGTAGGGAGCGGGAGAACGCGGCGGCGGGCGGCGGGTGGTGAGTGCCGTCGGCGAGACGGGGCTTGGGCCGCGTGCGGTGTGCGATCTCCCGAGAGCAGCGGGGAGGCCCCCGGGGAGCGGCGGCGGGCGGGGCGCTGTGGGAGCCGGCGCATGTCCCCGAATGAGGCGCCCGGCGCAACGCGCGAGGTGCCAATGAAATAAAATAGAAAACGGTAAAGTGCTATAGAGGAGCCGCACCTAGAGGGCTCTCGGCCCCTGCCCCGTGTCACTAAGGGAGCTGCACCGCGGGAGCGTCGGGGCAGCGCTGCTGGTTAAAAAGAGCGGCACGGGAAAGGCTGGGAAACGTCAGCGCAATAAAGTATTGACAATGGTCTAAGATATATTGTAAAGGTACTGCAGCAGGAGTGGCCGCTGCCCCGCATCACTAAAAGAGCTGCACCGCGGGAGCGTCGGGGCAGCGCTGCTGGTTAAAAAGAGCGGCACGGGAAAGGCTGAGAGGTGTAAAGGGAATAAAATGCTGAGCATGGTAAACGAGGTACAATAAAGGTACAGCAGCAGGAGTGGCCGCTGCCCCGCATCACTAAAAGAGCTGCACCGCGGGAGCGTCGGGGCAGCGCTGCTGGTTAAAAAGAGCAGCACGGAAAGGCTGGGAAGTGTGAGCGGAATAAAATATTGACAATGGTCTAAGAAATATTGTAAAGGTACTGCAGCAGGAGTGGCCGCTGCCCCGCATCACTAAAAGAGCTGCACCGCGGGACGGTCGGGGCAGCGCTGCTGGCTAAAAAGGGGTCCGGAAAGCGTGAGAGGTGTAAAGGGAATAAAATGCTGAGCATGGTAAACGAGGTACAATAAAGGTACAGCAGCAGGAGTGGCCGCTGCTCCGCGTCACTAAAAGAGCTGCACCGCGGGAGCGTCGGGGCAGCGCTGCTGGTTAAACAGAGCAGCATGGGAAAGGCTGGGAAGTGTGAGCGCAATAAAATATTGACAATGGTTTAAGAAATACTGTAAAGGTACAGCAGCAGGAGTGGCCGCTGCCCCGCATCACTAAAAGAGCTGCACCGCGGGACCGTCGGGGCAGCGCTGCTGGTTAAAAAGGGGTCCGGAAAGCGTGAGAGGTGTAAAGGGAATAAAATGCTGAGCATGGTAAACGAGGTACAATAAAGGTACAGCAGCAGGAGTGGCCGCTGCTCCGCGTCACTAAAAGAGCTGCACCGCGGGAGCGTCGGGGCAGCGCTGCTGGTTAAAAAGAGCAGCATGGGAAAGGCTGGGAAGTGTGAGCGCAATAAAATATTGACAATGGTTTAAGAAATTCTGTAAAGGTACAGCAGCAGGAGTGGCCGCTGCCCCGTGTGACTAAAAGAGCTGCACCGCGGGACCGTCGGGGCAGCGCTGCTGGTTAAAAAGAGCGGCACGGGAAAGGCTGAGAGGTGTAAAGGGAATAAAATGCTGAGCATGGTAAACGAGGTACAATAAAGGTACTGCAGCAGGTGTGGCCGCTGCCCCGCGTCACTAAAAGAGCTGCACCGCGGGAGCGTCGGGGCAGCGCTGCTGGCTAAAAAGGGGTCCGGAAACCGTGAGAGGTGTAAAGGGAATGAAATGCTGAGCATGGTAAAAGAACTACAATAAAGATACTGCTGCAGGAGTGGCCGCTGCCCCGCATCACTAAAAGAGCTGCACCGCGGGAGCGTCGGGGCAGCGCTGCTGGTTAAACAGAGCAGCATGGGAAAGGCTGAGAAGTGTGAGCGCAATAAAATATTGACAACGGTCTAAGAAATATTGTAAAGGTACTGCAGCAGGAGTGGCCGCTGCCCCGCATCACTAAAAGAGCTGCACCGCGGGACGGTCGGGGCAGCGCTGCTGGTTAAAAAGGGGTCCGGAAAGCGTGAGAGGTGTAAAGGGAATGAAATGCTGAGCATGGTAAAAGAACTACAATAAAGATACTGCTGCAGGAGTGGCCGCTGCCCCGCATCACTAAAAGAGCTGCACCGCGGGACCGTCGGGGCAGCGCTGCTGGTTAAAAAGGGGTCCGGAAAGCGTGAGAGGTGGAAAGGGAATGAAATGCTGAGCATGGTAAAAGAGGTACAATAAAGGTACTGCAGCAGGTGTGGCCGCTGCCCCGCATCACTAAAAGAGCTGCACCTCGGGAGCGTCGGGGCAGCGCTGCTGGTTAAACAGAGCAGCATGGGAAAGGCTGGGAAGTGTGAGCGGAATAAAATATTGACAATGGTCTAAGAAATATTGAAAAGGTACAGCAGCAGGAGTGGCCGCTGCCCCGCATCACTAAAAGAGCTGCACCGCGGGACGGTCGGGGCAGCGCTGCTGGTTAAAAAGGGGTCCGGAAAGCGTGAGAGGTGTAAAGGGAATGAAATGCTGAGCATGGTAAAAGAGGTACAATAAAGATACTGCAGCAGGAGTGGCCGCTGCCCCGCATCACTAAAAAGCTGCACCGCGGGAGCGTCGGGGCAGCGCTGCTGGTTAAAAAGGGGTCCGGAAAGCTTGAGAGGTGTAAAGGGAATAAAATGCTGAGCATGGTAAACGAGGTACAATAAAGATACTGCAGCAGGTGTGGCCGCTGCCCCGTGTCACTAAAAGAGCTGCACCGCGGGAGCGTCGGGGCAGCGCTGCTGGTTAAAAAGAGCGGCACGGGAAAGGCTGGGAAACGTCAGCGCAATAAAGTATTGACAATGGTCTAAGATATATTGTAAAGGTACTGCAGCAGGAGTGGCCGCTGCCCCGCATCACTAAAAGAGCTGCACCGCGGGAGCGTCGGAGCAGCTCTGCTGGTTAAAAAGGGGTCCGGAAAGCGTGAGAGGTGTAAAGGGAATAAAATGCTGAGCATGGTAAAAGAGGTACAATAAAGATACTGCTGCAGGAGTGGCCGCTGCCCCGCATCACTAAAAGAGCTGCACCGCGGGAGCGTCGGGGCAGCGCTGCTGGTTAAAAAGAGCGGCACGGAAAGGCTGGGAAGTGTGAGCGCAATAAAATATTGAGAATGGTCTAAGAAATACTCAAAAGGTACAGCAGCAGGTGTGGCCGCTGCGTGGGTTCACTAAAACAGATGCACCGCGGCACCTTTGGGGTGGTGCTGATGGTAAACGTGCGGCACGTAAAAGCCTGGAGGTGTGAGGGAAATAAAATATAGAGAAAGGTCTGAGAAATAATAACAACACCGCAGCAGGAGTAGCCACTTCCTCAGGATAAAATGAGCTGCACCGCGGCGCACGTGGGGCAGGGGCGCTGCTTCAAAGGTGTCACGGCAAAGGTCGCATCTGTGAAGGGTATAAAATAAAATGGTCGAAAATCCTTTAAAAGTACTGCAGCAGGAGTGGCTGCTGCCCCGTGTCACTAAAAGAGCTGCACCGCGGGAGCGTCGGGGCAGCGCTGCTGGTTAAACAGAGCAGCATGGGAAAGGCTGGGAAGTGTGAGCGCAATAAAATATTGACAATGGTCTAAGAAATATTGTAAAGGTACTGCAGCAGGAGTGGCCGCTGCCCCGCATCACTACAAGAGCTGCACCTCGGGAACGTCGGGGCAGCGCTGCTGGTTAAAAAGAGCGGCACGGGAAAGGCTGGGAGGTGTAAAGGGAATGAAATGCTGAGCATGGTAAAAGAGGTACAATAAAGGTAGTGCAGGAGGGGTGGCCGCTGCTCCTTGTCACTAGAAGAGCTTCTCCGAGGCGCCGGTGGGGCTGCGCCGTTCCCGCCTCGGGCGCTTCTGGGCGATTTTGAGGCGGGGGGAGCCCACCGCGGCAGTGGCGGGAAAAGGGGGTGCGGAGTATAAAAGGGGGCGCCGGCGTCGCGGCCCCTCAGTCGGGGGGCGGCGGCGGCGGCGGCAGGAGCTCCGCGGGCTGGCCCGGATGCGGGGACGCCGCCGTGTGCGGCCGAAGGCGCCGGCCCTGAGGCGCGGAGAGAGCGGCGTGGCAGCCGCGCATCGGCTCCGTCATCGGCAGCGCCGCTTCGTGCCGGTAGGGAGCGGGAGAACGCGGCGGCGGGCGGCGGGTGGTGAGTGCCGTCGGCGAGACGGGGCTTGGGCCGCGTGCGGTGTGCGATCTCCCGAGAGCAGCGGGGAGGCCCCCGGGGAGCGGCGGCGGGCGGGGCGCTGTGGGAGCCGGCGCATGTCCCCGAATGAGGCGCCCGGCGCAACGCGCGACGTGCCAATGAAATAAAATAGAAAACGGTAAAGTGCTATAGAGGAGCCGCACCTAGAGGGCTCTCGGCCCCTGCCCCGTGTCACTAAGGGAGCTGCACCGCGGGAGCGTCGGGGCAGCGCTGCTGGTTAAAAAGAGCGGCACGGGAAAGGCTGGGAAACGTCAGCGCAATAAAGTATTGACAATGGTCTAAGATATATTGTAAAGGTACTGCAGCAGGAGTGGCCGCTGCCCCGCATCACTAAAAGAGCTGCACCGCGGGAGCGTCGGGGCAGCGCTGCTGGTTAAAAAGAGCGGCACGGGAAAGGCTGAGAGGTGTAAAGGGAATAAAATGCTGAGCATGGTAAACGAGGTACAATAAAGGTACAGCAGCAGGAGTGGCCGCTGCCCCGCATCACTAAAAGAGCTGCACCGCGGGAGCGTCGGGGCAGCGCTGCTGGTTAAAAAGAGCAGCACGGAAAGGCTGGGAAGTGTGAGCGGAATAAAATATTGACAATGGTCTAAGAAATATTGTAAAGGTACTGCAGCAGGAGTGGCCGCTGCCCCGCATCACTAAAAGAGCTGCACCGCGGGACGGTCGGGGCAGCGCTGCTGGCTAAAAAGGGGTCCGGAAAGCGTGAGAGGTGTAAAGGGAATAAAATGCTGAGCATGGTAAACGAGGTACAATAAAGGTACAGCAGCAGGAGTGGCCGCTGCTCCGCGTCACTAAAAGAGCTGCACCGCGGGAGCGTCGGGGCAGCGCTGCTGGTTAAACAGAGCAGCATGGGAAAGGCTGGGAAGTGTGAGCGCAATAAAATATTGACAATGGTTTAAGAAATACTGTAAAGGTACAGCAGCAGGAGTGGCCGCTGCCCCGCATCACTAAAAGAGCTGCACCGCGGGACCGTCGGGGCAGCGCTGCTGGTTAAAAAGGGGTCCGGAAAGCGTGAGAGGTGTAAAGGGAATAAAATGCTGAGCATGGTAAACGAGGTACAATAAAGGTACAGCAGCAGGAGTGGCCGCTGCTCCGCGTCACTAAAAGAGCTGCACCGCGGGAGCGTCGGGGCAGCGCTGCTGGTTAAAAAGAGCAGCATGGGAAAGGCTGGGAAGTGTGAGCGCAATAAAATATTGACAATGGTTTAAGAAATTCTGTAAAGGTACAGCAGCAGGAGTGGCCGCTGCCCCGTGTGACTAAAAGAGCTGCACCGCGGGACCGTCGGGGCAGCGCTGCTGGTTAAAAAGAGCGGCACGGGAAAGGCTGAGAGGTGTAAAGGGAATAAAATGCTGAGCATGGTAAACGAGGTACAATAAAGGTACTGCAGCAGGTGTGGCCGCTGCCCCGCGTCACTAAAAGAGCTGCACCGCGGGAGCGTCGGGGCAGCGCTGCTGGCTAAAAAGGGGTCCGGAAACCGTGAGAGGTGTAAAGGGAATGAAATGCTGAGCATGGTAAAAGAACTACAATAAAGATACTGCTGCAGGAGTGGCCGCTGCCCCGCATCACTAAAAGAGCTGCACCGCGGGACCGTCGGGGCAGCGCTGCTGGTTAAAAAGGGGTCCGGAAAGCGTGAGAGGTGGAAAGGGAATGAAATGCTGAGCATGGTAAAAGAGGTACAATAAAGGTACTGCAGCAGGTGTGGCCGCTGCCCCGCATCACTAAAAGAGCTGCACCTCGGGAGCGTCGGGGCAGCGCTGCTGGTTAAACAGAGCAGCATGGGAAAGGCTGGGAAGTGTGAGCGCAATAAAATATTGACAATGGTCTAAGAAATATTGTAAAGGTACAGCAGCAGGAGTGGCCGCTGCCCCGCATCACTAAAAGAGCTGCACCGCGGGAGCGTCGGGGCAGCGCTGCTGGTTAAAAAGGGGTCCGGAAAGCGTGAGAGGTGTAAAGGGAATGAAATGCTGAGCATGGTAAAAGAGGTACAATAAAGATACTGCAGCAGGAGTGGCCGCTGCCCCGCATCACTAAAAAGCTGCACCGCGGGAGCGTCGGGGCAGCGCTGCTGGTTAAAAAGGGGTCCGGAAAGCTTGAGAGGTGTAAAGGGAATAAAATGCTGAGCATGGTAAACGAGGTACAATAAAGATACTGCAGCAGGAGTGGCCGCTGCCCCGCATCACTAAAAGAGCTGCACCGCGGGAGCGTCGGGGCAGCGCTGCTGGTTAAAAAGAGCGGCACGGGAAAGGCTGAGAGGTGTAAAGGGAATGAAATGCTGAGCATGGTAAACGAGGTACAATAAAGGTACTGCAGCAGGTGTGGCCGCTGCCCCGTGTCACTAAAAGAGCTGCACCGCGGGAGCGTCGGGGCAGCGCTGCTGGTTAAAAAGAGCGGCACGGGAAAGGCTGGGAAACGTCAGCGCAATAAAATATTGACAATGGTCTAAGATATATTGTAAAGGTACTGCAGCAGGAGTGGCCGCTGCCCCGCATCACTAAAAGAGCTGCACCGCGGGAGCGTCGGAGCAGCTCTGCTGGTTAAAAAGGGGTCCGGAAAGCGTGAGAGGTGTAAAGGGAATGAAATGCTGAGCATGGTAAAAGAGGTACAATAAAGATACTGCAGCAGGAGTGGCCGCTGCCCCGCATCACTAAAAGAGCTGCACCGCGGGAGCCTCGGGGCAGCGCTGCTGGTTAAAAAGGGGTCCGGAAAGCGTGAGAGGTGTAAAGGGAATGAAATGCTGAGCATGGTAAAAGAGGTACAATAAAGATACTGCTGCAGGAGTGGCCGCTGCCCCGCATCACTAAAAGAGCTGCACCGCGGGAGCGTCGGGGCAGCGCTGCTGGTTAAAAAGAGCGGCACGGGAAAGGCTGAGAGGTGTAAAGGGAATGAAATGCTGAGCATGGTAAACGAGGTACAATAAAGGTACAGCAGCAGGTGTGGCCGCTGCCCCGCATCACTAAAAGAGCTGCACCGCGGGAGCGTCGGGGCAGCGCTGCTGGTTAATAAGAGCAGCACGGAAAGGCTGGGAAGTGTGAGCGCAATAAAATATTGACAATGGTCTAAGAAATACTCAAAAGGTACAGCAGCAGGAGTGGCCGCTGCGTGGGTTCACTAAAACAGCTGCACCGCGGCACCTTTGGGGTGGTGCTGATGGTAAACGTGCGGCACGTAAAAGGACTGGAGGTGTGAGGGAAATAAAATATAGAGAAAGGTCTGAGAAATAACAACAACACCGCAGCAGGAGTAGCCACTTCCTCAGGATAAAATGAGCTGCACCGCGGCGCACGTGGGGCAGGGGCGCTGCTTCAAAGGTGTCACGGCAAAGGTCGCATCTGTGAAGGGTATAAAATAAAATGGTCGAAAATCCTTTAAAAGTACTGCAGCAGGAGTGGCTGCTGCCCCGTGTCACTAAAAGAGCTGCACCGCGGGAGCGTCGGGGCAGCGCTGCTGGTTAAACAGAGCAGCATGGGAAAGGCTGGGAAGTGTGAGCGCAATAAAATATTGACAATGGTCTAAGAAATATTGTAAAGGTACTGCAGCAGGAGTGGCCGCTGCCCCGCATCACTACAAGAGCTGCACCTCGGGAACGTCGGGGCAGCGCTGCTGGTTAAAAAGAGCGGCACGGGAAAGGCTGGGAGGTGTAAAGGGAATGAAATGCTGAGCATGGTAAAAGAGGTACAATAAAGGTAGTGCAGGAGGGGTGGCCGCTGCTCCTTGTCACTAGAAGAGCTTCTCCGAGGCGCCGGTGGGGCTGCGCCGTTCCCGCCTCGGGCGCTTCTGGGCGATTTTGAGGCGGGGGGAGCCCACCGCGGCAGTGGCGGGAAAAGGGGGTGCGGAGTATAAAAGGGGGCGCCGGCGTCGCGGCCCCTCAGTCGGGGGGCGGCGGCGGCGGCGGCAGGAGCTCCGCGGGCTGGCCCGGATGCGGGGACGCCGCCGTGTGCGGCCGAAGGCGCCGGCCCTGAGGCGCGGAGAGAGCGGCGTGGCAGCCGCGCATCGGCTCCGTCATCGGCAGCGCCGCTTCGTGCCGGTAGGGAGCGGGAGAACGCGGCGGCGGGCGGCGGGTGGTGAGTGCCGTCGGCGAGACGGGGCTTGGGCCGCGTGCGGTGTGCGATCTCCCGAGAGCAGCGGGGAGGCCCCCGGGGAGCGGCGGCGGGCGGGGCGCTGTGGGAGCCGGCGCATGTCCCCGAATGAGGCGCCCGGCGCAACGCGCGAGGTGCCAATGAAATAAAATAGAAAACGGTAAAGTGCTATAGAGGAGCCGCACCTAGAGGGCTCTCGGCCCCTGCCCCGTGTCACTAAGGGAGCTGCACCGCGGGAGCGTCGGGGCAGCGCTGCTGGTTAAAAAGAGCGGCACGGGAAAGGCTGGGAAACGTCAGCGCAATAAAGTATTGACAATGGTCTAAGATATATTGTAAAGGTACTGCAGCAGGAGTGGCCGCTGCCCCGCATCACTAAAAGAGCTGCACCGCGGGAGCGTCGGGGCAGCGCTGCTGGTTAAAAAGGGGTCCGGAAAGCGTGAGAGGTGTAAAGGGAATAAAATGCTGAGCATGGTAAACGAGGTACAATAAAGATACTGCAGCAGGAGTGGCCGCTGCCCCGTGTGACTAAAAGAGCTGCACCGCGGGAGCGTCGGGGCAGCGCTGCTGGTTAAAAAGAGCGGCACGGGAAAGGCTGAGAGGTGTAAAGGGAATAAAATGCTGAGCATGGTAAACGAGGTACAATAAAGGTACTGCAGCAGGTGTGGCCGCTGCCCCGCGTCACTAAAAGAGCTGCACCGCGGGACGGTCGGGGCAGCGCTGCTGGCTAAAAAGGGGTCCGGAAACCGTGAGAGGTGTAAAGGGAATGAAATGCTGAGCATGGTAAAAGAACTACAATAAAGATACTGCTGCAGGAGTGGCCGCTGCCGCGCATCACTAAAAGAGCTGCACCGCGGGAGCGTCGGGGCAGCGCTGCTGGTTAAACAGAGCAGCATGGGAAAGGCTGAGAAGTGTGAGCGCAATAAAATATTGACAACGGTCTAAGAAATATTGTAAAGGTACTGCAGCAGGAGTGGCCGCTGCCCCGCATCACTAAAAGAGCTGCACCGCGGGACGGTCGGGGCAGCGCTGCTGGTTAAAAAGGGGTCCGGAAAGCGTGAGAGGTGTAAAGGGAATGAAATGCTGAGCATGGTAAAAGAACTACAATAAAGATACTGCTGCAGGAGTGGCCGCTGCCCCGCATCACTAAAAGAGCTGCACCGCGGGACCGTCGGGGCAGCGCTGCTGGTTAAAAAGGGGTCCGGAAAGCGTGAGAGGTGGAAAGGGAATGAAATGCTGAGCATGGTAAAAGAGGTACAATAAAGGTACTGCAGCAGGAGTGGCCGCTGCCCCGCATCACTAAAAGAGCTGCACCTCGGGAGCGTCGGGGCAGCGCTGCTGGTTAAACAGAGCAGCATGGGAAAGGCTGGGAAGTGTGAGCGCAATAAAATATTGACAATGGTCTAAGAAATATTGAAAAGGTACAGCAGCAGGAGTGGCCGCTGCCCCGCATCACTAAAAGAGCTGCACCGCGGGAGCGTCGGGGCAGCGCTGCTGGTTAAAAAGGGGTCCGGAAAGCGTGAGAGGTGTAAAGGGAATGAAATGCTGAGCATGGTAAAAGAGGTACAATAAAGATACTGCAGCAGGAGTGGCCGCTGCCCCGTGTGACTAAAAGAGCTGCACCGCGGGAGCGTCGGGGCAGCGCTGCTGGTTAAAAAGAGCGGCACGGGAAAGGCTGAGAGGTGTAAAGGGAATGAAATGCTGAGCATGGTAAACGAGGTACAATAAAGGTACTGCAGCAGGTGTGGCCGCTGCCCCGTGTCACTAAAAGAGCTGCACCGCGGGAGCGTCGGGGCAGCGCTGCTGGTTAAAAAGAGCGGCACGGGAAAGGCTGGGAAACGTCAGCGCAATAAAGTATTGACAATGGTCTAAGATATATTGTAAAGGTACTGCAGCAGGAGTGGCCGCTGCCCCGCATCACTAAAAGAGCTGCACCGCGGGAGCGTCGGAGCAGCTCTGCTGGTTAAAAAGGGGTCCGGAAAGCGTGAGAGGTGTAAAGGGAATGAAATGCTGAGCATGGTAAAAGAGGTACAATAAAGATACTGCAGCAGGAGTGGCCGCTGCCCCGCATCACTAAAAGAGCTGCACCGCGGGAGCGTCGGGGCAGCGCTGCTGGTTAAAAAGGGGTCCGGAAAGCGTGAGAGGTGTAAAGGGAATGAAATGCTGAGCATGGTAAAAGAGGTACAATAAAGATACTGCTGCAGGAGTGGCCGCTGCCCCGCATCACTAAAAGAGCTGCACCGCGGGAGCGTCGGGGCAGCGCTGCTGGTTAAAAAGGGGTCCGGAAAGCGTGAGAGGTGTAAAGGGAATGAAATGCTGAGCATGGTAAAAGAGGTACAATAAAGATACTGCTGCAGGAGTGGCCGCTGCCCCGAATCACTAAAAGAGCTGCACCGCGGGAGCGTCGGGGCAGCGCTGCTGGTTAATAAGAGCAGCACGGAAAGGCTGGGAAGTGTGAGCGCAATAAAATATTGACAATGGTCTAAGAAATACTCAAAAGGTACAGCAGCAGTTGTGGCCGCTGCGTGGGTTCACTAAAACAGCTGCACCGCGGCACCTTTGGGGTGGTGCTGATGGTAAACGTGCGGCACGTAAAAGGACTGGAGGTGTGAGGGAAATAAAATATAGAGAAAGGTCTGAGAAATAACAACAACACCGCAGCAGGAGTAGCCACTTCCTCAGGATAAAATGAGCTGCACCGCGGCGCACGTGGGGCAGGGGCGCTGCTTCAAAGGTGTCACGGCAAAGGTCGCATCTGTGAAGGGTATAAAATAAAATGGTCGAAAATCCTTTAAAAGTACTGCAGCAGGAGTGGCTGCTGCCCCGTGTCACTAAAAGAGCTGCACCGCGGGAGCGTCGGGGCAGCGCTGCTGGTTAAACAGAGCAGCATGGGAAAGGCTGGGAAGTGTGAGCGCAATAAAATATTGACAATGGTCTAAGAAATATTGTAAAGGTACTGCAGCAGGAGTGGCCGCTGCCCCGCATCACTACAAGAGCTGCACCTCGGGAACGTCGGGGCGGCGCTGCTGGTTAAAAAGAGCGGCACGGGAAAGGCTGGGAGGTGTAAAGGGAATGAAATGCTGAGCATGGTAAAAGAGGTACAATAAAGGTAGTGCAGGAGGGGTGGCCGCTGCTCCTTGTCACTAGAAGAGCTTCTCCGAGGCGCCGGTGGGGCTGCGCCGTTCCCGCCTCGGGCGCTTCTGGGCGATTTTGAGGCGGGGGGAGCCCACCGCGGCAGTGGCGGGAAAAGGGGGTGCGGAGTATAAAAGGGGGCGCCGGCGTCGCGGCCCCTCAGTCGGGGGGCGGCGGCGGCGGCGGCAGGAGCTCCGCGGGCTGGCCCGGATGCGGGGACGCCGCCGTGTGCGGCCGAAGGCGCCGGCCCTGAGGCGCGGAGAGAGCGGCGTGGCAGCCGCGCATCGGCTCCGTCATCGGCAGCGCCGCTTCGTGCCGGTAGGGAGCGGGAGAACGCGGCGGCGGGCGGCGGGTGGTGAGTGCCGTCGGCGAGACGGGGCTTGGGCCGCGTGCGGTGTGCGATCTCCCGAGAGCAGCGGGGAGGCCCCCGGGGAGCGGCGGCGGGCGGGGCGCTGTGGGAGCCGGCGCATGTCCCCGAATGAGGCGCCCGGCGCAACGCGCGAGGTGCCAATGAAATAAAATAGAAAACGGTAAAGTGCTATAGAGGAGCCGCACCTAGAGGGCTCTCGGCCCCTGCCCCGTGTCACTAAGGGAGCTGCACCGCGGGAGCGTCGGGGCAGCGCTGCTGGTTAAAAAGAGCGGCACGGGAAAGGCTGGGAAACGTCAGCGCAATAAAGTATTGACAATGGTCTAAGATATATTGTAAAGGTACTGCAGCAGGAGTGGCCGCTGCCCCGCATCACTAAAAGAGCTGCACCGCGGGAGCGTCGGGGCAGCGCTGCTGGTTAAAAAGAGCGGCACGGGAAAGGCTGAGAGGTGTAAAGGGAATAAAATGCTGAGCATGGTAAACGAGGTACAATAAAGGTACAGCAGCAGGTGTGGCCGCTGCCCCGCATCACTAAAAGAGCTGCACCGCGGGAGCGTCGGGGCAGCGCTGCTGGTTAAAAAGAGCAGCACGGAAAGGCTGGGAAGTGTGAGCGCAATAAAATATTGACAATGGTCTAAGAAATACTCAAAAGGTACAGCAGCAGTTGTGGCCGCTGCGTGGGTTCACTAAAACAGCTGCACCGCGGCACCTTTGGGGTGGTGTTGATGGTAAACGTGCGGCACGTAAAAGGACTGGAGGTGTGAGGGAAATAAAATATAGAGAAAGGTCTGAGAAATAATAACAACACCGCAGCAGGAGTAGCCACTTCCTCAGGATAAAATGAGCTGCACCGCGGCGCACGTGGGGCAGGGGCGCTGCTTCAAAGGTGTCACGGCAAAGGTCGCATCTGTGAAGGGTATAAAATAAAATGGTCGAAAATCCTTTAAAAGTACTGCAGCAGGAGTGGCTGCTGCCCCGTGTCACTAAAAGAGCTGCACCGCGGGAGCGTCGGGGCAGCGCTGCTGGTTAAACAGAGCAGCATGGGAAAGGCTGGGAAGTGTGAGCGCAATAAAATATTGACAATGGTCTAAGAAATATTGTAAAGGTACTGCAGCAGGAGTGGCCGCTGCCCCGCATCACTACAAGAGCTGCACCTCGGGAACGTCGGGGCAGCGCTGCTGGTTAAAAAGAGCGGCACGGGAAAGGCTGGGAGGTGTAAAGGGAATGAAATGCTGAGCATGGTAAAAGAGGTACAATAAAGGTAGTGCAGGAGGGGTGGCCGCTGCTCCTTGTCACTAGAAGAGCTTCTCCGAGGCGCCGGTGGGGCTGCGCCGTTCCCGCCTCGGGCGCTTCTGGGCGATTTTGAGGCGGGGGGAGCCCACCGCGGCAGTGGCGGGAAAAGGGGGTGCGGAGTATAAAAGGGGGCGCCGGCGTCGCGGCCCCTCAGTCGGGGGGCGGCGGCGGCGGCGGCAGGAGCTCCGCGGGCTGGCCCGGATGCGGGGACGCCGCCGTGTGCGGCCGAAGGCGCCGGCCCTGAGGCGCGGAGAGAGCGGCGTGGCAGCCGCGCATCGGCTCCGTCATCGGCAGCGCCGCTTCGTGCCGGTAGGGAGCGGGAGAACGCGGCGGCGGGCGGCGGGTGGTGAGTGCCGTCGGCGAGACGGGGCTTGGGCCGCGTGCGGTGTGCGATCTCCCGAGAGCAGCGGGGAGGCCCCCGGGGAGCGGCGGCGGGCGGGGCGCTGTGGGAGCCGGCGCATGTCCCCGAATGAGGCGCCCGGCGCAACGCGCGAGGTGCCAATGAAATAAAATAGAAAACGGTAAAGTGCTATAGAGGAGCCGCACCTAGAGGGCTCTCGGCCCCTGCCCCGTGTCACTAAGGGAGCTGCACCGCGGGAGCGTCGGGGCAGCGCTGCTGGTTAAAAAGAGCGGCACGGGAAAGGCTGGGAAACGTCAGCGCAATAAAGTATTGACAATGGTCTAAGATATATTGTAAAGGTACTGCAGCAGGAGTGGCCGCTGCCCCGCATCACTAAAAGAGCTGCACCGCGGGAGCGTCGGGGCAGCGCTGCTGGTTAAAAAGGGGTCCGGAAAGCGTGAGAGGTGTAAAGGGAATAAAATGCTGAGCATGGTAAACGAGGTACAATAAAGATACTGCAGCAGGAGTGGCCGCTGCCCCGTGTGACTAAAAGAGCTGCACCGCGGGAGCGTCGGGGCAGCGCTGCTGGTTAAAAAGAGCGGCACGGGAAAGGCTGAGAGGTGTAAAGGGAATAAAATGCTGAGCATGGTAAACGAGGTACAATAAAGGTACAGCAGCAGGAGTGGCCGCTGCCCCGCATCACTAAAAGAGCTGCACCGCGGGAGCGTCGGGGCAGCGCTGCTGGTTAAAAAGAGCAGCACGGAAAGGCTGGGAAGTGTGAGCGGAATAAAATATTGACAATGGTCTAAGAAATATTGTAAAGGTACTGCAGCAGGAGTGGCCGCTGCCCCGCATCACTAAAAGAGCTGCACCGCGGGACCGTCGGGGCAGCGCTGCTGGTTAAAAAGGGGTCCGGAAAGCGTGAGAGGTGTAAAGGGAATAAAATGCTGAGCATGGTAAACGAGGTACAATAAAGGTACAGCAGCAGGAGTGGCCGCTGCTCCGCGTCACTAAAAGAGCTGCACCGCGGGAGCGTCGGGGCAGCGCTGCTGGTTAAAAAGAGCAGCATGGGAAAGGCTGGGAAGTGTGAGCGCAATAAAATATTGACAATGGTTTAAGAAATTCTGTAAAGGTACAGCAGCAGGAGTGGCCGCTGCCCCGTGTGACTAAAAGAGCTGCACCGCGGGAGCGTCGGGGCAGCGCTGCTGGTTAAAAAGAGCGGCACGGGAAAGGCTGAGAGGTGTAAAGGGAATAAAATGCTGAGCATGGTAAACGAGGTACAATAAAGGTACTGCAGCAGGTGTGGCCGCTGCCCCGTGTCACTAAAAGAGCTGCACCGCGGGACGGTCGGGGCAGCGCTGCTGGCTAAAAAGGGGTCCGGAAACCGTGAGAGGTGTAAAGGGAATGAAATGCTGAGCATGGTAAAAGAACTACAATAAAGATACTGCTGCAGGAGTGGCCGCTGCCGCGCATCACTAAAAGAGCTGCACCGCGGGAGCGTCGGGGCAGCGCTGCTGGTTAAACAGAGCAGCATGGGAAAGGCTGAGAAGTGTGAGCGCAATAAAATATTGACAACGGTCTAAGAAATATTGTAAAGGTACTGCAGCAGGAGTGGCCGCTGCCCCGCATCACTAAAAGAGCTGCACCGCGGGACGGTCGGGGCAGCGCTGCTGGTTAAAAAGGGGTCCGGAAAGCGTGAGAGGTGTAAAGGGAATGAAATGCTGAGCATGGTAAAAGAACTACAATAAAGATACTGCTGCAGGAGTGGCCGCTGCCCCGCATCACTAAAAGAGCTGCACCGCGGGACCGTCGGGGCAGCGCTGCTGGTTAAAAAGGGGTCCGGAAAGCGTGAGAGGTGGAAAGGGAATGAAATGCTGAGCATGGTAAAAGAGGTACAATAAAGGTACTGCAGCAGGTGTGGCCGCTGCCCCGCATCACTAAAAGAGCTGCACCTCGGGAGCGTCGGGGCAGCGCTGCTGGTTAAACAGAGCAGCATGGGAAAGGCTGGGAAGTGTGAGCGCAATAAAATATTGACAATGGTCTAAGAAATATTGAAAAGGTACAGCAGCAGGAGTGGCCGCTGCCCCGCATCACTAAAAGAGCTGCACCGCGGGAGCGTCGGGGCAGCGCTGCTGGTTAAAAAGGGGTCCGGAAAGCTTGAGAGGTGTAAAGGGAATAAAATGCTGAGCATGGTAAACGAGGTACAATAAAGATACTGCAGCAGGAGTGGCCGCTGCCCCGTGTGACTAAAAGAGCTGCACCGCGGGAGCGTCGGGGCAGCGCTGCTGGTTAAAAAGAGCGGCACGGGAAAGGCTGAGAGGTGTAAAGGGAATGAAATGCTGAGCATGGTAAACGAGGTACAATAAAGGTACTGCAGCAGGTGTGGCCGCTGCCCCGTGTCACTAAAAGAGCTGCACCGCGGGAGCGTCGGGGCAGCGCTGCTGGTTAAAAAGAGCGGCACGGGAAAGGCTGGGAAACGTCAGCGCAATAAAGTATTGACAATGGTCTAAGATATATTGTAAAGGTACTGCAGCAGGAGTGGCCGCTGCCCCGCATCACTAAAAGAGCTGCACCGCGGGAGCGTCGGGGCAGCGCTGCTGGTTAAAAAGGGGTCCGGAAAGCGTGAGAGGTGTAAAGGGAATGAAATGCTGAGCATGGTAAAAGAGGTACAATAAAGATACTGCTGCAGGAGTGGCCGCTGCCCCGCATCACTAAAAGAGCTGCACCGCGGGAGCGTCGGGGCAGCGCTGCTGGTTAAAAAGAGCGGCACGGGAAAGGCTGAGAGGTGTAAAGGGAATGAAATGCTGAGCATGGTAAACGAGGTACAATAAAGGTACAGCAGCAGGTGTGGCCGCTGCCCCGCATCACTAAAAGAGCTGCACCGCGGGAGCGTCGGGGCAGCGCTGCTGGTTAATAAGAGCAGCACGGAAAGGCTGGGAAGTGTGAGCGCAATAAAATATTGACAATGGTCTAAGAAATACTCAAAAGGTACAGCAGCAGTTGTGGCCGCTGCGTGGGTTCACTAAAACAGCTGCACCGCGGCACCTTTGGGGTGGTGCTGATGGTAAACGTGCGGCACGTAAAAGGACTGGAGGTGTGAGGGAAATAAAATATAGAGAAAGGTCTGAGAAATAACAACAACACCGCAGCAGGAGTAGCCACTTCCTCAGGATAAAATGAGCTGCACCGCGGCGCACGTGGGGCAGGGGCGCTGCTTCAAAGGTGTCACGGCAAAGGTCGCATCTGTGAAGGGTATAAAATAAAATGGTCGAAAATCCTTTAAAAGTACTGCAGCAGGAGTGGCTGCTGCCCCGTGTCACTAAAAGAGCTGCACCGCGGGAGCGTCGGGGCAGCGCTGCTGGTTAAACAGAGCAGCATGGGAAAGGCTGGGAAGTGTGAGCGCAATAAAATATTGACAATGGTCTAAGAAATATTGTAAAGGTACTGCAGCAGGAGTGGCCGCTGCCCCGCATCACTACAAGAGCTGCACCTCGGGAACGTCGGGGCAGCGCTGCTGGTTAAAAAGAGCGGCACGGGAAAGGCTGGGAGGTGTAAAGGGAATGAAATGCTGAGCATGGTAAAAGAGGTACAATAAAGGTAGTGCAGGAGGGGTGGCCGCTGCTCCTTGTCACTAGAAGAGCTTCTCCGAGGCGCCGGTGGGGCTGCGCCGTTCCCGCCTCGGGCGCTTCTGGGCGATTTTGAGGCGGGGGGAGCCCACCGCGGCAGTGGCGGGAAAAGGGGGTGCGGAGTATAAAAGGGGGCGCCGGCGTCGCGGCCCCTCAGTCGGGGGGCGGCGGCGGCGGCGGCAGGAGCTCCGCGGGCTGGCCCGGATGCGGGGACGCCGCCGTGTGCGGCCGAAGGCGCCGGCCCTGAGGCGCGGAGAGAGCGGCGTGGCAGCCGCGCATCGGCTCCGTCATCGGCAGCGCCGCTTCGTGCCGGTAGGGAGCGGGAGAACGCGGCGGCGGGCGGCGGGTGGTGAGTGCCGTCGGCGAGACGGGGCTTGGGCCGCGTGCGGTGTGCGATCTCCCGAGAGCAGCGGGGAGGCCCCCGGGGAGCGGCGGCGGGCGGGGCGCTGTGGGAGCCGGCGCATGTCCCCGAATGAGGCGCCCGGCGCAACGCGCGAGGTGCCAATGAAATAAAATAGAAAACGGTAAAGTGCTATAGAGGAGCCGCACCTAGAGGGCTCTCGGCCCCTGCCCCGTGTCACTAAGGGAGCTGCACCGCGGGAGCGTCGGGGCAGCGCTGCTGGTTAAAAAGAGCGGCACGGGAAAGGCTGGGAAACGTCAGCGCAATAAAGTATTGACAATGGTCTAAGATATATTGTAAAGGTACTGCAGCAGGAGTGGCCGCTGCCCCGCATCACTAAAAGAGCTGCACCGCGGGAGCGTCGGGGCAGCGCTGCTGGTTAAAAAGGGGTCCGGAAAGCGTGAGAGGTGTAAAGGGAATAAAATGCTGAGCATGGTAAACGAGGTACAATAAAGATACTGCAGCAGGAGTGGCCGCTGCCCCGTGTGACTAAAAGAGCTGCACCGCGGGAGCGTCGGGGCAGCGCTGCTGGTTAAAAAGAGCGGCACGGGAAAGGCTGAGAGGTGTAAAGGGAATAAAATGCTGAGCATGGTAAACGAGGTACAATAAAGGTACAGCAGCAGGAGTGGCCGCTGCCCCGCATCACTAAAAGAGCTGCACCGCGGGAGCGTCGGGGCAGCGCTGCTGGTTAAAAAGAGCAGCACGGAAAGGCTGGGAAGTGTGAGCGGAATAAAATATTGACAATGGTCTAAGAAATATTGTAAAGGTACTGCAGCAGGAGTGGCCGCTGCCCCGCATCACTAAAAGAGCTGCACCGCGGGACGGTCGGGGCAGCGCTGCTGGCTAAAAAGGGGTCCGGAAAGCGTGAGAGGTGTAAAGGGAATAAAATGCTGAGCATGGTAAACGAGGTACAATAAAGGTACAGCAGCAGGAGTGGCCGCTGCTCCGCGTCACTAAAAGAGCTGCACCGCGGGAGCGTCGGGGCAGCGCTGCTGGTTAAACAGAGCAGCATGGGAAAGGCTGGGAAGTGTGAGCGCAATAAAATATTGACAATGGTTTAAGAAATACTGTAAAGGTACAGCAGCAGGAGTGGCCGCTGCCCCGCATCACTAAAAGAGCTGCACCGCGGGACCGTCGGGGCAGCGCTGCTGGTTAAAAAGGGGTCCGGAAAGCGTGAGAGGTGTAAAGGGAATAAAATGCTGAGCATGGTAAACGAGGTACAATAAAGGTACAGCAGCAGGAGTGGCCGCTGCTCCGCGTCACTAAAAGAGCTGCACCGCGGGAGCGTCGGGGCAGCGCTGCTGGTTAAAAAGAGCAGCATGGGAAAGGCTGGGAAGTGTGAGCGCAATAAAATATTGACAATGGTTTAAGAAATTCTGTAAAGGTACAGCAGCAGGAGTGGCCGCTGCCCCGTGTGACTAAAAGAGCTGCACCGCGGGACCGTCGGGGCAGCGCTGCTGGTTAAAAAGAGCGGCACGGGAAAGGCTGAGAGGTGTAAAGGGAATAAAATGCTGAGCATGGTAAACGAGGTACAATAAAGGTACTGCAGCAGGTGTGGCCGCTGCCCCGCGTCACTAAAAGAGCTGCACCGCGGGACGGTCGGGGCAGCGCTGCTGGCTAAAAAGGGGTCCGGAAACCGTGAGAGGTGTAAAGGGAATGAAATGCTGAGCATGGTAAAAGAACTACAATAAAGATACTGCTGCAGGAGTGGCCGCTGCCGCGCATCACTAAAAGAGCTGCACCGCGGGAGCGTCGGGGCAGCGCTGCTGGTTAAACAGAGCAGCATGGGAAAGGCTGAGAAGTGTGAGCGCAATAAAATATTGACAACGGTCTAAGAAATATTGTAAAGGTACTGCAGCAGGAGTGGCCGCTGCCCCGCATCACTAAAAGAGCTGCACCGCGGGACCGTCGGGGCAGCGCTGCTGGTTAAAAAGGGGTCCGGAAAGCGTGAGAGGTGGAAAGGGAATGAAATGCTGAGCATGGTAAAAGAGGTACAATAAAGGTACTGCAGCAGGTGTGGCCGCTGCCCCGCATCACTAAAAGAGCTGCACCTCGGGAGCGTCGGGGCAGCGCTGCTGGTTAAACAGAGCAGCATGGGAAAGGCTGGGAAGTGTGAGCGCAATAAAATATTGACAATGGTCTAAGAAATATTGAAAAGGTACAGCAGCAGGAGTGGCCGCTGCCCCGCATCACTAAAAGAGCTGCACCGCGGGAGCGTCGGGGCAGCGCTGCTGGTTAAAAAGGGGTCCGGAAAGCGTGAGAGGTGTAAAGGGAATGAAATGCTGAGCATGGTAAAAGAGGTACAATAAAGATACTGCAGCAGGAGTGGCCGCTGCCCCGCATCACTAAAAAGCTGCACCGCGGGAGCGTCGGGGCAGCGCTGCTGGTTAAAAAGGGGTCCGGAAAGCTTGAGAGGTGTAAAGGGAATAAAATGCTGAGCATGGTAAACGAGGTACAATAAAGGTACAGCAGCAGGAGTGGCCGCTGCCCCGCATCACTAAAAGAGCTGCACCGCGGGAGCGTCGGGGCAGCGCTGCTGGTTAAAAAGAGCAGCACGGAAAGGCTGGGAAGTGTGAGCGGAATAAAATATTGACAATGGTCTAAGAAATATTGTAAAGGTACTGCAGCAGGAGTGGCCGCTGCCCCGCATCACTAAAAGAGCTGCACCGCGGGACGGTCGGGGCAGCGCTGCTGGCTAAAAAGGGGTCCGGAAAGCGTGAGAGGTGTAAAGGGAATAAAATGCTGAGCATGGTAAACGAGGTACAATAAAGGTACAGCAGCAGGAGTGGCCGCTGCTCCGCGTCACTAAAAGAGCTGCACCGCGGGAGCGTCGGGGCAGCGCTGCTGGTTAAACAGAGCAGCATGGGAAAGGCTGGGAAGTGTGAGCGCAATAAAATATTGACAATGGTTTAAGAAATACTGTAAAGGTACAGCAGCAGGAGTGGCCGCTGCCCCGCATCACTAAAAGAGCTGCACCGCGGGACCGTCGGGGCAGCGCTGCTGGTTAAAAAGGGGTCCGGAAAGCGTGAGAGGTGGAAAGGGAATGAAATGCTGAGCATGGTAAAAGAGGTACAATAAAGGTACTGCAGCAGGTGTGGCCGCTGCCCCGCATCACTAAAAGAGCTGCACCTCGGGAGCGTCGGGGCAGCGCTGCTGGTTAAACAGAGCAGCATGGGAAAGGCTGGGAAGTGTGAGCGCAATAAAATATTGACAATGGTCTAAGAAATATTGTAAAGGTACAGCAGCAGGAGTGGCCGCTGCCCCGCATCACTAAAAGAGCTGCACCGCGGGAGCGTCGGGGCAGCGCTGCTGGTTAAAAAGGGGTCCGGAAAGCGTGAGAGGTGTAAAGGGAATGAAATGCTGAGCATGGTAAAAGAGGTACAATAAAGATACTGCAGCAGGAGTGGCCGCTGCCCCGCATCACTAAAAAGCTGCACCGCGGGAGCGTCGGGGCAGCGCTGCTGGTTAAAAAGGGGTCCGGAAAGCTTGAGAGGTGTAAAGGGAATAAAATGCTGAGCATGGTAAACGAGGTACAATAAAGATACTGCAGCAGGAGTGGCCGCTGCCCCGTGTGACTAAAAGAGCTGCACCGCGGGAGCGTCGGGGCAGCGCTGCTGGTTAAAAAGAGCGGCACGGGAAAGGCTGAGAGGTGTAAAGGGAATGAAATGCTGAGCATGGTAAACGAGGTACAATAAAGGTACTGCAGCAGGTGTGGCCGCTGCCCCGTGTCACTAAAAGAGCTGCACCGCGGGAGCGTCGGGGCAGCGCTGCTGGTTAAAAAGAGCGGCACGGGAAAGGCTGGGAAACGTCAGCGCAATAAAGTATTGACAATGGTCTAAGATATATTGTAAAGGTACTGCAGCAGGAGTGGCCGCTGCCCCGCATCACTAAAAGAGCTGCACCGCGGGAGCGTCGGAGCAGCTCTGCTGGTTAAAAAGGGGTCCGGAAAGCGTGAGAGGTGTAAAGGGAATGAAATGCTGAGCATGGTAAAAGAGGTACAATAAAGATACTGCAGCAGGAGTGGCCGCTGCCCCGCATCACTAAAAGAGCTGCACCGCGGGAGCCTCGGGGCAGCGCTGCTGGTTAAAAAGGGGTCCGGAAAGCGTGAGAGGTGTAAAGGGAATGAAATGCTGAGCATGGTAAAAGAGGTACAATAAAGATACTGCTGCAGGAGTGGCCGCTGCCCCGCATCACTAAAAGAGCTGCACCGCGGGAGCGTCGGGGCAGCGCTGCTGGTTAAAAAGAGCGGCACGGGAAAGGCTGAGAGGTGTAAAGGGAATGAAATGCTGAGCATGGTAAACGAGGTACAATAAAGGTACAGCAGCAGGTGTGGCCGCTGCCCCGCATCACTAAAAGAGCTGCACCGCGGGAGCGTCGGGGCAGCGCTGCTGGTTAATAAGAGCAGCACGGAAAGGCTGGGAAGTGTGAGCGCAATAAAATATTGACAATGGTCTAAGAAATACTCAAAAGGTACAGCAGCAGGAGTGGCCGCTGCGTGGGTTCACTAAAACAGCTGCACCGCGGCACCTTTGGGGTGGTGCTGATGGTAAACGTGCGGCACGTAAAAGGACTGGAGGTGTGAGGGAAATAAAATATAGAGAAAGGTCTGAGAAATAACAACAACACCGCAGCAGGAGTAGCCACTTCCTCAGGATAAAATGAGCTGCACCGCGGCGCACGTGGGGCAGGGGCGCTGCTTCAAAGGTGTCACGGCAAAGGTCGCATCTGTGAAGGGTATAAAATAAAATGGTCGAAAATCCTTTAAAAGTACTGCAGCAGGAGTGGCTGCTGCCCCGTGTCACTAAAAGAGCTGCACCGCGGGAGCGTCGGGGCAGCGCTGCTGGTTAAACAGAGCAGCATGGGAAAGGCTGGGAAGTGTGAGCGCAATAAAATATTGACAATGGTCTAAGAAATATTGTAAAGGTACTGCAGCAGGAGTGGCCGCTGCCCCGCATCACTACAAGAGCTGCACCTCGGGAACGTCGGGGCGGCGCTGCTGGTTAAAAAGAGCGGCACGGGAAAGGCTGGGAGGTGTAAAGGGAATGAAATGCTGAGCATGGTAAAAGAGGTACAATAAAGGTAGTGCAGGAGGGGTGGCCGCTGCTCCTTGTCACTAGAAGAGCTTCTCCGAGGCGCCGGTGGGGCTGCGCCGTTCCCGCCTCGGGCGCTTCTGGGCGATTTTGAGGCGGGGGGAGCCCACCGCGGCAGTGGCGGGAAAAGGGGGTGCGGAGTATAAAAGGGGGCGCCGGCGTCGCGGCCCCTCAGTCGGGGGGCGGCGGCGGCGGCGGCAGGAGCTCCGCGGGCTGGCCCGGATGCGGGGACGCCGCCGTGTGCGGCCGAAGGCGCCGGCCCTGAGGCGCGGAGAGAGCGGCGTGGCAGCCGCGCATCGGCTCCGTCATCGGCAGCGCCGCTTCGTGCCGGTAGGGAGCGGGAGAACGCGGCGGCGGGCGGCGGGTGGTGAGTGCCGTCGGCGAGACGGGGCTTGGGCCGCGTGCGGTGTGCGATCTCCCGAGAGCAGCGGGGAGGCCCCCGGGGAGCGGCGGCGGGCGGGGCGCTGTGGGAGCCGGCGCATGTCCCCGAATGAGGCGCCCGGCGCAACGCGCGAGGTGCCAATGAAATAAAATAGAAAACGGTAAAGTGCTATAGAGGAGCCGCACCTAGAGGGCTCTCGGCCCCTGCCCCGTGTCACTAAGGGAGCTGCACCGCGGGAGCGTCGGGGCAGCGCTGCTGGTTAAAAAGAGCGGCACGGGAAAGGCTGGGAAACGTCAGCGCAATAAAGTATTGACAATGGTCTAAGATATATTGTAAAGGTACTGCAGCAGGAGTGGCCGCTGCCCCGCATCACTAAAAGAGCTGCACCGCGGGAGCGTCGGGGCAGCGCTGCTGGTTAAAAAGGGGTCCGGAAAGCGTGAGAGGTGTAAAGGGAATAAAATGCTGAGCATGGTAAACGAGGTACAATAAAGATACTGCAGCAGGAGTGGCCGCTGCCCCGTGTGACTAAAAGAGCTGCACCGCGGGAGCGTCGGGGCAGCGCTGCTGGTTAAAAAGAGCGGCACGGGAAAGGCTGAGAGGTGTAAAGGGAATAAAATGCTGAGCATGGTAAACGAGGTACAATAAAGGTACAGCAGCAGGAGTGGCCGCTGCCCCGCATCACTAAAAGAGCTGCACCGCGGGAGCGTCGGGGCAGCGCTGCTGGTTAAAAAGAGCAGCACGGAAAGGCTGGGAAGTGTGAGCGGAATAAAATATTGACAATGGTCTAAGAAATATTGTAAAGGTACTGCAGCAGGAGTGGCCGCTGCCCCGCATCACTAAAAGAGCTGCACCGCGGGACGGTCGGGGCAGCGCTGCTGGCTAAAAAGGGGTCCGGAAAGCGTGAGAGGTGTAAAGGGAATAAAATGCTGAGCATGGTAAACGAGGTACAATAAAGGTACAGCAGCAGGAGTGGCCGCTGCTCCGCGTCACTAAAAGAGCTGCACCGCGGGAGCGTCGGGGCAGCGCTGCTGGTTAAACAGAGCAGCATGGGAAAGGCTGGGAAGTGTGAGCGCAATAAAATATTGACAATGGTTTAAGAAATACTGTAAAGGTACAGCAGCAGGAGTGGCCGCTGCCCCGCATCACTAAAAGAGCTGCACCGCGGGACCGTCGGGGCAGCGCTGCTGGTTAAAAAGGGGTCCGGAAAGCGTGAGAGGTGGAAAGGGAATGAAATGCTGAGCATGGTAAAAGAGGTACAATAAAGGTACTGCAGCAGGTGTGGCCGCTGCCCCGCATCACTAAAAGAGCTGCACCTCGGGAGCGTCGGGGCAGCGCTGCTGGTTAAACAGAGCAGCATGGGAAAGGCTGGGAAGTGTGAGCGCAATAAAATATTGACAATGGTCTAAGAAATATTGTAAAGGTACAGCAGCAGGAGTGGCCGCTGCCCCGCATCACTAAAAGAGCTGCACCGCGGGAGCGTCGGGGCAGCGCTGCTGGTTAAAAAGGGGTCCGGAAAGCGTGAGAGGTGTAAAGGGAATGAAATGCTGAGCATGGTAAAAGAGGTACAATAAAGATACTGCAGCAGGAGTGGCCGCTGCCCCGCATCACTAAAAAGCTGCACCGCGGGAGCGTCGGGGCAGCGCTGCTGGTTAAAAAGGGGTCCGGAAAGCTTGAGAGGTGTAAAGGGAATAAAATGCTGAGCATGGTAAACGAGGTACAATAAAGATACTGCAGCAGGAGTGGCCGCTGCCCCGTGTGACTAAAAGAGCTGCACCGCGGGAGCGTCGGGGCAGCGCTGCTGGTTAAAAAGAGCGGCACGGGAAAGGCTGAGAGGTGTAAAGGGAATGAAATGCTGAGCATGGTAAACGAGGTACAATAAAGGTACTGCAGCAGGTGTGGCCGCTGCCCCGTGTCACTAAAAGAGCTGCACCGCGGGAGCGTCGGGGCAGCGCTGCTGGTTAAAAAGAGCGGCACGGGAAAGGCTGGGAAACGTCAGCGCAATAAAGTATTGACAATGGTCTAAGATATATTGTAAAGGTACTGCAGCAGGAGTGGCCGCTGCCCCGCATCACTAAAAGAGCTGCACCGCGGGAGCGTCGGAGCAGCTCTGCTGGTTAAAAAGGGGTCCGGAAAGCGTGAGAGGTGTAAAGGGAATGAAATGCTGAGCATGGTAAAAGAGGTACAATAAAGATACTGCAGCAGGAGTGGCCGCTGCCCCGCATCACTAAAAGAGCTGCACCGCGGGAGCCTCGGGGCAGCGCTGCTGGTTAAAAAGGGGTCCGGAAAGCGTGAGAGGTGTAAAGGGAATGAAATGCTGAGCATGGTAAAAGAGGTACAATAAAGATACTGCTGCAGGAGTGGCCGCTGCCCCGCATCACTAAAAGAGCTGCACCGCGGGAGCGTCGGGGCAGCGCTGCTGGTTAAAAAGAGCGGCACGGGAAAGGCTGAGAGGTGTAAAGGGAATGAAATGCTGAGCATGGTAAACGAGGTACAATAAAGGTACAGCAGCAGGTGTGGCCGCTGCCCCGCATCACTAAAAGAGCTGCACCGCGGGAGCGTCGGGGCAGCGCTGCTGGTTAATAAGAGCAGCACGGAAAGGCTGGGAAGTGTGAGCGCAATAAAATATTGACAATGGTCTAAGAAATACTCAAAAGGTACAGCAGCAGGAGTGGCCGCTGCGTGGGTTCACTAAAACAGCTGCACCGCGGCACCTTTGGGGTGGTGCTGATGGTAAACGTGCGGCACGTAAAAGGACTGGAGGTGTGAGGGAAATAAAATATAGAGAAAGGTCTGAGAAATAACAACAACACCGCAGCAGGAGTAGCCACTTCCTCAGGATAAAATGAGCTGCACCGCGGCGCACGTGGGGCAGGGGCGCTGCTTCAAAGGTGTCACGGCAAAGGTCGCATCTGTGAAGGGTATAAAATAAAATGGTCGAAAATCCTTTAAAAGTACTGCAGCAGGAGTGGCTGCTGCCCCGTGTCACTAAAAGAGCTGCACCGCGGGAGCGTCGGGGCAGCGCTGCTGGTTAAACAGAGCAGCATGGGAAAGGCTGGGAAGTGTGAGCGCAATAAAATATTGACAATGGTCTAAGAAATATTGTAAAGGTACTGCAGCAGGAGTGGCCGCTGCCCCGCATCACTACAAGAGCTGCACCTCGGGAACGTCGGGGCGGCGCTGCTGGTTAAAAAGAGCGGCACGGGAAAGGCTGGGAGGTGTAAAGGGAATGAAATGCTGAGCATGGTAAAAGAGGTACAATAAAGGTAGTGCAGGAGGGGTGGCCGCTGCTCCTTGTCACTAGAAGAGCTTCTCCGAGGCGCCGGTGGGGCTGCGCCGTTCCCGCCTCGGGCGCTTCTGGGCGATTTTGAGGCGGGGGGAGCCCACCGCGGCAGTGGCGGGAAAAGGGGGTGCGGAGTATAAAAGGGGGCGCCGGCGTCGCGGCCCCTCAGTCGGGGGGCGGCGGCGGCGGCGGCAGGAGCTCCGCGGGCTGGCCCGGATGCGGGGACGCCGCCGTGTGCGGCCGAAGGCGCCGGCCCTGAGGCGCGGAGAGAGCGGCGTGGCAGCCGCGCATCGGCTCCGTCATCGGCAGCGCCGCTTCGTGCCGGTAGGGAGCGGGAGAACGCGGCGGCGGGCGGCGGGTGGTGAGTGCCGTCGGCGAGACGGGGCTTGGGCCGCGTGCGGTGTGCGATCTCCCGAGAGCAGCGGGGAGGCCCCCGGGGAGCGGCGGCGGGCGGGGCGCTGTGGGAGCCGGCGCATGTCCCCGAATGAGGCGCCCGGCGCAACGCGCGAGGTGCCAATGAAATAAAATAGAAAACGGTAAAGTGCTATAGAGGAGCCGCACCTAGAGGGCTCTCGGCCCCTGCCCCGTGTCACTAAGGGAGCTGCACCGCGGGAGCGTCGGGGCAGCGCTGCTGGTTAAAAAGAGCGGCACGGGAAAGGCTGGGAAACGTCAGCGCAATAAAGTATTGACAATGGTCTAAGATATATTGTAAAGGTACTGCAGCAGGAGTGGCCGCTGCCCCGCATCACTAAAAGAGCTGCACCGCGGGAGCGTCGGGGCAGCGCTGCTGGTTAAAAAGGGGTCCGGAAAGCGTGAGAGGTGTAAAGGGAATAAAATGCTGAGCATGGTAAACGAGGTACAATAAAGATACTGCAGCAGGAGTGGCCGCTGCCCCGTGTGACTAAAAGAGCTGCACCGCGGGAGCGTCGGGGCAGCGCTGCTGGTTAAAAAGAGCGGCACGGGAAAGGCTGAGAGGTGTAAAGGGAATAAAATGCTGAGCATGGTAAACGAGGTACAATAAAGGTACAGCAGCAGGAGTGGCCGCTGCCCCGCATCACTAAAAGAGCTGCACCGCGGGAGCGTCGGGGCAGCGCTGCTGGTTAAAAAGAGCAGCACGGAAAGGCTGGGAAGTGTGAGCGGAATAAAATATTGACAATGGTCTAAGAAATATTGTAAAGGTACTGCAGCAGGAGTGGCCGCTGCCCCGCATCACTAAAAGAGCTGCACCGCGGGACGGTCGGGGCAGCGCTGCTGGCTAAAAAGGGGTCCGGAAAGCGTGAGAGGTGTAAAGGGAATAAAATGCTGAGCATGGTAAACGAGGTACAATAAAGGTACAGCAGCAGGAGTGGCCGCTGCTCCGCGTCACTAAAAGAGCTGCACCGCGGGAGCGTCGGGGCAGCGCTGCTGGTTAAACAGAGCAGCATGGGAAAGGCTGGGAAGTGTGAGCGCAATAAAATATTGACAATGGTTTAAGAAATACTGTAAAGGTACAGCAGCAGGAGTGGCCGCTGCCCCGCATCACTAAAAGAGCTGCACCGCGGGACCGTCGGGGCAGCGCTGCTGGTTAAAAAGGGGTCCGGAAAGCGTGAGAGGTGTAAAGGGAATAAAATGCTGAGCATGGTAAACGAGGTACAATAAAGGTACAGCAGCAGGAGTGGCCGCTGCTCCGCGTCACTAAAAGAGCTGCACCGCGGGAGCGTCGGGGCAGCGCTGCTGGTTAAAAAGAGCAGCATGGGAAAGGCTGGGAAGTGTGAGCGCAATAAAATATTGACAATGGTTTAAGAAATTCTGTAAAGGTACAGCAGCAGGAGTGGCCGCTGCCCCGTGTGACTAAAAGAGCTGCACCGCGGGACCGTCGGGGCAGCGCTGCTGGTTAAAAAGAGCGGCACGGGAAAGGCTGAGAGGTGTAAAGGGAATAAAATGCTGAGCATGGTAAACGAGGTACAATAAAGGTACTGCAGCAGGTGTGGCCGCTGCCCCGCGTCACTAAAAGAGCTGCACCGCGGGACGGTCGGGGCAGCGCTGCTGGCTAAAAAGGGGTCCGGAAACCGTGAGAGGTGTAAAGGGAATGAAATGCTGAGCATGGTAAAAGAACTACAATAAAGATACTGCTGCAGGAGTGGCCGCTGCCGCGCATCACTAAAAGAGCTGCACCGCGGGAGCGTCGGGGCAGCGCTGCTGGTTAAACAGAGCAGCATGGGAAAGGCTGAGAAGTGTGAGCGCAATAAAATATTGACAACGGTCTAAGAAATATTGTAAAGGTACTGCAGCAGGAGTGGCCGCTGCCCCGCATCACTAAAAGAGCTGCACCGCGGGACGGTCGGGGCAGCGCTGCTGGTTAAAAAGGGGTCCGGAAAGCGTGAGAGGTGTAAAGGGAATGAAATGCTGAGCATGGTAAAAGAGGTACAATAAAGATACTGCAGCAGGAGTGGCCGCTGCCCCGCATCACTAAAAAGCTGCACCGCGGGAGCGTCGGGGCAGCGCTGCTGGTTAAAAAGGGGTCCGGAAAGCTTGAGAGGTGTAAAGGGAATAAAATGCTGAGCATGGTAAACGAGGTACAATAAAGATACTGCAGCAGGAGTGGCCGCTGCCCCGTGTGACTAAAAGAGCTGCACCGCGGGAGCGTCGGGGCAGCGCTGCTGGTTAAAAAGAGCGGCACGGGAAAGGCTGAGAGGTGTAAAGGGAATGAAATGCTGAGCATGGTAAACGAGGTACAATAAAGGTACTGCAGCAGGTGTGGCCGCTGCCCCGTGTCACTAAAAGAGCTGCACCGCGGGAGCGTCGGGGCAGCGCTGCTGGTTAAAAAGAGCGGCACGGGAAAGGCTGGGAAACGTCAGCGCAATAAAGTATTGACAATGGTCTAAGATATATTGTAAAGGTACTGCAGCAGGAGTGGCCGCTGCCCCGCATCACTAAAAGAGCTGCACCGCGGGAGCGTCGGAGCAGCTCTGCTGGTTAAAAAGGGGTCCGGAAAGCGTGAGAGGTGTAAAGGGAATGAAATGCTGAGCATGGTAAAAGAGGTACAATAAAGATACTGCAGCAGGAGTGGCCGCTGCCCCGCATCACTAAAAGAGCTGCACCGCGGGAGCCTCGGGGCAGCGCTGCTGGTTAAAAAGGGGTCCGGAAAGCGTGAGAGGTGTAAAGGGAATGAAATGCTGAGCATGGTAAAAGAGGTACAATAAAGATACTGCTGCAGGAGTGGCCGCTGCCCCGCATCACTAAAAGAGCTGCACCGCGGGAGCGTCGGGGCAGCGCTGCTGGTTAAAAAGAGCGGCACGGGAAAGGCTGAGAGGTGTAAAGGGAATGAAATGCTGAGCATGGTAAACGAGGTACAATAAAGGTACAGCAGCAGGTGTGGCCGCTGCCCCGCATCACTAAAAGAGCTGCACCGCGGGAGCGTCGGGGCAGCGCTGCTGGTTAATAAGAGCAGCACGGAAAGGCTGGGAAGTGTGAGCGCAATAAAATATTGACAATGGTCTAAGAAATACTCAAAAGGTACAGCAGCAGGAGTGGCCGCTGCGTGGGTTCACTAAAACAGCTGCACCGCGGCACCTTTGGGGTGGTGCTGATGGTAAACGTGCGGCACGTAAAAGGACTGGAGGTGTGAGGGAAATAAAATATAGAGAAAGGTCTGAGAAATAACAACAACACCGCAGCAGGAGTAGCCACTTCCTCAGGATAAAATGAGCTGCACCGCGGCGCACGTGGGGCAGGGGCGCTGCTTCAAAGGTGTCACGGCAAAGGTCGCATCTGTGAAGGGTATAAAATAAAATGGTCGAAAATCCTTTAAAAGTACTGCAGCAGGAGTGGCTGCTGCCCCGTGTCACTAAAAGAGCTGCACCGCGGGAGCGTCGGGGCAGCGCTGCTGGTTAAACAGAGCAGCATGGGAAAGGCTGGGAAGTGTGAGCGCAATAAAATATTGACAATGGTCTAAGAAATATTGTAAAGGTACTGCAGCAGGAGTGGCCGCTGCCCCGCATCACTACAAGAGCTGCACCTCGGGAACGTCGGGGCGGCGCTGCTGGTTAAAAAGAGCGGCACGGGAAAGGCTGGGAGGTGTAAAGGGAATGAAATGCTGAGCATGGTAAAAGAGGTACAATAAAGGTAGTGCAGGAGGGGTGGCCGCTGCTCCTTGTCACTAGAAGAGCTTCTCCGAGGCGCCGGTGGGGCTGCGCCGTTCCCGCCTCGGGCGCTTCTGGGCGATTTTGAGGCGGGGGGAGCCCACCGCGGCAGTGGCGGGAAAAGGGGGTGCGGAGTATAAAAGGGGGCGCCGGCGTCGCGGCCCCTCAGTCGGGGGGCGGCGGCGGCGGCGGCAGGAGCTCCGCGGGCTGGCCCGGATGCGGGGACGCCGCCGTGTGCGGCCGAAGGCGCCGGCCCTGAGGCGCGGAGAGAGCGGCGTGGCAGCCGCGCATCGGCTCCGTCATCGGCAGCGCCGCTTCGTGCCGGTAGGGAGCGGGAGAACGCGGCGGCGGGCGGCGGGTGGTGAGTGCCGTCGGCGAGACGGGGCTTGGGCCGCGTGCGGTGTGCGATCTCCCGAGAGCAGCGGGGAGGCCCCCGGGGAGCGGCGGCGGGCGGGGCGCTGTGGGAGCCGGCGCATGTCCCCGAATGAGGCGCCCGGCGCAACGCGCGAGGTGCCAATGAAATAAAATAGAAAACGGTAAAGTGCTATAGAGGAGCCGCACCTAGAGGGCTCTCGGCCCCTGCCCCGTGTCACTAAGGGAGCTGCACCGCGGGAGCGTCGGGGCAGCGCTGCTGGTTAAAAAGAGCGGCACGGGAAAGGCTGGGAAACGTCAGCGCAATAAAGTATTGACAATGGTCTAAGATATATTGTAAAGGTACTGCAGCAGGAGTGGCCGCTGCCCCGCATCACTAAAAGAGCTGCACCGCGGGAGCGTCGGGGCAGCGCTGCTGGTTAAAAAGGGGTCCGGAAAGCGTGAGAGGTGTAAAGGGAATAAAATGCTGAGCATGGTAAACGAGGTACAATAAAGATACTGCAGCAGGAGTGGCCGCTGCCCCGTGTGACTAAAAGAGCTGCACCGCGGGAGCGTCGGGGCAGCGCTGCTGGTTAAAAAGAGCGGCACGGGAAAGGCTGAGAGGTGTAAAGGGAATAAAATGCTGAGCATGGTAAACGAGGTACAATAAAGGTACAGCAGCAGGAGTGGCCGCTGCCCCGCATCACTAAAAGAGCTGCACCGCGGGAGCGTCGGGGCAGCGCTGCTGGTTAAAAAGAGCAGCACGGAAAGGCTGGGAAGTGTGAGCGGAATAAAATATTGACAATGGTCTAAGAAATATTGTAAAGGTACTGCAGCAGGAGTGGCCGCTGCCCCGCATCACTAAAAGAGCTGCACCGCGGGACGGTCGGGGCAGCGCTGCTGGCTAAAAAGGGGTCCGGAAAGCGTGAGAGGTGTAAAGGGAATAAAATGCTGAGCATGGTAAACGAGGTACAATAAAGGTACAGCAGCAGGAGTGGCCGCTGCTCCGCGTCACTAAAAGAGCTGCACCGCGGGAGCGTCGGGGCAGCGCTGCTGGTTAAACAGAGCAGCATGGGAAAGGCTGGGAAGTGTGAGCGCAATAAAATATTGACAATGGTTTAAGAAATACTGTAAAGGTACAGCAGCAGGAGTGGCCGCTGCCCCGCATCACTAAAAGAGCTGCACCGCGGGACCGTCGGGGCAGCGCTGCTGGTTAAAAAGGGGTCCGGAAAGCGTGAGAGGTGGAAAGGGAATGAAATGCTGAGCATGGTAAAAGAGGTACAATAAAGGTACTGCAGCAGGTGTGGCCGCTGCCCCGCATCACTAAAAGAGCTGCACCTCGGGAGCGTCGGGGCAGCGCTGCTGGTTAAACAGAGCAGCATGGGAAAGGCTGGGAAGTGTGAGCGCAATAAAATATTGACAATGGTCTAAGAAATATTGTAAAGGTACAGCAGCAGGAGTGGCCGCTGCCCCGCATCACTAAAAGAGCTGCACCGCGGGAGCGTCGGGGCAGCGCTGCTGGTTAAAAAGGGGTCCGGAAAGCGTGAGAGGTGTAAAGGGAATGAAATGCTGAGCATGGTAAAAGAGGTACAATAAAGATACTGCAGCAGGAGTGGCCGCTGCCCCGCATCACTAAAAAGCTGCACCGCGGGAGCGTCGGGGCAGCGCTGCTGGTTAAAAAGGGGTCCGGAAAGCTTGAGAGGTGTAAAGGGAATAAAATGCTGAGCATGGTAAACGAGGTACAATAAAGATACTGCAGCAGGAGTGGCCGCTGCCCCGTGTGACTAAAAGAGCTGCACCGCGGGAGCGTCGGGGCAGCGCTGCTGGTTAAAAAGAGCGGCACGGGAAAGGCTGAGAGGTGTAAAGGGAATGAAATGCTGAGCATGGTAAACGAGGTACAATAAAGGTACTGCAGCAGGTGTGGCCGCTGCCCCGTGTCACTAAAAGAGCTGCACCGCGGGAGCGTCGGGGCAGCGCTGCTGGTTAAAAAGAGCGGCACGGGAAAGGCTGGGAAACGTCAGCGCAATAAAGTATTGACAATGGTCTAAGATATATTGTAAAGGTACTGCAGCAGGAGTGGCCGCTGCCCCGCATCACTAAAAGAGCTGCACCGCGGGAGCGTCGGAGCAGCTCTGCTGGTTAAAAAGGGGTCCGGAAAGCGTGAGAGGTGTAAAGGGAATGAAATGCTGAGCATGGTAAAAGAGGTACAATAAAGATACTGCAGCAGGAGTGGCCGCTGCCCCGCATCACTAAAAGAGCTGCACCGCGGGAGCCTCGGGGCAGCGCTGCTGGTTAAAAAGGGGTCCGGAAAGCGTGAGAGGTGTAAAGGGAATGAAATGCTGAGCATGGTAAAAGAGGTACAATAAAGATACTGCTGCAGGAGTGGCCGCTGCCCCGCATCACTAAAAGAGCTGCACCGCGGGAGCGTCGGGGCAGCGCTGCTGGTTAAAAAGAGCGGCACGGGAAAGGCTGAGAGGTGTAAAGGGAATGAAATGCTGAGCATGGTAAACGAGGTACAATAAAGGTACAGCAGCAGGTGTGGCCGCTGCCCCGCATCACTAAAAGAGCTGCACCGCGGGAGCGTCGGGGCAGCGCTGCTGGTTAATAAGAGCAGCACGGAAAGGCTGGGAAGTGTGAGCGCAATAAAATATTGACAATGGTCTAAGAAATACTCAAAAGGTACAGCAGCAGGAGTGGCCGCTGCGTGGGTTCACTAAAACAGCTGCACCGCGGCACCTTTGGGGTGGTGCTGATGGTAAACGTGCGGCACGTAAAAGGACTGGAGGTGTGAGGGAAATAAAATATAGAGAAAGGTCTGAGAAATAACAACAACACCGCAGCAGGAGTAGCCACTTCCTCAGGATAAAATGAGCTGCACCGCGGCGCACGTGGGGCAGGGGCGCTGCTTCAAAGGTGTCACGGCAAAGGTCGCATCTGTGAAGGGTATAAAATAAAATGGTCGAAAATCCTTTAAAAGTACTGCAGCAGGAGTGGCTGCTGCCCCGTGTCACTAAAAGAGCTGCACCGCGGGAGCGTCGGGGCAGCGCTGCTGGTTAAACAGAGCAGCATGGGAAAGGCTGGGAAGTGTGAGCGCAATAAAATATTGACAATGGTCTAAGAAATATTGTAAAGGTACTGCAGCAGGAGTGGCCGCTGCCCCGCATCACTACAAGAGCTGCACCTCGGGAACGTCGGGGCGGCGCTGCTGGTTAAAAAGAGCGGCACGGGAAAGGCTGGGAGGTGTAAAGGGAATGAAATGCTGAGCATGGTAAAAGAGGTACAATAAAGGTAGTGCAGGAGGGGTGGCCGCTGCTCCTTGTCACTAGAAGAGCTTCTCCGAGGCGCCGGTGGGGCTGCGCCGTTCCCGCCTCGGGCGCTTCTGGGCGATTTTGAGGCGGGGGGAGCCCACCGCGGCAGTGGCGGGAAAAGGGGGTGCGGAGTATAAAAGGGGGCGCCGGCGTCGCGGCCCCTCAGTCGGGGGGCGGCGGCGGCGGCGGCAGGAGCTCCGCGGGCTGGCCCGGATGCGGGGACGCCGCCGTGTGCGGCCGAAGGCGCCGGCCCTGAGGCGCGGAGAGAGCGGCGTGGCAGCCGCGCATCGGCTCCGTCATCGGCAGCGCCGCTTCGTGCCGGTAGGGAGCGGGAGAACGCGGCGGCGGGCGGCGGGTGGTGAGTGCCGTCGGCGAGACGGGGCTTGGGCCGCGTGCGGTGTGCGATCTCCCGAGAGCAGCGGGGAGGCCCCCGGGGAGCGGCGGCGGGCGGGGCGCTGTGGGAGCCGGCGCATGTCCCCGAATGAGGCGCCCGGCGCAACGCGCGAGGTGCCAATGAAATAAAATAGAAAACGGTAAAGTGCTATAGAGGAGCCGCACCTAGAGGGCTCTCGGCCCCTGCCCCGTGTCACTAAGGGAGCTGCACCGCGGGAGCGTCGGGGCAGCGCTGCTGGTTAAAAAGAGCGGCACGGGAAAGGCTGGGAAACGTCAGCGCAATAAAGTATTGACAATGGTCTAAGATATATTGTAAAGGTACTGCAGCAGGAGTGGCCGCTGCCCCGCATCACTAAAAGAGCTGCACCGCGGGAGCGTCGGGGCAGCGCTGCTGGTTAAAAAGGGGTCCGGAAAGCGTGAGAGGTGTAAAGGGAATAAAATGCTGAGCATGGTAAACGAGGTACAATAAAGATACTGCAGCAGGAGTGGCCGCTGCCCCGTGTGACTAAAAGAGCTGCACCGCGGGAGCGTCGGGGCAGCGCTGCTGGTTAAAAAGAGCGGCACGGGAAAGGCTGAGAGGTGTAAAGGGAATAAAATGCTGAGCATGGTAAACGAGGTACAATAAAGGTACAGCAGCAGGAGTGGCCGCTGCCCCGCATCACTAAAAGAGCTGCACCGCGGGAGCGTCGGGGCAGCGCTGCTGGTTAAAAAGAGCAGCACGGAAAGGCTGGGAAGTGTGAGCGGAATAAAATATTGACAATGGTCTAAGAAATATTGTAAAGGTACTGCAGCAGGAGTGGCCGCTGCCCCGCATCACTAAAAGAGCTGCACCGCGGGACGGTCGGGGCAGCGCTGCTGGCTAAAAAGGGGTCCGGAAAGCGTGAGAGGTGTAAAGGGAATAAAATGCTGAGCATGGTAAACGAGGTACAATAAAGGTACAGCAGCAGGAGTGGCCGCTGCTCCGCGTCACTAAAAGAGCTGCACCGCGGGAGCGTCGGGGCAGCGCTGCTGGTTAAACAGAGCAGCATGGGAAAGGCTGGGAAGTGTGAGCGCAATAAAATATTGACAATGGTTTAAGAAATACTGTAAAGGTACAGCAGCAGGAGTGGCCGCTGCCCCGCATCACTAAAAGAGCTGCACCGCGGGACCGTCGGGGCAGCGCTGCTGGTTAAAAAGGGGTCCGGAAAGCGTGAGAGGTGTAAAGGGAATAAAATGCTGAGCATGGTAAACGAGGTACAATAAAGGTACAGCAGCAGGAGTGGCCGCTGCTCCGCGTCACTAAAAGAGCTGCACCGCGGGAGCGTCGGGGCAGCGCTGCTGGTTAAAAAGAGCAGCATGGGAAAGGCTGGGAAGTGTGAGCGCAATAAAATATTGACAATGGTTTAAGAAATTCTGTAAAGGTACAGCAGCAGGAGTGGCCGCTGCCCCGTGTGACTAAAAGAGCTGCACCGCGGGACCGTCGGGGCAGCGCTGCTGGTTAAAAAGAGCGGCACGGGAAAGGCTGAGAGGTGTAAAGGGAATAAAATGCTGAGCATGGTAAACGAGGTACAATAAAGGTACTGCAGCAGGTGTGGCCGCTGCCCCGCGTCACTAAAAGAGCTGCACCGCGGGACGGTCGGGGCAGCGCTGCTGGCTAAAAAGGGGTCCGGAAACCGTGAGAGGTGTAAAGGGAATGAAATGCTGAGCATGGTAAAAGAACTACAATAAAGATACTGCTGCAGGAGTGGCCGCTGCCGCGCATCACTAAAAGAGCTGCACCGCGGGAGCGTCGGGGCAGCGCTGCTGGTTAAACAGAGCAGCATGGGAAAGGCTGAGAAGTGTGAGCGCAATAAAATATTGACAACGGTCTAAGAAATATTGTAAAGGTACTGCAGCAGGAGTGGCCGCTGCCCCGCATCACTAAAAGAGCTGCACCGCGGGACGGTCGGGGCAGCGCTGCTGGTTAAAAAGGGGTCCGGAAAGCGTGAGAGGTGTAAAGGGAATGAAATGCTGAGCATGGTAAAAGAGGTACAATAAAGATACTGCAGCAGGAGTGGCCGCTGCCCCGCATCACTAAAAAGCTGCACCGCGGGAGCGTCGGGGCAGCGCTGCTGGTTAAAAAGGGGTCCGGAAAGCTTGAGAGGTGTAAAGGGAATAAAATGCTGAGCATGGTAAACGAGGTACAATAAAGATACTGCAGCAGGAGTGGCCGCTGCCCCGTGTGACTAAAAGAGCTGCACCGCGGGAGCGTCGGGGCAGCGCTGCTGGTTAAAAAGAGCGGCACGGGAAAGGCTGAGAGGTGTAAAGGGAATGAAATGCTGAGCATGGTAAACGAGGTACAATAAAGGTACTGCAGCAGGTGTGGCCGCTGCCCCGTGTCACTAAAAGAGCTGCACCGCGGGAGCGTCGGGGCAGCGCTGCTGGTTAAAAAGAGCGGCACGGGAAAGGCTGGGAAACGTCAGCGCAATAAAGTATTGACAATGGTCTAAGATATATTGTAAAGGTACTGCAGCAGGAGTGGCCGCTGCCCCGCATCACTAAAAGAGCTGCACCGCGGGAGCGTCGGAGCAGCTCTGCTGGTTAAAAAGGGGTCCGGAAAGCGTGAGAGGTGTAAAGGGAATGAAATGCTGAGCATGGTAAAAGAGGTACAATAAAGATACTGCAGCAGGAGTGGCCGCTGCCCCGCATCACTAAAAGAGCTGCACCGCGGGAGCCTCGGGGCAGCGCTGCTGGTTAAAAAGGGGTCCGGAAAGCGTGAGAGGTGTAAAGGGAATGAAATGCTGAGCATGGTAAAAGAGGTACAATAAAGATACTGCTGCAGGAGTGGCCGCTGCCCCGCATCACTAAAAGAGCTGCACCGCGGGAGCGTCGGGGCAGCGCTGCTGGTTAAAAAGAGCGGCACGGGAAAGGCTGAGAGGTGTAAAGGGAATGAAATGCTGAGCATGGTAAACGAGGTACAATAAAGGTACAGCAGCAGGTGTGGCCGCTGCCCCGCATCACTAAAAGAGCTGCACCGCGGGAGCGTCGGGGCAGCGCTGCTGGTTAATAAGAGCAGCACGGAAAGGCTGGGAAGTGTGAGCGCAATAAAATATTGACAATGGTCTAAGAAATACTCAAAAGGTACAGCAGCAGGAGTGGCCGCTGCGTGGGTTCACTAAAACAGCTGCACCGCGGCACCTTTGGGGTGGTGCTGATGGTAAACGTGCGGCACGTAAAAGGACTGGAGGTGTGAGGGAAATAAAATATAGAGAAAGGTCTGAGAAATAACAACAACACCGCAGCAGGAGTAGCCACTTCCTCAGGATAAAATGAGCTGCACCGCGGCGCACGTGGGGCAGGGGCGCTGCTTCAAAGGTGTCACGGCAAAGGTCGCATCTGTGAAGGGTATAAAATAAAATGGTCGAAAATCCTTTAAAAGTACTGCAGCAGGAGTGGCTGCTGCCCCGTGTCACTAAAAGAGCTGCACCGCGGGAGCGTCGGGGCAGCGCTGCTGGTTAAACAGAGCAGCATGGGAAAGGCTGGGAAGTGTGAGCGCAATAAAATATTGACAATGGTCTAAGAAATATTGTAAAGGTACTGCAGCAGGAGTGGCCGCTGCCCCGCATCACTACAAGAGCTGCACCTCGGGAACGTCGGGGCGGCGCTGCTGGTTAAAAAGAGCGGCACGGGAAAGGCTGGGAGGTGTAAAGGGAATGAAATGCTGAGCATGGTAAAAGAGGTACAATAAAGGTAGTGCAGGAGGGGTGGCCGCTGCTCCTTGTCACTAGAAGAGCTTCTCCGAGGCGCCGGTGGGGCTGCGCCGTTCCCGCCTCGGGCGCTTCTGGGCGATTTTGAGGCGGGGGGAGCCCACCGCGGCAGTGGCGGGAAAAGGGGGTGCGGAGTATAAAAGGGGGCGCCGGCGTCGCGGCCCCTCAGTCGGGGGGCGGCGGCGGCGGCGGCAGGAGCTCCGCGGGCTGGCCCGGATGCGGGGACGCCGCCGTGTGCGGCCGAAGGCGCCGGCCCTGAGGCGCGGAGAGAGCGGCGTGGCAGCCGCGCATCGGCTCCGTCATCGGCAGCGCCGCTTCGTGCCGGTAGGGAGCGGGAGAACGCGGCGGCGGGCGGCGGGTGGTGAGTGCCGTCGGCGAGACGGGGCTTGGGCCGCGTGCGGTGTGCGATCTCCCGAGAGCAGCGGGGAGGCCCCCGGGGAGCGGCGGCGGGCGGGGCGCTGTGGGAGCCGGCGCATGTCCCCGAATGAGGCGCCCGGCGCAACGCGCGAGGTGCCAATGAAATAAAATAGAAAACGGTAAAGTGCTATAGAGGAGCCGCACCTAGAGGGCTCTCGGCCCCTGCCCCGTGTCACTAAGGGAGCTGCACCGCGGGAGCGTCGGGGCAGCGCTGCTGGTTAAAAAGAGCGGCACGGGAAAGGCTGGGAAACGTCAGCGCAATAAAGTATTGACAATGGTCTAAGATATATTGTAAAGGTACTGCAGCAGGAGTGGCCGCTGCCCCGCATCACTAAAAGAGCTGCACCGCGGGAGCGTCGGGGCAGCGCTGCTGGTTAAAAAGGGGTCCGGAAAGCGTGAGAGGTGTAAAGGGAATAAAATGCTGAGCATGGTAAACGAGGTACAATAAAGATACTGCAGCAGGAGTGGCCGCTGCCCCGTGTGACTAAAAGAGCTGCACCGCGGGAGCGTCGGGGCAGCGCTGCTGGTTAAAAAGAGCGGCACGGGAAAGGCTGAGAGGTGTAAAGGGAATAAAATGCTGAGCATGGTAAACGAGGTACAATAAAGGTACAGCAGCAGGAGTGGCCGCTGCCCCGCATCACTAAAAGAGCTGCACCGCGGGAGCGTCGGGGCAGCGCTGCTGGTTAAAAAGAGCAGCACGGAAAGGCTGGGAAGTGTGAGCGGAATAAAATATTGACAATGGTCTAAGAAATATTGTAAAGGTACTGCAGCAGGAGTGGCCGCTGCCCCGCATCACTAAAAGAGCTGCACCGCGGGACGGTCGGGGCAGCGCTGCTGGCTAAAAAGGGGTCCGGAAAGCGTGAGAGGTGTAAAGGGAATAAAATGCTGAGCATGGTAAACGAGGTACAATAAAGGTACAGCAGCAGGAGTGGCCGCTGCTCCGCGTCACTAAAAGAGCTGCACCGCGGGAGCGTCGGGGCAGCGCTGCTGGTTAAACAGAGCAGCATGGGAAAGGCTGGGAAGTGTGAGCGCAATAAAATATTGACAATGGTTTAAGAAATACTGTAAAGGTACAGCAGCAGGAGTGGCCGCTGCCCCGCATCACTAAAAGAGCTGCACCGCGGGACCGTCGGGGCAGCGCTGCTGGTTAAAAAGGGGTCCGGAAAGCGTGAGAGGTGTAAAGGGAATAAAATGCTGAGCATGGTAAACGAGGTACAATAAAGGTACAGCAGCAGGAGTGGCCGCTGCTCCGCGTCACTAAAAGAGCTGCACCGCGGGAGCGTCGGGGCAGCGCTGCTGGTTAAAAAGAGCAGCATGGGAAAGGCTGGGAAGTGTGAGCGCAATAAAATATTGACAATGGTTTAAGAAATTCTGTAAAGGTACAGCAGCAGGAGTGGCCGCTGCCCCGTGTGACTAAAAGAGCTGCACCGCGGGACCGTCGGGGCAGCGCTGCTGGTTAAAAAGAGCGGCACGGGAAAGGCTGAGAGGTGTAAAGGGAATAAAATGCTGAGCATGGTAAACGAGGTACAATAAAGGTACTGCAGCAGGAGTGGCCGCTGCCCCGCGTCACTAAAAGAGCTGCACCGCGGGACGGTCGGGGCAGCGCTGCTGGCTAAAAAGGGGTCCGGAAACCGTGAGAGGTGTAAAGGGAATGAAATGCTGAGCATGGTAAAAGAACTACAATAAAGATACTGCTGCAGGAGTGGCCGCTGCCCCGCATCACTAAAAGAGCTGCACCGCGGGAGCGTCGGGGCAGCGCTGCTGGTTAAAAAGGGGTCCGGAAAGCGTGAGAGGTGGAAAGGGAATGAAATGCTGAGCATGGTAAAAGAGGTACAATAAAGGTACTGCAGCAGGTGTGGCCGCTGCCCCGCATCACTAAAAGAGCTGCACCTCGGGAGCGTCGGGGCAGCGCTGCTGGTTAAACAGAGCAGCATGGGAAAGGCTGGGAAGTGTGAGCGCAATAAAATATTGACAATGGTCTAAGAAATATTGAAAAGGTACAGCAGCAGGAGTGGCCGCTGCCCCGCATCACTAAAAGAGCTGCACCGCGGGACGGTCGGGGCAGCGCTGCTGGTTAAAAAGGGGTCCGGAAAGCGTGAGAGGTGTAAAGGGAATGAAATGCTGAGCATGGTAAAAGAGGTACAATAAAGATACTGCAGCAGGAGTGGCCGCTGCCCCGCATCACTAAAAAGCTGCACCGCGGGAGCGTCGGGGCAGCGCTGCTGGTTAAAAAGGGGTCCGGAAAGCTTGAGAGGTGTAAAGGGAATAAAATGCTGAGCATGGTAAACGAGGTACAATAAAGATACTGCAGCAGGTGTGGCCGCTGCCCCGTGTCACTAAAAGAGCTGCACCGCGGGAGCGTCGGGGCAGCGCTGCTGGTTAAAAAGAGCGGCACGGGAAAGGCTGGGAAACGTCAGCGCAATAAAGTATTGACAATGGTCTAAGATATATTGTAAAGGTACTGCAGCAGGAGTGGCCGCTGCCCCGCATCACTAAAAGAGCTGCACCGCGGGAGCGTCGGAGCAGCTCTGCTGGTTAAAAAGGGGTCCGGAAAGCGTGAGAGGTGTAAAGGGAATAAAATGCTGAGCATGGTAAAAGAGGTACAATAAAGATACTGCTGCAGGAGTGGCCGCTGCCCCGCATCACTAAAAGAGCTGCACCGCGGGAGCGTCGGGGCAGCGCTGCTGGTTAAAAAGAGCGGCACGGAAAGGCTGGGAAGTGTGAGCGCAATAAAATATTGAGAATGGTCTAAGAAATACTCAAAAGGTACAGCAGCAGGTGTGGCCGCTGCGTGGGTTCACTAAAACAGATGCACCGCGGCACCTTTGGGGTGGTGCTGATGGTAAACGTGCGGCACGTAAAAGCCTGGAGGTGTGAGGGAAATAAAATATAGAGAAAGGTCTGAGAAATAATAACAACACCGCAGCAGGAGTAGCCACTTCCTCAGGATAAAATGAGCTGCACCGCGGCGCACGTGGGGCAGGGGCGCTGCTTCAAAGGTGTCACGGCAAAGGTCGCATCTGTGAAGGGTATAAAATAAAATGGTCGAAAATCCTTTAAAAGTACTGCAGCAGGAGTGGCTGCTGCCCCGTGTCACTAAAAGAGCTGCACCGCGGGAGCGTCGGGGCAGCGCTGCTGGTTAAACAGAGCAGCATGGGAAAGGCTGGGAAGTGTGAGCGCAATAAAATATTGACAATGGTCTAAGAAATATTGTAAAGGTACTGCAGCAGGAGTGGCCGCTGCCCCGCATCACTACAAGAGCTGCACCTCGGGAACGTCGGGGCAGCGCTGCTGGTTAAAAAGAGCGGCACGGGAAAGGCTGGGAGGTGTAAAGGGAATGAAATGCTGAGCATGGTAAAAGAGGTACAATAAAGGTAGTGCAGGAGGGGTGGCCGCTGCTCCTTGTCACTAGAAGAGCTTCTCCGAGGCGCCGGTGGGGCTGCGCCGTTCCCGCCTCGGGCGCTTCTGGGCGATTTTGAGGCGGGGGGAGCCCACCGCGGCAGTGGCGGGAAAAGGGGGTGCGGAGTATAAAAGGGGGCGCCGGCGTCGCGGCCCCTCAGTCGGGGGGCGGCGGCGGCGGCGGCAGGAGCTCCGCGGGCTGGCCCGGATGCGGGGACGCCGCCGTGTGCGGCCGAAGGCGCCGGCCCTGAGGCGCGGAGAGAGCGGCGTGGCAGCCGCGCATCGGCTCCGTCATCGGCAGCGCCGCTTCGTGCCGGTAGGGAGCGGGAGAACGCGGCGGCGGGCGGCGGGTGGTGAGTGCCGTCGGCGAGACGGGGCTTGGGCCGCGTGCGGTGTGCGATCTCCCGAGAGCAGCGGGGAGGCCCCCGGGGAGCGGCGGCGGGCGGGGCGCTGTGGGAGCCGGCGCATGTCCCCGAATGAGGCGCCCGGCGCAACGCGCGAGGTGCCAATGAAATAAAATAGAAAACGGTAAAGTGCTATAGAGGAGCCGCACCTAGAGGGCTCTCGGCCCCTGCCCCGTGTCACTAAGGGAGCTGCACCGCGGGAGCGTCGGGGCAGCGCTGCTGGTTAAAAAGAGCGGCACGGGAAAGGCTGGGAAACGTCAGCGCAATAAAGTATTGACAATGGTCTAAGATATATTGTAAAGGTACTGCAGCAGGAGTGGCCGCTGCCCCGCATCACTAAAAGAGCTGCACCGCGGGAGCGTCGGGGCAGCGCTGCTGGTTAAAAAGAGCGGCACGGGAAAGGCTGAGAGGTGTAAAGGGAATAAAATGCTGAGCATGGTAAACGAGGTACAATAAAGGTACAGCAGCAGGAGTGGCCGCTGCCCCGCATCACTAAAAGAGCTGCACCGCGGGAGCGTCGGGGCAGCGCTGCTGGTTAAAAAGAGCAGCACGGAAAGGCTGGGAAGTGTGAGCGGAATAAAATATTGACAATGGTCTAAGAAATATTGTAAAGGTACTGCAGCAGGAGTGGCCGCTGCCCCGCATCACTAAAAGAGCTGCACCGCGGGACGGTCGGGGCAGCGCTGCTGGCTAAAAAGGGGTCCGGAAAGCGTGAGAGGTGTAAAGGGAATAAAATGCTGAGCATGGTAAACGAGGTACAATAAAGGTACAGCAGCAGGAGTGGCCGCTGCTCCGCGTCACTAAAAGAGCTGCACCGCGGGAGCGTCGGGGCAGCGCTGCTGGTTAAACAGAGCAGCATGGGAAAGGCTGGGAAGTGTGAGCGCAATAAAATATTGACAATGGTTTAAGAAATACTGTAAAGGTACAGCAGCAGGAGTGGCCGCTGCCCCGCATCACTAAAAGAGCTGCACCGCGGGACCGTCGGGGCAGCGCTGCTGGTTAAAAAGGGGTCCGGAAAGCGTGAGAGGTGTAAAGGGAATAAAATGCTGAGCATGGTAAACGAGGTACAATAAAGGTACAGCAGCAGGAGTGGCCGCTGCTCCGCGTCACTAAAAGAGCTGCACCGCGGGAGCGTCGGGGCAGCGCTGCTGGTTAAAAAGAGCAGCATGGGAAAGGCTGGGAAGTGTGAGCGCAATAAAATATTGACAATGGTTTAAGAAATTCTGTAAAGGTACAGCAGCAGGAGTGGCCGCTGCCCCGTGTGACTAAAAGAGCTGCACCGCGGGACCGTCGGGGCAGCGCTGCTGGTTAAAAAGAGCGGCACGGGAAAGGCTGAGAGGTGTAAAGGGAATAAAATGCTGAGCATGGTAAACGAGGTACAATAAAGGTACTGCAGCAGGTGTGGCCGCTGCCCCGCGTCACTAAAAGAGCTGCACCGCGGGAGCGTCGGGGCAGCGCTGCTGGCTAAAAAGGGGTCCGGAAACCGTGAGAGGTGTAAAGGGAATGAAATGCTGAGCATGGTAAAAGAACTACAATAAAGATACTGCTGCAGGAGTGGCCGCTGCCCCGCATCACTAAAAGAGCTGCACCGCGGGAGCGTCGGGGCAGCGCTGCTGGTTAAACAGAGCAGCATGGGAAAGGCTGAGAAGTGTGAGCGCAATAAAATATTGACAACGGTCTAAGAAATATTGTAAAGGTACTGCAGCAGGAGTGGCCGCTGCCCCGCATCACTAAAAGAGCTGCACCGCGGGACGGTCGGGGCAGCGCTGCTGGTTAAAAAGGGGTCCGGAAAGCGTGAGAGGTGTAAAGGGAATGAAATGCTGAGCATGGTAAAAGAACTACAATAAAGATACTGCTGCAGGAGTGGCCGCTGCCCCGCATCACTAAAAGAGCTGCACCGCGGGACCGTCGGGGCAGCGCTGCTGGTTAAAAAGGGGTCCGGAAAGCGTGAGAGGTGGAAAGGGAATGAAATGCTGAGCATGGTAAAAGAGGTACAATAAAGGTACTGCAGCAGGTGTGGCCGCTGCCCCGCATCACTAAAAGAGCTGCACCTCGGGAGCGTCGGGGCAGCGCTGCTGGTTAAACAGAGCAGCATGGGAAAGGCTGGGAAGTGTGAGCGGAATAAAATATTGACAATGGTCTAAGAAATATTGAAAAGGTACAGCAGCAGGAGTGGCCGCTGCCCCGCATCACTAAAAGAGCTGCACCGCGGGACGGTCGGGGCAGCGCTGCTGGTTAAAAAGGGGTCCGGAAAGCGTGAGAGGTGTAAAGGGAATGAAATGCTGAGCATGGTAAAAGAGGTACAATAAAGATACTGCAGCAGGAGTGGCCGCTGCCCCGCATCACTAAAAAGCTGCACCGCGGGAGCGTCGGGGCAGCGCTGCTGGTTAAAAAGGGGTCCGGAAAGCTTGAGAGGTGTAAAGGGAATAAAATGCTGAGCATGGTAAACGAGGTACAATAAAGATACTGCAGCAGGTGTGGCCGCTGCCCCGTGTCACTAAAAGAGCTGCACCGCGGGAGCGTCGGGGCAGCGCTGCTGGTTAAAAAGAGCGGCACGGGAAAGGCTGGGAAACGTCAGCGCAATAAAGTATTGACAATGGTCTAAGATATATTGTAAAGGTACTGCAGCAGGAGTGGCCGCTGCCCCGCATCACTAAAAGAGCTGCACCGCGGGAGCGTCGGAGCAGCTCTGCTGGTTAAAAAGGGGTCCGGAAAGCGTGAGAGGTGTAAAGGGAATAAAATGCTGAGCATGGTAAAAGAGGTACAATAAAGATACTGCTGCAGGAGTGGCCGCTGCCCCGCATCACTAAAAGAGCTGCACCGCGGGAGCGTCGGGGCAGCGCTGCTGGTTAAAAAGAGCGGCACGGAAAGGCTGGGAAGTGTGAGCGCAATAAAATATTGAGAATGGTCTAAGAAATACTCAAAAGGTACAGCAGCAGGTGTGGCCGCTGCGTGGGTTCACTAAAACAGATGCACCGCGGCACCTTTGGGGTGGTGCTGATGGTAAACGTGCGGCACGTAAAAGCCTGGAGGTGTGAGGGAAATAAAATATAGAGAAAGGTCTGAGAAATAATAACAACACCGCAGCAGGAGTAGCCACTTCCTCAGGATAAAATGAGCTGCACCGCGGCGCACGTGGGGCAGGGGCGCTGCTTCAAAGGTGTCACGGCAAAGGTCGCATCTGTGAAGGGTATAAAATAAAATGGTCGAAAATCCTTTAAAAGTACTGCAGCAGGAGTGGCTGCTGCCCCGTGTCACTAAAAGAGCTGCACCGCGGGAGCGTCGGGGCAGCGCTGCTGGTTAAACAGAGCAGCATGGGAAAGGCTGGGAAGTGTGAGCGCAATAAAATATTGACAATGGTCTAAGAAATATTGTAAAGGTACTGCAGCAGGAGTGGCCGCTGCCCCGCATCACTACAAGAGCTGCACCTCGGGAACGTCGGGGCAGCGCTGCTGGTTAAAAAGAGCGGCACGGGAAAGGCTGGGAGGTGTAAAGGGAATGAAATGCTGAGCATGGTAAAAGAGGTACAATAAAGGTAGTGCAGGAGGGGTGGCCGCTGCTCCTTGTCACTAGAAGAGCTTCTCCGAGGCGCCGGTGGGGCTGCGCCGTTCCCGCCTCGGGCGCTTCTGGGCGATTTTGAGGCGGGGGGAGCCCACCGCGGCAGTGGCGGGAAAAGGGGGTGCGGAGTATAAAAGGGGGCGCCGGCGTCGCGGCCCCTCAGTCGGGGGGCGGCGGCGGCGGCGGCAGGAGCTCCGCGGGCTGGCCCGGATGCGGGGACGCCGCCGTGTGCGGCCGAAGGCGCCGGCCCTGAGGCGCGGAGAGAGCGGCGTGGCAGCCGCGCATCGGCTCCGTCATCGGCAGCGCCGCTTCGTGCCGGTAGGGAGCGGGAGAACGCGGCGGCGGGCGGCGGGTGGTGAGTGCCGTCGGCGAGACGGGGCTTGGGCCGCGTGCGGTGTGCGATCTCCCGAGAGCAGCGGGGAGGCCCCCGGGGAGCGGCGGCGGGCGGGGCGCTGTGGGAGCCGGCGCATGTCCCCGAATGAGGCGCCCGGCGCAACGCGCGACGTGCCAATGAAATAAAATAGAAAACGGTAAAGTGCTATAGAGGAGCCGCACCTAGAGGGCTCTCGGCCCCTGCCCCGTGTCACTAAGGGAGCTGCACCGCGGGAGCGTCGGGGCAGCGCTGCTGGTTAAAAAGAGCGGCACGGGAAAGGCTGGGAAACGTCAGCGCAATAAAGTATTGACAATGGTCTAAGATATATTGTAAAGGTACTGCAGCAGGAGTGGCCGCTGCCCCGCATCACTAAAAGAGCTGCACCGCGGGAGCGTCGGGGCAGCGCTGCTGGTTAAAAAGAGCGGCACGGGAAAGGCTGAGAGGTGTAAAGGGAATAAAATGCTGAGCATGGTAAACGAGGTACAATAAAGGTACAGCAGCAGGAGTGGCCGCTGCCCCGCATCACTAAAAGAGCTGCACCGCGGGAGCGTCGGGGCAGCGCTGCTGGTTAAAAAGAGCAGCACGGAAAGGCTGGGAAGTGTGAGCGGAATAAAATATTGACAATGGTCTAAGAAATATTGTAAAGGTACTGCAGCAGGAGTGGCCGCTGCCCCGCATCACTAAAAGAGCTGCACCGCGGGACGGTCGGGGCAGCGCTGCTGGCTAAAAAGGGGTCCGGAAAGCGTGAGAGGTGTAAAGGGAATAAAATGCTGAGCATGGTAAACGAGGTACAATAAAGGTACAGCAGCAGGAGTGGCCGCTGCTCCGCGTCACTAAAAGAGCTGCACCGCGGGAGCGTCGGGGCAGCGCTGCTGGTTAAACAGAGCAGCATGGGAAAGGCTGGGAAGTGTGAGCGCAATAAAATATTGACAATGGTTTAAGAAATACTGTAAAGGTACAGCAGCAGGAGTGGCCGCTGCCCCGCATCACTAAAAGAGCTGCACCGCGGGACCGTCGGGGCAGCGCTGCTGGTTAAAAAGGGGTCCGGAAAGCGTGAGAGGTGTAAAGGGAATAAAATGCTGAGCATGGTAAACGAGGTACAATAAAGGTACAGCAGCAGGAGTGGCCGCTGCTCCGCGTCACTAAAAGAGCTGCACCGCGGGAGCGTCGGGGCAGCGCTGCTGGTTAAAAAGAGCAGCATGGGAAAGGCTGGGAAGTGTGAGCGCAATAAAATATTGACAATGGTTTAAGAAATTCTGTAAAGGTACAGCAGCAGGAGTGGCCGCTGCCCCGTGTGACTAAAAGAGCTGCACCGCGGGACCGTCGGGGCAGCGCTGCTGGTTAAAAAGAGCGGCACGGGAAAGGCTGAGAGGTGTAAAGGGAATAAAATGCTGAGCATGGTAAACGAGGTACAATAAAGGTACTGCAGCAGGTGTGGCCGCTGCCCCGCGTCACTAAAAGAGCTGCACCGCGGGAGCGTCGGGGCAGCGCTGCTGGCTAAAAAGGGGTCCGGAAACCGTGAGAGGTGTAAAGGGAATGAAATGCTGAGCATGGTAAAAGAACTACAATAAAGATACTGCTGCAGGAGTGGCCGCTGCCCCGCATCACTAAAAGAGCTGCACCGCGGGACCGTCGGGGCAGCGCTGCTGGTTAAAAAGGGGTCCGGAAAGCGTGAGAGGTGGAAAGGGAATGAAATGCTGAGCATGGTAAAAGAGGTACAATAAAGGTACTGCAGCAGGTGTGGCCGCTGCCCCGCATCACTAAAAGAGCTGCACCTCGGGAGCGTCGGGGCAGCGCTGCTGGTTAAACAGAGCAGCATGGGAAAGGCTGGGAAGTGTGAGCGCAATAAAATATTGACAATGGTCTAAGAAATATTGTAAAGGTACAGCAGCAGGAGTGGCCGCTGCCCCGCATCACTAAAAGAGCTGCACCGCGGGAGCGTCGGGGCAGCGCTGCTGGTTAAAAAGGGGTCCGGAAAGCGTGAGAGGTGTAAAGGGAATGAAATGCTGAGCATGGTAAAAGAGGTACAATAAAGATACTGCAGCAGGAGTGGCCGCTGCCCCGCATCACTAAAAAGCTGCACCGCGGGAGCGTCGGGGCAGCGCTGCTGGTTAAAAAGGGGTCCGGAAAGCTTGAGAGGTGTAAAGGGAATAAAATGCTGAGCATGGTAAACGAGGTACAATAAAGATACTGCAGCAGGAGTGGCCGCTGCCCCGCATCACTAAAAGAGCTGCACCGCGGGAGCGTCGGGGCAGCGCTGCTGGTTAAAAAGAGCGGCACGGGAAAGGCTGAGAGGTGTAAAGGGAATGAAATGCTGAGCATGGTAAACGAGGTACAATAAAGGTACTGCAGCAGGTGTGGCCGCTGCCCCGTGTCACTAAAAGAGCTGCACCGCGGGAGCGTCGGGGCAGCGCTGCTGGTTAAAAAGAGCGGCACGGGAAAGGCTGGGAAACGTCAGCGCAATAAAATATTGACAATGGTCTAAGATATATTGTAAAGGTACTGCAGCAGGAGTGGCCGCTGCCCCGCATCACTAAAAGAGCTGCACCGCGGGAGCGTCGGAGCAGCTCTGCTGGTTAAAAAGGGGTCCGGAAAGCGTGAGAGGTGTAAAGGGAATGAAATGCTGAGCATGGTAAAAGAGGTACAATAAAGATACTGCAGCAGGAGTGGCCGCTGCCCCGCATCACTAAAAGAGCTGCACCGCGGGAGCCTCGGGGCAGCGCTGCTGGTTAAAAAGGGGTCCGGAAAGCGTGAGAGGTGTAAAGGGAATGAAATGCTGAGCATGGTAAAAGAGGTACAATAAAGATACTGCTGCAGGAGTGGCCGCTGCCCCGCATCACTAAAAGAGCTGCACCGCGGGAGCGTCGGGGCAGCGCTGCTGGTTAAAAAGAGCGGCACGGGAAAGGCTGAGAGGTGTAAAGGGAATGAAATGCTGAGCATGGTAAACGAGGTACAATAAAGGTACAGCAGCAGGTGTGGCCGCTGCCCCGCATCACTAAAAGAGCTGCACCGCGGGAGCGTCGGGGCAGCGCTGCTGGTTAATAAGAGCAGCACGGAAAGGCTGGGAAGTGTGAGCGCAATAAAATATTGACAATGGTCTAAGAAATACTCAAAAGGTACAGCAGCAGGAGTGGCCGCTGCGTGGGTTCACTAAAACAGCTGCACCGCGGCACCTTTGGGGTGGTGCTGATGGTAAACGTGCGGCACGTAAAAGGACTGGAGGTGTGAGGGAAATAAAATATAGAGAAAGGTCTGAGAAATAACAACAACACCGCAGCAGGAGTAGCCACTTCCTCAGGATAAAATGAGCTGCACCGCGGCGCACGTGGGGCAGGGGCGCTGCTTCAAAGGTGTCACGGCAAAGGTCGCATCTGTGAAGGGTATAAAATAAAATGGTCGAAAATCCTTTAAAAGTACTGCAGCAGGAGTGGCTGCTGCCCCGTGTCACTAAAAGAGCTGCACCGCGGGAGCGTCGGGGCAGCGCTGCTGGTTAAACAGAGCAGCATGGGAAAGGCTGGGAAGTGTGAGCGCAATAAAATATTGACAATGGTCTAAGAAATATTGTAAAGGTACTGCAGCAGGAGTGGCCGCTGCCCCGCATCACTACAAGAGCTGCACCTCGGGAACGTCGGGGCAGCGCTGCTGGTTAAAAAGAGCGGCACGGGAAAGGCTGGGAGGTGTAAAGGGAATGAAATGCTGAGCATGGTAAAAGAGGTACAATAAAGGTAGTGCAGGAGGGGTGGCCGCTGCTCCTTGTCACTAGAAGAGCTTCTCCGAGGCGCCGGTGGGGCTGCGCCGTTCCCGCCTCGGGCGCTTCTGGGCGATTTTGAGGCGGGGGGAGCCCACCGCGGCAGTGGCGGGAAAAGGGGGTGCGGAGTATAAAAGGGGGCGCCGGCGTCGCGGCCCCTCAGTCGGGGGGCGGCGGCGGCGGCGGCAGGAGCTCCGCGGGCTGGCCCGGATGCGGGGACGCCGCCGTGTGCGGCCGAAGGCGCCGGCCCTGAGGCGCGGAGAGAGCGGCGTGGCAGCCGCGCATCGGCTCCGTCATCGGCAGCGCCGCTTCGTGCCGGTAGGGAGCGGGAGAACGCGGCGGCGGGCGGCGGGTGGTGAGTGCCGTCGGCGAGACGGGGCTTGGGCCGCGTGCGGTGTGCGATCTCCCGAGAGCAGCGGGGAGGCCCCCGGGGAGCGGCGGCGGGCGGGGCGCTGTGGGAGCCGGCGCATGTCCCCGAATGAGGCGCCCGGCGCAACGCGCGAGGTGCCAATGAAATAAAATAGAAAACGGTAAAGTGCTATAGAGGAGCCGCACCTAGAGGGCTCTCGGCCCCTGCCCCGTGTCACTAAGGGAGCTGCACCGCGGGAGCGTCGGGGCAGCGCTGCTGGTTAAAAAGAGCGGCACGGGAAAGGCTGGGAAACGTCAGCGCAATAAAGTATTGACAATGGTCTAAGATATATTGTAAAGGTACTGCAGCAGGAGTGGCCGCTGCCCCGCATCACTAAAAGAGCTGCACCGCGGGAGCGTCGGGGCAGCGCTGCTGGTTAAAAAGGGGTCCGGAAAGCGTGAGAGGTGTAAAGGGAATAAAATGCTGAGCATGGTAAACGAGGTACAATAAAGATACTGCAGCAGGAGTGGCCGCTGCCCCGTGTGACTAAAAGAGCTGCACCGCGGGAGCGTCGGGGCAGCGCTGCTGGTTAAAAAGAGCGGCACGGGAAAGGCTGAGAGGTGTAAAGGGAATAAAATGCTGAGCATGGTAAACGAGGTACAATAAAGGTACAGCAGCAGGAGTGGCCGCTGCCCCGCATCACTAAAAGAGCTGCACCGCGGGAGCGTCGGGGCAGCGCTGCTGGTTAAAAAGAGCAGCATGGGAAAGGCTGGGAAGTGTGAGCGCAATAAAATATTGACAATGGTTTAAGAAATACTGTAAAGGTACAGCAGCAGGAGTGGCCGCTGCCCCGCATCACTAAAAGAGCTGCACCGCGGGACCGTCGGGGCAGCGCTGCTGGTTAAAAAGGGGTCCGGAAAGCGTGAGAGGTGTAAAGGGAATAAAATGCTGAGCATGGTAAACGAGGTACAATAAAGGTACAGCAGCAGGAGTGGCCGCTGCTCCGCGTCACTAAAAGAGCTGCACCGCGGGAGCGTCGGGGCAGCGCTGCTGGTTAAAAAGAGCAGCATGGGAAAGGCTGGGAAGTGTGAGCGCAATAAAATATTGACAATGGTTTAAGAAATTCTGTAAAGGTACAGCAGCAGGAGTGGCCGCTGCCCCGTGTGACTAAAAGAGCTGCACCGCGGGAGCGTCGGGGCAGCGCTGCTGGTTAAAAAGAGCGGCACGGGAAAGGCTGAGAGGTGTAAAGGGAATAAAATGCTGAGCATGGTAAACGAGGTACAATAAAGGTACTGCAGCAGGTGTGGCCGCTGCCCCGCGTCACTAAAAGAGCTGCACCGCGGGACGGTCGGGGCAGCGCTGCTGGCTAAAAAGGGGTCCGGAAACCGTGAGAGGTGTAAAGGGAATGAAATGCTGAGCATGGTAAAAGAACTACAATAAAGATACTGCTGCAGGAGTGGCCGCTGCCGCGCATCACTAAAAGAGCTGCACCGCGGGAGCGTCGGGGCAGCGCTGCTGGTTAAACAGAGCAGCATGGGAAAGGCTGAGAAGTGTGAGCGCAATAAAATATTGACAACGGTCTAAGAAATATTGTAAAGGTACTGCAGCAGGAGTGGCCGCTGCCCCGCATCACTAAAAGAGCTGCACCGCGGGACGGTCGGGGCAGCGCTGCTGGTTAAAAAGGGGTCCGGAAAGCGTGAGAGGTGTAAAGGGAATGAAATGCTGAGCATGGTAAAAGAACTACAATAAAGATACTGCTGCAGGAGTGGCCGCTGCCCCGCATCACTAAAAGAGCTGCACCGCGGGACCGTCGGGGCAGCGCTGCTGGTTAAAAAGGGGTCCGGAAAGCGTGAGAGGTGGAAAGGGAATGAAATGCTGAGCATGGTAAAAGAGGTACAATAAAGGTACTGCAGCAGGAGTGGCCGCTGCCCCGCATCACTAAAAGAGCTGCACCTCGGGAGCGTCGGGGCAGCGCTGCTGGTTAAACAGAGCAGCATGGGAAAGGCTGGGAAGTGTGAGCGCAATAAAATATTGACAATGGTCTAAGAAATATTGAAAAGGTACAGCAGCAGGAGTGGCCGCTGCCCCGCATCACTAAAAGAGCTGCACCGCGGGAGCGTCGGGGCAGCGCTGCTGGTTAAAAAGGGGTCCGGAAAGCGTGAGAGGTGTAAAGGGAATGAAATGCTGAGCATGGTAAAAGAGGTACAATAAAGATACTGCAGCAGGAGTGGCCGCTGCCCCGTGTGACTAAAAGAGCTGCACCGCGGGAGCGTCGGGGCAGCGCTGCTGGTTAAAAAGAGCGGCACGGGAAAGGCTGAGAGGTGTAAAGGGAATGAAATGCTGAGCATGGTAAACGAGGTACAATAAAGGTACTGCAGCAGGTGTGGCCGCTGCCCCGTGTCACTAAAAGAGCTGCACCGCGGGAGCGTCGGGGCAGCGCTGCTGGTTAAAAAGAGCGGCACGGGAAAGGCTGGGAAACGTCAGCGCAATAAAGTATTGACAATGGTCTAAGATATATTGTAAAGGTACTGCAGCAGGAGTGGCCGCTGCCCCGCATCACTAAAAGAGCTGCACCGCGGGAGCGTCGGAGCAGCTCTGCTGGTTAAAAAGGGGTCCGGAAAGCGTGAGAGGTGTAAAGGGAATGAAATGCTGAGCATGGTAAAAGAGGTACAATAAAGATACTGCTGCAGGAGTGGCCGCTGCCCCGCATCACTAAAAGAGCTGCACCGCGGGAGCGTCGGGGCAGCGCTGCTGGTTAAAAAGGGGTCCGGAAAGCGTGAGAGGTGTAAAGGGAATGAAATGCTGAGCATGGTAAAAGAGGTACAATAAAGATACTGCTGCAGGAGTGGCCGCTGCCCCGAATCACTAAAAGAGCTGCACCGCGGGAGCGTCGGGGCAGCGCTGCTGGTTAATAAGAGCAGCACGGAAAGGCTGGGAAGTGTGAGCGCAATAAAATATTGACAATGGTCTAAGAAATACTCAAAAGGTACAGCAGCAGTTGTGGCCGCTGCGTGGGTTCACTAAAACAGCTGCACCGCGGCACCTTTGGGGTGGTGCTGATGGTAAACGTGCGGCACGTAAAAGGACTGGAGGTGTGAGGGAAATAAAATATAGAGAAAGGTCTGAGAAATAACAACAACACCGCAGCAGGAGTAGCCACTTCCTCAGGATAAAATGAGCTGCACCGCGGCGCACGTGGGGCAGGGGCGCTGCTTCAAAGGTGTCACGGCAAAGGTCGCATCTGTGAAGGGTATAAAATAAAATGGTCGAAAATCCTTTAAAAGTACTGCAGCAGGAGTGGCTGCTGCCCCGTGTCACTAAAAGAGCTGCACCGCGGGAGCGTCGGGGCAGCGCTGCTGGTTAAACAGAGCAGCATGGGAAAGGCTGGGAAGTGTGAGCGCAATAAAATATTGACAATGGTCTAAGAAATATTGTAAAGGTACTGCAGCAGGAGTGGCCGCTGCCCCGCATCACTACAAGAGCTGCACCTCGGGAACGTCGGGGCAGCGCTGCTGGTTAAAAAGAGCGGCACGGGAAAGGCTGGGAGGTGTAAAGGGAATGAAATGCTGAGCATGGTAAAAGAGGTACAATAAAGGTAGTGCAGGAGGGGTGGCCGCTGCTCCTTGTCACTAGAAGAGCTTCTCCGAGGCGCCGGTGGGGCTGCGCCGTTCCCGCCTCGGGCGCTTCTGGGCGATTTTGAGGCGGGGGGAGCCCACCGCGGCAGTGGCGGGAAAAGGGGGTGCGGAGTATAAAAGGGGGCGCCGGCGTCGCGGCCCCTCAGTCGGGGGGCGGCGGCGGCGGCGGCAGGAGCTCCGCGGGCTGGCCCGGATGCGGGGACGCCGCCGTGTGCGGCCGAAGGCGCCGGCCCTGAGGCGCGGAGAGAGCGGCGTGGCAGCCGCGCATCGGCTCCGTCATCGGCAGCGCCGCTTCGTGCCGGTAGGGAGCGGGAGAACGCGGCGGCGGGCGGCGGGTGGTGAGTGCCGTCGGCGAGACGGGGCTTGGGCCGCGTGCGGTGTGCGATCTCCCGAGAGCAGCGGGGAGGCCCCCGGGGAGCGGCGGCGGGCGGGGCGCTGTGGGAGCCGGCGCATGTCCCCGAATGAGGCGCCCGGCGCAACGCGCGAGGTGCCAATGAAATAAAATAGAAAACGGTAAAGTGCTATAGAGGAGCCGCACCTAGAGGGCTCTCGGCCCCTGCCCCGTGTCACTAAGGGAGCTGCACCGCGGGAGCGTCGGGGCAGCGCTGCTGGTTAAAAAGAGCGGCACGGGAAAGGCTGGGAAACGTCAGCGCAATAAAGTATTGACAATGGTCTAAGATATATTGTAAAGGTACTGCAGCAGGAGTGGCCGCTGCCCCGCATCACTAAAAGAGCTGCACCGCGGGAGCGTCGGGGCAGCGCTGCTGGTTAAAAAGAGCGGCACGGGAAAGGCTGAGAGGTGTAAAGGGAATAAAATGCTGAGCATGGTAAACGAGGTACAATAAAGGTACAGCAGCAGGTGTGGCCGCTGCCCCGCATCACTAAAAGAGCTGCACCGCGGGAGCGTCGGGGCAGCGCTGCTGGTTAAAAAGAGCAGCACGGAAAGGCTGGGAAGTGTGAGCGCAATAAAATATTGACAATGGTCTAAGAAATACTCAAAAGGTACAGCAGCAGTTGTGGCCGCTGCGTGGGTTCACTAAAACAGCTGCACCGCGGCACCTTTGGGGTGGTGTTGATGGTAAACGTGCGGCACGTAAAAGGACTGGAGGTGTGAGGGAAATAAAATATAGAGAAAGGTCTGAGAAATAATAACAACACCGCAGCAGGAGTAGCCACTTCCTCAGGATAAAATGAGCTGCACCGCGGCGCACGTGGGGCAGGGGCGCTGCTTCAAAGGTGTCACGGCAAAGGTCGCATCTGTGAAGGGTATAAAATAAAATGGTCGAAAATCCTTTAAAAGTACTGCAGCAGGAGTGGCTGCTGCCCCGTGTCACTAAAAGAGCTGCACCGCGGGAGCGTCGGGGCAGCGCTGCTGGTTAAACAGAGCAGCATGGGAAAGGCTGGGAAGTGTGAGCGCAATAAAATATTGACAATGGTCTAAGAAATATTGTAAAGGTACTGCAGCAGGAGTGGCCGCTGCCCCGCATCACTACAAGAGCTGCACCTCGGGAACGTCGGGGCAGCGCTGCTGGTTAAAAAGAGCGGCACGGGAAAGGCTGGGAGGTGTAAAGGGAATGAAATGCTGAGCATGGTAAAAGAGGTACAATAAAGGTAGTGCAGGAGGGGTGGCCGCTGCTCCTTGTCACTAGAAGAGCTTCTCCGAGGCGCCGGTGGGGCTGCGCCGTTCCCGCCTCGGGCGCTTCTGGGCGATTTTGAGGCGGGGGGAGCCCACCGCGGCAGTGGCGGGAAAAGGGGGTGCGGAGTATAAAAGGGGGCGCCGGCGTCGCGGCCCCTCAGTCGGGGGGCGGCGGCGGCGGCGGCAGGAGCTCCGCGGGCTGGCCCGGATGCGGGGACGCCGCCGTGTGCGGCCGAAGGCGCCGGCCCTGAGGCGCGGAGAGAGCGGCGTGGCAGCCGCGCATCGGCTCCGTCATCGGCAGCGCCGCTTCGTGCCGGTAGGGAGCGGGAGAACGCGGCGGCGGGCGGCGGGTGGTGAGTGCCGTCGGCGAGACGGGGCTTGGGCCGCGTGCGGTGTGCGATCTCCCGAGAGCAGCGGGGAGGCCCCCGGGGAGCGGCGGCGGGCGGGGCGCTGTGGGAGCCGGCGCATGTCCCCGAATGAGGCGCCCGGCGCAACGCGCGAGGTGCCAATGAAATAAAATAGAAAACGGTAAAGTGCTATAGAGGAGCCGCACCTAGAGGGCTCTCGGCCCCTGCCCCGTGTCACTAAGGGAGCTGCACCGCGGGAGCGTCGGGGCAGCGCTGCTGGTTAAAAAGAGCGGCACGGGAAAGGCTGGGAAACGTCAGCGCAATAAAGTATTGACAATGGTCTAAGATATATTGTAAAGGTACTGCAGCAGGAGTGGCCGCTGCCCCGCATCACTAAAAGAGCTGCACCGCGGGAGCGTCGGGGCAGCGCTGCTGGTTAAAAAGGGGTCCGGAAAGCGTGAGAGGTGTAAAGGGAATAAAATGCTGAGCATGGTAAACGAGGTACAATAAAGATACTGCAGCAGGAGTGGCCGCTGCCCCGTGTGACTAAAAGAGCTGCACCGCGGGAGCGTCGGGGCAGCGCTGCTGGTTAAAAAGAGCGGCACGGGAAAGGCTGAGAGGTGTAAAGGGAATAAAATGCTGAGCATGGTAAACGAGGTACAATAAAGGTACAGCAGCAGGAGTGGCCGCTGCCCCGCATCACTAAAAGAGCTGCACCGCGGGAGCGTCGGGGCAGCGCTGCTGGTTAAAAAGAGCAGCACGGAAAGGCTGGGAAGTGTGAGCGGAATAAAATATTGACAATGGTCTAAGAAATATTGTAAAGGTACTGCAGCAGGAGTGGCCGCTGCCCCGCATCACTAAAAGAGCTGCACCGCGGGAGCGTCGGGGCAGCGCTGCTGGTTAAAAAGGGGTCCGGAAAGCGTGAGAGGTGTAAAGGGAATAAAATGCTGAGCATGGTAAACGAGGTACAATAAAGGTACAGCAGCAGGAGTGGCCGCTGCTCCGCGTCACTAAAAGAGCTGCACCGCGGGAGCGTCGGGGCAGCGCTGCTGGTTAAAAAGAGCAGCATGGGAAAGGCTGGGAAGTGTGAGCGCAATAAAATATTGACAATGGTTTAAGAAATTCTGTAAAGGTACAGCAGCAGGAGTGGCCGCTGCCCCGTGTGACTAAAAGAGCTGCACCGCGGGAGCGTCGGGGCAGCGCTGCTGGTTAAAAAGAGCGGCACGGGAAAGGCTGAGAGGTGTAAAGGGAATAAAATGCTGAGCATGGTAAACGAGGTACAATAAAGGTACTGCAGCAGGTGTGGCCGCTGCCCCGCGTCACTAAAAGAGCTGCACCGCGGGACGGTCGGGGCAGCGCTGCTGGCTAAAAAGGGGTCCGGAAACCGTGAGAGGTGTAAAGGGAATGAAATGCTGAGCATGGTAAAAGAACTACAATAAAGATACTGCTGCAGGAGTGGCCGCTGCCGCGCATCACTAAAAGAGCTGCACCGCGGGAGCGTCGGGGCAGCGCTGCTGGTTAAACAGAGCAGCATGGGAAAGGCTGAGAAGTGTGAGCGCAATAAAATATTGACAACGGTCTAAGAAATATTGTAAAGGTACTGCAGCAGGAGTGGCCGCTGCCCCGCATCACTAAAAGAGCTGCACCGCGGGACGGTCGGGGCAGCGCTGCTGGTTAAAAAGGGGTCCGGAAAGCGTGAGAGGTGTAAAGGGAATGAAATGCTGAGCATGGTAAAAGAACTACAATAAAGATACTGCTGCAGGAGTGGCCGCTGCCCCGCATCACTAAAAGAGCTGCACCGCGGGACCGTCGGGGCAGCGCTGCTGGTTAAAAAGGGGTCCGGAAAGCGTGAGAGGTGGAAAGGGAATGAAATGCTGAGCATGGTAAAAGAGGTACAATAAAGGTACTGCAGCAGGTGTGGCCGCTGCCCCGCATCACTAAAAGAGCTGCACCTCGGGAGCGTCGGGGCAGCGCTGCTGGTTAAACAGAGCAGCATGGGAAAGGCTGGGAAGTGTGAGCGCAATAAAATATTGACAATGGTCTAAGAAATATTGAAAAGGTACAGCAGCAGGAGTGGCCGCTGCCCCGCATCACTAAAAGAGCTGCACCGCGGGAGCGTCGGGGCAGCGCTGCTGGTTAAAAAGGGGTCCGGAAAGCTTGAGAGGTGTAAAGGGAATAAAATGCTGAGCATGGTAAACGAGGTACAATAAAGATACTGCAGCAGGAGTGGCCGCTGCCCCGTGTGACTAAAAGAGCTGCACCGCGGGAGCGTCGGGGCAGCGCTGCTGGTTAAAAAGAGCGGCACGGGAAAGGCTGAGAGGTGTAAAGGGAATGAAATGCTGAGCATGGTAAACGAGGTACAATAAAGGTACTGCAGCAGGTGTGGCCGCTGCCCCGTGTCACTAAAAGAGCTGCACCGCGGGAGCGTCGGGGCAGCGCTGCTGGTTAAAAAGAGCGGCACGGGAAAGGCTGGGAAACGTCAGCGCAATAAAGTATTGACAATGGTCTAAGATATATTGTAAAGGTACTGCAGCAGGAGTGGCCGCTGCCCCGCATCACTAAAAGAGCTGCACCGCGGGAGCGTCGGGGCAGCGCTGCTGGTTAAAAAGGGGTCCGGAAAGCGTGAGAGGTGTAAAGGGAATGAAATGCTGAGCATGGTAAAAGAGGTACAATAAAGATACTGCTGCAGGAGTGGCCGCTGCCCCGCATCACTAAAAGAGCTGCACCGCGGGAGCGTCGGGGCAGCGCTGCTGGTTAAAAAGAGCGGCACGGGAAAGGCTGAGAGGTGTAAAGGGAATGAAATGCTGAGCATGGTAAACGAGGTACAATAAAGGTACAGCAGCAGGTGTGGCCGCTGCCCCGCATCACTAAAAGAGCTGCACCGCGGGAGCGTCGGGGCAGCGCTGCTGGTTAATAAGAGCAGCACGGAAAGGCTGGGAAGTGTGAGCGCAATAAAATATTGACAATGGTCTAAGAAATACTCAAAAGGTACAGCAGCAGTTGTGGCCGCTGCGTGGGTTCACTAAAACAGCTGCACCGCGGCACCTTTGGGGTGGTGCTGATGGTAAACGTGCGGCACGTAAAAGGACTGGAGGTGTGAGGGAAATAAAATATAGAGAAAGGTCTGAGAAATAACAACAACACCGCAGCAGGAGTAGCCACTTCCTCAGGATAAAATGAGCTGCACCGCGGCGCACGTGGGGCAGGGGCGCTGCTTCAAAGGTGTCACGGCAAAGGTCGCATCTGTGAAGGGTATAAAATAAAATGGTCGAAAATCCTTTAAAAGTACTGCAGCAGGAGTGGCTGCTGCCCCGTGTCACTAAAAGAGCTGCACCGCGGGAGCGTCGGGGCAGCGCTGCTGGTTAAACAGAGCAGCATGGGAAAGGCTGGGAAGTGTGAGCGCAATAAAATATTGACAATGGTCTAAGAAATATTGTAAAGGTACTGCAGCAGGAGTGGCCGCTGCCCCGCATCACTACAAGAGCTGCACCTCGGGAACGTCGGGGCAGCGCTGCTGGTTAAAAAGAGCGGCACGGGAAAGGCTGGGAGGTGTAAAGGGAATGAAATGCTGAGCATGGTAAAAGAGGTACAATAAAGGTAGTGCAGGAGGGGTGGCCGCTGCTCCTTGTCACTAGAAGAGCTTCTCCGAGGCGCCGGTGGGGCTGCGCCGTTCCCGCCTCGGGCGCTTCTGGGCGATTTTGAGGCGGGGGGAGCCCACCGCGGCAGTGGCGGGAAAAGGGGGTGCGGAGTATAAAAGGGGGCGCCGGCGTCGCGGCCCCTCAGTCGGGGGGCGGCGGCGGCGGCGGCAGGAGCTCCGCGGGCTGGCCCGGATGCGGGGACGCCGCCGTGTGCGGCCGAAGGCGCCGGCCCTGAGGCGCGGAGAGAGCGGCGTGGCAGCCGCGCATCGGCTCCGTCATCGGCAGCGCCGCTTCGTGCCGGTAGGGAGCGGGAGAACGCGGCGGCGGGCGGCGGGTGGTGAGTGCCGTCGGCGAGACGGGGCTTGGGCCGCGTGCGGTGTGCGATCTCCCGAGAGCAGCGGGGAGGCCCCCGGGGAGCGGCGGCGGGCGGGGCGCTGTGGGAGCCGGCGCATGTCCCCGAATGAGGCGCCCGGCGCAACGCGCGAGGTGCCAATGAAATAAAATAGAAAACGGTAAAGTGCTATAGAGGAGCCGCACCTAGAGGGCTCTCGGCCCCTGCCCCGTGTCACTAAGGGAGCTGCACCGCGGGAGCGTCGGGGCAGCGCTGCTGGTTAAAAAGAGCGGCACGGGAAAGGCTGGGAAACGTCAGCGCAATAAAGTATTGACAATGGTCTAAGATATATTGTAAAGGTACTGCAGCAGGAGTGGCCGCTGCCCCGCATCACTAAAAGAGCTGCACCGCGGGAGCGTCGGGGCAGCGCTGCTGGTTAAAAAGGGGTCCGGAAAGCGTGAGAGGTGTAAAGGGAATAAAATGCTGAGCATGGTAAACGAGGTACAATAAAGATACTGCAGCAGGAGTGGCCGCTGCCCCGTGTGACTAAAAGAGCTGCACCGCGGGAGCGTCGGGGCAGCGCTGCTGGTTAAAAAGAGCGGCACGGGAAAGGCTGAGAGGTGTAAAGGGAATAAAATGCTGAGCATGGTAAACGAGGTACAATAAAGGTACAGCAGCAGGAGTGGCCGCTGCCCCGCATCACTAAAAGAGCTGCACCGCGGGAGCGTCGGGGCAGCGCTGCTGGTTAAAAAGAGCAGCACGGAAAGGCTGGGAAGTGTGAGCGGAATAAAATATTGACAATGGTCTAAGAAATATTGTAAAGGTACTGCAGCAGGAGTGGCCGCTGCCCCGCATCACTAAAAGAGCTGCACCGCGGGACGGTCGGGGCAGCGCTGCTGGCTAAAAAGGGGTCCGGAAAGCGTGAGAGGTGTAAAGGGAATAAAATGCTGAGCATGGTAAACGAGGTACAATAAAGGTACAGCAGCAGGAGTGGCCGCTGCTCCGCGTCACTAAAAGAGCTGCACCGCGGGAGCGTCGGGGCAGCGCTGCTGGTTAAACAGAGCAGCATGGGAAAGGCTGGGAAGTGTGAGCGCAATAAAATATTGACAATGGTTTAAGAAATACTGTAAAGGTACAGCAGCAGGAGTGGCCGCTGCCCCGCATCACTAAAAGAGCTGCACCGCGGGACCGTCGGGGCAGCGCTGCTGGTTAAAAAGGGGTCCGGAAAGCGTGAGAGGTGTAAAGGGAATAAAATGCTGAGCATGGTAAACGAGGTACAATAAAGGTACAGCAGCAGGAGTGGCCGCTGCTCCGCGTCACTAAAAGAGCTGCACCGCGGGAGCGTCGGGGCAGCGCTGCTGGTTAAAAAGAGCAGCATGGGAAAGGCTGGGAAGTGTGAGCGCAATAAAATATTGACAATGGTTTAAGAAATTCTGTAAAGGTACAGCAGCAGGAGTGGCCGCTGCCCCGTGTGACTAAAAGAGCTGCACCGCGGGACCGTCGGGGCAGCGCTGCTGGTTAAAAAGAGCGGCACGGGAAAGGCTGAGAGGTGTAAAGGGAATAAAATGCTGAGCATGGTAAACGAGGTACAATAAAGGTACTGCAGCAGGTGTGGCCGCTGCCCCGCGTCACTAAAAGAGCTGCACCGCGGGACGGTCGGGGCAGCGCTGCTGGCTAAAAAGGGGTCCGGAAACCGTGAGAGGTGTAAAGGGAATGAAATGCTGAGCATGGTAAAAGAACTACAATAAAGATACTGCTGCAGGAGTGGCCGCTGCCGCGCATCACTAAAAGAGCTGCACCGCGGGAGCGTCGGGGCAGCGCTGCTGGTTAAACAGAGCAGCATGGGAAAGGCTGAGAAGTGTGAGCGCAATAAAATATTGACAACGGTCTAAGAAATATTGTAAAGGTACTGCAGCAGGAGTGGCCGCTGCCCCGCATCACTAAAAGAGCTGCACCGCGGGACGGTCGGGGCAGCGCTGCTGATTAAAAAGGGGTCCGGAAAGCGTGAGAGGTGTAAAGGGAATGAAATGCTGAGCATGGTAAAAGAACTACAATAAAGATACTGCTGCAGGAGTGGCCGCTGCCCCGCATCACTAAAAGAGCTGCACCGCGGGACCGTCGGGGCAGCGCTGCTGGTTAAAAAGGGGTCCGGAAAGCGTGAGAGGTGGAAAGGGAATGAAATGCTGAGCATGGTAAAAGAGGTACAATAAAGGTACTGCAGCAGGTGTGGCCGCTGCCCCGCATCACTAAAAGAGCTGCACCTCGGGAGCGTCGGGGCAGCGCTGCTGGTTAAACAGAGCAGCATGGGAAAGGCTGGGAAGTGTGAGCGCAATAAAATATTGACAATGGTCTAAGAAATATTGAAAAGGTACAGCAGCAGGAGTGGCCGCTGCCCCGCATCACTAAAAGAGCTGCACCGCGGGAGCGTCGGGGCAGCGCTGCTGGTTAAAAAGGGGTCCGGAAAGCGTGAGAGGTGTAAAGGGAATGAAATGCTGAGCATGGTAAAAGAGGTACAATAAAGATACTGCAGCAGGAGTGGCCGCTGCCCCGCATCACTAAAAAGCTGCACCGCGGGAGCGTCGGGGCAGCGCTGCTGGTTAAAAAGGGGTCCGGAAAGCTTGAGAGGTGTAAAGGGAATAAAATGCTGAGCATGGTAAACGAGGTACAATAAAGATACTGCAGCAGGAGTGGCCGCTGCCCCGTGTGACTAAAAGAGCTGCACCGCGGGAGCGTCGGGGCAGCGCTGCTGGTTAAAAAGAGCGGCACGGGAAAGGCTGAGAGGTGTAAAGGGAATGAAATGCTGAGCATGGTAAACGAGGTACAATAAAGGTACTGCAGCAGGTGTGGCCGCTGCCCCGTGTCACTAAAAGAGCTGCACCGCGGGAGCGTCGGGGCAGCGCTGCTGGTTAAAAAGAGCGGCACGGGAAAGGCTGGGAAACGTCAGCGCAATAAAGTATTGACAATGGTCTAAGATATATTGTAAAGGTACTGCAGCAGGAGTGGCCGCTGCCCCGCATCACTAAAAGAGCTGCACCGCGGGAGCGTCGGAGCAGCTCTGCTGGTTAAAAAGGGGTCCGGAAAGCGTGAGAGGTGTAAAGGGAATGAAATGCTGAGCATGGTAAAAGAGGTACAATAAAGATACTGCAGCAGGAGTGGCCGCTGCCCCGCATCACTAAAAGAGCTGCACCGCGGGAGCGTCGGGGCAGCGCTGCTGGTTAATAAGAGCAGCACGGAAAGGCTGGGAAGTGTGAGCGCAATAAAATATTGACAATGGTCTAAGAAATACTCAAAAGGTACAGCAGCAGGAGTGGCCGCTGCGTGGGTTCACTAAAACAGCTGCACCGCGGCACCTTTGGGGTGGTGCTGCTGGGTAAACGTGCGGCACGTAAAAGGACTGGAGGTGTGAGGGAAATAAAATATAGAGAAAGGTCTGAGAAATAACAACAACACCGCAGCAGGAGTAGCCACTTCCTCAGGATAAAATGAGCTGCACCGCGGCGCACGTGGGGCAGGGGCGCTGCTTCAAAGGTGTCACGGCAAAGGTCGCATCTGTGAAGGGTATAAAATAAAATGGTCGAAAATCCTTTAAAAGTACTGCAGCAGGAGTGGCTGCTGCCCCGTGTCACTAAAAGAGCTGCACCGCGGGAGCGTCGGGGCAGCGCTGCTGGTTAAACAGAGCAGCATGGGAAAGGCTGGGAAGTGTGAGCGCAATAAAATATTGACAATGGTCTAAGAAATATTGTAAAGGTACTGCAGCAGGAGTGGCCGCTGCCCCGCATCACTACAAGAGCTGCACCTCGGGAACGTCGGGGCGGCGCTGCTGGTTAAAAAGAGCGGCACGGGAAAGGCTGGGAGGTGTAAAGGGAATGAAATGCTGAGCATGGTAAAAGAGGTACAATAAAGGTAGTGCAGGAGGGGTGGCCGCTGCTCCTTGTCACTAGAAGAGCTTCTCCGAGGCGCCGGTGGGGCTGCGCCGTTCCCGCCTCGGGCGCTTCTGGGCGATTTTGAGGCGGGGGGAGCCCACCGCGGCAGTGGCGGGAAAAGGGGGTGCGGAGTATAAAAGGGGGCGCCGGCGTCGCGGCCCCTCAGTCGGGGGGCGGCGGCGGCGGCGGCAGGAGCTCCGCGGGCTGGCCCGGATGCGGGGACGCCGCCGTGTGCGGCCGAAGGCGCCGGCCCTGAGGCGCGGAGAGAGCGGCGTGGCAGCCGCGCATCGGCTCCGTCATCGGCAGCGCCGCTTCGTGCCGGTAGGGAGCGGGAGAACGCGGCGGCGGGCGGCGGGTGGTGAGTGCCGTCGGCGAGACGGGGCTTGGGCCGCGTGCGGTGTGCGATCTCCCGAGAGCAGCGGGGAGGCCCCCGGGGAGCGGCGGCGGGCGGGGCGCTGTGGGAGCCGGCGCATGTCCCCGAATGAGGCGCCCGGCGCAACGCGCGAGGTGCCAATGAAATAAAATAGAAAACGGTAAAGTGCTATAGAGGAGCCGCACCTAGAGGGCTCTCGGCCCCTGCCCCGTGTCACTAAGGGAGCTGCACCGCGGGAGCGTCGGGGCAGCGCTGCTGGTTAAAAAGAGCGGCACGGGAAAGGCTGGGAAACGTCAGCGCAATAAAGTATTGACAATGGTCTAAGATATATTGTAAAGGTACTGCAGCAGGAGTGGCCGCTGCCCCGCATCACTAAAAGAGCTGCACCGCGGGACGGTCGGGGCAGCGCTGCTGGTTAAAAAGGGGTCCGGAAAGCGTGAGAGGTGTAAAGGGAATAAAATGCTGAGCATGGTAAACGAGGTACAATAAAGATACTGCAGCAGGAGTGGCCGCTGCCCCGTGTGACTAAAAGAGCTGCACCGCGGGAGCGTCGGGGCAGCGCTGCTGGTTAAAAAGAGCGGCACGGGAAAGGCTGAGAGGTGTAAAGGGAATAAAATGCTGAGCATGGTAAACGAGGTACAATAAAGGTACAGCAGCAGGAGTGGCCGCTGCCCCGCATCACTAAAAGAGCTGCACCGCGGGAGCGTCGGGGCAGCGCTGCTGGTTAAAAAGAGCAGCACGGAAAGGCTGGGAAGTGTGAGCGGAATAAAATATTGACAATGGTCTAAGAAATATTGTAAAGGTACTGCAGCAGGAGTGGCCGCTGCCCCGCATCACTAAAAGAGCTGCACCGCGGGACGGTCGGGGCAGCGCTGCTGGCTAAAAAGGGGTCCGGAAAGCGTGAGAGGTGTAAAGGGAATAAAATGCTGAGCATGGTAAACGAGGTACAATAAAGGTACAGCAGCAGGAGTGGCCGCTGCTCCGCGTCACTAAAAGAGCTGCACCGCGGGAGCGTCGGGGCAGCGCTGCTGGTTAAACAGAGCAGCATGGGAAAGGCTGGGAAGTGTGAGCGCAATAAAATATTGACAATGGTTTAAGAAATACTGTAAAGGTACAGCAGCAGGAGTGTCCGCTGCCCCGCATCACTAAAAGAGCTGCACCGCGGGACCGTCGGGGCAGCGCTGCTGGTTAAAAAGGGGTCCGGAAAGCGTGAGAGGTGTAAAGGGAATAAAATGCTGAGCATGGTAAACGAGGTACAATAAAGGTACAGCAGCAGGAGTGGCCGCTGCTCCGCGTCACTAAAAGAGCTGCACCGCGGGAGCGTCGGGGCAGCGCTGCTGGTTAAAAAGAGCAGCATGGGAAAGGCTGGGAAGTGTGAGCGCAATAAAATATTGACAATGGTTTAAGAAATTCTGTAAAGGTACAGCAGCAGGAGTGGCCGCTGCCCCGTGTGACTAAAAGAGCTGCACCGCGGGACCGTCGGGGCAGCGCTGCTGGTTAAAAAGAGCGGCACGGGAAAGGCTGAGAGGTGTAAAGGGAATAAAATGCTGAGCATGGTAAACGAGGTACAATAAAGGTACTGCAGCAGGTGTGGCCGCTGCCCCGCGTCACTAAAAGAGCTGCACCGCGGGACGGTCGGGGCAGCGCTGCTGGCTAAAAAGGGGTCCGGAAACCGTGAGAGGTGTAAAGGGAATGAAATGCTGAGCATGGTAAAAGAACTACAATAAAGATACTGCTGCAGGAGTGGCCGCTGCCGCGCATCACTAAAAGAGCTGCACCGCGGGAGCGTCGGGGCAGCGCTGCTGGTTAAACAGAGCAGCATGGGAAAGGCTGAGAAGTGTGAGCGCAATAAAATATTGACAACGGTCTAAGAAATATTGTAAAGGTACTGCAGCAGGAGTGGCCGCTGCCCCGCATCACTAAAAGAGCTGCACCGCGGGACGGTCGGGGCAGCGCTGCTGGTTAAAAAGGGGTCCGGAAAGCGTGAGAGGTGTAAAGGGAATGAAATGCTGAGCATGGTAAAAGAACTACAATAAAGATACTGCTGCAGGAGTGGCCGCTGCCCCGCATCACTAAAAGAGCTGCACCGCGGGACCGTCGGGGCAGCGCTGCTGGTTAAAAAGGGGTCCGGAAAGCGTGAGAGGTGGAAAGGGAATGAAATGCTGAGCATGGTAAAAGAGGTACAATAAAGGTACTGCAGCAGGTGTGGCCGCTGCCCCGCATCACTAAAAGAGCTGCACCTCGGGAGCGTCGGGGCAGCGCTGCTGGTTAAACAGAGCAGCATGGGAAAGGCTGGGAAGTGTGAGCGCAATAAAATATTGACAATGGTCTAAGAAATATTGAAAAGGTACAGCAGCAGGAGTGGCCGCTGCCCCGCATCACTAAAAGAGCTGCACCGCGGGAGCGTCGGGGCAGCGCTGCTGGTTAAAAAGGGGTCCGGAAAGCGTGAGAGGTGTAAAGGGAATGAAATGCTGAGCATGGTAAAAGAGGTACAATAAAGATACTGCAGCAGGAGTGGCCGCTGCCCCGCATCACTAAAAAGCTGCACCGCGGGAGCGTCGGGGCAGCGCTGCTGGTTAAAAAGGGGTCCGGAAAGCTTGAGAGGTGTAAAGGGAATAAAATGCTGAGCATGGTAAACGAGGTACAATAAAGGTACAGCAGCAGGAGTGGCCGCTGCCCCGTGTGACTAAAAGAGCTGCACCGCGGGAGCGTCGGGGCAGCGCTGCTGGTTAAAAAGAGCGGCACGGGAAAGGCTGAGAGGTGTAAAGGGAATGAAATGCTGAGCATGGTAAACGAGGTACAATAAAGGTACTGCAGCAGGTGTGGCCGCTGCCCCGTGTCACTAAAAGAGCTGCACCGCGGGAGCGTCGGAGCAGCTCTGCTGGTTAAACAGAGCAGCATGGGAAAGCCTGGGAAGTGTGAGCGCAATAAAATATTGACAGTGGTCTAAGAAATATTGTAAAGGTACTGCAGCAGGAGTGGCCGCTGCCCCGCATCACTAAAAGAGCTGCACCGCGAGAGCGTCGGGGCAGCGCTGCTGGTTAAAAAGGGGTCCGGAAAGCGTGAGAGGTGTAAAGGGAATGAAATGCTGAGCATGGTAAACGAGGTACAATAAAGGTACAGCAGCAGGTGTGGCCGCTGCCCCGCGTCACTAAAAGAGCTGCACCGCGGGAGCGTCGGGGCAGCGCTGCTGGTTAAAAAGAGCGGCACGGGAAAGGCTGAGAAGTGTAAAGGGAATGAAATGCTGAGCATGGTAAACGAGGTACAATAAAGGTACAGCAGCAGGTGTGGCCGCTGCCCCGCATCACTAAAAGAGCTGCACCGCGGGAGCGTCGGGGCAGCGCTGCTGGTCAAAAAGAGCAGCACGGAAAGGCTGGGAAGTGTGAGCGCAATAAAATATTGAGAATGGTCTAAGAAATACTCAGAAGGTACAGCAGCAGGAGTGGCCGCTGCGTGGGTTCACTAAAACAGCTGCACCGTGGCACCTTTGGGGTGGTGCTGATGGTAAACGTGCGGCATGTAAAAGGACTGGAGGTGTGAGGGAAATAAAACATAGAGAAAGGTCTGAGAAATAATAACAACACCGCAGCAGGAGTAGCCACTTCCTCAGGATAAAATGAGCTGCACCGCGGCGCACCTGGGGCAGGGGTGCTGCTTCAAAAGTGTCACGGCAAAGGTCGCATCTGTGAAGGGTATAAAATAAAAAGGTCGAAAATCCTTTAAAAGTACTGCAGCAGGAGTGGCTGCTGCCCCGTGTCAATAAAAGAGCTGCACCGCGGGAGCGTCGGGGCAGCGCTGCTGGTTAAAAAGAGCGGCACGGGAAAGGCTGAGAAGTGTAAAGGGAATGAAATGCTGAGCATGGTAAACGAGGTACAATAAAGGTACAGCAGCAGGTGTGGCCGCTGCCCCGCATCACTAAAAGAGCTGCACCGCGGGAGCGTCGGGGCAGCGCTGCTGGTTAAAAAGAGCGGCACGGGAAAGGCTGGGAAACGTCAGCGCAATAAAGTATTGACAGTGGTCTAAGAAATATTGTAAAGGTACTGCAGCAGGAGTGGCCGCTGCCCCGCATCACTAAAAGAGCTGCACCGCGGGAGCGTCGGAGCAGCTCTGCTGGTTAAAAAGAGCGGCACGGGAAAGGCTGAGAAGTGTAAAGGGAATGAAATGCTGAGCATGGTAAACGAGGTACAATAAAGGTACAGCAGCAGGTGTGGCCGCTGCCCCGCATCACTAAAAGAGCTGCACCGCGGGAGCGTCGGGGCAGCGCTGCTGGTTAAAAAGAGCGGCACGGGAAAGGCTGGGAAACGTCAGCGCAATAAAGTATTGACAGTGGTCTAAGAAATATTGTAAAGGTACAGCAGCAGGAGTGGCCGCTGCCCCGCATCACTAAAAGAGCTGCACCGCGGGAGCGTCGGGGCAGCGCTGCTGGCTAAAAAGGGGTCCGGAAAGCGTGAGAGGTGTAAAGGGAATGAAATGCTGAGCATGGTAAACGAGGTACAATAAAGGTACTGCAGGAGGGGTGGCCGCTGCTCCTTGTCACTAGAAGAGCTTCTCCGAGGCGCCGGTGGGGCTGCCCCGTTCCCGCCTCGGGCGCTTCTGGGCGATTTTGAGGCGGGGGGAGCCCACCGCGGCGGTGGCGGGAAAAGGGGGTGCGGAGTATAAAAGGGGGCGCCGGCGTCGCGGCCCCTCAGTCGGGGGGCGGCGGCGGCGGCGGCAGGAGCTCCGCGGGCTGGCCCGGATGCGGGGACGCCGCCGTGTGCGGCCGAAGGCGCCGGCCCTGAGGCGCGGAGAGAGCGGCGTGGCAGCCGCGCATCGGCTCCGTCATCGGCAGCGCCGCTTCGTGCCGGTAGGGAGCGGGAGAACGCGGCGGCGGGCGGCGGGTGGTGAGTGCCGTCGGCGAGACGGGGCTTGGGCCGCGTGCGGTGTGCGATCTCCCGAGAGCAGCGGGGAGGCCCCCGGGGAGCGGCGGCGGGCGGGGCGCTGTGGGAGCCGGCGCATGTCCCCGAATGAGGCGCCCGGCGCAACGCGCGATGTGCCAATGAAATAAAATAGAAAACGGTAAAGTGCTATAGAGGAGCCGCACCTAGAGGGCTCTCGGCCCCTGCCCCGTGTCACTAAGGGAGCTGCACCGCGGGACCGTCGGGGGAGCGCTGCTGGTTAAAAAGAGCGGCACGGGAAAGGCTGGGAAACGTCAGCGCAATAAAGTATTGACAATGGTCTAAGAAATATTGTAAAGGTACTGCAGCAGGAGTGACCGCTGCCCCGCATCACTAAAAGAGCTGCACCGCGGGAGCGTCGGGGCAGCGCTGCTGGTTAAACAGAGCAGCACGGAAAGGCTGGGAAGTGTGAGCGCAATAAAATATTGACAATGGTCTAAGAAATACTCAAAAGGTACAGCAGCAGTTGTGGCCGCTGCGTGGGTTCACTAAAACAGCTGCACCGCGGCACCTTTGGGGTGGTGCTGACGGTAAACGTGCGGCACGTAAAAGGACTGGAGGTGTGAGGGAAATAAAATATAGAGAAAGGTCTGAGAAATAACAACAACACCGCAGCAGGAGTAGCCACTTCCTCAGGATAAAATGAGCTGCACCGCGGCGCACCTGGGGCAGGGGTGCTGCTTCAAAGGTGTCACGGCAAAGGTCGCATCTGTGAAGGGTATAAAATAAAATGGTCGAAAATCCTTTAAAAGTACTGCAGCAGGAGTGGCTGCTGCCCCGTGTCACTAAAAGAGCTGCACCGCGGGAGCGTCGGGGCAGCGCTGCTGGTTAAACAGAGCAGTATGGGAAAGGCTGGGAAGTGTGAGCGCAATAAAATATTGACAATGGTCTAAGAAATATTGTAAAGGTACTGCAGCAGGAGTGGCCGCTGCCCCGCATCACTAAAAGAGCTGCACCGCGGGAGCGTCGGGGCAGCGCTGCTGGTTAAAAAGGGGTCCGGAAAGCGTGAGAGGTGTAAAGGGAATGAAATGCTGAGCATGGTAAAAGAACTACAATAAAGATACTGCTGCAGGAGTGGCCGCTGCCCCGCATCACTAAAAGAGCTGCACCGCGGGACGGTCGGGGCAGCGCTGCTGGTTAAAAAGGGGTCCGGAAAGCGTGAGAGGTGTAAAGGGAATGAAATGCTGAGCATGGTAAAAGAGGTACAATAAAGATACTGCTGCAGGAGTGGCCGCTGCCCCGCATCACTAAAAGAGCTGCACCGCGGGAGCGTCGGGGCAGCGCTGCTGGTTAAAAAGAGCGGCACGGGAAAGGCTGAGAAGTGTAAAGGGAATGAAATGCTGAGCATGGTAAACGAGGTACAATAAAGGTACAGCAGCAGGTGTGGCCGCTGCCCCGCATCACTAAAAGAGCTGCACCGCGGGACCGTCGGGGCAGCGCTGCTGGCTAAAAAGGGGTCCGGAAAGCGTGAGAGGTGTAAAGGGAATAAAATGCTGAGCATGGTAAACGAGGTACAATAAAGGTACAGCAGCAGGAGTGGCCGCTGCTCCGCGTCACTAAAAGAGCTGCACCGCGGGAGCGTCGGGGCAGCGCTGCTGGTTAAAAAGAGCAGCATGGGAAAGGCTGGGAAGTGTGAGCGCAATAAAATATTGACAAAGGTTTAAGAAATACTGTAAAGGTACAGCAGCAGGAGTGGCCGCTGCCCCGTGTGACTAAAAGAGCTGCACCGCGGGACCGTCGGGGCAGCGCTGCTGGTTAAAAAGAGCGGCACGGGAAAGGCTGAGAGGTGTAAAGGGAATAAAATGCTGAGCATTGTAAACGAGGTACAATAAAGGTACTGCAGCAGGTGTGGCCGCTGCCCCGCGTCACTAAAAGAGCTGCACCGCGGGACGGTCGGGGCAGCGCTGCTGGCTAAAAAGGGGTCCGGAAAGCGTGAGAGGTGTAAAGGGAATGAAATGCTGAGCATGGTAAAAGAGGTACAATAAAGATACTGCTGCAGGAGTGGCCGCTGCCCCGCATCACTAAAAGAGCTGCACCGCGGGAGCGTCGGGGCAGCGCTGCTGGTTAAAAAGGAGTCCGGAAAGCTTGAGAGGTGTAAAGGGAATAAAATGCTGAGCATGGTAAACGAGGTACAATAAAGGTAGTGCAGCAGGTGTGGCCGCTGCCCCGTGTGACTAAAAGAGCTGCACCGCGGGAGCGTCGGGGCAGCGCTGCTGGTTAAAAAGAGCGGCACGGGAAAGGCTGAGAGGTGTAAAGGGAATGAAATGCTGAGCATGGTAAACGAGGTACAATAAAGGTACAGCAGCAGGAGTGGCCGCTGCCCCGCGTCACTAAAAGAGCTGCACCGCGGGAGCGTCGGGGCAGCGCTGCTGGTTAAAAAGAGCAGCATGGGAAAGGCTGGGAAGTGTGAGCGCAATAAAATATTGACAATGGTCTAAGAAATATTGTAAAGGTACTGCAGCAGGAGTGGCCGCTGCCCCGCATCACTAAAAGAGCTGCACCGCGGGACGGTCGGGGCAGCGCTGCTGGTTAAAAAGGGGTCCGGAAAGCGTGAGAGGTGTAAAGGGAATGAAATGCTGAGCATGGTAAACGAGGTACAATAAAGATACTGCTGCAGGAGTGGCCGCTGCCCCGCATCACTAAAAGAGCTGCACCGCGGGAGCGTCGGGGCAGCGCTGCTGGTTAAAAAGGGGTCCGGAAAGCGTGAGAGGTGTAAAGGGAATGAAATGCTGAGCATGGTAAAAGAGGTACAATAAAGATACTGCTGCAGGAGTGGCCGCTGCCCCGCATCACTAAAAGAGCTGCACCGCGGGACCGTCGGGGCAGCGCTGCTGGTTAAAAAGGGGTCCGGAAAGCGTGAGAGGTGTAAAGGGAATGAAATGCTGAGCATGGTAAAAGAACTACAATAAAGATACTGCTGCAGGAGTGGCCGCTGCCCCGCATCACTAAAAGAGCTGCACCGCGGGAGCGTCGGGGCAGCGCTGCTGGTTAAAAAGGGGTCCGGAAAGCGTGAGAGGTGTAAAGGGAATGAAATGCTGAGCATGGTAAAAGAGGTACAATAAAGATACTGCAGCAGGAGTGGCCGCTGCCCCGCATCACTAAAAGAGCTGCACCGCGGGAGCGTCGGGGCAGCGCTGCTGGTTAAAAAGAGCAGCACGGAAAGGCTGGGAAGTGTGAGCGCCATAAAATATTGAGAATGGTCTAAGAAATACTCAAAAGGTACAGCAGCAGTTGTGGCCGCTGCGTGGGTTCACTAAAACAGCTGCACCGCGGCACCTTTGGGGTGGTGCTGATGGTAAACGTGCGGCACGTAAAAGGACTGGAGGTGTGAGGGAAATAAAATATAGAGAAAGGTCTGAGAAATAATAACAACACCGCAGCAGGAGTAGCCACTTCCTCAGGATAAAATGAGCTGCACCGCGGCGCACGTGGGGCAGGGGCGCTGCTTCAAAGGTGTCACGGCAAAGGTCGCATCTGTGAAGGGTATAAAATAAAATGGTCGAAAATCCTTTAAAAGTACTGCAGCAGGAGTGGCTGCTGCCCCGTGTCACTAAAAGAGCTGCACCGCGGGAGCGTCGGGGCAGCGCTGCTGGTTAAAAAGAGCGGCACGGGAAAGGCTGAGAAGTGTAAAGGGAATGAAATGCTGAGCATGGTAAACGAGGTACAATAAAGGTACTGCAGGAGGGGTGGCCGCTGCTCCTTGTCACTAGAAGAGCTTCTCCGAGGCGCCGGTGGGGCTGCGCCGTTCCCGCCTCGGGCGCTTCTGGGCGATTTTGAGGCGGGGGGAGCCCACCGCGGCAGTGGCGGGAAAAGGGGGTGCGGAGTATAAAAGGGGGCGCCGGCGTCGCGGCCCCTCAGTCGGGGGGCGGCGGCGGCGGCGGCAGGAGCTCCGCGGGCTGGCCCGGATGCGGGGACGCCGCCGTGTGCGGCCGAAGGCGCCGGCCCTGAGGCGCGGAGAGAGCGGCGTGGCAGCCGCGCATCGGCTCCGTCATCGGCAGCGCCGCTTCGTGCCGGTAGGGAGCGGGAGAACGCGGCGGCGGGCGGCGGGTGGTGAGTGCCGTCGGCGAGACGGGGCTTGGGCCGCGTGCGGTGTGCGATCTCCCGAGAGCAGCGGGGAGGCCCCCGGGGAGCGGCGGCGGGCGGGGCGCTGTGGGAGCCGGCGCATGTCCCCGAATGAGGCGCCCGGCGCAACGCGCGAGGTGCCAATGAAATAAAATAGAAAACGGTAAAGTGCTATAGAGGAGCCGCACCTAGAGGGCTCTCGGCCCCTGCCCCGTGTCACTAAGGGAGCTGCACCGCGGGAGCGTCGGGGCAGCGCTGCTGGTTAAAAAGAGCGGCACGGGAAAGGCTGAGAGGTGTAAAGGGAATAAAATGCTGAGCATGGTAAACGAGGTACAATAAAGGTACAGCAGCAGGTGTGGCCGCTGCCCAGTGTCACTAAAAGTGCTGCACCGCGGGAGCGTCGGGGCAGCGCTGCTGGTTAAAAAGAGCGGCACGGGAAAGGCTGAGAGGTGTAAAGGGAATGAAATGCTGAGCATGGTAAACGAGGTACAATAAAGGTACTGCAGCAGGAGTGGCCGCTGCCCCGCATCACTAAAAGAGCTGCACCGCGGGAGCGTCGGGGCAGCGCTGCTGGTTAAACAGAGCAGCATGGGAAAGGCTGGGAAGTGTGAGCGCAATAAAATATTGAGAATGGTTTAAGAAATACTGTAAAGGTACAGCAGCAGGAGTGGCCGCTGCCCCGCATCACTAAAAGAGCTGCACCGCGGGACCGTCGGGGCAGCGCTGCTGGTTAAAAAGGGGTCCGGAAAGCGTGAGAGGTGTAAAGGGAATAAAATGCTGAGCATGGTAAACGAGGTACAATAAAGGTACAGCAGCAGGTGTGGCCGCTGCTCCGCGTCACTAAAAGAGCTGCACCGCGGGAGCGTCGGGGCAGCGCTGCTGGTTAAAAAGAGCAGCATGGGAAAGGCTGGGAAGTGTGAGCGCAATAAAATATTGACAATGGTTTAAGAAATACTGTAAAGGTACAGCAGCAGGAGTGGCCGCTGCCCCGTGTGACTAAAAGAGCTGCACCGCGGGAGCGTCGGGGCAGCGCTGCTGGTTAAAAAGAGCGGCACGGGAAAGGCTGGGAGGTGTAAAGGGAATGAAATGCTGAGCATGGTAAACGAGGTACAATAAAGGTACAGCAGCAGGAGTGGCCGCTGCCCCGCATCACTAAAAGAGCTGCACCGCGGGAGCGTCGGGGCAGCGCTGCTGGCTAAAAAGGGGTCCGGAAAGCGTGAGAGGTGTAAAGGGAATGAAATGCTGAGCATGGTAAACGAGGTACAATAAAGGTACAGCAGCAGGTGTGGCCGCTGCTCCGCATCACTACAAGAGCTGCACCTCGGGAACGTCGGGGCAGCGCTGCTGGTTAAAAAGAGCGGCACGGGAAAGGCTGAGAGGTGTAAAGGGAATGAAATGCTGAGCATGGTAAACGAGGTACAATAAAGGTACTGCAGGAGGGGTGGCCGCTGCTCCTTGTCACTAGAAGAGCTTCTCCGAGGCGCCGGTGGGGCTGCGCCGTTCCCGCCTCGGGCGCTTCTGGGCGATTTTGAGGCGGGGGGAGCCCACCGCGGCAGTGGCGGGAAAAGGGGGTGCGGAGTATAAAAGGGGGCGCCGGCGTCGCGGCCCCTCAGTCGGGGGGCGGCGGCGGCGGCGGCAGGAGCTCCGCGGGCTGGCCCGGATGCGGGGACGCCGCCGTGTGCGGCCGAAGGCGCCGGCCCTGAGGCGCGGAGAGAGCGGCGTGGCAGCCGCGCATCGGCTCCGTCATCGGCAGCGCCGCTTCGTGCCGGTAGGGAGCGGGAGAACGCGGCGGCGGGCGGCGGGTGGTGAGTGCCGTCGGCGAGACGGGGCTTGGGCCGCGTGCGGTGTGCGATCTCCCGAGAGCAGCGGGGAGGCCCCCGGGGAGCGGCGGCGGGCGGGGCGCTGTGGGAGCCGGCGCATGTCCCCGAATGAGGCGCCCGGCGCAACGCGCGAGGTGCCAATGAAATAAAATAGAAAACGGTAAAGTGCTATAGAGGAGCCGCACCTAGAGGGCTCTCGGCCCCTGCCCCGTGTCACTAAGGGAGCTGCACCGCGGGAGCGTCGGGGCAGCGCTGCTGGTTAAAAAGAGCAGCACGGGAAAGGCTGGGAAACGTCAGCGCAATAAAGTATTGACAATGGTCTAAGAAATATTGTAAAGGTACTGCAGCAGTTGTGGCCGCTGCCCCGCATCACTAAAAGAGCTGCACCGCGGGACGGTCGGGGCAGCGCTGCTGGTTAAAAAGGGGTCCGGAAAGCGTGAGAGGTGTAAAGGGAATAAAATGCTGAGCATGGTAAACGAGGTACAATAAAGGTACAGCAGCAGGTGTGGCCGCTGCCCCGTGTGACTAAAAGAGCTGCACCGCGGGACCGTCGGGGCAGCGCTGCTGGTTAAACAGAGCAGCACGGAAAGGCTGGGAAGTGTGAGCGCAATAAAATATTGAGAATGGTCTAAGAAATACTCAAAAGGTACAGCAGCAGTTGTGGCCGCTGCGTGGGTTCACTAAAACAGCTGCACCGCGGCACCTTTGGGGTGGTGCTGACGGTAAACGTGCGGCACGTAAAAGGACTGGAGGTGTGAGGGAAATAAAATATAGAGAAAGGTCTGAGAAATAACAACAACACCGCAGCAGGAGTAGCCACTTCCTCAGGATAAAATGAGCTGCACCGCGGCGCACGTGGGGCAGGGGTGCTGCTTCAAAGGTGTCACGGCAAAGGTCGCATCTGTGAAGGGTATAAAATAAAATGGTCGAAAATCCTTTAAAAGTACTGCAGCAGGAGTGGCTGCTGCCCCGTGTCACTAAAAGAGCTGCACCGCGGGAGCGTCGGGGCAGCGCTGCTGGTTAAACAGAGCAGTATGGGAAAGGCTGGGAAGTGTGAGCGCAATAAAATATTGACAATGGTCTAAGAAATATTGTAAAGGTACTGCAGCAGGAGTGGCCGCTGCCCCGCATCACTAAAAGAGCTGCACCGCGGGAGCGTCGGGGCAGCGCTGCTGGTTAAAAAGAGCGGCACGGGAAAGGCTGAGAGGTGTAAAGGGAATAAAATGCTGAGCATTGTAAACGAGGTACAATAAAGGTACTGCAGCAGGTGTGGCCGCTGCCCCGCGTCACTAAAAGAGCTGCACCGCGGGACGGTCGGGGCAGCGCTGCTGGTTAAAAAGGGGTCCGGAAAGCGTGAGAGGTGTAAAGGGAATGAAATGCTGAGCATGGTAAAAGAACTACAATAAAGATACTGCAGCAGGTGTGGCCGCTGCCCCGTGTCACTAAAAGAGCTGCACCGCGGGAGCGTCGGGGCAGCGCTGCTGGTTAAAAAGGGGTCCGGAAAGCGTGAGAGGTGTAAAGGGAATGAAATGCTGAGCATGGTAAACGAGGTACAATAAAGGTACAGCAGCAGGAGTGGCCGCTGCCCCGCATCACTAAAAGAGCTGCACCGCGGGACCGTCGGGGCAGCGCTGCTGGTTAAAAAGGGGTCCGGAAAGCGTGAGAGGTGTAAAGGGAATAAAATGCTGAGCATGGTAAACGAGGTACAATAAAGGTACTGCAGCAGGTGTGGCCGCTGCCCCGCATCACTAAAAGAGCTGCACCGCGGGACGGTCGGGGCCGCGCTGCTGGTTAAACAGAGCGGCACTGGAAAGGCTGGGAAGTGTGAGCGCAATAAAATATTGACAATGGTCTAAGAAATACTGTAAAGGTACTGCAGCAGGTGTGGCCGCTGCCCCGTGTCACTAAAAGAGCTGCACCGCGGGAGCGTCGGGGCAGCGCTGCTGGTTAAAAAGAGCGGCACGGGAAAGGCTGAGAGGTGTAAAGGGAATGAAATGCTGAGCATGGTAAACGAGGTACAATAAAGATACTGCTGCAGGAGTGGCCGCTGCCCCGCATCACTAAAAGAGCTGCACCGCGGGACCGTCGGGGCAGCGCTGCTGGTTAAAAAGAGCAGCACGGAAAGGCTGGGAAGTGTGAGCGTAATAAAATATTGACAATGGTCTAAGAAATATTGTAAAGGTACTGCAGCAGGAATGGCCGCTGCCCCGCATCACTAAAAGAGCTGCACCGCGGGACGGTCGGGGCAGCGCTGCTGGTTAAAAAGGGGTCCGGAAAGCGTGAGAGGTGTAAAGGGAATAAAATGCTGAGCATGGTAAACGAGGTACAATAAAGGTACAGCAGCAGGAGTGGCCGCTGCTCCGCGTCACAAAAAGAGCTGCACCGCGGGAGCGTCGGGGCAGCGCTGCTGGTTAAAAAGAGCGGCACGGGAAAGGCTGAGAGGTGTAAAGGGAATAAAATGCTGAGCATTGTAAACGAGGTACAATAAAGGTACAGCAGCAGGTGTGGCCGCTGCCCCGTGTGACTAAACGAGCTGCACCGCGGGAGCGTCGGGGCAGCGCTGCTGGTTAAAAAGAGCGGCACGGGAAAGGCTGAGAGGTGTAAAGGGAATGAAATGCTGAGCATGGTAAACGAGGTACAATAAAGGTACAGCAGCAGGAGTGGCCGCTGCCCCGCGTCACCAAAAGAGCTGCACCGCGGGAGCGTCGGGGCAGTGCTGCTGGTTAAAAAGGGGTCCGGAAAGCGTGAGAGGTGTAAAGGGAATGAAATGCTGAGCATGGTAAACGAGGTACAATAAAGGTAGTGCAGCAGGTGTGGCCGCTGCCCCGCGTCACTAAAAGAGCTGCACCTCGGGAGCGTCGGGGCAGCGCTGCTGGTTAAACAGAGCAGCATGGGAAAGGCTGGGAAGTGTGAGCGCAATAAAATATTGACAATGGTTTAAGAAATATTGAAAAGGTACAGCAGCAGGAGTGGCCGCTGCCCCGCATCACTAAAAGAGCTGCACCGCGGGAGCGTCGGGGCAGCGCTGCTGGTTAAAAAGGGGTCCGGAAAGCGTGAGAGGTGTAAAGGGAATGAAATGCTGAGCATGGTAAAAGAGGTACAATAAAGATACTGCTGCAGGAGTGGCCGCTGCCCCGCATCACTAAAAGAGCTGCACCGCGGGAGCGTCGGCGCAGCGCTGCTGGTTAAAAAGAGCGGCACGGGAAAGCGTGAGAGGTGTAAAGGGAATGAAATGCTGAGCATGGTAAACGAGGTACAATAAAGGTACAGCAGCAGGTGTGGCCGCTGCCCCGTGTCACTAAAAGAGCTGCACCGCGGGAGCGTCGGGGCAGCGCTGCTGGTCAAAAAGAGCAGCACGGAAAGGCTGGGAAGTGTGAGCGCAATAAAATATTGAGAATGGTCTAAGAAATACTCAAAAGGTACAGCAGCAGTTGTGGCCGCTGCGTGGGTTCACTAAAACAGCTGCACCGCGGCACCTTTGGGGTGGTGCTGACGGTAAACGTGCGGCACGTAAAAGGACTGGAGGTGTGAGGGAAATAAAATATAGAGAAAGGTCTGAGAAATAACAACAACACCGCAGCAGGAGTAGCCACTTCCTCAGGATAAAATGAGCTGCACCGCGGCGCACCTGGGGCAGGGGTGCTGCTTCAAAGGTGTCACGGCAAAGGTCGCATCTGTGAAGGGTATAAAATAAAATGGTCGAAAATCCTTTAAAAGTACTGCAGCAGGAGTGGCTGCTGCCCCGTGTCACTAAAAGAGCTGCACCGCGGGAGCGTCGGGGCAGCGCTGCTGGTTAAACAGAGCAGTATGGGAAAGGCTGGGAAGTGTGAGCGCAATAAAATATTGACAATGGTCTAAGAAATATTGTAAAGGTACTGCAGCAGGAGTGGCCGCTGCCCCGCATCACTAAAAGAGCTGCACCGCGGGACCATCGGGGCAGCTCTGCTGGTTAAAAAGGGGTCCGGAAAGCGTGAGAGGTGTAAAGGGAATAAAATGCTGAGCATGGTAAACGAGGTACAATAAAGGTACAGCAGCAGGTGTGGCCGCTGCCCCGTGTGACTAAAAGAGCTGCACCTCGGGAGCGTCGGGGCAGGGCTGCTGGTTAAACAGAGCGGCACGGGAAAGGCTGAGAGGTGTAAAGGGAATGAAATGCTGAGCATGGTAAACGAGGTACAATACAGGTACAGCAGCAGGAGTGGCCGCTGCCCCGCATCACTAAAAGAGCTGCACCGCGGGAGCGTCGGGGCAGCGCTGCTGGTTAAAAAGAGCGGCACGGGAAAGGCTGGGAAGTGTGAGCGGAATAAAATATTGACAATGGTCTAAGAAATATTGTAAAGGTACTGCAGCAGGAGTGGCCGCTGCCCCGTGTGACTAAAAGAGCTGCACCTCGGGAGCGTCGGGGCAGTGCTGCCGGCTTAAAAGGGGTCCGGAAAGCGTGAGAGGTGTAAAGGGAATGAAATGCTGAGCATGGTAAAAGAGGTACAATAAAGATACTGCTGCAGGAGTGGCCGCTGCCCCGCATCACTAAAAGAGCTGCACCGCGGGAGCGTCGGGGCAGCGCTGCTGGTTAAAAAGGGGTCCGGAAAGCGTGAGAGGTGTAAAGGGAATGAAATGCTGAGCATGGTAAACGAGGTACAATAAAGGTACTGCAGGAGGGGTGGCCGCTGCTCCTTGTCACTAGAAGAGCTTCTCCGAGGCGCCGGTGGGGCTGCGCCGTTCCCGCCTCGGGCGCTTCTGGGCGATTTTGAGGCGGGGGGAGCCCACCGCGGCAGTGGCGGGAAAAGGGGGTGCGGAGTATAAAAGGGGGCGCCGGCGTCGCGGCCCCTCAGTCGGGGGGCGGCGGCGGCGGCGGCAGGAGCTCCGCGGGCTGGCCCGGATGCGGGGACGCCGCCGTGTGCGGCCGAAGGCGCCGGCCCTGAGGCGCGGAGAGAGCGGCGTGGCAGCCGCGCATCGGCTCCGTCATCGGCAGCGCCGCTTCGTGCCGGTAGGGAGCGGGAGAACGCGGCGGCGGGCGGCGGGTGGTGAGTGCCGTCGGCGAGACGGGGCTTGGGCCGCGTGCGGTGTGCGATCTCCCGAGAGCAGCGGGGAGGCCCCCGGGGAGCGGCGGCGGGCGGGGCGCTGTGGGAGCCGGCGCATGTCCCCGAATGAGGCGCCCGGCGCAACGCGCGAGGTACCAATGAAATAAAATAGAAAACGGTAAAGTGCTATAGAGGAGCCGCACCTAGAGGGCTCTCGGCCCCTGCCCCGTGTCACTAAGGGAGCTGCACCGCGGGAGCGTCGGGGCAGCGCTGCTGGTTAAACAGAGCAGCACGGGAAAGGCTGAGAAACGTCAGCGCAATAAAGTATTGACAATGGTCTAAGAAATATTGTAAAGGTACAGCAGCAGGAGTGACCGCTGCCCCGCATCACTAAAAGAGCTGCACCGCGGGAGCGTCGGGGCAGCGCTGCTGGTTAAAAAGAGCGGCACGGGAAAGGCTGGGAAACGTCAGCGCAATAAAGTATTGACAATGGTCTAAGAAATATTGTAAAGGTACTGCAGCAGGAGTGACCGCTGCCCCGCATCACTAAAAGAGCTGCACCGCGGGACGGTCGGGGCAGCGCTGCTGGTTAAAAAGGGGTCCGGAAAGCGTGAGAGGTGTAAAGGGAATAAAATGCTGAGCATGGTAAACGAGGTACAATAAAGGTACAGCAGCAGGTGTGGCCGCTGCCCCGTGTGACTAAAAGAGCTGCACCGCGGGAGCGTCGGGGCAGCGCTGCTGGTTAAAAAGAGCGGCACGGGAAAGGCTGAGAGGTGTAAAGGGAATAAAATGCTGAGCATGGTAAACGAGGTACAATAAAGGTACTGCAGCAGGAGTGGCCGCTGCCCCGCATCACTAAAAGAGCTGCACCTCGGGAGCGTCGGGGCAGCGCTGCTGGTTAAAAAGAGCAGCATGGGAAAGGCTGGGAAGTGTGAGCGCAATAAAATATTCACAATGGTTTAAGAAATACTGTAAAGGTACTGCAGCAGGAGTGGCCGCTGCCCCATGTGACTAAAAGAGCTGCACCGCGGGACGGTCGGGGCAGCGCTGCTGGCTAAAAAGGGGTCCGGAAAGCGTGAGAGGTGTAAAGGGAATGAAATGCTGAGCATGGTAAAAGAGGTACAATAAAGATACTGCTGCAGGAGTGGCCGCTGCCCCGCATCACTAAAAGAGCTGCACCGCGGGAGCGTCGGGGCAGCGCTGCTGGTTAAAAAGGGGTCCGGAAAGCTTGAGAGGTGTAAAGGGAATAAAATGCTGAGCATGGTAAACGAGGTACAATAAAGATACTGCAGCAGGAGTGGCCGCTGCCCCGCATCACTAAAAGAGCTGCACCGCGGGAGCGTCGGGGCAGCGCTGCTGGTTAAAAAGAGCAGCACGGAAAGGCTGGGAAGTGTGAGCGCAATAAAATATTGAGAATGGTCTAAGAAATACTCAAAAGGTACAGCAGCAGTTGTGGCCGCTGCGTGGGTTCACTAAAACAGCTGCACCGCGGCACCTTTGGGGTGGTGCTGACGGTAAACGTGCGGCACGTAAAAGGACTGGAGGGGTGAGGGAAATAAAATATAGAGAAAGGTCTGAGAAATAACAACAACACCGCAGCAGGAGTAGCCACTTCCTCAGGATAAAATGAGCTGCACCGCGGCGCACCTGGGGCAGGGGTGCTGCTTCAAAGGTGTCACGGCAAAGGTCGCATCTGTGAAGGGTATAAAATAAAATGGTCGAAAATCCTTTAAAAGTACTGCAGCAGGAGTGGCTGCTGCCCCGTGTCACTAAAAGAGCTGCACCGCGGGAGCGTCGGGGCAGCGCTGCTGGTTAAACAGAGCAGTATGGGAAAGGCTGGGAAGTGTGAGCGCAATAAAATATTGACAATGGTCTAAGAAATATTGTAAAGGTACTGCAGCAGGAGTGGCCGCTGCCCCGCATCACTAAAAGAGCTGCACCGCGGGACCATCGGGGCAGCTCTGCTGGTTAAAAAGGGGTCCGGAAAGCGTGAGAGGTGTAAAGGGAATAAAATGCTGAGCATGGTAAACGAGGTACAATACAGGTACAGCAGCAGGAGTGGCCGCTGCCCCGCATCACTAAAAGAGCTGCACCGCGGGAGCGTCGGGGCAGCGCTGCTGGTTAAAAAGAGCGGCACGGGAAAGGCTGAGAGGTGTAAAGGGAATAAAATTCTGAGCATGGTAAACGAGGTACAATAAAGGTACTGCAGCAGGTGTGGCCGCTGCCCCGCATCACTAAAAGAGCTGCACCGCGGGACGGTCGGGGCAGCGCTGCTGGTTAAAAAGGGGTCCGGAAAGCGTGAGAGGTGTAAAGGGAATGAAATGCTGAGCATGGTAAACGAGGTACAATAAAGATACTGCTGCAGGAGTGGCCGCTGCCCCGTGTCACTAAAAGAGCTGCACCGCGGGAGCGTCGGGGCAGCGCTGCTGGTTAAAAAGAGCAGCACGGAAAGGCTGGGAAGTGTGAGCGCAATAAAATATTGAGAATGGTCTAAGAAATACTCAAAAGGTACAGCAGCAGGAGTGGCCGCTGCGTGGGTTCACTAAAACAGCTGCACCGCGGCACCTTTGGGGTGGTGTTGATGGTAAACGTGCGGCACGTAAAAGGACTGGAGGTGTGAGGGAAATAAAATATAGAGAAAGGTCTGAGAAATAATAACAACACCGCAGCAGGAGTAGCCACTTCCTCAGGATAAAATGAGCTGCACCGCGGCGCACGTGGGGCAGGGGCGCTGCTTCAAAGGTGTCACGGCAAAGGTCGCATCTGTGAAGGGTATAAAATAAAATGGTCGAAAATCCTTTAAAAGTACTGCAGCAGGAGTGGCTGCTGCCCCGTGTCACTAAAAGAGCTGCACCTCGGGAGCGTCGGGGCAGCGCTGCTGGTTAAAAAGAGCGGCACGGGAAAGGCTGAGAGGTGTAAAGGGAATAAAATGCTGAGCATGGTAAAACAGGTACAATAAAGATACTGCAGGAGGTGTGGCCGCTGCCCCGCGTCACTAAAAGAGCTGCACCGCGGGAAGTGATTCGTTTGTTCTTAGGTTTGGAATGAAAGGTGCTCTTCCAGAGGGGACTATTGAACTGTTAAAATTCTGTTGGATACAGGAAAAGAGGGAGGAAGCAAGCAGGTGGGGAATGAAGGGGTGGATTTTTTGGTGGATACAGGGAAAGACACGGGAAGGGGCTCTCAAGTAAAATACACCTCACGGGCAGCACCAGGAGAAGCCTCAAGTGCCCTTTTTTTCCAAGCTCTGACATTCCAGAGGAGTAAGCAGTGGTCAGCCCATCACTTTCTGTATTCCTTGGATGCCCAGTGCTTTGTTGGGAAGAGATAATATTTGGAAATGAACAAATCCGGGGATGTAATTTCCTGATAGTAAAGCCCCAGAGAGCCTGGTTTTGATATCCTTCCAGCACCCAAACGCAGCAGAGGGAATCCTGGCGGAGCTGGAAAACGCTGTCGCTCCGTCGGTGGAATTCCTGGGAACTGGAAAGCAGCAGAAGCAGCAAGAACAGAGTTGGAAGCAGGCTCCAGCCAGGTAAGGCAGACACCAAATCCTTTGGAACTGGGCAGGGGTGGGAAGAATGAATTCTTACATTTGTAGCCCAGGGATTCCTGAGCAGGATCCCGGCAGGGAAGACTGCAGGGATCAGGCTGGGGCCTGATCGCAGCTGGGGGCAGCGAGCCTTGGAATTGGCTGAAGGGAAGAAAGAGGGATCCTTTGAGCACAAGGATCAGGTGTCAAATGCGGAGATGGCATCAGACAATTCCTCGGGAGGGTTTAGTTCCTGGGCCAAATCGATCTCCTGCCTTGTGAAGGAGCTCAGAGAGCTGGGAAGAGCCCAAGCAACGCAGGGAATGCACCGGCAGATAAAAGTGCCGGGGAACGGTGGGGAAAAGCATCCGAACAGGGGGCCTTGTTTTGTACAGGGACGGTACAAAAAATTGTCCGAAAGAATAGGAATGGAATGGGATTTTACGTATTCCTCGGAGGCCACAATCCAGTGGGAAGGCTGAGAGAAAGAAACAAGGCCTAAAAAGGCAGATGAGCCAAATCTGCCCAAAGCCTCCAATGGCCACATTCCCTGGCATTGCTGAGGACTTCAGCCAAGCTCCAAGCAAAAGGTGAGCCCCTGATTTTGGTGCCAAGGGAAACTCCAAGTTAAGAATGATCCAAATATGAAGCGCTTCTCACAAAACTCAGCTTTGCAAACCTTTCTTTGGGCTAAAAAAGAAAAGGTGGGAATGCCCTTGGCAGAAAAGCAGCTGTGAGGCACAGCAGGCTTCAAATGCCTGTCAGCAGGAGCTCCAGGAGAAACGGCTGCTGGCTCCGGGCATCCTGGGCTTTCCAGGCAGGTTTTGTAGCGGATTGCAAGGCAGTTTTCCTGCCTCTGGGGGGTGGCACCTGCATCCCGCTGGAAAGGGAAAATGTGGAGAGAGGGGCAAGCGGGAAGACGGTTGCTGATGTGTGTCCTTGGATCGCAGTTCCTCCCGGTGAGTCTGTGCTGCTGGAAGTTTGAAGGAGATCAGTCCTGGAGTACGTGTGGGTTCACCTGTGGGGTTTGGGAGCGACGCCGGCCATGAAATTCCAGGGATGTTCCCTTTGCTGGAGTGAGAAGCAGTGGAAGCACTTTGCTGTCTGCTTCTTCATCGCCTTCGCCTCGGTCCCCTGGGGCTCCAGGTAATCCCCTCTCACCTTTGCTTTTCCAAGGGTCTCTAAATGAGGGCTTGAGCTTTGGTGTAGCTCCCTTTACAGGGAAGATCTGTTCCAGGAAAGGTCTCCTGGTCTGGCCCGATGGCGTTGCAGGAAGAGCAGGAAACCCCACAGCTCCTGTGGCTCCCTCATCTGATTTGCCTGCAGGCAGCCAGGATCATTCCCAAGTGTCATCCTCTGGCTCCGTGACTCGGTGAGGTTGTGTTCCGCCAAAGGCCAGGGGCCGCTTTGTTTTGCGGCTCACGAAAGTCCAGCTCGGTGGTGCTGGGTTTGGTTTTTGTGTGCAATGAAGGCACTAAAAAATTCCCCTCCTTCCCTGGCACAGCCCTGGAGTGGGAGCAGATTCCCCTTATCCCGTAGTTATCCTGCTCCTGCCGTGGATCCCTGCGGTGCCGTGGCAGGTGAGGAGACTGAAAGCTTTCATTAGGAATTGGGGATTATGAGCACTGACATTTACTGTGCTAGAAAGTCTTAAGGGACAAATTTGTGCCAATTAATGTCACGCCTTTAACTACGAGGATCAATTCGTGTTATGCTTGTACCAGAGTCTGGTGACAGAGGGGGTTTCCAAAGGAAGTCTTGGTCCATGGAGGCTTGTGCCCAAAGAAAATGCCAAGAGAACTGAGGTATGAAAAACAAAGGTCCTTTATTTATCTAAGAGCAGCAACAAAAACGAACTACAGAACATATTTACATTGTAAGAACCTTTGTAACAACAACGATCTATAGAACGTATTTACAAGAACATAGCTATCGATACTATATTAAACGTATTTACAGAAGACAATAAGAAACGCTAAAACGTATCTACAGCAGGGTGCCGTCTCTGGCCTGGATCTCCATCAGTCCTGGAAGAAAAAGCAAGTGACAGAGTCATTGCAGTCAGGCACAGAGGGCTGTTCCATGTGCCCCCAGCCTGGGACACACTGGCAGAGCGGGACTCTGCTGCCAGCGCTGAGCCTGGCTGGGGCTGGGGGTCAGGCCCCAGGCACTGGCATGGGGCTTGTGTGAGCCAAAGCAAGGGCAGGACAGGCTGGGGATGCTGCTTGTGCTGCCAGAATCCAGCCCACGGGGCACCGTGTCCCTCAGCGGGGCACCCAGCCCAGCCCCAGCCTGGCAGCAGGGCACCCACTCTGCCTGTGGGGAGCACATACCTGTCCTACTGCTGGAGTCCGTCCTCATCCCAGGACCATGTCCTCCTCCTCGTCTTTTCCATCAACATCCATGTCCTCAATGTACTCTTCCATTTCCACCTCCATCTCTTCCTCCATCTCTTCCTTCACGTCCACCTCCATCTCTTCCTCCATCTCCTCCTTTGCATCCACCTCCATCTCTTCCTCCATCTCTTCCTTCACGTCCACCTCCATCTCTTCCTCTCCGGTCTCTCCTCCCTCCACTTCCATCTCCTCCTCTGTATCAATCTTTAGATCCACCTCCATCTCTTTCTCTTCGTCTCTGGAAACCTGCAGATGTAGCAAAACCTCGGAGTGGGATCCCTGTCCCACAGCATCCCCACAGAGGCACTTAGGTGGTGTCCATTTCCATGGAATGGCACCTTACCTTCCTCAGGACAAATGTGAGCATCTGGCAGGGATGAACGGCAAAATCCAGGCACAAGAGACCTTTGGGAACACTCGGGAGTAGCGGAGCAGGGGCCAAGCAGGGTGACGGGTGTGTAGGCACAAGGGCCAATGGTTGTGTTGTCCTCTGTGCTGGATGCTGGGAGCTCCAGTGTGAATGCAGACCGTGACGTCACAATTCACAGGAGTCCAGGGTCACCGTGCAGTGGACAACGGGCATCACAGAATGATGGAATCCCTGAGTGGTCTGGCTTGGAAGGGACGCTAAAGATCGTCTTGTTCCAACTTGAGCAATCTTCTACCAGAGCACCTTGCTCAGAGTCCTGTTCCCACCCGGCCTTGGGTGTTGGCAGGGATGGGGCATCCACATCCTCTGTGCACAGCCTGGGCCAGTGCCTCAGCACTCTCAGTGTGAAAAAGCAGCTTCCTTAGAGCCAACCTAAATCAACCTCCTGCAGTTAAAAGCCATCCCCGCTTCTCCTCTTGCCACTGGCCCTATTGAACACTGTCCCCATCTTTCCTATGGGACCCTTCGAGTCCTGCATGGCCACAGCAAAGCCTCTCCAGGGCCTTCTGTTCTCCAGGCTGAACATTCTCAACCCCACATGGACAGCAGGGACTTAGATCAGCAGAAATCAAAGCTGCAAGGTAGCAAATAGCACCAGGAGCTGAGAGAGGGAAGCTTTAGACCCAGGCTTGTCTCGAAATAGACAATATTAGGAAGAGTGGAGGGGCAGATGGTGGGACACTGGCTCTGTTCTAACTGATGAATATTTTCTTTTTTTCTTCTTCTTTTCTCTCATGCTGACCCAGGTTTTGCTGTTTGAAAGGAAGCTTGGCACAGCATCCATTGTCTTCTCCATTGGTGAAACACCGAGCAGAATCTGAGCAGGCTGATGGCGCAGAGCAAAACCTGCAAATATCTTGATAATCCTGAGCCTGGGGGATGCAGCTAAACCCAGTCCAAAGTAATTTCTGGAAAGTCGAACCTGGTTTACATTTTCTTGACTTTGGCTGTGCCAGCTTCACCAGACATTTATAAAAAAGCAAACAAAAAACTCCAACCAAAAAAGACAAAAACCCAAACAAACAAACCCACACAAACCAATCAAACAAACAGATAAAAAAACCCAAATAAAACCAAAAGGAATGAGGAGTTCGTCTTAGTTGTGAGGATATCACAGCAGGCGAATGGCTGCTTCCCACAGGATCACCATAAAAAGCCACATGGAACAGCTGCTCCAGAATATACACAAGAGGGGCAATAGAAAAAGTGCTACATGGCGGCTTTGGGGGTAGCTCCACATGAAGGTGAAGGATGAGCACTCGGTGCTACAGATCCAGCATTCCCCACCCTCCAGGCCGCTCTTTGCTCCTGATGAAAGAGCCTTGCAGGACTGTGGCCCTTCTCAATGCAATGTCAATCATTGCCACAGCTCTCAGCTGAGCCACTGGCATTTCCAGAGCGAGATTCAGGCACAATCCTACTGCCTCGGAGCATCTGTGGAAGATCCTGGACTTCTTCACCCCCAGAAACACAAAGCAGCTCAGGCTTTCCCTGAATTGGGTCTTCAGAGGAGGTTTCCAGTATCTCTGAGATTTGTTCACCCCTCAGCACGTGTGACTTTATGTACAGTGATGCATTTGGGTTCCTTCCTCACCCCTGTGTGCCAGTGAGAAACCACCCACGTGGATGAAGGATAATGTGCACAGGAAAATTTATTCCTGGATTGTCATTTTGCTTCACTGTCACTTAGTTTAACATGGTCCTTCTCTAAGAAGGACTTAGAAGAAATGTGTAGGAATTTTGGCTCTGAGAGGAGCAGAAAGCACATTTTCTAAAGCAAATTCCCAGCTGATGCAGCTTCCCTGGCAAAAGAGTGATTCCCATTCATCTTCCTGGGAAGAATGTGAAGACCCATTCAGAGATCACAGGTTCAGCTGGCCTTTGGCTTTGTGTACCTCATTTCACATGTCCAGTTTCATTAAAAGAGGCTCAAGTTTGCCTTGCAACACGGAAGTGCTGTAGCTATTCCCAGGAGAAAACCAAGAAATGACTGTCCCATGGTGTGGTCACTAGGTTGGTACCTGGGGTAGAAATCCCACCACAGTTGTGGCTCTGTGAGCAAAGAGAGCCAGCCAGTGCTTTTTGGGGCTGTAACAGCTGAGAGTGTGGCAGAGCAGTTTTCATGTTCTTTTTAGAGTCCTGAAAACATTGTTCCCAAAACAATCTTTCTCTCCTGTCTTCTGTCATAAATTGTGGAACAGAGAAAATGGAAAGGAGCAGAGGGTTTTGTTTAAATTGGCTTTTTTGTTTTGTTTTGTTTTTTAGTCTTAAAATCGCATCAGCGTGATGCATGGTACTTTAGAAATTGGATTAGTGCCACCTATTTCGTCCCACCAGAGAGGTGGGATTTAAGACTTCCAACAATAGAAACACCAGATGTGCAAGAGCTCAGTTTTCCACCCCTCACACCCCGGTATCTTGCTGTGCTATTTTAAGCAGCCTCAGCCAGGTATATTAAAATACTGCTCCAAACAACAACAGAATGAAAATGTTCCACCAAATGGGGAAAAATAAGAAAAGTGGGCAGCAGCTGATGTTCATTTTGCAAAGTCAGATGCAAACAATGTTTGCTGGATTCCTGTCCTAGAAAAATGTAGACATTTAATAGAAATCTACCTCTGAGGCTGGTAAGTTTGGTATGATTTTAGATCTGGGAGGAACAAAACAGGTTCTAGAGAAGCTGTGATTGTCGCCGCCTTGGAAGTGTTCAAGGCCAGCTTGGATGGGGCTTGGAGCAAAGTGGTCTAGTGGAATGTGTCCTGAGTGTGGTGAGAGTTGGAACAAGATGAGCTTTAAGGTCCCTTCCAACCCAACCCATCCTGTGAGTCCATGAAAAGAAACTTTTGGTTTTCCTGAGGTGTTGCCTTGGCAAGGGGAGGTCACAAATACCTCCGGTAGTTTGAAATGCCCTGAGCAGAGCCCAGCTGTGCTTTATCACAGGTGCTGAGGGATTTTCACTTGTATTTTATGGGGGGTTTTCACAGGGCAGTGCAAGAGCAGCTGAATGTGTTTGACAGGCAAAGAGGGCCAGTGTGGCAGCAGCTTCATTCAACAGAGCTTTTCCTTCTGTGATCCTGTATCACCCGAGGCACTCTGGGGCTCTTGAAGCCGGCAGCTGGGCAAGTTAATCATGATAAGAAGTGATAAATTAGCCTGCTCCACTCTCCTTAGCATGGGGGGTGATGAGCATTAGGTAGTTTGGGGAGCATTGCCAAGATGGGAGCTTGTTTTTTGCCAAGGAGAAGGGAGAAAATATTGCTTAGAGTAAATAAAGCAGCTCTGCTTCCCCGGCAAGAGGAAAAGAAGCGATTGAAGATGCGAGTGCTGCATGGAATCATTTGCATGAGGATATATCTTGTCTGCTGTGCAGGATAGTTCCCAATAAACCATGCTTCTCCTGACCTTTATTTTTGGATTTCTACCGCATAGTACAAGAGACAAGATTAAAAATCCCAAAGTGCTTTGTGGGCAGGGAATGAAAAGTGGGGAGGCACTTTTTTGTTTTCTTCAGCCTGCCTCTTTCTTTTGTTCCCTTCAGAGATCTCACTTCATTTCTGCTGTTTTTTGGAGCACATGTGCTTAGCTCTTCCCAGATCCCCTGGCCTTGTTTTAGCTCTGGGTGTCATGGACACTCTAAATTGTGAGGTTTTTTCCCTCCATCTACCTCTGCTTCTTCAAGTGGTTTACCTTCCTTTACCTGTTGGAGTGATGGATTTTTCTCACCTTTTATTACTTAGTGCTTTTTCTGTATTTCCTTCATTCTCTGAAACCAACTTTTCACTTGCCCTGTGGCTGTTAGATGCCAGATATGGGAGCATTAATTCTTTCTCTGCTGCTTGTCTGAGCTTTCACAAGGAGCTGAGAGCTCTCTGGGGTTCAACTTGACTCGCTTCATCACCTTCCTTGCTGCTGCCTATGTCCTTGGACACTTAAGGGAAATGCCTCATACTAATTTATGTCTAGATTAATTTTCAAATACAGCCTCTCTATCTACCCTAACATACACAGCAATATAAGAAGCTGGGAATAGAGATCCGCAGGTTTTGAGAATAACGAGCCGGCGTTTTTCTGTAGGAAGGAAAGCAGCAAGCGCCTGGCCGCAGGAGCCGAGACGCTCGGGCTGCAGGAGCTGCAGAGCGCCCGGAGCCGGCTTTTCCCTGTGCTCTGTGCCTGCCCCCGGGCTGAGCTGGGCGGCGCTGCTGCCGCCTGGTGGCGAGAGCGCGGCACTGCCGCCCCCGACACGGCGCCCCGGCGCTGCTGCCGCCCGGTGCCGGCTGAGCCGAGAGGGCGGCGGCCTCGGTGGCTGCCGAGCGTGGCAAGGAGCGGGAGCGAGCGGGGCCGGGTCTGTCAGCGGAGGGGAGGGGCGAAGGGCGGTTCGCAGCGCCAAGGGACACGGCCGTGCATGAGCGGGGCCACAGCTATGGAAAGGAACGGGCGCCGTGCGGGGCGGCGACCGCGGGGAATGACAGCGCGGGGGGCGGCCCGGCGGGGCCGGTTTTGCCGGGCAGCAGAGGCGCGGTCGCAGCGCGACCCGGGCGGGAGGCACCGGGGGGGCACGGTCGGAATCGAGTCGCCCGCGTGTCGCTCTCAAGGAGGCGGCTCGGAAAGGAAGGCGCAGTTCCGCGCTCTCGGGACGGCGTTAAGTGACGTTTTTATTAGAATATGACAGTATTTATTTGATTTTATTATTTTATTATCTGCCAGGACCTTGCAGAAGGTGGTTTACACTTCCGCCACACTCAAGATGGCGGACGCAGTAGGCCCCCTGCGAGAGGTGTCCCTGCCGATGCCTGCCGCCGGTCGCGGAGCCGTCGCCCGCCTCCGGCGCGGCTGACCCCGCCAGCCGTGTCCTCGCACCGGGAAGCACGGCGGAAAATCGCGCGGAAAGCGCGGGGCCGGCGTCGGAGTCCGGGCCGGATTCAGGCAGCCGACTAGACAGAAGCCCTTGTGAGGGGCGGCGGGGGCCCTAAGTGTACCACACTAAAGATGGCGGCTCGACCGGAAGTGGCTTCTGCCAGCACCCAAGATGGCGGCGAAGGGCGGAAGTGTCGTCACTGCCACACTAAAGATGGCGGTCTTGTGCACTGTTTTCTGACCTTCTCAATATGGCGGCAGGGAAGCCCCCCCCCCCCCCCCCCCCGCGTCTATTCGGCTGCCTGAACGCGACGCCGACGCCAGCCCAGCGCTTGCACGCAATTTTCTGAGGCGTTTCCCGCTACGCGGACACCGACTGTGGGGTCAGCGGCGCCTGGGGCAGGCGGGAGCATTCAGGCAGCCGGATAGACGGAGCGGGGGGGAGGGGGGGTATTTCCGGCCGCCATCTTGAGAAGGTCGAATAGCCACATCGGTGCGGTACCGGTGACTTCCGCCCTTCTTCGCCAGGAGCGGCGATGGCGGGGAGCCCGGGGAGCAGCGCTGCCGGGCCGGGGGCACCGGGGCGGGTGCTCCGGGCTCGGAGGTGAGCGGGGAACGGGGACAGCCCCGAGCGGACGGTGGGGGCCGCGGGGGATCGGTATTCCGGCCCAGGGATGAGTGTTCCGGCACAGGGGTGGCTGTCCCGGCACAGGGATGCGTTCATGGACTGTCTAATAATATTATTTAACGATCGTGCAAGGAGATCTGTATAAAAAAATCCTCCGTGGTCATCCTTCTCCCAGCCCCGCTGTGTTTTCAGGATCTTGGGGGAAGAGTTTGGGTCTGGACAAGGCTCTCGGGCACAGGGTGGGATTCTTGGGGTGCAGGGCCAGGATTTGGACTCGATGCTCCCTGTGGGTCCCTTGCAGCCCAGGAAATGCTGCGATCCTGTGCCTCTGAGGGTGAAATAAAGGGGAGCGGTGGCGTTTGTGCCCGCTGTGTTCACGGCCCCGCCGGCTCAGGGCGGGTTAAAGGCGCAGCTGCCCCGAGACAGCGGGACCGGCCGGGGCTGCTCGCTCCCGGTGCTGCCGCCTCGTGGGGAGAGCCCGGCACTGCAGCCCGCGCAGGCGCTGGACCACGGGATGGGCGTGGAACAGCAGCGCAGGGGATGCTGAGGCAGCCCAGGGAATGCTGCGGTCCCAGGGAAGGCTGAGGCGTCCCCTGCCCGGGGCACTCGGCAGCAAACCCCTGATGTTGAGCAGAAAAAGGAAAGTTCTGGGTTAGTGGGAGGAGGTTTCTGGAATGGAGCTGGGACAGGTGCTGATCCACGCATGGAATCACGGGCTGGTTTGGCTTGGAAGGGACCACCAGGATCATTTACACTCTGTTTGTTGTCTGATTGCACAGCGAAGAACATCCAGAACTGCCGCCTCACCCTCACGGACAGCAGGAATGTCTTCCATAGCTCTTGTTTTGGAATGGGAATGGCTGTTGGGAGCTCTGGCAGGACCAGGTAAGAAGAGAAATGGGATCATTGTGGCTGCTGCTGGAGGTGGTTTTCTGCTTTCCGGCTGTTCTTCTCATTGATCCTTTCACAGCAGTGTTCTAGGGCACATTTGAGGGTAATTCCAGGAATCTGAAACCAGATAAAAACTGGTGGGGAAAAAATGTGAACGTGATCCATTTCTGGTAGTTCCAAGCTTCTCCCACAACACCGTTCCAGGGGAAAGCTGATAAAAGGGTAAAGATGCAGAGGAACAAGTGCTGTAAAGCCCCCTGGCGCTCTGAGAGAGCAAACCTTCCAGTAGTCCCAGCAGATCTCTTGGAGAAAGTGTGGGATCGCAAGGTTTTCCAGGAAAGCAAAACAAGGGTGGAGATGAGGGAATAGGCTTCCAGTTCTTCCTTGAGCTGAAAGCCTGGGGGAATTGAGAGGGGCCACAAGAACTGTTTGTGTAGGCAAATGGGAGTTTGGGGGCTGAATCTGAGTTTCCCTCTGGGGCATTTTTGAGGGAAAAGCTGAGGTGCTGTTTAAGGGAGAGAATGCAGATTTTTGGGGTGGAAAAGGTTGAATCAATATTGTAGAGGAAGTAAAACGCTGGGGGTAAAAGTGGATGCAATGTGGAGGGGACAGATTGAATATTTTGGAGGCAAAATGGGGAACTGAGTAGTGGAGAGATGGGGAACATTTTGGAGGCAACACTTGACAAACTCTCTGGGGTGGAGAACGACCACATTGAGGGAAAAATGAGGTGATGAGCAGTGGGCACGTAGGGAAGGTCGTGGGGGTAAATCTTGAGAAAAGCCCCGTGGTATTCAAGAAATCCTTGGAAGCAGGACTGAGGAATTCAGTGGTGGAAAAATAGGGGAATTTTGCGGGGGTAAAACTTTAAAAGATCTAAGAGTTGAGAGTGTGTGTTTTTAGGTAGAAAGGATGTCTTGTTGAAGTTGGGCGTCTGGATTGTGGCATTTATGGATCCAGAAAGTAGAAGATAAAGGAGACTCCCAAAGCCTCGGTAGCTGTGTTAAGAAATCCGTCCCAGGGAAGAAAGGTACCTAAACCTCCTAGAAGTAGGGACTAATTAGCATGGGAAGGGGAAAACCCACCCCCAGTGGGAGAGAGCACGCCGGGTAAGGGAAGAGAAGGATGCCCTTAAGAAGAAGTAGGGAAGGTGAATTTCTCGGCTTGCTGAAATGTATCAAAAAGTTTGGAATCTGGGTCTGTGTGGAGGCCGGGATTTTCTCGGCCATATGCAGAGCCCAGCACTAGGAATAGAGTAATTCCAGGCTTTACAACGCCAAAAATGCAGTACCAGAGAGTTCTGTTATCCCAAGGACTTGGGGGATATTTGGCAAAAATTTCCGGGGGCCCAGGCTGGACCGAGCTTTTAACGCTCCCCGGATTCACGGGATCGGGGATTCCGGCGTGCCCTGCACGGGTTTTTTCAGGGAAGTCCCAAATCCTTCGTGTGAGCACGAAGCAGAATCCCCTGGGAGCTGTGAAGGCAACAGGATATTTCTTGGGAATTTTGAAGGATTGGGTGAGTCCTCAGTGTTAGGTTGGAATGAACGCAAATTGTCTGGGAGTTGCTGGTTTGGGGATGGCCGGGTCTGGGTTTGGATTTGTGGGCACCGAGTGTTCCTTGTGTCAGCTTTAGGTCTTCTGGATTGGTGGGAGTAGTCAGAGAAAAGAGAAGGCAATTGAAATGCGGAGCTCCATTCCCGGAGAAATGGTCAGGATGGGAGCGGGAAGGCTGTGGAGCTGCTGGGAGCTCGTGGAGAACGAAAGGATCTGAGGCCTGGAGGCAAAAGCTGTGGAACAAAGCCTGAAAAGGGTGTGGGGTGGGGCGGGAGGGGGAGGAGGGCACCGTGGTGGGGGGAAAGAGGGAAAGGATCCCTGCTCCGGGAATCCAGCAGGGACCAGGAGAGGATCATTTTCCATCCACTGCTCTCAGTGGAATCCTAATAAGGACGGTGGAAGGGAAGTGATTCGTTTGTTCTTAGGTTTGGAATGAAAGGTGCTCTTGCAGAGGGGACTATTGACCTGTTAAAATTCTGTTGGATACAGGAAAAGAGGGAGGAAGCAAGCAGCTGGGGAATGAAGGGGTGGATTTTTTGGTGGATACAGGGAAAGACACGGGAAGGGGCTCTCAAGTAAAATACACCTCACGGGCAGCACCAGGAGAAGCCTCAAGTGCCCTTTTTTTCCAAGCTCTGACATTCCAGAGGAGTAAGCAGTGGTCAGCCCATCACTTTCTGTATTCCTTGGATGCCCAGTGCTTTGTTGGGAAGAGATAATATTTGGAAATGAACAAATCCGGGGATGTAATTTCCTGATAGTAAAGCCCCAGAGAGCCTGGTTTTGATATCCTTCCAGCACCCAAACGCAGCAGAGGGAATCCTGGCGGAGCTGGAAAACGCTGTCGCTCCGTCGGTGGAATTCCTGGGAACTGGAAAGCAGCAGAAGCAGCAAGAACAGAGTTGGAAGCAGGCTCCAGCCGGGTAAGGCAGACACCAAATCCTTTGGAACTGGGCAGGGGTGGGAAGAATGAATTCTTACATTTGTAGCCCAGGGATTCCTGAGCAGGATCCCGGCAGGGAAGACTGCAGGGATCAGGCTGGGGCCTGATCGCAGCTGGGGGCAGCGAGCCTTGGAATTGGCTGAAGGGAAGAAAGAGGGATCCTTTGAGCACAAGGATCAGGTGTCAAATGCGGAGATGGCATCAGACAATTCCTCGGGAGGGTTTAGTTCCTGGGCCAAATCGATCTCCTGCCTTGTGAAGGAGCTCAGAGAGCTGGGAAGAGCCCAAGCAACGCAGGGAATGCACCGGCAGATGAAAGTGCCGGGGAACGGTGGGGAAAAGCATCCGAACAGGGGGCCTCGTTTTGTACAGGGACGGTACAAAAAATTGTCCGAAAGAATAGGAATGGAATGGGATTTTACGTATTCCTCGGAGGCCACAATCCAGTGGGAAGGCTGAGAGAAAGAAACAAGGCCTAAAAAGGCAGATGAGCCAAATCTGCCCAAAGCCTCCAATGGCCACATTCCCTGGCATTGCTGAGGACTTCAGCCAAGCTCCAAGCAAAAGGTGAGCCCCTGATTTTGGTGCCAAGGGAAACTCCAAGTTAAGAATGATCCAAATATGAAGCGCTTCTCACAAAACTCAGCTTTGCAAACCTTTCTTTGGGCTAAAAAAGAAAAGATGGGAATGCCCTTGGCAGAAAAGCAGCTGTGAGGCACAGCAGGCTTCAAATGCCTGTCAGCAGGAGCTCCAGGAGAAACGGCTGCTGGCTCCGGGCATCCTGGGCTTTCCAGGCAGGTTTTGTAGCGGATTGCAAGGCAGTTTTCCTGCCTCTGGGGGGTGGCACCTGCATCCCGCTGGAAAGGGAAAATGTGGAGAGAGGGGCAAGCGGGAAGACGGTTGCTGATGTGTGTCCTTGGATCGCAGTTCCTCCCGGTGAGTCTGTGCTGCTGGAAGTTTGAAGGAGATCAGTCCTGGAGTACGTGTGGGTTCACCTGTGGGGTTTGGGAGCGACGCTGGCCATGAAATTCCAGGGATGTTCCCTTTGCTGGAGTGAGAAGCAGTGGAAGCACTTTGCTGTCTGCTTCTTCATTGCCTTCGCCTCGGTCCCCTGGGGCTCCAGGTAATCCCCTCTCACCTTTCCTTTTCCAAGGGTCTCTAAATGAGGGCTTGAGCTTTGGTGTAGCTCCCTTTACAGGGAAGATCTGTTCCAGGAAAGGTCTCCTGGTCTGGACCGATGGCGTTGCAGGAAGAGCAGGAAACCCCGCAGCTCCTGTGGCTCCCTCATCCGATTTGCCTGCAGGCAGCAGCAAGGATCATTCCCAAGTGTCATCCCCTGGCTCCGTGACTCGGTGAGGTTGTGTTCCGCCAAAGGCCAGGGGCCGCTTTGTTTTGCAGCTCACGAAAGTCCAGCTCGGTGGTGCTGGGTTTGGTTTTTGTGTGTAATGAAGGCACTAAAAAATTCCCCTCCTTCACTGGCACAGCCCTGGAGTGGGAGCAGATTCCCCTTATCCCGCAGTTATCCCGCTCCTGCCCTGGATCCCTGCGGTGCCGTGTGTTCTCCAAGCTCACAGCACTGCTGGCTCTAAACAAGAAAAACAATCCCTGTTCCTTCTCTTCTCCGTCCTTGATGTTCCCAGGCCCTGCATCTCCCTGGCTATTCCCTGTGGGAGTCTTCATCTCCATCCCACCTTATCCCGATCAGGTAAGGGTCTGAGACGTGTTTAGCAGCAAATGCATTCCTGTGAAGAAAGCCAAGAGCAAAGAGCATCCAGATGCAGAGAAGTCTTTAGAAAAGCGTTCCAGACGTGCAAATGAGGGATGTGTCTTCCTGAATCTCCTGTTGTTTTTCTCTGTCACGTTTTGGAAGGGTTTCTCTCAGTGATTTCCTGCAGTCCAGGTGCGTCCCTTCTTTTGTCCAAATCCAGTGCCAGAGGATCGAACAACTGACGAGTGGGGCCTGGGATGAAAACGGTTCTCCTAAAATGAGGGAAACAATGCTAGAAGAGAAATGAGCATCCTTTTAATGCCTGGAATAAAAATGCTGGAAAAGGGCACTTTTTATTTGCTATGGTGTCATTCTCCATTTTTTTTCCATAGCTAAAACTCCACGGTGAGCAATCAGAGCAGAAATAGGAAATGCAGGAGTCTTGGATTCCACAGTGGGATTAACTTCCCTTTTCTGCTCTCTTTCAGGACAGGAAAAACCACTGAACTCGCCCCATCTTTGGGACCAAGAGCTGTGGTGTTGGAGTAGGCAAAGCCAGCTAGGGCCCCCCTTGTCCTGCCCATGGTGTGGGTCAGGGACAGGCTCCTCTTCTCCTCTGCGCTGGGATGAACTGCCTAGGGAATGCTATTTCTGACAGCCCGGTCCTAGCCCCGGCTACTGGAAATGGGCGGAGGTGAAGAGGCAAGTGCCAGAGTTGCTTGGGGATGATGGAATTGTGGTGTTTGGCTGTGCCCAGAGGGGCAGGTTGGGCATTTCTGTGTGTCTGAGGACCGGTTTGGGTGCTGGGGAGCCCGGGGAGCCGAGCTCTCAGTGCATTCCCAGCTCTCCCAGTGGTGGGAGCTGGTGCAGGGCTGGGTGACAGCCTCTGGTCGGGCTCGGGGCAGGCCCTGGCCCCGGCACAGACACGCTGGGGTGGTTTGGGGACGCTTGGGGAGCCGTGGGAGGAAAATGAGGGATGGTGCTGGGCGGAGCGATCGGCCTGTGCTCGTGTCAGCGCAGCCGTGCAGGGCACTGGGATCTGGGTAAAACTCCAGCTCTCCTGGTGTTCAGGGATGCAAGGTCTGAGGCACTGGATTTACTTGGGGCTTTCCAGGACAGCAGGAACAAGAGGAAATGTGGTGCCAGAGGTGCGTCCCATCAGGTTGCAGTTCCCTCTTTCCCATTTCCATTTCCTCCTCAGTGCAGGTGTCCCCTGCAGCCCATGAGCACGGGGCCGGTGACAACTCCCTGTCTGTAGAGGGATTCCTTATGGAACAAGGGCAGATGACACTTGTGTGAGGCTTACGACTGTTAGATTTAGACCAGGATGGGTTTAAGGAAAACTAGAATCGTGTGTTAATCTTACTGGTCAATGAACAAATGGAATCCACACTTCTATAAGAAAAAATATAGTGTATGGAGCATAAAGAAGAAGCTGTTTTTGCCTGCTGCTGCTGCTTGGCTGTATCATGTAACCCCATTCGAACTCTGCCTTCAAGACAGCTGTGAGACCGTGAAATAAAGAATTTAGCAGAACAGCAGCCTCCTCTGCTCTTTCACCCTGGTCCGAGAAGGAGGGGTACCCTGTCAAAGGCTCAACACTTGCCTTTCTGACTTTGTTTCTAAATTTCTACCTTTCTAATTTTGTTTGTTTCTAATTTTTTTTTTGTTTATAACTTTGTTTGTTTTTAACTTTCTACCTTTAGAAACGTGTTCGTTTCTTGTATTTTACCTCTTTGTTTGTTTCTAAATTTCTGCCGTTGTAACTTTGTTTCTAACTTTCTACTTTTAAAATTTCATTTGTTTTTAACTTTTTACCATTCCTCCCAGCGAGGGCTGTGTGCAGAATACTAAAACGTGTTAAGTTCTTCATTTTTACATCTATAGGCAAATGCTACTGATTTAGATGTAAATTCATTTTGAAATGAGCCAGCCCTCTCTCTCTACTCTGTCGCATACAGGAATATAAGAAGCTGGGAATAGAGATCAGCAGGTTTTGAGAATAACGAGCCGGCGTTTTTCTGTAGGAAGGAAAGCAGCAAGCGCCTGGCCCCAGGAGCCGAGACGCTCGGGCTGCAGGAGCTGCAGAGCGCCCGGAGCCGGCTTTTCCCTGTGCTCTGTGCCTGCCCCCGGGCTGAGCTGGGCGGCGCTGCTGCCGCCCGGTGGCGGCTGAGCCGAGAGGGCGGCGGCCTCGGTGGCTGCCGAGCGTGGCAAGGAGCGGGAGCGAGCGGGGCGGTGTCTGTCAGCGGAGGGGAGGGTCCCGGGAGCGGCCCCGGTGCGGCCCCGGTGCGCGGGGCGGGCCCGGCCCGGGAGAGAGGGGCGGGGCCCCGAGCGATGGAGCCGCCCCCGTGCCGGGCAGGGCGGGCCCCGGGGCCGGGCGGGGCCGGGGCTCTGGGGCGGGGCCGGGCGGGGCCGGGGGCGGCTTCAGGGGCGGGGCCGGGCCCGGCTCAGGTGCGCGGGGCGGGGTCCGCACAGGTGCGCGGGGTCCCAGGGCGGCTGCGCAGGGCGGGGCCGAGGTGATTTAAGCCCCCGAAATCGCCCCTGCCGCCATTTGCTCCCTCAGAGCTCGGGGAGGCTGCGGCCGGGCCGGGCTCCCCCGGCGTGGCCCGGGAGAGGCCCCCGCTCCCCCTCTTTCTTCCCCGTCTTTCTTCCCCCCGTTTCTCCTGCCCTTATCCTCCTCCTTCTTCCCCCGCTTATCACCTCTTTCCTACCCCCCCCAGTTTCTTTCTCTCTCCCCCACACCCTCCCTGTCTCTCCCAGCCCCCTGCCTGCCCTCTCCCCAGCGCCCCCCCACCCTCTCTCCCTGCTCCCCTGTGCATCCCCGACCCCCCCCGCCTCCTTTCTCCCCCACCCCTCCTTTCTCCCCTCTCCGTACCCCGCTCCCCAACCCGACTCCCCTCTCTTCCTCCTCCTCTGACCATCATCCTTCCCCCTCACCCGACCTTTCCCTTCCCCCCTCGTTCTCCCCAACCCACCCCGACTCCTCTCCCTACCCCATCTCATCCCTCCCCGTTCCCTCTTTCCCCCGCAGCCGCGGGGCTCGGGGCGCCGGAGAATAAAGCCCAGAGGGCCGGAGCCCGGCGCCCCTGCCCTCGCTGGAGCCTCGCACGGGGGACCCGCTCGGCGGGTCCCCCGTGCAGTACAAAAACAGCGCCGGGGCTCCGGCTTTCCACACATCACACTGGGGATCCCCTCCTCAGGAGGAGTTCCCGGGGGAGGTGGTGGGTTTTGGAGAGGGTGGTGGGTTGGGGTGGGCCCCCTCCTCAGGAGGGGTTCCCGGGGGGGTGGTGGGTTTCGGGGAGGGGGGTGGGTTGGGGTTGGGGTGGGCCCCCTCCTCAGGAGGGGGTCCCGGGGGGGTGGGTGGGTTTCAGGGAGGGTGGTGGGTTGGGGTGGGCCCCCTCCGGAGGAGGGGGTCCCGGGAGGGGGTTAGGGTGGGCCCCCTCCGGAGGAGGGGGTCGGGGGGAGGGGGGTGGGGCGGAGGGGGGACTTTCCCCCCCTCCAGTCCCCGCCCCCTCTCCCGGACCCCCTCCTCCGGACGGGGCTCACCCCAGCCCCCTCCCCGGGACCCCCTCCTCCGGACCGGGGCCCCGGAGGGAGGGAGGGTGGGGTGGGGGGGTCCGGGTGGGAGGGGCTGTTGGTTTGGCCTGTGGTCTCTATGTCTGTTCATGCCACAGAGTGACGTGACCCCCCTCTGCTTCCCCCCCCCCCCCCCCCCCCCCGAGGCCCCGGTCCGGAGGAGGGGGTCCCGGGGAGGGGGCTGGGGTGAGCCCCGTCCGGAGGAGGGGGTCCGGGAGAGGGGGCGGGGACTGGAGGGGGGGAAAGTCCCCCCTCCGCCCCACCCCCCTCCCCCCGACCCCCTCCTCCGGAGGGGGCCCACCCTAACCCCCTCCCGGGACCCCCTCCTCCGGAGGGGGCCCACCCCAACCCACCACCCTCCCTGAAACCCACCCACCCCCCCGGGACCCCCTCCGGAGGAGGGGGCCCACCCCAACCCACCACCCTCCCCAAAACCCACCACCCCCCCGGGAACCCCTCCTGAGGAGGGGATCCCCAGTGTGATGTGTGGAAAGCCGGAGCCCCGGCGCTGTTTTTGTACTGCACGGGGGACCCGCCGAGCGGGCCCGGCCCGTGTGGGGCGAGGGCAGGGGCGCCGGGCTCCGGCCCTCTGGGCTTTATTCTCCGGCGCCCCGTGCCCCGCGCCCCGCGGCTGCGGGGGAAAGACGGGACAGAGGATGGGAATAAGGGAGCAGAGGGGGTCAAAGAAGGAGCGCAGGTGGGGGGTTCGGGGTGTGCAGGGAGAGGTGGGATGGGGGGACAGGAAAGAAGGCGGGGGGAAGACGAGGATGGAGCACAAGTGGGGGGTCAAGGTGCAGAGGGGAAACGAGGGAAGAGGAACAGGGGGAGGTGGAGGGGGAAGGAAAGGTGGCAGACGGAGGGGGAGGATTGAGGGCAGGTGGGGGGAACTGGGAGGGGAAGGGGAGCAGGGTGAGGGGGCAGGGGGGACCCGGGATGGGGGCGAAGGAACGGTGGAGAAGGGGAGAGAGGGTGGAGGGGTAGGGCAGGGTTGGGGTGTGTAGGGGGACAGGGAGGGGGGATGGGGGGGACCGGGCCGGGGGGGGAGGGAGGGGAGGGCTAGGGGGGAGAGGGGGGGGGTAGGGGGGGGGTGTAGGGGGTGGGGGAGGGGAGGCAGAGGGGGGAGAACGGAGAAGGGTTAGAAGAAGACAAACTAACACAAATATAAAGGAAAAGAACTACAGAGACATAGAAATATGGAAATACAGAGATCTAGAGCCCGGTCCGGCCACAACCGTTCCCACCGAGCGCCGAGGGAGCAAATGGCGGCGCCGCCGATTCCCGAGGCTTAAATCCCCTCGGCCCCGCCCCGCGCAGCCGCTCTGGGGCCCCGCGCACCTGTGCGGACCCCGCCCTTCACACCTGTGCCAGGCCCGCCCCGCCCCGCCCGCGCCCGTAAATGCCGGTGGATCCGCACCCGCTCCGCTTTGTGCGGTGGATGCTCATCCTGCTCCTCCCGGGCTGTGGCGGGACCGTCGTTCGGAGCGCTGTGCGGAGCCCGGCACCGGGGGCTACTCCCGGCGCTGCGCCGAGCCCGAGGCGCTGAGGTGGGAACGGGACCCGGGCCCTGGGATTCGGGGCTGGGTCCTGTCGGTGTCTGTTGGGGGTCCCGGGCCGAGCCGCTTGTCTCTCGGCGGGCGGGGTGCGGCTGCCGGGCTCGGAGAACTGAGGTGGGATGGGGGATGGCATTAGGCATCGGGATCGCCGCGGCTGGCAAGTGCCGCTCCGGGATTGGCGCTGGCGCCGAGCCCGGCGCTGCCGCTCCGGCTGCGGCCAGCGCGGGGCTGGGCTCCCGCCGGAGCTCCGGCTACGCTCCCGCTGCGGCCGTGGGGAGCCGGGGCCGTGCCGGTGCCGGGCCCGCCGGGAGGGCGGCGCTTCCCCGCAGCAGGCGCTGGATCGCGCCTGGAAGCGGCCGGGCCGCGGGGACCGCCCGTGCCCGCCCCGGCCCCCCCCGAGGCCGCCGCTCCCTCAGCGCCGCCCGCCCTGTGGGGCGCCCCCTGGCGCAACCGGAGCGCCGGCGCTCCCGGCCCGGCCCCGCCCGCAGCCCCCGCGGGGACGCGGAGCTCCCCCAGCCCCGGCACTGCCGAGGCCGCCGCTCCCCCTGCCCCGGGCCGCTCCCCCGGGGGCCTCCCGCCCGCCGCGGCCCCGCCCAACCAGCGCGGCTGCAGCGGGACGAGCCGCTCCCCCGGCCCGGCCGCTGGCGCCGAGGCCGCTGCTGCCGCTCCTGCTCTGACTGCGCCCGCTGCGGGACCGGGGCCTCGCCGGGGCTCGCTGCTGCTTGAGCCGCTCATCCCACAACTGCCGCTTGAGACCTGATGCTCTCCTTCCTCCCCCCCGCTTTCTCTGCGGCTTGCACGCTCCACTGCAAAAACCTCTGGCTTTAAAAGGCCAGGGAAAAATGTTTCTTTTTTGTTTCCAGAGTACAGGAGATCCTGAGTGGCAATAGGTACACAAGGACCACCAAGTCGAACCCTTATGTGAATGGCTTCTCTGGCCACTGAACCCACACCTGGGCACTCTCAGCACCCTGCTCCAGCCAAGCCAATCTCAGCTCCTGGCAATGTCCTGCCTGGGATAGGAATGCCAAGTGCCAGCAAGATCATTCCTATGCAAATACAACTCCTTCTTTTATGCTAATGCTGCTTGCCACACCAGCCCCTGTAATTGCCATAGGGCAGAGCTCCATGGCCAGCACCTGATCATGCAACAACACAGGTGAGCAGTTGTGTGACAGCACTGAACTCTTCCCATAACCCTGATTTCCTGCCCTTTCCAGGATTTACCCAACAGCTGTAAAGGTGCTTGTTCCATGGCCCTTTCCAGGGAGAAATGAGCAAGGCAAGTCCTGAGGGTTCACTTGCTCCACAGCCAAAGCTCTTCTGGAGAGGGTCAGGGCTGCTCCTGCCTGCAGAGGGGCCTTTCCCACAGGTGAGTGTTCACAGCCCAAAATCCCAGGGGCTGCTGAGGCAGGGCCAGCTTTTGTGGCCCAGAGCTGCACAGAGCTCTCAGCGACTCCTGCTCACTGCCAGGAGTGTTCCTTGGTGCTCCTTCCGTGTGTCCCAGCTGGCAGGGAATGGGGGGAAGGAGAAGGCCAGGAGGCCCAGGAAGGGAAGCAGCAGCTCTTGTGCTTTGGATTTGCAGAGAGGAGCTGTGCCTGCAGTGTCCTGCCCGTGGCACGCAGTGTGCCAAACACACATCCCTGGAACGGGCACTGGGCTGCCCGGGCAGCGCTGGGATGGACATGGATAAAGGGCTGCCCGCAGCCCCTCGGCCAGGGGCTGCTCTGAACAGGCACCCAGAGATGCTTCAGTCCCGACAGACCCCACTGACACCCCAAAAATGCCCCAAGGAACAGCTGGCACTGCGGAATGTCAGAATGGGCTGTTTGCAGAGGGGCTCAGACAGCAATTCCCAGTGCTGACCTCCCACACACCTGCCAGCTATGTCCCAGCCACCCAAAATGCCTTCCCTTCAAGCCTGAGGCCATCATCCCTCAGCAGTGTTAAGGCCAAGGCAAGCTTCGCCCACAGCAATGAAATGCCAAGCAATGCCCTCAGAGATGCCTTCAAATGAAAGGTCAGAGTCAGAGAAATCTCTTTGGATTGAGTTGGGAGTTTTTGGGGAGCCAGCTGGAACTGCACAACTGATGGAAAGCTTTCCCAGGTGGCTCCCACTGCAGGTGCCCTGAAGGCAGGGATGTGCATCCCTTTCCTGAGGGAAAAGAACTTGCAGAGGCCACTCCTGAGGCTCTGGAATGAAATCAGCTCCTGCAGGGAGAGAAGTCCTCCCGTGGGCACAGGGGCTGCCTCAGCACGGGCTGGGAGCGTGTCCAGCCAGTGCCTGTTCCTGCTTTCAAATATCACCTGGAGCCCCAGCTCGGGGGGTGCAGGCAGCTGAATTCCAGGGAACTCTGTCAGGTGCCCCCAGGGACATTGGGGGGGGGGCTGGGGGATGAGGGTTACAAACAGCAAATTCTATGGAACATGAAGCTGTCCCTGCCCTGACCCTGCTGAGCTTCCCTGGAAGCTCTGCTGGGTCTTGACACAGCTGGTGTTAAATAGGCAGCTCTGCATGGGAATATCCATGCTCCAGGAGGCGCTGGGAGGCTATGCCAGTGGCAATTCAGCAGGGAATTCAGGGCTTTGGGTAGAATTCATCTGAACTAGCAAAGCCAACCCCCAAATCTGCGCACCACCCAGGGAACAGTCTTTGTGCTGCCCTGGCAGCCAAAGCCCCTGGGCTGGGAAATGTCAGCAGGCAAATGGATGGAATGATCTAAATGCCAGCATCCCCCAAAGGGACAATGCCATCACCTCCCTTTGCTCCCAAAGTGTCCGCTGTGTTCCCCACAGGTACCCTGGGGATGCCAGGGAGGTGCCTTTGCCCACAGTGCCTTTCTCCTGCCCCTCTCCAGCCTGAGGCCTCTTCTCCCTTCCCTGCCAGCTGATGCCAAGGAAGGAAGACACAGTGAGTGCTGAGTTGACCTCCAAATAGTCCTTCCCTCACCTTGAGATGACCTGAGATTTTACCCCCAAAATGTCCCCATCTGCCTCCTTCTGAGTTCCTCATTTTTTACAAGGAAGCATTCTTTCTCTGCTCTGGAGATTACCACAAGATTTGCCCCCAAAACTTTCCCCACCTGTCCACTACCTCTTTCCTCATTTCCACCTCAATCTTTTCATTCTTTGCCCTACAGATGCTTTCAATTTTTACCCCTCTGAACTTCCCTACCTGTCCATAAGTGATTACCTCAGTTTACCCCATCAAGTGCATTCTCTCTGCTACAGATCACCTCAGATTTTACCTCCAACATTTTCCGTACATCTCCACCACTGACTGAGTACTTTATTTTTACCTCCAAATACTCATTTTCTACCATGGAGATTCCCTCAAGTTTTACCTGCCAGATTTACCCACCTGTCCACAGCAATTCCCTCCGTTTACCTCAGGATGCTCCTGCTCTCTCCTAGAGATGACCTCACATTTTACCCCCTCAGTTTTCCCTACCTGCCCAGTTCTGATCACCTCCTTTTTACCTCAAAACATGAGTTCTTTCTTCTACTGATGAACTCGGATTTTATTACCAAAATGTCTATTTTGTCCCCTGTGCACTGACTAGATTTTAAAACCCAAACCACACAGGTTATGTCTGTCTTACCCCCAAAATGTTCATTCTGTCCCCTACAAATTAGGTCAGATTTTTTCTCAAAACCACTTATGGTTCCTACATAATTACCTCAGGGTTTGCCCCCCACATTCTACCTCATCTTGACTACTGATCACCTCATCGCTTCCTCAATATGTTCATTCTTTGCCCTACAGATCTTCCCAAGTTTTACACCCCAAATTTCCTTGCCTAGCCCCAGTGATTGCCTCAGTTCATGTCAGTGGTCACACTCTCCCTAGAGATTACCTCAAGTTTAACCCCCAAAATTTTCCTTAACTGTCCACAACTTATTACCTCATTTTTACCAAAAAAGATTCATTCTCAACCTTTAGATCATTTCAAGTTTGACCCCCCAAAATTCCCCTACCTGTCCACTACTGATTCCCTCATTCTTCCTTCAATATTTATTTCCTTTCTACCATGTAGCTTCTATCAAGATTTACCCCCAAAGTTTTCCATCTGTCTACTACTGCTTACCTCATTTTTACCTCAAAATGTTCTTTCTACAGCTTATTTAATATTATTTTTACACAAGTTTCCCTATCTGCCCACAACTGATTCCCTCATGTTACCTCAGTGTGTTCATGCTCTCCCCTAGAGATTAGCTCAGATTTAGCCCCCAAATTTTCCCCACATGCTCAGTATTCATCACCTCCTTTTTCCCTCCAAGTGTTCATTCTCTGCTCTTGAGACTTTGTCAAGTTTGGCCTCCAAAATTTTCCTTCTTTGTCTACTACTGAGTACCTCATTTTTGCTCCAAAATATTCATTCTGTCCCCTACAGATTACATCAAGTTTTACCCCCCAGTTTTTCCTTCCTGTACAATATTAACTCTTTTCTGCCCCCAAAATGTGCATTCTTTCCCCTAAACATCACCTCAGCTTTTCCCTCAAAAATGCCACCTTGCTCTGCTTGACATCACCTCCCATTTTCCTACACAAACAATTCTTGTGTCCCCTCTCAGTCACCCCAGGTTTTCAGCTGAAAATGTCTCCTCTGTCCCCTCAAAGTCATCCCAGGTTTTCCCAGTGAGGAGCTGCAAGGAATTCAGGCAGGGCCAATGACACCAGGGAACAGCTGTAAATTCAGAGGCAGAGAGAGAAGATCTACCAGGAAAGGGGAAAGGTTCAGAAAACATTTCTGCAATTAATTAATAATTATTTCCAGTTCCCCACTGAGAAGAACACAACCTCACAGCTGTTAAGGCCTGACAGTTCCCTGCAGGGAGAGCTCAGCCCATGTGCCCAGAGGCAATCCCAGCATCTGCAAGAAAGAAAGAAGCAGCAAAAGGTGATTGCTTCTCTTTCAAAGTTATTTCAAGTGCTCACACCCAAACCCACCTTTGCTCTTGATTCTGGCCAGGTGCATGGTGAGCGCTGGGCACAGGTCATGTCATCCATGCTGGTGTGAGTGATGCTTTCTGGGGGAAAGCAGCTGATCTCCAAAGTTCCCTTCCTGCCCCGTGCCTGATCTGCAGAGGAGAAAACCTCTTCCAGGAAGGGATTGTGCTCCCTCTAATGCCATTTGCCCAGTCTGTTCCATGGGGATATTGCCAGCCTGGGGCAGCAGAGGCACACGCAGCTCTCAGCACTCCCTGCTCCAAGCACAGCTCTGGGCTCCTTTGCAGACTGCCTCTGCCATGGGGTTTTCTCCAGGAGAAGCCAAGGAATTGCTCCTGGAAGGGTGCAGATTAAGTTATCCCAAAGGGAAGCAAAGAGTAAGTACTCCAGGAAGAGCCCTTGGGATCTGCTGGGCTGAGGTGGGAAGGGGACATTCATTCCCTGCAGGGCCAATACACAACAACCTCCAAGCCAAAGCACAGACTGGCAGGTGGGGTCTGACAGCAGCACTCTGACAAACCTCCTTGTCATTCTTCCCTGCAGTGACTTTTGCAAGCAAACACTGAAGCTGACAAGCCCAGAAGCTCCATCCAGCCACTCTGGAAGGAAAGGATACTCCCAGGGATGAGGCACATTCCCAGCAAACTCTCCCAACACAGCCTGGAGGCAGCGCTGGAGCTCGGGTGTGGGGCTGGGAAGGGCTGCCAGGAGCACGCAGCCCCCAGGTGGGGTGGCAGCGGCAGCAGCAAATTCCCACAGGCTGATGGCACAGCAGAGAGACAAAGGCCAGCAGTGCCCACGGGAGGTGCAGGGTTAATTCTGCTCCCTGCTCTGCCCCATCCCCGCAGGAAATCTCCAAGGGGGAGAGAAACTCTCAGGGTGCCCAAAATGCAGCATCTGTCACCCTGATCCAGCTTCAACTCAGTGTGGGGGGCCAAACTCCCCCCACAGGTAAACACTGAGCTGAGCTGGTCAGTCTCAAACACAGCCCCAGTTCTCACCTCCAGCCTGCTCCTGGGGCTGCTGCCACATTCCTGACAAGGAGCCCCTTTGGACAGGGCTCTCTGTGTGTCTCAGGTGCTGGGCACTGCAGGGACCAGGGCAGCCCCCTCTGGGGACAACTGGGGATTCATCCCACACCACAGGCAGGACCAGGGGCCCTCCAGTACAGGCTGGTGGGGCCAGAGCCCCTTGGGTTTGGCTGCTCAAACACCAAAGCTTTTGGCAAAGATGGGACAAGTTAAGTGGGGCTTCCTGTCCTGAGAGAGAGAAGAAATTGTTGAAATTAAGCATGGCAATTAAGTCCACTGTGGAAGTCAAAGGCTCCTGGCTTTCCCACTCCTGTTCTGATTGCTCACTAGAGGGTTTTATCCATAAAACAATGAGAGGTGGCACCAAATAAAAGAGCTCTTTTTCAACATTTTTCCCCTACTTACTTTCATACCTAAAAAGGATGTCCATTTTTTCTTAGTGCATTCTTTGCCTAATTTTAACAGAATCGTTTTCCTTCCAGGCCCCACTTGTGGGTTCTTCACTCCTTTGCCATTGGACTTTGGACAAAGGAAGAGAAGGATCTGCTCCAAACAGGTGTCATCCTACAGGGAACACCCCCTGTACCAGCCCCAGCCTGGGCCAAGCACGCTGCCTCACTCTCCCCATTCTGGATGCTGGCTCCAATCCAGTCTGAGTTTTCCCCTGTTTTCCATGTCTAAGGACAGGAACTTGTCCTGGTCAGGGTGTAAGGCCTTAAACTGCACCTTGATCTGGGGGGCTGGGACTGGGATTCCAGCAGGGAATTCATTGTTTTACAACTAAAAATTATTCCAGGGAGCTGCTGCTTCACCACACAATGTCAGCAAAAGAGAGAAAACACCAAAGGTGTATCCAAAACCAAGGATGGAATGATTCCTCCTGCTTTTAGTGGGATCAGGGCTTATGCTGCCCTGGAATGACAAAGAACTTCCCCCTCAGCCCCCTAGAGAGCCCTCAAAAAGCCAAAGTGCAGCAGGGAAGGAAGGAAAGGCACCTGCTGGGGACAGCACAGCTCCAGCTGCTCATGGGGACTGGGACTGAGTCTGGAGCCAAAAGCCCCTTCCCAGGCTGGAGGGGCTTGCCTAAAGCACCACCTCTGGGAAGCAAAGGGCTATGGAAGAAATGGAGTGGGAATTTACAATAATAATCATAATGGATCGGGAAAGAGCAACAACAGAAGCAACAATCATTCCAAGGGAGCAGGAGGGATGCTGAGCTTTAAACAAGGTTTGAGTGAGGCAGCAGCTCCTGGGAGGTCTAACCCACAGCTCCAGCTCTGCGATTCCAGGAGCACTGCAAGCTCCTCCTGCCCAGTCCCTGGCTTTGCCTCCTGCCAGTACTCGGCACCTCGGGCACGGGTGGCTGCGAGTGCTCCAGTGCTGCTGCCCCGAGGGAGCGGGAAAATGGCCACTAAACCCCTTCCCACTGGGCTGGCTCCGAGCTCTGGCTGGGGAAAACATTTGGCACCCCTGGCATTTCAATGCAATCAGTTTCCATCACTTTGAAGATGCACTGAATAAACCCAGGGCACATAAGTAAACCTCTCCCCATAAGGAGAGCCCCAGGGAATACGCAATTATTCCTATGCCTGGCCAAAGAAACCAGCAGCCAGGTTTTGGGGAGAGACTCCAGACTCTTATCTCCTTCCCTGGCTGTAAACCACTTGCAGAGGCTTTGGAGTTCATACAAGCTTGTCAGGATTTGGCTACCTCATTTAAATTCCATTCAGATACTGGAATGGAAGTGTCCTAAAGGCACCTCCACTCAGACTTTAAGCCCTCTACCACCAAAGAATTTAGATGCTCTTTTCTTAGGAACACCCCACCTCTGCTTCTTTAGGTGTCTCCATGTGGGACATCAATTAAATGTGGACAAATTTTAGAATGCAGCTTCCAAGTCAAGTTACCTGCTAGGAAATGACTCCAGCTCTCTGGCACCTTGGGCTGTTTTAAACACAGCCTGGCCCTTCATGGCTGAGGCTCTGAGCTACACAACTTGTGAGCTGGCAAGTAACAGCAGCTGAGGTCTCATCCCAGCTGTACACAAAAACAGGGAGTGGGGGCTGCACTTGGATACATGCAGGCAGGGTTGGGCCCCTTCTGAAAGCTTCAATCCCTGTTTTTCAGAGACTCAATCAGGGATAATGACATTTTCACAAAGCTCTCTTAAGGCACGTGAAAACCCGAGTAAGAGAATGGAATCAAAGCCTTTGTTCCACTGGCCTCACGCCCCAAATTCCAACGGGACAGACAAGTCCCTCTCCTCGCAAGGCAACGTCTCCTACCTGGATCTGTGCCTTCCCCAGCCTTTGGTGGCCGCTGTCTCCATCCTCACACACTTCCTCATCTTCCTCCTCAGCAGGCCTGGCTTCCTCATCCTGCAGAGCAAGCACAGGGACACTCACCAGCCTGCTCATCCCAAACCTGGGCAGCAGGGATGGACTGCTGGGACCCCCTGGACACTCACCCCTCTGCTGGCCACCATCCCTGCTCTGCAGTCCATTCCCGTTCCTGGCCTGGCATCTCCTTTGAACGGGATGTTAAACCACAACCACTTGCTCTGCTGGGTTTTGGGACATCAGAGACTCCCCCAAGGCAGTGGACAAAGCTCCTGTTCCCACACCCTCTGCCTCCCAAAGCCCTGCTAGGGCCAGGCAGAGCAAGGGAAACCCCTCAGTTCCTGCTGGAAATTTCCTCTTGTGCCCGTAAACCCAGGGAAATCGTGGCTGCCCCATCCCTGGAAGTGTTCAAGGCCAGGCTGGCCGCAGCTTGGAGCACCCTGGGGATGGAATGAGGTGATCCTTAAGGTCCCTTCCCACCCAAACTATTCTGCCATTCCAGGATGATTCTGTGATCTCTCCCTGCATTTATTTTGCATCGTTTCCTCTCTAATCTGAATTCCCAAATCGAAATGATTTTTTAAAGAAATCATTTAAAATTATCCCAGGAATAAAAAGGGGTGCATCAAACATACAGGAATCATTCCTACCTCCATCAAATCATTGTTAATTGGAAGCCTATTTCCTCATCTCTGTCCTTAGTTTTCCTTTCCTAGGAAACCTTATGATCTCACAGTTTCTCCAAGAGATTTACTGGGATTGCAGAAAGGTTTGCTTTGTCAGGGAAGCAGGGGGGTTTACAACACTTGTTCCTCTGCATCTTTATCCTTTCACCAGCTTTCCCCTGGAACGGTGCTGCAAGAGAAGTTCAGAATTACTAGAAATGGATCAGGTTCACCTTTTTTCCTCATTCTTTTCCAACGACTTCCAAATTCTTGGAATTATCCTCAAATGAGGCCTAGCAAGCTACTGTGAAAACATCAATCAGAGGAACATCTTGACAAGAGAAAACCACATCCAGCAGCAGCCAAAACAATGCCACTGCTATTCTTACCTGGTCTCCAGGTGCTCCAGCCAGAGCTCCCAACACCCACTGCCATTCCATGGGGGTGAGGAGGCAGTTTTGGACGTGTTCTTTGCCACGGGATGGGATAACAGAGCCCAGAGGGTCTTTGTGTCCCTTCCAAGCCACCCCATGATTCCATGATACCATCAGCACCTATACCAATTCCATTCTGGAAAGCCCAATTCCATTCCTCCCATCAACTCAGAATTTCTCCCTTCCTCTCTCTGCTCCACATCAGGCATGTGTTGCCACAGGCATGGGATGCCTCAGCATTGCCTGGGAATGCCACTCAAGGCTGCCCTGGTGGCCTCAGTGCTCCAAAATGCCCAGCTGGCTCCCGTTCCAGTCAGGAATGTCCCAAACAGCAGCGTGGGGTGTGCCCTCTGCCATCCCACCATTGGGGCAGCTCCCATAGAATGTGACCGACTTACTGGGTTTGGAATTCCTGGCTTAAAAGTCAGGTGGTGGAATATCCTCTCCTGGGAATACCCAGAAGACCAGAAGGCTCCCTGGAAGCCACAGGTCAGGGACAGAGTCAGATGAACGATCCTGAACTGGTTTTCAGGGGATGCATCCCCAGCCTGTGGCTGCAAAAACTCCAGAGCTGTTCCTTCCCCTTGGGACAGCCAGGGAAAACATCCCCAGCATGGATTTCTGACAGGAAAAACCTCACTGCTCCAGGCTACTTGGCTCCTCCCAAATCCAGGCCAGCACTCCAACAGGCTCTAAGGACAAAACAACAGCAAAGACCATCTCAGGGCACACGCCACGAGCTGGGTGTCACATTCCTCACTGGAACTGGGCTGTTCCCACATCCCTGGGACAGTCGGGAGCATCCCCCGTTCCTCACTCTTCCATTCAGGACAAAGAGACAACAGAGCTGTCAAACAGCCAGTGTCTTACCCCAACAATCCAGGGAAAACCACCTTGCTCTGGGGAGAAACATCATGCCCAGTTATGGAAAAAGCCAAAGAGCAGTACTGGAAATACTCCCGGGCATGAAGGCTCCCAGCTCCGGAAATGCAGCTCACAGGCTTCTTCCCATGGGAACCCCAATCTTGCCCGGGACTGGGCTCAGGGAGAAAGTCCTGCCCATTCCACCACTCTGGCACAGACACCCCAGGAAGGTGTCCCTGACCATGGCAAGGGGCTGAACAGGATGGTCTGTAAGGTTCTTGCCAGCACAGACCATTCCAGGAGTTTAAGGTGGATTTGAGCAGCTCCTGGGGACATGAACACCACCCACACCTCCCACCTGGCTCAGCCCAGAGTCCATCCAGCACTCACAGAAAGCTGCTGGGAGCTGAAATTCTCCCTGCTCCCCCTGCCTCCAGCTCCTGGGAAAGAGGAGCTGCATCCTGCTGGGTGCCCCTGGCTCTGGGCAGCTGTTGCCTTCAGGCGGGGGGATGGCTCGGGCAGCTCCGGTGACTGTTCCACCTCGATGATTTTGTGTTTTCCTGCATTTCCCTGGGCTGGAGGGGAGCAGGGGGTGCGGTGGGAGTGCGGGAAGGCAGCGGCGGGGAGGGCAAGGAGTGGGGCCGGGCACCGCACGGCGCAGGGGGGCTTCTGCTGGCACTGGAGGGGCGCGACCGTACGGAGGCGTCCCCGCCGCTGCCGGCCACTGCCCACGGGGCTCCTGCCCGCCCCCGGCGCCACTGACCCCACACCCCGTGTCCCCACACTGGGAACCACCATGGAAAATCATGCTGGAACCTCTAATCCTGAGCCCAAGCCTTGACCTTTTACCCCCTGACCTTTGACCCCTTGACCCATTCCTTGACAACCCGACCTTTGATCCCTTACCTTTGACCATCCAGCAAGTGGCCAAGATGCCCGCGGGTGGCTATGCCAGCGAGTAGGTGAAATGGAGACCGTGGCGATCGTGCCAGACCCAAAGGCGAGCTCCTCGGGCAAAAAGATCCACGATGATGTCGAGACTCAAAGGCCGATGACAGAGATGGGTGGGAACTGCCCTGCCCAGCAAAGGCTCGGGTGATGCTGAGGAGAAACCCTCTCCCTTTACTTCCAAGGGGCCCTCCCACAACAGCCCTCTCCTCTAAGCTAACTTCCAATTACCTCCTGGAACTCCAAAGGCCTTTCCCTTCTCCCAGCCACCACTTCCAACACTTAGCTTTCTGAAGACAAACGGACAAAATCCATCCTTGGCAGAAAAAATGCATCAGCACCTCAGATGTCAACACGTTCCCCACGGTCCGCTTTGGCAGCTGCGAAAGATGGAGAACAAGGAGAAAATTCAGCCTCTGACAACACACGCCAAAAGAGACCCCTTCCGCAAGGCCCCCTCCCTCGAAACTGCCGAGGCTCAGCGCTTACCTGCTCCCTCCAAACTTCAGCTCCACACCTGCTCACGGTACCTAAGACAACAAAACAGAAAACGTCACTGTTGCCCTCAAGAAGAGCATCCCCAGGCTACTCCACACCACTGCCCCGGCTCACCTCAAATCCTGATCTGACTCTGGAGGTGGCCAGGACAAACCTGCACAATGAAAAGGGACACGCTCAGCACGCTGCCATAGACCGCTGGCCTATCAGCCACCCCACCTAAATGCCAACTCACCTGCTCGCCTCTGGCCCTTGGCACGCCCAGGGCAGCAGCAGCACCTGCAGAGAAGCAAAGCAAAAACACACGAAATGTGCTGAGAGACTGTGAAACCACAGCCTCCCTGCTCTGACTGAAGTACACCACACCTATACCTTAGGCTTGCACCCTCCAGCATCCAGGGCCAGGACATCCTGCAAGTGGACCACCTAAAACACACAAACAACAACGGATGCTTAGAGCTGCTCCAAACATTGAGACCGAGGCCGTAACAACTCATTCTGTCCACTGGTCACTGCTCACCTCGCTCCATCGCCCCTGACTGCCAATATCCGGCATTACTTCCAAAAAAAAAAAAAAATACATGGAACAATGCTGTAACATAGTAGCATGACATAGCCCAGCAGGACTGCAGAGAGGGGCAGAGAGGGAAAGCCGGCCAGGATCTCGTTCCCAGCCCTGAGCAGGGGCTTTACTGGCCTGACTGTCCTGTACTACCCAAGCTCTGGGGACAGTGAACCAGGCTCAGTCCCTGCCTCACCACTGCCACCGTGAAATTCTGGCACTGCAAGAGTCAGGGGAGGCTTCAGCAGTGATTTCAGCAAGGTCAGAGCTGCTCCCAGCAAAAGCTGTTCTTAGACTACTCCTGGCAGAAGAACCCAGAGTACCTGCCACTGCAGGATGCTTGTGACTTCCAGGTGGAGGAGAAGGGTGGAAACAATCCAAGATGAAGACAGAATGATGAACACAGCAAAGAGGATTTCTTTATGCTCTGCACTGTTTTGTCATGTTCAGCCCTTCCTGGGCTGTTCTCTGCTTGTTGTTCTCAAGATCAACATCTCCGACTAAGGGCGGGTGATGTGAATTCCAAGGAAGTACAATTCAATTCTCCCCTAGATCTTTCCCTAAAGTACAAGATACTGATTCACCTCCCTTCCCACCAGAGTCAATCAAAGACTATCCAAAAACGTAAATGATGATAATGCGGAATTTCGTCTCCATTAGAAAAATTAATGTAGTACTTTTTATCAGAGCTTTGGTTAAATGTAACAACGCAGGAAGTTCCTGTGCTCAGGTTATTGGAGAGTGCGAGGTTTTCTCATCGCATCAGCCCTGTCAGCTGACAAATGTGGCTGTGCACTAAGGCACAAAGCACTGACGTTTGCACACTACAGCTGGAATCTGCTATCTCTGTGTGCAGACACAACCACTGCTCATCACAGATAAACCCACAAGGGCTGCTCCAGCACTGACTTACCTGGGGAAAAACCAGCACTAAGAGGAGCAAAATAAAAAGCATGGGAGTAGTAGTTTCACCCTGAGCAGCTCCGTGAGATGGGCAGGAATCAGAGGATCCCCATAGTAACTCTGAACTTGCTTTTCCTGATCACCTTTCACAGAATCCATAGCAGCAACCCATGGACATCCTGTGTGTAGGTTTATTCCAAAACCCACTCACAGAAACATCAGGATATTGCACCTAAAGCTGCCTCTGCCAGAGGGAAGCAAGAGCTGGGGCTGGGAGAGGAAACAGGCAGGAACTTGCTCTCAGGAGAGGCAGCACGTGGGCTGCTGGCACTGCCAGCAGGAGGACGCAGGTGGGAGCAGGTAAAATTCCAATACAAAATGCAACTGGGGAATGTGACAGTGCAGAGGCTGTAGGTTGGCAGTCTAAGACTTTGGGGTTTATCACAGCTCCATGAAAGCACCGAATTTCACCAGCAGGTACCATTCATCCTCCTCAGGACAAGCTTCCAAGAGTTCATCTCTCAATTTGTGCCCCAGTGTGGGCCAAGTGCTGGTGGAGCCTGGGCTGGCACCCCGAGCTCTCACCCCAGCTGGCACCCCCAGGCCTTTCCAATGTGCCACTGCCACCCAAGCCACAATGGTGGGGCCTGAGGAAAGGAAGGAATGAGGAGGGACTTAGGACACAATCCTGCCCTTCAGACAGGCAGATTTACCTGTGCTCCAGTCTCAAGGGGGCTCTCAGTGGATAACTCAAGCATCCCGCGTGGGACACTGGGGCCAAGGAGCAGCTGGAGGCAGCTCTGTCACCTGGGCTACCTGTGTGTAGCCATATTTAGCAATAACTGAATTGATTGAAATAAAGGGTAAAAGCTTGACTCAGCCTGTAACTTTCACCTTTCTTTCAAGTGCAAAAAGAAGCAGAAAAATCCATTCATATTGATGCTTTCCAGCTACGTCTCTTTCAGATTCCCAGGTATTCATCCCCTCACAGAGTTTTAGTGGTGACACAGAAGAAAGTTCTTTGCGTGCTGCCAGAAAAACGAGATTTCTCCCATTTTTTATTTTCACACCTAAAGTATGAAAACATTATCATCACACAGAAGAGTTCTGCACACTCTCCTCTGGGCAAGGGGAAGATTCCCTGATAGGCAGATTCCAACCCCTCCTGTCCATATTTACATCCCTAAGGCCTCAGACCCTCTGGAGGTAACCACAGGGCTCCCAGGTGAGAGGAGTCACAGTGAGAACAGAATTAAACCCCAAAGCACCTCTGAGGAGACAGCACCTGACTCTGGGAGTGCCTCCCTCTCGCGTGGAAGGTGTGGCTTACTCAGGAGTTACTCCAGGAGTTCCTACTCTGCCCAGGCCAGGCCTGCTCCGGACACTCCCCGTGCCCTCAGAGCCACAAACCCAGCTCAGGGCTGGGCTCAGAGCTCCAACACCACCAGGAATGAGCACTCCCTGAGCCCCCTGCCCTCCCAGCCCTGCTCTAGGCTGGGCAGGCACTGAGGGGCTCACTGACACCTCCAGTGTGGCTCTTTAAAGGTGGTGGCACAGGTGCTCCACAGCAGACCTGTGCCAGACCCAACTTCTCCACGGGCAAGGAAGAACCTCCCAAAGCAGGTGACACAAAAAGCTCTGGTGTGGCCCAGGGACTGCTCAAGGTCACAACCAAAATTAGTTCTGAGCTCAGGGTGGTGTCACTTCAGTTCCCTGCTACTGCTGCCACTTCCTGCCACCTTCAGCTTTTGTTCCAGGCACCAAAATATGAATTTTTCAAGGCCAGCCCATCTAAACTATCTGAAATTGCAGCCTGGCTGATCTCGGGAGCTCCCACACTCACTCATGAGGATGAAGTGACAGACCAGCAGTGAGCACTTCTCCCTCTTCCAGCCAAGCTGTGAATTGCTCCTCCCTCGGCTTCAGCAACCACTTTTCGTGCCAGTTCCTGAAGAGAATCTTGTGCTGAACATCCATCACTTTCTCAATGCAGAGCATTTGGCTTCATCCTCAAGCCCTAGAAACACTCAGCTAAACCAGCACTAAAACCTGATTAAACTCGCATCCTGCACAGCACAATGAACTTGGACTTGGGCAGGAATCAGAATATCTGGGAATGAAGAGAACCCAAGAGCTCGGAGAGGTTTGCTTTGCCCTTGTCCTGCCTTGGGCTCCTGGCTCTGCCACAGCAGTTACAAGAAGCAGAGCAGTGACCTCCCCTCCCCTCCTCATCAACACAAACCCCCAAAAGCAGAGTTTGTCTCTCTCAGACCCACCTTGAGCTGTGTCCGCAGCAACAACGAGGAAAAGCAGCAACCCCACAGCTCGGCGTCTGCAGGGCTGCACCCTCTCCATCCTACAGCCTCTCCATCTCCCCACAGCTTGGAGTGATCTGTTCTCCCAGTTTAGAGAAGGTGACACCAACCTCACTTTGGTTTTGGTACAAACTCTGAGGCAGACACTGAAGGCAAAGGAAGACGAGGTCTTGGTGGGAAGGGACCTTAAAGCCCATCCAGTGCCACCCCTGCCAAGGGCAGGGACACCTTCCACTGTCCCAGGCTGCTCCAAGCCCCAGTGTCCAGCCTGGCCTTGGACACTGCCAGGGATCCAGGGGCAGCCACAGCTGCTCTGGGCACCCTGTGCCAGGGCCTGCCCACCCTCACACGGAAGGATTTCTGCCGTGTATCTACTCTGAACTGAAGTTTAAGTATCTAAGCTCAAGTTTAGTTATTGCTGAGCCTCTGCTGAAGATAACTGTGACACCATAGTAGGAGAGAAAGGAAACAGGCCTGTAGAACAAACCACAGGCGAGTAACAAACTGAAATGATGTGGCCAAAAACAGAAAAGAAACCTCAGTCACCAAAAACTCCAGTCTATTCCTACATCCTCACCCAGGGGGACTCCAAACACGACACTGCAACTCATGCTCCTCCCAGCTCCACACACACATTGCTGGGACCTCTTGCAAGCTGCTCGAGCTCTCTCCACGTGCCAAATCTGCCCATGGCAGAGGTGCTGCTTTCCTGGCTCAGCTCCCAAGACTCAACTCTCAGTATTTCCGTCCTCAATACTGTAAATTTCTGGTGATCTGGAGCAAAGATTTCTGGCTTGCTGTGTGGCTTCTCACACAGAACCTGACCCCAGGGGCTCAGTCTCACTCTCTCCATGTTTGACACAAGTCATAAAGCAAGAACTGCAAAGACATTTCGAGGCAGTATCAGGGGCCTGAGACAGCTTTTGAGATCAAAGTTGAAATCTACTGTTTTCTTTCATTGCTGTTAAACTGTACTGGAGTCCTGGGGGCACTTTTGGGCGCCACAATATAAAAAAGATAAAAAGCTGACAGCATCCAAAGAAGGGACATGGGGATGGGGAAGGGTGTGGAAGGACCATGAAAGAGCTGCTGAGGGCACTGGGTTTGTTCTGGTAGAGAAGTGTGAGGTCAGAACACATCGGGGGCTACAGCTCTGATCTCCGCTCCCTGGGACACAGACAGGACCCAGGGAACAGCTGGAGCTGGGCCAGGGCAGGCTCACGCTGAGATCAGGGAAAGGCTCTTCCCCCAGAGGCTGCTGGGCACTGCCCAGGCTCCCCAGGGAATGGGCATGGCCCCGAGGCTGCCAGAGCTCCAGGAGCGTTTGGACAGCGATGCCAGGGATGCCCAGGCTGGGGTTGTTGGGGGGTCTGGGCAGGGACGGGGGTGGGACTGGGTGATCCCTGTGGGTCCCTTCCAGCTCAGGATATTCCAGGATTGTCTCAATCCCAAACAGGGGAGAGCCTGCTCTCACACAGAGCTGCAAACACACTGTGCAGAAGGCAGCAAATGACAACAATTGACATTGATACATTAATAAAGCCAAGATATTAAGCAAGCCAAAAGATAAATTTTCCCTTTTGCTCCTGACCAACAAGACCTGTCCCAGTCTCAGCACAGCCACTAAGCAACTCCAGTGTGACACCGGGACTGTCTCACACCTCGAGGCTGACACACAACAGCAGCACAGCGCCGGGAGTTTAATCACGTTTCCCTCATTAGAGGAGACAATTAAATGACCATTCAGGTGCACAACCACTCCTGCAGAGCACTTCACTAGACCCCGTTTTGCAGTAACTCCCCCAGGCTGCAAAGCCCCATTTGCCAGGGACCTGAGAGAAGAATTCGGTAGTTTTAAAGGAATGTCAGGAACTAGGAATACACCTGAGAGGAGTTCAGTAGCTGGGAGGGAGCCCAGGTGACAAATGAACACACAGGCCCCAGCAGAAGCAGTTCATTCCAAAGAGTGGCACTGACGAAGGGCCTGGGCAGTCCCACAGGGGCAGGTGGGCACCTGGCTGCCAGCACTGGGAACACAGGAATGCTTCAAAGCACCGGCACTCCTGAGAAAATGACCAAACAAGGCCGTAATAAGGCGAGTGATGAGCTGGGGGAGGGCAGTGGGTCCCACACCTGCCCCTTTTCCCTTTCCACTGTACAGCATCTGCCCAGGCTGTGAGCGAGCTTTGGCACAAGCACTCAGTTCTCCCCCAAAATCCACTGAACCACTTGCTCATCTCCCGAAGAGAATCACAGGCACAGCACTGAATGCACCGGATACCTGGCTTACACCTCTCAACACTTTCTCGCTTTGTTTTGCTCATTGAAAAATGGCAAAAAAGGAAAAAAGTCAGCCCAGAGCCCAGGAACGTTAAACGACTTTTACAAAGTCCAACACAACCCCCCCAAGGATGAGGCTTTAGGAACAGCCGCCCGCTCACTCCGGGACGGGATTGTGTCCGGACCCGCGACTCTTCCCTCCTTCACCTTCGGCAGCAGCCGCCCGAAGTCAATTCCCCGAGCACGGCAGCCCCGCGAAGCCGCCCAGAGCCGCTGGCCGCCCCCAGAGCCCCGCAGCCCGTGCCGGTGCCGGCCCGCTCCATCCCGGAGCGGCTCCGGCGCCAAACCGGGAGAGCAAAGGGGAAGGAACAAAGCCCTGACAAAGCCAATGACCGGAACAGGATTCAACCCATCAGCGGGGAGGGCAGCACAGCGGCCCCGCCGGCCCCGAGTCCCCGTTCCAGGGAATGCCCCGGGTTGCGCTGCCCGGGGAGGGACCCCCGCCCTCCCGGGGTGTCCCCCACCGCGGGGCGCGAGCGCGGGGAAAGCTGCGGGTCCCGGCGGGAGCTGCGCCCGCAGCGGCCGATGCCGCCCTCGGGCCCGCCGCTGCCGCCCAGGGGGCGGCCGGGATGTCCCGGGAGTGCCCGGGGCGGGGACGGCGTGGCCCCGGCGCCGGCGGGAGGCCAGGCCCGGCCGTGCTCACCTGCGCTGGCCGCTCCGCTAGGCCCGGACTATCTCTTGGCTGCCGCCACCGGCGAACGATGGAGGAGCCGAGGAGCCGCCGGCGAGTCACGAAGCGCCGGGGGGCGCGGGGCGGGCCCGGCCCGGGGGAGGGAGGGGAGGGCAGCTGCCAAGCGGGCGGCCGATCCGGAGGCGTCCCGGCGGTCCATGGCGGGCCGGCGCCGGGCTGGCGGCTCGCAGGGCTCGGGCAGGGCTGCGGCTTGGCCGGGGCTGCGCTGGGCCCGGTCCCAACCCCGATCCCGATCCCGATCCCGATCCCGATCCCGATCCCGATCCCGATCCCGGCCCGGTCCCGCCTGGCGCTTCCCGGCGGCCCCCGCCCCGATTACGTGACGCGCGGGGAGCCACGTGACCCCGGCGGAGCGCGCGCGTAAGGGGCGTGGCGCGGGTCAGGCCCCGCCTCCCCGCGGGATAGACCGGGACAGACCGGGAAACACCGGGACCCAGCGGAACATGTTGATTATTATGCGGGTAATGACCACGGGTGCAGCAAAGAGGAGCAGGGTAACGGAGAACATGGAGATGAGAGCCACCCGGCAGTGCTCCTGCTCGTGTGACGGGCACAGGGAAGCCACTGTGGGAATGAGAATGATGGGAACGAAGAAGGTCAAGCATTGAGCACCCCACAGCACCCACATCATGGGATTGGGAAGGTCACAGCGGCAGCAGAGCTTGCAGAGCTTTTCCGTGTCCTTTTTGGCACTGATGGCTGTCATCCAGAAGAGCACCCAGTAAGTAGCAGGAGAACGCTGACACCAGGTAAAGGAATCTCACGTACATCAGGGGCATGACAGGAGAGCAGGACACATCTTCCAGCAGGAAGAGCAGGGCAGAGGGGACCGCAATGAGGAGGAAGATGAAGTCAGTGACAGCCAGGCTAAAGATGCCGGCAGTACGCCCTTTCCATCTGAGGAGGCAGAAGAGCCCCGTTCCCGGCCAGCGCACAGAGACAGATGAGCAGTGTCACACTGTGTATGGCCATGTCGGTGACATCTATTTCACATGGATCATCTCCTTTGGTGGGTGAGGCAGAAGGTGGGGACACGGAGCTCACCGCCATGGATGGACGCTGGGCAGGCGGTGGGATGTGGCCCCGGCTGTGGTCAGAGTGGATGGGCAGTCAGTGCTTGGAGAATCCAGGGATGGACCAAGCGGCTCCTCAGCAGCTCCCTGCAGCGGGAAGGGTTTGGTGGAGAGAAGTGAGATGTGCAGGGGAGCAGGGTGGTGGGAATGGTGGGGTGGGAGAAGGAGGAGGGAGGGTTGGGCTGTTCAGCAGGGGATTGAGAAATAACATAGAGAATAAACATTTTCAGCTCCCCGATGTTGCTGAAAGACCAAGTAGTGAAAAAGATTAAAGGATTTAAATGTGTGCACACAGGGCAAGAAATTGAGGCTGGAGCCGGTGCTGGAACAGATCAGGAGGCCTGCAGTGGTTCTGGGGCAGTTCTGTCACAAGAAGCAACAGTGCACGCCCAGAAAAATAGCTCAAGGCAAGGTCACCTTTAATACTGAAGCATTCAGTGAATATGACCAGCAGGGACCCCTCTTAATGAATCTGCAGGACCATCAAAAGACTTCCAGGAGGAGGTGAATGCATGGAAATTCCTTCTAGGAAAGTGATTTTTGTGTATTAGATAGGAAACAGATTTTAATGACAATGTGTGTTTTCAGTGGATAAAACCCCGCCCACCCCGCCGCCCGCAGGTGCTGTTGCCGTGGCGGCCGCTGGAATGCGGCCCGGGCGCATCCCCAAGGGAAAAGGAGGCACAAAATGAGGAACTGGGAAGTAAAAGGGGAAGGCTGCACAGCGCCCGCGGCGCCCCGAGAGCGAGGAGCAGCCCCCGCTCCTCTGAGGGCCCATCTCTGCCCCCTGTCCATGTGCCGTGCCCGGGGAAGAGCAGAGTCTAGGATCAAAGAACCACCCAGTCTCCCACAGCAAGGAAAGCCCGGCACCCCGGTGTTTCAGGGGCACACCAAGGGCTGTGCAGGGCAGGGAAGGACCAGCAGGACCTTTCTCCTCCTCAGCCCCTGCTCCAAGGCGCAGCAGCCCCAGGTGTGAGCGGCCAGGATGAGGAGGGGGCGGCTCCTGCCAGAGGCCGTTCTCCGAGGGTTCCCCGGGCACACCTGTGCAGGGAGCTGCTGGTCCAGAGGGGCAATGGGGGCATCCCGAGTGTCCCTCCAGGGACAATGGTCAGAGCATCCGGCAGGAGCTGGGGAGCAACCGGAGGCACCTGGGCACAGAGCACTGCTCCCAGAAAATGCCCAGGGAAAACCCCTCGTGCCAAGGGGCAGCACCTGAGCAGGCAGGGCAGCATGTGGGGTCCCAGGGAAACATTCCACTTTCCCCTTTCATCTTGGCAGCTCTTCCCCAGTGCCCCCAGAAAAAAAGGGGGGTTATGAGGAGAAAAGGGATTTAAACAGAGGGAAAAAACGTCCTTTTCCATAATTGTCTGTGTTGAAATTGAGGGGGAATCCCCTTCCTCTGCAATTTTAAGGGTATCAGTTGAAGGAAACCCTGCCTTTTCCATTCTCTTAGGGGTATCACTTGACAGGGAATCCCCATTTTCCATTATTCTCCAGTTTAAATAGAAGGGGAAAACCTTGACAATGCTGTTTTATTGGTTTGAATTAAGCATAACTCCCCCATTTTCATCATCCCAAGGTTTAAATTGAGGGGAAAGCCCAGTTGTCCCTCCTTTATAAGGGTTTGAATTGAGGGAGAAATCCCCCTTTTTCCATCACTGGAGAGACCTGAAGTAAGGAAAACCCCTCTTTTTCCAGTATTTTCGGGGATTCAGAGGAGAGAACCCATTTATTGCTATGGCATCTATTTAAGTAGAGACAAACACTCCCTAGTCTCTCATTTGAAGGGGTTCAATTGAAAGAAGCTCCCCCTTTTTCAGCATTTTAAGAATTTAAATCTGTACCTCAGGGCACTTCTAGCTGGGTAGTGGTACCCAATCTCTCACAAGGGAGCGAGCCCAGCACTCACAAAACCCTCCTGCTGCCAGAGAGCCCGTTATTTTTTCAGTTTTATTTATAATGAATACAGCCCTAATTAGAGACCCCAACAGGAGTTACACCATGTATATTACTACTATTCTTCTCCACCCTCCATATTCCTGTGACTCAATAGTCACTAATGAACAATTACAGAACTTAACAAGGAAGAATGCAACTCATCTGTCTACGCTGCCAAAACAAGGAGTGTTTTTACCCTTTCAGTGGATGCAGCTGTAGTAAAACAGAAGGCATCTACAGAGCCCTTCACTCACCTGGAATTTAAGGCAGAGCAGCCAAACAGCTGCAGCTCCTCCCAGTGCTTTTATCCCTTATGGTAAAATTGCCTCCTCCCTTTTCCCCGGGCATGGTGGGAAAGAGAGGCGGGCCCGGCCAGGGGTATATTAACCCCAGCCCAGGGTAAAAGAGGCCCATTCCTGCTGTGGGGTTAGTTGGGGTAAGGGTGTCTTCTTATTTCCATGAAGGGGGGGTCTTTCAGGTTTTTTCAGCTTTCTTTCAGCAGGTATTTTTGGCATCTAAAGCAACAGAAGCTTTGAAGACACTGTGAAGAAGATAGCATTGAGTCCGTAGTTCATGATTTTTGGATTGAGTGTTCAGGGTTGATAAGGTGCTTGGTACTTTTTGTAATTTTTTTTTCCCCTTGTTTTTCTTAGAAGCATTGCAACTTGCTGAAATTCCAGATTGTGTCAAGTATGACACTTCAAATTTGTTCAGCAGATTCATTGTGCTGCAAGAGGGAGCTACCCTGGGTCAGAGATGACATTGGAGATGGAGGCTTCTGATAGGTAAGTTAAGGACTGCAAGTATGAGTGGGAGCAGGCTCCCAGTTAGTAGCTGACTTGTTGGGATTTGGCTTGTATGCCACTACACTGGTGCATTGATTTTGGTTTTCTTTGTCATAGCTGACTAAGAGGCCAGCCTGGTGATCCCAGTGCCTTTGGAGATGGCTGAGGTGGACTCCTTTTGTATCCAGTGTGGATTCACATCACTGGTCATCTGAAAGCTAAGTTGGGGGCCGGGGCCCGGAGAAGGGATGATAGCAGGCTAGTGGGTTGGAAATTGCTGGGAGAGATTTAAAAAGTAGTGTAGGGGAAAGGGATGCTCTCCAAGGGCCTTCTTAGGTAAGCTAAAGGGAGTAGCCCTACTTTTGACTGCAACTGTAGGGTGTGCAGCGCAGAGCAGTTCCAGTGTGTGTTGTCTTGTCCGGTGTGTGTTCTGTGTCTTTGGCTTCCCTTGGATCAGATCTCTCTGCCTTTTATCCTTAAGGGGCTTGTCATAAGCATTGGCCATCATCTCTAGCTTCTTGAACTTTCGTACTTCTCGGTAGGATGCCAATATCACTTGTTCTTTTACCAGTGGGCTTGGCCACATCTTGGAATCACATCTTGAAAGCATTGAGTCGGATCTCTTTGGAGGCCTTGTTCCCGGCTGTACTGCCATCCATCCTTTCCAGCCGTGAGCTGTAATGTCCTGGGGCTTGTAAGATTGTCAGGATATGGGAGCATTCTAAATGTGGCCTTGTCTCTCACAGCCATCTTGATCATTGTGACTGACAGTTCTTAGAACAGGTCACTGTTCCAGTCTTTTCTTCTGCTCCTTAGAGCCCCCTTCATCCACCAATGCCATACTATTGGTTGTTTCTTTTGGCGTCATCTCTGTCCTTGCCATCGTTCTTCTTGCCGAGAGGTTTTTTTATCATCTTCATATCACACTGCTTGTAGTATAATGTGTTGTTTGAGTTTGTGTCTAGCCTGGAATTGCTCTGCCCTGTAGAGTAGTCCTGGTGGGGGGATAGGTGGAGAAGAAAGGAGACTTTACAGGGAGCCTTTTGCTTTGCTCAGCCACCTGAGCCACGCCTCGGATGGAGTGACTGTGGCCAGTCTGTGTGGTGTTCAGTGGAGACGTGGGAGTGGTGCAGTGGTGTCTTGCAGTTTCATAGTAGTTTGTCCTAAGGCCCACTGCTGTGGGATCCTAGGCAGTTTGCTTTGAGGAATGAGAACTTGGGAAAGGCTAAGCTGGGTAACTTTGACAAATAATTCTTTTGCAGAGGGAGAGCATGTAAACCTGATGTGAACAGAGGAGACCAGAGGAGCACAGCAACGAGGTGGGTCAGTGCCTGAAGTCCAAGCTACGGCCTGACTTTGGGCTCTATGTTTACCTCACTGTTTGGATTTTCATTTTGAAGATGCGAGGCACTTGGCACAGCAGGGTATTGGCACCGGGGGGACCATGAGCTGGATGAGTATTGATTCAAGCACAGAACTGGCTGCTACTGGAGTTGTTGTATTAGTGATGAAACTATAAGCCTTTGATTTTTTTTTTTTGTGTTTTACAGGTGGTCTGCAGCATTCAAATCGCTACTCCAACATGACAGACACCCTTGCAGAAAGAGGTCACAGTCGAGCACTTTCAGGTGGAACCTACCTTGGCAATGCAACACTTTTGGACGCTACATGGGCATGTGCCTTTCCATTTTGTTTTGCCCCTTCTCCCCTGGGAAGGTTGGTCATCATTCAGCTTTTCAGGGGTGGTGTTTCATTTTGGTTATGTTGCAGGGCTGTTCTTTCTCTTTATTTTTAGGAAGTAAACCTGGATATCAGCAATCAAGGTCAAGTGAGTGAGGTAAGCAGTGACCAGTACCAGTGACCAGGTATTGCTTGGGTGCGAAATTCTGGGGCAGCTCAAAGCATGCATTGTCTAAGCATCCATTTGTGTGTTTTAGGTGGCCCACTTGTATTATGCCTGCAGGGGCTGAACCCCCTCATGGACCAGCTGATGGAGCCAGTTTATCACCCTTGAGCTGCCCCTGTGAGCCTTCCAGAAGTATTACAGGGCTCTGCAATGAAGCCTGTACCTTTTCTGTTTGAAGGTGCCATCTGGGCAGCTTTTGGCAATGGCTGAGGAGTTGTGGCGAGTCGGGGAGGGAGGGAGGAGCGAGGGTCCCCTCAAGTTTCAGCAATGCCACATCACCTTGTCTCCCCTTAACCCAGGGATACCCTGCGACGGCGGCGTCGGAGTGTGGCCACAGAGTATGAGCCAAGGACCGGGGCGTTCTCAGGAGCCGGTGAGTAGTGGAATTGTTGGGTTTTGGCTGATGTGCTGCTGAGTTCAGGTACTGATGTTTGGTTTTCTTTATTGCAGTAGACTAAGAGAGAAGAGCCCTCTGAGGGCAGGAACTTCCCAGATGATGAGGCGGCCTTCTTTTGCACCTGATGAGGATTTGCATCCCTGGATATCTGAGAGCTAAGTCGAGGGCTACACCTCAGGGAGGGGGATGAGAGTGGGGTGCTGGGTCAGGACTTGGTGGGAGGGATTTTTGAATTAGCTTTGGAGATGGGGATGTCCACGAGAGGGGCCCTTAGGCCACGTAAAGGGCAAGTCTCGCTTTTGATCACAATGCTGAGGTGTGCAGGGCAGAGCAGTCCCGGTGTGTGTTGTGTCACTTGTCTATTGTGTGTTCTGTGTCTCTATTGTGGGCATCTTGTGTCACATGTCTTTTGCCTTACCCCTTTGAGGGGCTTATCAGAAATGCTGGGCATCATCCTTAGCAGCTCCTTTGCGTTCCTTGGCCCGACGCTGGTACCCTTGAACCTTTGACTTGCAGGCTCGGACATGCATCGGAATCGCATCTCTCTTTAGCACAATTGAGTCAGACACCTTTTACAGTCTTGTTCTGAGCTGTATTGACAGCTGTGCACTGCAACAATCCCTTATAACAGATTAGGACTTGGGAGAATGCGAGGATAGGTAGAGGATTCCAACCGTACGATTCTCGGGCGTCCATCTTTGTGGTTCTTGGCATAAGTCCTTCTGTTAGGGTCTTTTTCTGCCAGAGCTCTTTGAGCCTCATCGGCCTCATCTAGGTCATGTCATTGGTAATTCTTCTTGCTGAGACTTTCCTCTCCTTGTTGCATCCCCTTGTTTGTCATCTCCTGTGTCACAGGTGTCTGTGTGTTTGGCCCGGGGCTGCTTTGCCCTGCTACATAGTCTGGGTGTAGGTGTAATAGGATAAGTCCTAGGGACTTGACATTTGTAATGTAGGGATTAGTTGGACTCAAGATGGTATTTCTAGATTGACACAAGATGTCTGGAGCTGCTAAGTTCTGATGCAGCACTTTGACTTTTGTCATAACTTTCTTTCAGATGCAGATGGATTGAATCTGTGGCAGAGTGCCCCATACCAGGTGAGGTGGTTCCCACAGGAAGGTCAGTCACCGTTTGTCTTTGCAGGGCAAGTGTAAATGGTGCCTGTGTTACAGCTTTGTTCTTCATCTTTATTTGTAGGAAGTAATGCTGAAGATCAGTGGTCAAGGTCGATGGAGCGAGGTGAGCGGTGACTGGTGGCCAGAATGAGTTGTTACTGCTTGGGTATCAGTTTCTGGTGCAGCTCTAAGCATCTGTTTTTGTTTATGCATTTTAGGTGGTCCCGGCCCTGGGATGCTGGAGGCCAGGTGGGTGCAAGCTTAAGCTATAGGTGTGGTGTACTTCAGTTGGAGCAGGGAGGCTGTGGTTTCAGTCTCTCAGCATGTTTTTTTGCTTTGCTTCTCTGCAGGTGCTGCTGCTGCCCTGGGCATGCCAAGGGGGACAGAGGCGAGCAGGTGAGTTGGCATTTAGGTGGGGCGACTGATAGGTGAGAGGTACGTGGCAGCATGCGAAGCGTGTCCCTTTTCGCTTTGCAGGTATCGTCTGGGCCACCTCTGGAGTCGGATGGAGATTTGAGGTGAGCCTGGGCCAGTGGTGCAGAGGGAGCCCGTGCATTTATTCTTCTGGAGGGCAACAGTCGCAGTTTCTGTTTTGTTGTCTTAGGTACTACAAGTAGGTGCAGAGCCTAAGTTTGGAAATGGCCGGTGAGCGATGAGCCTCGGCAGTTATGAGGGAGAGGGGCATTGTGCAAGGGGTCACTTCTGGGACGTGTCATCACAGTCTGAATTTTGTCATTATTCTCTATCTTTTGTAGCTGCCCAAGTGGGCTGTGGGCCATGTATTGACATCCACGGTGCTGAAGCATTCTTTTCTGTTGAGGATGGATTTTGTCTGCTGGTCTTTGGAGAGCTAAGTGTGGGGACTGTTGGTTGGGAGAAGGCAAAAACCTTTGGAATCACAGGAGGCAATTTGAAGTTAGCTTAGAGGAGAGGGCTGTAGTAGGCCGGGCCCCTTGGAGTTAAGGGAGAGAGGGTTTCTCTTCAGCATCACTCAAGCCTTTGCCGGGCCGGGCAGTTCCAACCCATCTCCATGTTCTTGTGAGCTTCGCATCATTGGATTTTGAGTCTCGATGTCATTGTCCATCTTTTCACCTGAGGAGCCTGCCTTCAGGTCTGGCATGATTGCCACGGTCTAAAGTTTGCCTACTCTTCAGTGTAGCCACGCTTTGGAGCACTTTTGAACATAGCACGCAGGCACCTTGCATCTTGGCCATTTGTTGGTCGGTCGTGTTTTGTGATGTCACTTCAGCCTTTGGCGGCAGAATCATTCTCTAGGGATCCCTTTGTATCAGCTGGCAGTCGTTGCCTCCTTCTCTAGGCCTACTGCACTTCTTGAGCATCCTCTTACCAGCTTTGGCACTAACTTCTCATAAGGAGTTTACATTTCACTGTCCCGTACTACTGCCATAGAGCCTTCTTTCCTTCGGCGTCATTGGCCTCTGACTCATCTTGCGCTAGGAATCTTGGTCCATCAAGTAAAATTGCTGGGCAGTTTCAGTTGATGTCTATGTTATGTGGTCTGTGTCCGTTGTCTTCAGTGTCATAGGGCTTTGTGATGTCTCAATGCTTTACAGGCATCGTTATGGGCCATATTGGCAGCAGGAGCACTTGCATACTTTCCTGGATCGGGCTTATTCTGGCATCTTTATGGTTTTGCTTTTTGAGACCAGAAGAAGTACACAAGGTGTTCCTATCCATCTTCCTTCTCAGTTTTGGTAGTATCTTTTTTTCATGTGCCATTCCCTTGGACTTCTATATGAAGTGTACTAGACCTTCCTCACTGCAGTAGTTTCGTAGCTTCCGTTGCCTCAAAGCATCCTGGTCTCAAGAATTTATCTTCTGAAGCGTTATCTCAAGTCTTCGTGTCATCTCTGCTTATATTTGATGCACTGTGTGTCCATGTGCTGCTTATGCTTGGAGCTGCCCTGCCCTGGCACATTCAGTCATGGCTAGTTTGAACAGTTTTAAACTCTCATCTCTTGTCTATGGGCTTTTGGGTAGAAAGCTTATGGGCCTGGTGTGGGGATAACTCCTATCTGTCAGCTACTTGCAGACTGCCTCATGCTGTCTTGCAGGTCCCCGAGGCAGATTTTGATCCCTATGGTCACTGATGCTACCAATTTTCCCAGGATCTACTGTTCCACATCAAGGAGCAGCAGATGGAAGAAGATGTTAAAGCATCTTCTTTAGGGGGGACTGTTTCTAGTAAGGGCCGCAGTCAGCGTGTAAGCTGAGGAAGGGGTGTCTGAGGGTGTGTCTGTCTGTGTGTGTGTTGACTGGCTCTAACCTTATGCATGTGTTGTTTCTTGCCTTTCAGGTTCTTCAGTTCATTTTAAAATTTAGAATACAAAAAACCCAGCTGGTCCTGCCCATGCTGTGGGGTCAGTCAGAGGGACACAGGGTTCCTCTTCTCCTCTGTGCTTGGATGAACTGCCTAGGGAATGCCATTTCTGACACCCCAGTCCTACCTGTGTCCTTTGGAAAAGGGCAGAGGTGAAGAGGCAACTGCCAGAGTTGCTTGGGGATGATGGAGTTGTGGTGTTTGGCTGTGCCCAGAGGGGCAGGTTGGGCATTATTTGTGTGTCTGAGGACTGGGGAGCCGAGCTCTCAGTGCATTCCCAGCTCTCCCAGGGGCAGCAGCTGGTGCAGGGCTGGGTGACAGCCTCTGGTCGGGCTTGGGGCAGGCCCTGGCCCCGGCACAGACACGGGGTGGTTTGGGGACACTTGGGGAGCAATGGGAGGAAAATGAGGGATGGTGCTGGGCGGAGCGATCGGCCTGTGCTCGTGTCAGCGCAGCCGTGCAGGGCACTGGGATCTGGGTAAAACTCCAGCTCTCCTGGTGTTCAGGGATGCAAGGTCTGAGGGACTGGATTTACTTGGGCTTTCCAGGAACAAGGGGAAATGCGGTGCCAGAGCTGTGCCCCGTCAGGTTCTGTTTCCCTTTGGGGACAGGGAGTCTCTGGGCTGAGGTGAGATTGCTGTGTGAGTGGCAGGGAACAGGGAGCTCAGAATTGCAGGCACTGATGGAATAATTGTCTTAGGTCTGTTTGGTTTGTGTTTGTGAAAACTGGGATTTGGGCTGGAGAGGTGCTCTTGGGAACAATGGATAGAGTACATTTGCTCCATGGATGTGTCAGGAAGGACAGGGAAGGGGAGTATTTATAAACTGTTCTCAGTATTTCATGCAAATTTGGGGTAGAGCAGCGATGCAGGTGGGTGGGTTTGGCCTGGGCCTGTCAGGACTAACCACAAAGAATCCAACCAAGCCCCTGACCCCTCAAGGCATCTGTGAAACACTTCCACAGCAACCCAAGTCAGAAATCCAGTGATTATGGAGGTAAAATTATAGGTAATTGCCTATGATCCGTGGGGCATTTCCTTTGGAATTATCAATCAAGGCAGAGCATATCTTTCAGCTCTTTTCCTGATGTGCAGTTTCCTCTCTGGTTTAAATGAGTTTGTGTGCTCCTGTTAACAAGCAGTGTGTTTTCACCCTGAAATTTGGGGTGATAGTCTTTCTTTAGCGTTTTTCCCACAACTGAATAATCCCTTCCATGAATAGTTCATGTATTTCTACACAGCTGCTTTGGCCGTGGCTCAGAGAGAGAGAAGGGAAATGACTTTTTACAGGGGTGAAATTTCTCCAGGCAGGAGTGGGATGTTGTCTTGCTCCTCCCCAGAGCCCTGCAGGCGCATGGGAGTAGCTCAGTGCCAGCGCAGCTCTCTGAGAAATAACAACGCTTGGGAGGTTTGAGTGTTGATAACAACTCTCCTGTCTCCTGGTAGCAGTCCTAGGCAGAGGAGGGAAAAAAGGAACTTGTGTTATTCATGGAAAACTTTCTGCTGTTTCTTGTGCAGAGTTTTAGATCTTTGTATGATTTGCTATCTGGTGTCTGTAGGAAGAGAATGACTTATTTTAGGTAAAAATTGAGATAATCAGTAATGGACAGGTAGGGAAAACTTTTGAACTAAACTCAAGGTGACCTGTAGTGGAGAGCATGAAGATTTTGAAGTAAACTATAGCAATCAGTTGTGCACAGGTAGGGAAACCTTTGGGGGTTAAATACAAGGTCATCTCTAGGTGAGGGAATGAACACTTTTTGAGGTAAAACTGAGTGAATCAGTTGTGGAAGTATTAGTAAATTCTGGGGGTGAAACTTGATGTAACCTCCATGGTAGAAAATGAATCAATCTTTTGAGGTAAAAAGGAAGTAATCAGTGTTGGAGAGGCAGGGAGATTTTGAGAGTAAACTTGAGTCTGTAGTGCAGAGAACGAACATACTGAAGTTAAACGGAGGTAGTAACTTGCAGACAGGGAAAAAATGTGGGGGTCAAGTCTGAGGTAATCTCTAGGGGAGACAGCATTTTTGAGGTAAACTGAGGCAATCACTAGGTGAGAGGTTGGAAAAGTTTTGGGGGGTAGAAATTAAAATGACCTGTTGGGCAGAGAATGGACCTACTGAAGTGAAAATCAGGTAATAAGTAGTGGACAAGCAGCAATAATTTTGGAGGTGAAATCTGGGGTGAAGTGTGGCAGGGAGAGCGTACATCATGAGGTAAAGTGAGACAGTACTGGAAAGATAGTGAAATATTTCAGGGTAAAACTTGATGAAATCTCCAGGGTAGAAAGAGAGTATTTATAGGTCAAAAAGAGTAAATAGTTAGTGGGCAGGTAGGGAAAATACTGGGGGTAAAATCTGAGGTTATCTGTAGGGGGAGAGAATGAACATACTGAGGTAAAAATCAGGCAATGACTAGTGAATGTTAGGGAAATTTTGGGGGGTAAAACTGGAGCTAATATCCAGAGTAGTGAATGAATACTTTCTTGTAAAAAAGAAGAAAGCAGAAGTGGACAGACAGGGACAGCTTGGAGGGAAAATCTGGAGCAATCCCCAGGGAAGAGAATGAACAGCATGAGGTAAACTGAGGTAGTCACTTGCAGAGGCACAGTGAAAATTTTGGGGATAGACACTGAGACATTCTTGAGGATAGAGAAAATTACTTTTTGGGGTAAAAATGGGATGATGGGTAGGGCAAAGCTTGTGGGAAAAACTTGAAATAATCTGTAGGAAAGAGCATGAGCATTTTGATGGAAAAATGAGATATTTTTCTTTACTTCCCTTTGGGATAACTTAATCTGCACTGTTCCATGAGCAATTCCTTTGCTTCTCCTGGAGAAAACCCCACGGCAGAGGCAGTCTGCAAAGGAGCCAAAATCGAGAGCAAAGGTTGGTTTGGGTTTGAGTACTTGAAATAACTTTTGAAAGAGAAGCAATAACCTTTTGCTGCTTCTTTCTTTCTTGCACATGCTGGGATTGCCTCTGTGGACATGTGCTGAGCTCTCCCTGCAGGGAACTGTCAGCCCTGAATGCCTGTGCAATAACTCAGAGCCTCAGCCATGAAGGGCCAGGCTGTGTTTAAAACAGCCCAAGGTGCCAGAGAGCTGGAGTCATTTCCTAGCAGGTAACTTGACTTGGAAGCTGCATTCTAAAATTTGTCCACATTTAATTGATGTCCCACATGGAGACACTTAAAGAAGCAGAGGTGGGGTGTCCCAGATTTTCCCAAGGCATGCACCCCTCCAAAAGCGTACCTTGAATCAGTAGATGTATTTCCCTTCTTGTGTGCTAAATCTTCCAGTGTGCATAGTCCCCCCATCAACTAAAGCCTACCCTGACATTCTTTTTCCTTGGACACATCTGGAAGAACCGTCTCCAGATATTATTTCCTTCTGCAAGGGCTCGTTCCTCGAGATGGAACTTTGGCGTTTTGCTTCTCCTTTCAGAGGAGCAGCAGAAGCGGTCGTTGCCAGGGGAACGGTGCAGGCGAGGGAGGGAGGGGGGGTAGAAGGTGGGGATCCTCTCGGAGGCCGATTCCTGCAGGAGCGGGGGAGCAAAGGCGGAGGCTGCTGCCGGCACCGCCAAGGGCAGAGCAGCTCTTGGGGCCGGTACCAGAGGCTGGCGTGGAGCCTCTGCACGGGTCCGCAGCAGCCACGGCGCCAGGAGGCCGAGCTGCCGGTGAGCCCAGCGCGGCCCGCGGGGCCGAAGCCGGGTTCAATGGAGCCGCGGCAGAGAACGCAGCGGGGGCAGGGGCTGCTGGAACGGCCGCGGACATCGGGAGCGGGGCTGGGGCCGGGGCGGGGCCGGGGTGGGCCCCAAAAGCGGCGGGCTGGGCTGGTGTGGAGCGGAGAGCCGGGCTAGGGACGGGCACAGGGGCACCGAAAGCGGCGGGCTGGGCTACCGCTGGAGCCGCAGGGGCTGGAGGGGGCGGCGGGAACAGCGGGGCTACCGGCGGAGCCGCCGCCGCTGGGACAAGCGGTGGAGCCGCGGGCGGTGCCTGAGAGCCGGCACAGGCGCGACCTCGGGCTCCGGGAGCGGCGCTGCAGCTGCGAGCGGCGCCACAGGAGCCTGGGCTTGGGGCGAGACAGGCGGGAGTGGAGGGGGCGATGCTTCCAGGGGCTCCCAGCCCTTCTCTTTCTTGCTTTCCCTTTGCTCCTTTCCTTGGGTCTCGGACAACTTTAAAATTCTTATCCCCTTAGACTCTGTTTCCCACCCAGCATGAAGCGTACTTGCTTTCTTCTGTGTTAACGAGTTCTTTTGAATTTACCAATACTTGTAAAGCCTGACAGATCCAGACTTCAAGAGCCATGTCTGGGCCAGAAGACATGGTCGGATCTTATTTCCTTCTCGGCCCAACCAAACATACAAAACTGGATCATTTTGACTTTGCTCGTTTCCTTTGTACTTGGGTTTGTATTCCAGTTAGCCAGCATAACTCCCCAAGGGCTTTCCTGGGGTATTTCCACTGGCACGCCTCTATTCCCTTTTTTTATTCCCTGACTCTTGCTTACTAGTTTTATGTCCCATTTTCTCAGAATCTTATCTATCTTTCCCAGGCCTTTGTTTCCCACCTTTTTAATAAAAACCAACAAAACAACTCTTCAAACTTCACCACCTCTTTCCCGTTTCTTCTCCTAGAATACAACAGTTCCCTCCTCTTAATAAAATATGCCTCCTTCCAGAAAAGTTATATTTCAAGCTTTAGCATTTCTATCACATACATTCTCATTCATTCTCATCGCTCCTTTTTATTGTTCCAACTTCTCTTTCTCAAGCGTTATCAGTCACAACCACACAAGGCTTAGGTCCCTTTTAATTTCAAATTGTTAGCCGATGCTCACCCCTGGGTCCAAAATTCCAGGTTTCTTGAAGTAATCCTCAATTTGACAGAATTAAGCCTGGATTTCTTGAATTTTTTTTTTTTTTTTTTTTTTTTAAACTTTCAATCCAGCAGCCTCAAGCCCCAAATGTCTCGGATTTGTCCTCAATTTGGCAGAATTAAGCCTGGATTTCTTGAAATCTTTTAAACTCTCAATCCAGCAGTCTCAAAACCCAAATGTCTCGGAACTAACCCTCCATTTAGCAGGATTTTTGAACCCTCAATCCAGCAGTCTTAAACCCTAAATTTCTTGGATCCAATACTAGGAAATTCTTGACTCCCCTCCTTCAAGGACTCCAATCCCTTCCCTGAAAGCCCGTCCCAGTTAACCCGGGGCTTCTCTCACTCCTTTTATCTTTGGCTTCACCTCTTTACTGACTGCTTCCCTGGCGGCAGAGCAGAGCCGCAGCCTCAGAGGCTCCACACTCGCTTCGCAGCTCTGGGGTAACCAGCCCGCGTCTCATGCACACACTTTCATCCCCCTTATCCCCCCAAAAAGAGGAAAGAAAAAATACTCACTTTTCTCGGAGTCTTGGTGCACAAGATTTTATGTGTTTAATTACCGTGGTACCTCAGGGAGCCTTTTCTTTCCTTTCTTGTTGCTTTGTCTCCTCTCTTGCCCTCCGGGTGTTTGACTGCAAACCCCCCTGACCCCGCCGAGAAACACAAAGCGAGGCCGCCAAAAGTGGGCGGGGGCACCCCCCTGCTCTGGGTTCCCCGGGAGATCCCAGAGCTGAGCCTTTATCCCCGTATGGGCCACCAAATTGTGAAACACTGATGGAACATGCAAAAAGCCAACATCACAATCCCGTTCAGAACAGAGGGATCAGCGGTGATGCGGCCCTGCCCGCGGAGGGATCAGCGGTTATGCGCATGCGCAGGCGGAGTGATCCGCCAGGAGGGACTATTTGTGATGCGGTCCTGCCCGCGGAGGGATCAGCGGTGATGCGCCCCCACGCGGAGTGATACGCCAAAAGGGACTATTTGTGATGCGGTCCTGCCCGCGGAGGCATCACCGGTGATGCGTCTCCGCCCGCGCATGCGCACTGATCCGCGCGCCCCGGCCATCTGCGCACGCGGAAGGATCCGCGCACGCGCAGCTGCCAAAACGAGCTTCACTCTAGAATTTGAAGGAAAGTTGAAGAAAAGGGACCGTTTAAGAAAAGTTTAAGGAAATCAGGAGACAGCAGCACAAAGGGCGCTACGGCCGGGTGCTTCGCACAGAGACAAAGGCGCACCCAAACACCCAAAAGATCGCCTTTAACAGCGAGCTCCCGCAGCCAGCTCACAATCCCAGCCCGCCTTCCCGGGCAGGGTTTCTTTCGGACCTGGGCTGCATTTCCATCCCCCGCTCTGGGAGTCACCAGGTGCGTTAGGAGCGAGCCGATCCCGCTCCCTGAGACACAAGGGCTTGCTCGAGGAGACTGTTCCTGTTCCTCTCTTCCAGCCACTCTGCTCTCCCCAAAACACCCATTTCCTCGGAGCTCCTCTGAAACTGCATTTCCATGGACCCAGGGCTCCAGAAGCTGCAGAGTCGTGCAATGGGGTTTTTTTGGGAAGGGACCTTAAGCTCTTGCACTTCCACCTCTGTCATGAGAATTTCAGGGCTCTAAGACTCACAGAACCATTTGGGCTTGGAAGGACCTTCAAGCTCATCCAGTGCCAGCGCTGCCACGGGCAGGGACACCTCCCACTGTCCTGGGCTCTTCCCAGCCCCAATGTCCAGCCTGGCCTGGAACATTCCAGGGGATCCAGGAGCAGATCCCCCCTCTCTGGGCAGACAGAATGAGCTAAACCTGGCTATTCCTGAGGGAGTGATGGCAGCACAGCCGAGTCCTGCATCCCTGATTCCCACTGGGAATCTCCATGTCCTTCCTGCTGTGGGATCCAGGAGTTGCAGTAGGATTTTTGTGTTTTGTGCTGCATTCCCAGCACAGCAGAACCTGTCACCCTCGGAAACACGGCCAGCGTGACAAGTTTTTTGCTCCCTTTCTGCTTTGTTTTTGCTGTGTTTTGTTTCTCTCGACAGCTGGTTTAGAACTTCTGTGTTGCTGTTTAGACATCAAGCTTTGGGGCTGAGGTTTTTTATTCCCAGGTGCTTGCTGGCAGTAAAAATACACATCTGCAGTGTGTGCACGTGGCTTGGGCTGTGGATTCACAGTTCTGGGGCAAAAAGAAGTCCCTTCACATCTGTGCTGCTGGTGGTGTCCCCTGTGAGAAGTTTGGTGGCTTGTTTGTGGCTCTCTCAGTTGTTCCCTTTCACAGAGCCCGGCATTTCTCCCCTTTTCAGTTTCATCCTGCAGAGCTTCGTTCCTGCTGCCGCAGCGTGTTCTGAACCCTCCGCTCGCAGCCTGGGGGTGCCTTTTGTGCTGCTCCTCCGTGGGGCTGACTTGAGAGCGGAATCAAGGTTGGAAAAGACCTCGGAGATCACTGAGTGCAACCAGCACCACCACGGCCACCGCTGACCACGTCCGCCCATGCCACAGCCACAGGTGTTGGAGCACTCCCGGGGTGGGCACTCCAAACCTCCCTGGGCAGCTGTGCCAAGGCCGGAGCGCCCTTTCCATGGAGGAATTTCCCCAATATCCACCCTGAGCCTCCCCTGGCCCAGCCTGAGGCCGTTCCCTCTCCTCCTGTCCCTGTTCCCTGGGAGCAGAGCCCGACCCCCCCGGCTGCCCCCTCCTGTCAGGGACTTGTGCAGAGCCACAAGGTCCCCCCTGAGCCTCCTTTGCTCCAGCCTGAGCCCCTTTCCCAGCTCCCTCAGGAACTCTCCAGCCCCTTCCCAGCTCCGTTCCCTTCCCTGGACTGGCTCCAGCCCCTCCATGTCCCTCTTGTCCCAGAGCTGCCCCCAGCACTGGAGGTGCCCCAGCAGTGCCAGCACAGGGACGGGCACTGCCCCGGCCCTGCTGTCACCCCAAGGTGGCACAGCCCAGGTGCCCTTGGCTTTGCCCACCTGGGCACACCCAGCTCGTGTCCAGCTGCTGTCCCCAGCACCCCCAGGGCCTTTCCCAGTTTTCCAGCCCCTGTTCCCCCAGCCTGGAGTGTTCCACGGTGGCCCAGGTGCAGGAGGCGGCACCATCTCACTCCATGGTGGGATTTTTACATTCCTTTCATTTTGCCACTCCGAACGCTTATGCAGCTGCATCTGGGCTGGAAAAGTCACTTTTTTACTGGTGTAGCTACTCAGGAGATCTGTGATAACTCTGTTATCCAAGAACAGGGAAGGATGTGTGATGTCCAAGGCCCTGTGCCAGCAAATCCCAGTTTTTGTGGTGTCTGTTCTCCCCCAGCACAGTTTGATGAGATTTGTCCAAAACAGCTTTCCTGGGGAAGCTCTTCGTTGTGTGGTCATTAAGGGAGAAATGGAAACAATGCTGAGCATGCGCGGTGTTGTGGGAAGGGAAGCGCAGGAGCAGTGCTGTGCCTGGTTACGTCATGTGGTGTTGAAGGGCGGGGCGGAGCCGGGCAGCGCTGCGCATGCGCACTGGCTTTACCCGCCCGGTGCTGTTGCTCTGTGGGTACCGTCGGGCGCTGCCCGGGAGCGGCTTGGGAGCGCCGGGTTCGGTTCCCGGCTGCGGCAGCGGTGGGCGAGGGTTGTGGTGACAATGGAGGAGGGCGGCTGTTGCTGTGGCTGCAGCGGGGTGGAAAGTGAGCGGAGAACGGCGACGCAGCGTGTGCCGGGAAAAGACCCGAGGGGGGGCGGCCCCGGAGCAGAGCCGGGCGGGAGCGGGCGGCGGGGGCTGCGCGGGGTGAAGGCGGTCCCGGCGCGGGCGCGGAGCCGGGGAGGAGCTGCGGGGCTGGGGCTGGGGCCGGGGCCGGGGCTTGCGGGCGGCACGGCGGGACCTCCCTGCAGAGCCTTTCCTGGGAAACAAAACCTGGAGTTTGTCCCACCTCGGCCCCGTGGCAAGGGGCAGCGCAACCGAGGGGAGCAGCGCCTGAGCAGGGGCGGCAGTGTGCGGGCGCAGGGAAGACGCGGCTGGTGCTGGAGCGAGAACGTGCAGGTTTCTTACATTTAAATGAACGTGGAAAGCAGGGAGAGAGGTGGTATAAAAGCACCGGGTGCTCGGGCAGGTGAGACAGGACTCAGGGGAGGGAGTCGCTTTCCTGAGCTCCTGAAGTTCCACTTGACTCTCTCAGGAGCACTCGTGAGAAGTTTCCCATTTGGAGTTGGGCTCGAAAAAGAAGGAACTTGAAACTGCTTCTTCTGATAAATCCATAAGTATGGGAGGCCCTATGAAGCCCACGGGTGTAAGCAGCCAATAACTCCCACGAGTATTTTAACTACTAAAAATAGCAACTTTTATTTCTTCTGCACACAAACGACTTGGCTGTCCTGTGCAGGGTTCACTGAGGCTGTGAATTGCAATCCAGGGCATCTTCAGGCTCCTGGTGCTCGGGACTGTGGCGTTTGGTGTGCAGAAAAGATCCCAGGCTGTCCAGCTTGGGTGTGGATGTGCATTTCCACAGTTCCTCAGAGTGGGAAAAGGCCAAGAGGGTGATGGGAAGGCCTTTCTTCTAGGCCTGGGCATCCTCAAGACACCTCAAGGATGTTTTTTAAATGTTTGTTGTCTTTTGTTTCCCAGCCCAGGGCTGAGCTGGAGAACGGGTGGAGACAGTGGCAAGCGGGAGTCCCATGTTTACATCTGCCCTTGGATTCCAGTTTCTTCCAGTGGGTCTGTGCTGCCCGAAGTACAAAAGAAGGAGGTGTTGGAGTACCTGTTTGTTCACCTGTTGAGCTTGGAAGAGATGCTGAGTGTGAAATTCCAGGGGTGCCAGCTCCTTGCGAGCTGTTGGTTGCTCAGGAGATTGGGTCGGGGAAAGGGGGGGAGAGTCCGAGCACAGCACAGTGGTAGGAGCTGGATCTCAATCTAAGGCATCTCAAAGCCTGATAAGCTGGAAAGAAGACTTTGCTGTGTTAATGCACAATTACATTTTTGTGCAATTTTTTGAAATTAGGGCTGGGATCAGTCTGGGGAGGTTATCTGGCCCAATTCCCTGTGCCCTGCTTTGCCATGAGGAATGGATGCCTGACCTCTTTGCAGAGAGCTGCTGCTGCTAAAGATTTCTCAGTTTCTATAGTGAATTTATCCCAGTACTTTGCTGCTATAAAGAAATCTCCTCTTGCTGCCATTTCCCCTTATTACATTTAAGATCAGCTCCAGCTGAGTTAGAATTTAATCCCGACCTTTCCCCCCTTTTTTTTTTCCCAAGAGGCCTCAGCTATCTCGCTATTTCTTTCCTCTCTCACCCTCCAGGTCCTGTTTTTCAGACCTCGTTCTTTCCTTATAAAACCCTTGATAACCCATTCCCCACTTAAGGCTTTGTTGTATCCTTGTTTTGCTACCTTCTGGGTGCTATGGATGAAGGTCTGGCTTTGAGGAGCACACCCTGCTCCCTTTGCTCAAGGGATTGCAGTTATTCCAATCTCCTGCTGCTGAGGGCTTCCTTAGGCTCTTGCTGAAATGAAAAATATCCAGGAAGTTTTTCCTTTTTTGAGATTAGACTGGTTTCTGCAGGTCCTTGAGATGTGACCATGATGGTTAAAAACCCACAGTGCAAATGAAGGTTTCTCCTGTCTTCCCCCTTGCCCCCCACCTGCTCCATGCACAGTTCATTACTTTGTAATCACAACTGCTAAGGAAACCTTTCTAATCCTGTCAATTGGCAATGCAACTGCTTTTAAATTCTGGTTTAAAATAGGTTTTGAAGTCAGGCTCTGCCCTTGCTATTGATTTGAATTCTTGACTGAGTAAATTATTGGTGCTTAACAAGCCCTTTGTTGCTTTAAAGCCTTTCTCCAAGGGTCAGAGAATAACACTGACAGGGAGTGAAGGAGCGCTGCCCAGTAGTTGCTTAGAAACGGAGTGTGTTAAACCCGGTTTCTTTAAAAGCAGTTTTGAGTAAGTGAAATTCAGGCACTTGAATTACTTTGGGAAATGGTCCATTTAGGATAGATCCACACTGACAGAAGCTGTTTATCTGAGGTCAGTACATGCTTTGATCAGTGCAGGGCCTTCCCCTCAAGAAATGCATGAGCCAAGCCCAGCAAGGTAGAGGAAAAGACACAAGTTCAGCTTAGGGAGCTGCACAGGTGAAATCCCATGGATGTGCCTGGAGCATGGCCCTCCCCAGCAGCTTTTCTTACAGTTAAATTCTTTAAAAAGCTAAAAGCTGATGCTCAGTACTTTGGGATCTGGCTCAAAACTGTGGAGAGGATAAACTCCCTTACTGGAACTCAGGCAGTGGAGTGCTCACAAGCCAGCAGCCACATTGCTTCTTGTTCAGCTTCAATTCAACGTTGGCTTTTTGTTGTTGTTTTGGTTGGTTGGCTGGTTTTAAAGTATTCCTAGAGATGCTACAAGTGGAAGAAGAGAAATAGAGTGGAGCACCACTGGCACAGTAACTGATATTTTACTGTTCCTCTTTTTCTTTTAAAAATTTATGTAGATAACATGAACTTTTAAACTCTGTGACTTGGGAGAAACACTCTTTTTTCTCCCTCTCTTTGGAAGAGATATGCAAGTCCTGAGCCGTTGGGCCAATGCTTGCTGCATTTTGTTTACGATTTTACAATCAAACAAGGGGCTGATAAGATTGACAAGGAAGATACAACTCAGGAGCTCACTAGGCAGCAGCCTCCAAACTCTTTGGGTGATGCAATAGAGTATGAAGACTGTTTTCCAGTGCGAGATTAATCCATAATAACATGCTCACTGACATAAAAGTCACTTCTTATAAGCCACTTCTTATTCCCTGAAGTGCAGGAGCTGAGGTGTTTGACAAAGCCTTGGCAGAATGATGAAGTATGTCCCTGTCAGATTTCTCCTGCTAGCAAGAGCAATCCATCTTCTTTAAGGGTTTTGTTCCTTTGGGATTGTGTGTAGTTTAGAGGGAGAACAGTACCCAGAAGCATTAATTATTTAATCTGCACTGCTTTTTTCCTCGACGTGTGAGGTCTGAGTATTGTGCTGGGAAGTGGGGCCAATAAAATTTCTGGGAGTCAGACTTGGAGCTTGAAAGTTTTAGAATTAACACTGGAGACTCAGCTCTCTCTATGGTCAGAAGAGGGGGAGACACCTTCCTTCAGGATGTCTCTCCAGGGAATGCTTTTGCAAAGTTTTCTCTCGTAACGGCTGAAGTCTTGCCTCTCCCTGAAATTGCGGTGTAGATCCCACTGGAGGCAGTAAATCTCTCAAATGTATGAGCTTGGGCCTACACACCTGCTAAGGTGTGACTAGAGGTGTGAGAGCTTTTGCAAATGAATTTGGAATAATGAGAATCATAGAACCACTGAGGTTGGAAAAGCCCTCTAAGGTCATCGAGTCCAACGTGTGCCCAATCCCTACCTTGTCACCCAGCCCAGAGCACTGAGTGCCATGTCCAGGTGTTCCTCGGACACCTCCAGGAACGGGGACTCCAAACCTCCCTGGGCAGCCCCTGCCAAGGCCTGACCACCCTTTCCAGGAAGAAAGTCCTCTTGATGTCCAACCCTGGTGCGGCTTGAGGCCGTTTCCTCTTGTCCTGTTCCTGGTTGCCTGGGAGAAGCAGCCAATCCTCACCTGGCTACACCCTCCTGTCAGGGAGTTGTAGAGAGCAAGGTCTTCTCTGGGCCTGTTCTTCTTAGGACTGGTATGGAATCACTATTTTGCATTAAAGGACAATAAGCAGATGTTTTGAAAAAATACTTTGAAATGTTTTTGCATTGCCCTGGAAATCTGCCAAGAAATGGAGTTGCTTACCAGGTTAGGTGTTCTTGCCTGCAGCTTCCCAGGGGCTGCTGGAGGTGGGATGAGGCTATTGCAGAGGAATTACAAGTACGTGGTTTCTCACTCAGGAGACTCTGGGTTTACTGTAGTTATGGGACTGGTTTTCCAGACTAGAGGAACCCCTTAAAGGACTGCAGAGGGAGGTGGAGATGGGATTTGGGGTTTGCATCCCCACCTCCTGAGCACACATGGGGTTAGATGCCCCTTGGCAGAGCTGTAAGGTGTAATGTGGGCAGCAGCTCCTCCTCTCTTTGGGGGCCTAAATTGAAACGCTCAGGAGCCAAATCACCTCTGAGCTGCTCTGTTGTGAGCAGGAGAGGAAGGGACACCTCCAAAGGCCACACAGCTCACTCATAGTCAGAAAAATCCTACTGCTGAACCTGGAACCCCCCCAAGGACGCCCGGGACCCCCCGGGCCCCTCTGTGATCCTCGACAATGCACCCCCCCATCATCAGACCATGCAGTGTCCCCCAGTGTTCTGCCAGTGGGAGCACTGGAAGAGATACTGGGAACACTGGGAGGGAACTGGGAGGAAACTTCCCACCACTCTCCAACGTGCAGCAGCCCCAAGTGCGACCAGTGAGGCGGAGGAAGTGCTCCTAGTGCCCCGCCCCCCCCCCCCCCCCCCAAAAAAAAAGTTGGGGGGGGTGCGGGGGGGAGTACGAGAAGAAAAAGGATTTAAATGGAGGAGAAAACAGTTTCTGTAACTGTGTTTGAACTTAGGAGGATCCCACTTCATCTACGATTTGGAAGGTCTCAATTGAAGGAACACACATTTTCATGATTTTGTATCTCAATTGGCAGGGAATCACCGTTTTCCATTATTTTTGTATCTAAATGGAAGAAGAAAGCCTTTATGGTGCTGTTTGATGGATTTGAATTGAGGGAAACCGCCCCATTTTCATCATCTTAAGGTTAAAATTGAGGGCAAAACACCACCGTCCCTGCTTTTAAAGGGCTTCCCTTGAGAAGAACCTCTTTATGTGCCATTATAAGAGTTCCATCGAGGGGGGACCCTCATTTGAAGGGACCTTCAGAGAGGAAAAATGTGTCCAAAAGACCCCAAAATGGTGTTTCTTGAGGGAAATT